>NW_027041950.1:42971-631909 GCF_035927965.1 Recurvomyces mirabilis | reverse complement strand
TATCCTATTTTAGCGTATAGAACGGCGCCTATAGGTAGTTCTAGAAGTACGGATCCTACTAAATAGGATCCTACTAAGATCTAGACTATATAGCTTCGCGCCTTACTAGATTTAGGGAGGATCCTACTAATATTTAGTTACCTCCTAGGCCTTATATTAGTTAGGATCCTACTAAAATCTAGACTATATAGCTTTGCGTCTTACTAGATTTAGGGAGGATCCTACTAATGTTTAGTTACCTCCTAGGCCTTATATTAGCTAGGCAATAGATAGCCTATCCAAATGCCACTCGCCTAGTTACGTTTAGCAAATACAAATACACTGCTCTAGACGAGAACCCCAACTCCAGTTGCTTGCTCTTCAAGCGCAGCATTTTGTCTACCCGAGCGACATATGAACAACTGCACTTCACGGTGTCCAAACCTTGTGCTCGGCCGCTTTTTGTTCTCGGCTTAGGGGCCCTTGCACTAGGATGTAGACTTCAATACAGAAGCAGGATTAAAGAGACTCCTTATCTGCTCGTAGAGCTGCACTACAGCTGAAATACTCGGCTAGCTCTGGGTTCTGTCTCCATTTGATCGTACGTTCTCCCAAGGCTAACACGGCAGTAGGCATACCACACCTACTCCGCCGGCAAGACCATCCACCGACGGAACATAATCCTTCTATCCTACGATTCGTATGACCGCATACGGGCTGCTAGCTAGATCGGCATAAGATGAACGATATCCCCGAAAGGGTACATCTTCCATCATCTGGGAATTTGGCTAGCTTTCAGGTTGAGCAGCAAGCACAATTTCTGTATCCTCGTCGTATTCTCCAGTGGCATCTAGAGTGACATCTGGAGTGACACCTACAACCCGGTGTGACATCCAGAGTGACATCTAGAGTGACACCTGGAGTGACTATGACATCTGATGTGACATCTAGAGGTCTGGTGTGACATCTGGAGTGACACCTACAGCGACATCTGGAGTCTAATGTGACATCTGGAGTCTAATGTGACATCTAGAGTGACATCTGGAGTCTGATGTGACATCCGGAGAGACACTCAGACTCTGATATGACCTCCAGAGTGACATCTAGACTCTGATGTGACATCTAGAGTGACATGTGGGCTTCTCGAGTGACATTTTGACGTCCTGAGCAACATCCCAAGTAACATCGTGATTGTATTCTGACTGTTTAGAAGTTCTCGTGCTCGTACATAATTGCTTAAGATTAAATCTGTGCGATCTTGTACAACCCGAACGATGCATGGTGCCCGCATATACCTAGGCTACTCTTGTTTTTCGGATGAAAATGTGGCTGGCCCGGATATCGACCAATTGCACAGCGCACACAAGACTGGCTGCAGGAATTCACTCTCCCGTACTGCCCGAGATCTTCCTTAAGCTCTTCGTATGTGGACTGCCCCTCGTGGTACGACCCTTCGAGGTCCTTAAAGTCGCGAGTCAATGGCCTTCTACAACCAATGCTACGTCTCAAGCTTGTATATCTTCTGCCGGTATCCATCGCCCCGCCAACCCTCCCTGCCTTGGCCACCACAGGTGCCGTTCATCGATCACATCACTCCCGCACGTCCATAGTCTACGAGGGTCAGCACCATCCCGCCGTAGTCTGAACCGCCGCCTCGATCTGCACCCATTCGTGTAAGGCTCTTTACGAAAAGTCACTATATAGTCATCTCGGTGTGTGCACACGCTCTCCACCTCTATTTCCAACTCTGGATGCATCAGATGCCACGGCCAGCCCAGAACTCCAAGTTCTCGGGCAAGTTCCACGCCGCTGACATACCGGCGGAGCGTCTCGCGCGCTGTACTCGGATAGCCTGCAGCGAGTTTGTCACAAATCCTGATATGCTTGATGGCGCGGGCTAGACCGTACTTATTTTCGAACTGCTCCAAGTCGTCAGCTACCACGGTGCGTACTGCGTACGCGAGCTGTGAAGGCGTAGTGAGCTCCTTATTTGCAACCTGCTGGGGACCTATTCCGCCGGCGTTTATCGTGCATAGATGTATCTCTGTCTCGGCCCAGCGTTGGCGTAGCTCGTCGCGAAACTGGCGACTCACATGGCAGCAGATGGAGAAGCGGCTTCGGCGGTATAGTTGGGCTATCGTCTGCTCAGTATGTCGCCAAATATGTGGGGAGACTCCAACTTTGATCTCAATGACTTCGTTGGATTCATGGCAGTCAATGTTCGAGTGGATACTGGCGAGATAAAAGGAGCAGATGGAGTCGTAGATGTGGTTACGTATTTCCAGAGGTAGATCGAAGAAAGCCGGTGATTCTGCTGAAGCGATGTTGTCAAGCAGTCTTGCCACTGGATCCGCGATAGCGTCTGAAGGTTGGCAAATGACATTGTCAGTAGTGTTCATTTCTGTAGCTTGACAAGATAGAGACGCCGCAGAGTCTAGCGGCCTCGTCTCGGTCTCCTCCATCGTCTCCCACACCGATCAAGAAGGACCAATATATTATCGTCAGCTACGCTGAGTGTCTTGCAATTGCAAGGGCCTGAAGGCTGGTCAGGGCTCAGCCTTGTCCTGTCGCGACAATCGTTGCCGGCTGGTGGAAACGGCACAGTCCTGGGCACTCAGGCTTATGCTGTCTCAGTTACAATGTAGCTACGTCCGGAAAGCAGCTGAGCTCATCAAATTAATGCGCACACAGACGAGTAATTGTGAAGTGAATAGAGTGTGGGACTCCGGCGGAGAAACAAGGTGAGGTTCACGTTTGTCACTAGACCTTAAGAGGCCTTAGCAGACCCGGCCCGACTCCACTCTCGCTTACGATTGGCGCCGCAGTAAAGTCCGGTCAAACCTCACTACATGAACCTGCTCAAGCGCCGGAACCGATACAAATGTCGGAGGTATTCACACCAGATCTCTTTCTCGCAATCTTGATAGTACAGTGACCAAGAGCGACGAGATCCTTTGGGTGGTAAAGTGGCACGCCGCCACAAGTACACCGAGAGCTCCTTCTTCAGAGTCAGCAGGTAATACACAAGCGTATGAGCAAATGCGTTGACAGAGAGAGAGTGGTTTGGACGACTAGAACGCCGTCTACCATCAATCCCATCCCAGGTGTTACCGTGGTTCATCACCTCGTCCGCAAGGTGGCCCTGCGCCACAACTAGTGCCCGTGCGAACTTTCCATCTTGAAGCTGAGCTTTGGCCGCACATTGACACAGACAACATGCTGGGTGCATCCGAGAATGGCATGTTAGAACCACGAGCCAGCCAGGTGTAACGTTCTTGACATAGTAGGTCATCGTCGAGCACCCAGTACTGGACACTTGCATGACCAGGTCTTCAACAATCCTCCGACGCCGCGACGAGGTAGTATTGTTAGAGCTACTGATACTATTAGTACATCTTCCACACCTGTGCTGAATCAATCTTGGAGCACGGCATCCGGGTTGGCATATGAGATGTGCTGTAGAATGGTTAAGGAAGTACGGCTTTTGGGAGTGCCGCTGACCCACCTCTAATCGAAAAGGGAGAGGTCTTTTTGCTGCGGTATCATCTGCCATAGCTCCTCCCACTTGAGAATAGTGCTATACTGACAGCGATTCAAGGTGATAACCCTCCTACGATGCATGCTTGCTCTATGTGGGAAAGTGTATCAGCTGAGCTCGACGTTGCTGCGGCTGCCGCCATAGATTCGCCGCCTAGCGTGTCCAGAGAGCAGAAACAAACTCTCAAGCTTGATTAATGACTTGCCCTGACACTGTACCGACCTTACATTCATCCGCTATGCCAACATGTCGAACAACGATCTCAGCGAC
The DNA here is from genome assembly GCF_035927965.1 of Recurvomyces mirabilis. NCBI lineage: Eukaryota > Fungi > Ascomycota > Dothideomycetes > Mycosphaerellales > Teratosphaeriaceae > Recurvomyces > Recurvomyces mirabilis. The sequence goes on along the minus strand of NW_027041950.1, from coordinate 628,122 downwards.
CCCAATTTGGCCGCAGCGTACGAGCGCTTTCAACAATTCCAACACTGGCAGGAATTCCAACAATTGCAGCTGACGCAGAAGATGCAGCAGCAAGTACAGCAGCAAGTACAAAAGCAACTGCAGCAAATACCGTTGGGGCAGTAGAAGCAGCAGTAGCAACAGCAGCCCAACCCTGCTTCATTATCCCAGCCAATGCTTCAGCCGATGGTGCCGACATACATGGGTCCAGTGCCAATTCAACAACAGCCGCCACTGGTGATGTATCCTGCTCCAATGTTTCAGCCAATCGTGCCGACATATCTGCCAACATATGTACCTCCAATGCAATACCAGCAACAACCGGACGAGGGATATCTACTCGATTCCAAGCTCCCAATGCACCCAGCAACTGCCGGCGCACATTTTTACACCGTATGCTCAGAGAGCTGTAAGTGTGCTCCCCACATAGCGTACCCCGTTCTACATACGCTGATCACTCCTAAGAATCCGTTTGGACGCCATCAATTTCCGAGAACGGCACCGCACACAATGCACAGCCCGAGGAGACTTCTCAAGATCCTCCGACGATACATCGCTTCGCGATATCGGTACCTTCACACGCCCCAGCACTCAGGATTCCCAAACGGCCAAGAAATGTCCAGTTCCTCTTCAATTACACCTACAGATGGGGTTTAGGGCTCACTCAATCTGAGCTCGCAATTCGCAAGGAGCATGAAAAAGACGGATGGAGGGGCGCAGGTGCGCGATGCCATGCAAGGGGATTCAAGTGCAATCACGACGTCCAATGTGCACATTTTCTGGACAATAAAGTACAGTGTCAATATGGGCTGTGCGAGCAGCTTCCCTGCAATCGTACGAAATGCTCCATGCTGCATTACAGTGATATGGCAATGGCAACAAGCAAAGAAAGATTTTGTGCCTCCTCTCCACCAGATTCTTCACCGACGCCGACAGGGCTGGCAAACTCGTCAACGTGTATCATCTAGACCAACAGCGCCGTGATTTCCCTCGGAGTGGTGAAGCGTTGCCCTACGACCAAGCGGTCAACCGAAGAGGTTTTAACCATACGCATGGGCTCAATAGCTCGCAAGCAGACCCTTGGCAACCAGCTTTCGCGATCGCGCGTTGTGAGGAAATGGGTATAGTGGAGGACATCAGGAGGGTGAAACGCAATTTCGCCTACAATTCTCACGCCTTGCAAGAAGGTGACAGCAACTTCATCTTTCACGGCATCGATCAAAGGATGAGTTACAAGGTTTGCATACAGATCTTCCCGCGAAGCTCATCATCGTTAACTAAATCAACAGCCTTAGCGACGCAATATTGTAGACGAAAAGGCAGAGCGATAGGTCCTCACAATATGTGCCTCATCAGCATACCAATCTGATATGCTTGTGCTGATGCACCAACTCACATTCAACATGTCACCCTGCTGTTGTGCCTGCGCCAGCTACCTTGCGGTGAGGGGCGATTTGCGCACTCTCAACTTGAGTTACATACATAGCATCTCACGACGGCCTTCTGTCTGCAGCAGTCATCGCATTGCGATGGCTGAAGTGTGCCCAAGTTGTCGTGACAAATACATTTCACTGCTTCATCACAAACACTCCTCATGATCACGCCTCACTATGTGCAGCTACACAGCTCTTTAGTTTGGCTAACCGAGAGAGGGGTCAACAAGTAGCTGCATAGCAACTAAAAACAACACTCTTGGCAGCCTTGGCACCTTGACCATGCGCGTGTCGCTTTCCTTTCCAGTACGGACACCATGCTCTTGATGATCGATGGGATTTGCATCGATGATGCGCTAGAGATCGCACGTCTCACTCAGGACCACGACTTCCGGGATGGATCAATGGACTCCGAGACGCAGGAGCATGATCAACGACACTGAAAGTCCCACACGCTGGTAAAGTCGAGGAAGCCATGTCGCATGCTGCAGTCCGTGGCGCTCCTCGATAATCTAAGACGACGCCAGAATCAAGTCACGCAGCAGTCGTTTCGCTACTTTTTGCTATCTCGGGCTTGTCATGTGCAAGACTAGAACTACGTAGCAAAATACAACGAAGCGTTGTACTGATCTCTAGCTGCGCATAGAGAACATAAGAACTGGCCATGTACACAAATGCTAAGCTACACACGCCCGACTCCTGACATCTCACAACCACCATGAAGCTTCCATTGCTAGCTACTCTCCTAGGCGCATGCCTCGCAACACCATCTGGTCCTGTCTTGAACGGTGAGGATACACGCATCTTTCCAAAGACGATATCTGACGTGCTAGACAGAGCGGCAAACATGCACTGCAGGTACCGAGCCGTATGACTCCTGCCTCAATCCGTGCAAGTACAACTGTCGCGTTCAGTATCCACCTAGTCCATATGTTCCCGACTATCAGCGTCAAGAACGTCTTGGGAGGTGAGACCATGAAACTGAATATACTTCCTGCACACGCTAACACTCCGGTCAATCGCAGGTGTTATGCTGCGTGCCAGAATACCTGCAGTGGCTGCGGTTGCACAGGCTGCTCTTGAGGGAGTGGATTGATGGGTCAGTCGCATCGTGGTTTCGCTCAGCTTGGATGATAGCACCAAGAAGTCAGCAAGGGCAGTGGTCGAGGAGCATCTTCATACTCTGCTCGTAGCTTCAGGCAAAGATTTGGCTTCTCTAGCGGTCTACGGAACCGTCTCCTCAGCTTCGAAGCCAGCCTAGGCGTTCTTAATCGTGATTCTCTAGGCAGATGCGATAGGCTGTCGTATGAGCCCCTTGGCATCCTAATCACCCTCGCCATCGTCCATGATAGGCTCCTTGAGACACTGTCTGTATTGTGAAGACTGTCGAGCAATTCCAGTTCCTGCTTCGTCGATTGAAAGTCTGCTGCTTACGAGTGATATTGCCCCTGCTGTTGATATCTGCAAAGCGACAAGTATGCACCATGCTTTAGTCCAACGGGATGTAAACCATACGCTTTTAGCTCGCTAGCCAAGCTCGTCGGCGATCCATGACAGACTATATGTCTTTGGTGGATCAATACGGCTCAGCGGAAGGCGCAACGTTTTCGCTACTGCCTCTAGCTGATCTGTCTCCATAAATGTCACCCAGATCCTGTTCCTACCCATGTGGCCCTGACGATCGTCGACGTCCAATGTTTCGATGTTCGACTGACGTTGGTTCCTAGCAAGGCGGCTCTAAGCTTCTGGACCTTATCTGATCGACACGAGGGTCATGCCGACCCAGCTGGCCGAGTATTGAACGTCGAGTGGCAGTTGTCCAGTTAAAGATGCAAATACCAACCCTTCCAATTGCGATGCCGGAGCAATGACATATCCCCACTTCCGCTCCACCTCATACGGATGGCAGACCGCATACAAAGCAGCGTCCTATCAAACACTGGTTCAAGTACAATCCTGTTAGAGACCGAAACCGCACACGCAAACCACAAAATCATGACACAAGCCCATATTTTCGCTATCTTCACGCCAGCGAGCGGCAAAGCCGATAGGGCAAGCAGCCACTACAGCATTCGACAACGCAATAGCTAATTACACCTCTTGATAGCTGCGCAAGCTGCTCAAAGATCAAAGCTCTCAAGTCCATCAGAAAGAGGACTACGCCGTCCGCTTCCTCCTGACCGAATCACTCGACAAGCAGAACCCGGAGTTTTGGCTGTTTGAGACGTATGTTCACATACCAGCTCTGTTCGAGAACGACACTGATAGTCAGTACATAGCTACACTTCCGCAGAAGCGACCAACAAGCATACCGATGAGTCGCACTTCAAAACCATGACAGCTGCCTTTCAGAAGGAAGGTATTTTGGCCAAGCCTCCGCTCGTGGCGAAGACTTCGACAGTAGCTGGGTTCGATCTCGATCGGAAGCTCTTGTAGGCGTGAGAATGTAGCAATGCGGAAGTGAATGTCAGGCATTCTGTCTCATCCCACTTTCGTGCCAATTCCCACAAACACGCAATCCATCTCCTCAATCTTGCCTTCTTCGTTCGCGAGCCTAGCCCATTCTTCCTTGAAGATCTTCCTAGCCTCATTCTTGATCTCTGGGCGCGACAGTAACTCCGCGGCCCAGTGGTCAATATGCTTGTCGAACACATCGTCGGCATCCTCAATCGTGTAGAGCTTATCAAGACGTGGATGAGCCGGATCAGTCATGTACGCCATGATACCCTCACCCGCATTAGCTGCTTCGAGCTGCGATAGGGAAACAATGTGGTTGTCTCGCAAACCCGCCTGTTCCATCAAGAGCTGTAGATCCTCTGGTTTCTGGAAGGGTACTCGGTAGAAGGGAAGAGGACGATTGAGTCCTCTGCCCACTCGCTCAAAGGTTATGAGTGAAATCTGACTTGCTGGGTGCGTAACGTCTGTGATGAATTTGCCACCAGCTTTGAGATAGACCGCCCACGCCTTGATTGCCTGGCCTGGATTCTGGAGTAGTACCAGCACAGAAGCACACATGATAGCGTCGAATTCCTTTCCACGCAAGACGCTAAGAGTATCGAGATCGGTAATAGAGTGCTGATGGAACTCGACATTCTCAAGATCGTGATTCTCGAGTCTTGAGCGTGCTTGCTGAAGCATACCGCTGCTAATGTCGACGCCCGTAACGCTTCCGGTTTGACCAACAGCCATACTCGCCGCGAAAGTGACTAGTCCTGTGCCCGATGCCAAGTCGAGAACATGGTCGCCGGGCTTGAGATCAGCCAGCTGAACCATATGGTGGGCGAAGAGTGGATGCCAGCTGTCGTCGTAGTGAGCAGCGCGGTCATCGTAGAGCTTCTGGGCATCTTGAACTTGATGACGCGATGTTGTGCTTGCCATGACTAAAGACGAGGGATAATACTAAAGATCAGTAGCCACCAGGAAGGTGATGATGTTTGAGTATGGTCTCGACCAAACGAGATGCTTCGGATTGGGTCTGCCGACAGGGCTCGATCATTGCAATAGCAGACTACATCGGGTTCACAGAAGGTACTGATGCCTTGCCGTCTTACATAAGCTCTGATAACACCCCTCGCATGGCGGCCACATGTTTGGTGGAGGTGGAGAGTTCCAGAAACATGTGATGGGGTGGAGATGGTGATGCTTGGCACTCGTGACATCACTGCACTAGTTCTAGCGAACAAGTTGGTTACGAGACACACTCTTTCACACGCACGTACGCCGATAGCCGGAAACCACACCACTCCAGTCTATAGCCGACCACCTAGACATACCCCTTGCATAGCACGAACATGTCGGCCAAGATCCAAAAGGTTATTGCTAGACAGCAGGCAAAGTATGGCTATCAAGTGAGACGCAACGCAAGCAGGAACTGACCATCATGACAGAATCGAGGAAGGCGACTACTACGAAGCCCACCAGCAGATACGAACCATCGCCAACCGCTATGTCCGCTCCGCCGACTACACCAACGCCGTCGACCTGCTAGCGACCGGCGCCTCACTACTCCTCAAGGCCGGTCAGGGCGGGTCCGGGGCAGACCTGTGCAATTATCTCGTTGAAGTCTACCAAAAGGCGGAGCTGAAACCCGATGTACCGAACAAAGCACGGCTACTGGGCCTCCTACGCGCCTTCCCTCCCAATGAGCCCGCCAAGAAGAAGTTCGTAGGCGGGATAGTGGAGTGGTCGAGTAAAGAAGGCGAGTTTCCAGCTGGTGACCCAGAACTTCACCATGTCATCGGCACACTCTACGCAGAAGAAGGTGAGGCTTACGACGCGGAAAGACACCTCACGCTCGGCACCTCGGACTCGGCACAAGTCTTCAGCGATATGGAATATGAATGGTACAGCAGCGACGAGCCCTCGACAGCACCCTCCTATGTCGCACGAGCCGTCTTCCCCTACCTCCTCATCGGCAGCACCCGTGCAGCCAACAAGACTCTACTCCTCTTCACGAGCAGACTAAGCACCTCCCACCCGGGTCTGGGCGTCCAATCAATATCCTCACCCAGCAGCGACATCCGAATCTACCCCTCCCTCCCACTCCTCAACTTCCTTGGCCTCCTCCTCCTCGCAGTGCAACGTGGCAGCAGCGATCTTTTCAAGCAGCTAAAGACACACTACGCCAGCCACCTCAAAGAAGCCGGATGGGAAGAGCCACTAGCGCAGATCGGAGAGATGTACTTTGGGATCAAGATACCCAGCCAGAGCAATCCAATGTTTGACATGATGAGTAGCATGTTGATGGGAGGAAACAATCCATTTGCAGCGAAGAAGAAGGAGGATAAGCGGGTTAGTGCTGGCTCGGCTTCGACAGGGACGAGTAGTCCGGCTCCTGCGCCACCTGCTGTTGATTGATGTGCATAGCAATACATTCAGATCATGAATTTTTGGACGGCCGCTTCTGTCCAGCAATCTCAACAATGCTCGAGTTTCTGCAACAATGTACCGCCTTATGAAGCCAGCTATGATTCTTGCATCAAGGCGAAGGCGGACTAGTTTTGAGCAGGCAACTAGCAAAAGTTGTCAGATCGCGCAGCAGTCTCTCATAAAGCAGCTGCTGTGTTGTAATTCATAGTCACCACCAAATTTGTGCGCATATCATCGAGTAGATCAATGCCTTTTCCAGCTCCATCATGGTTTGCGATGTCGGAGCTGGACCTTGAAGGTACGTTCAATACCCAGAGCCTATTATGCGGCCACATATCTCATCTACATGAGTGCGTGGTGCCACAGACAGTGTAAGACAATGAGATAATGGAGGTCACGAAGTTGATCAGCACCAAGGAGATCGCCAAGCACAAGTCCACGTCCGACTGCTGGATTGTCGTCGACGACCAAGTATGGGACGTCACTGATTTCGCGCCAGAGCACCCTGGAGGCTCATCGCTCATAACGAGATATGGAGGTCGTGATGCTACCAAGGCGTATGCTGAATATCATGGTTGAGCATAATCGAGGACAACCTGCCACTAGACAACTTCATCGGCAACCTGGATCGATCAACAATCAACGTCGACTGGGCACAAGACCCGGCAAGCAATGTCAGTCCCTCTTCGAATCCAACACAAGTCAGATCAGACAACGAAAAGCCACCCTTACACTCCATAATCAACAGCTATGATTTCGAAAAGGTCGCTGCTGAGACGGCCTCGAAGAAAACATACGCCTTCTACTCGACCGCCGCGACCGATTGCTGGAGTCGAGATATGAACGAATCAATGTATAAACGCATCTGGTTCCGACCACGAGTGATGCGAGACGTCTCCAGAATCGACACTTCCACCACCATTCTAGGAAACAAGGTCAACGTACCACTCTTCATCTGCCCAACCGGTCTAGCCAAGATGATCCAACCCGAAGCCGAGAAAGCACTCGCTCGGGCCGCACAATCGACTGGTATACTCGAGATCTTATCGACCAGTGCCAGTCATCCCGTTGAGGACATCGTTGCCGAAGCACCAGGACATCCGTTCTTCTTCCAGCTGTACGTGAACAAGGATCGACGGAAGACGGAGGAGTTGATCGCAAGAGTCAACAAGCTGGGCTTCAAAGCCATCTTCGTGACGGTCGATGCTGCTGGGAGAGGCAAGCGGGAGAGCGATGAGAGGCTGGTGGTAGATGAGCTGGTCATGAGTCCCGTGACGGGCGAGCGTGCAAAGACGGATAAGAAAGGTGGTGGATTGACGAGAATGATGGGGTCTTTCATCGATCAGGCTTTGACGTGGGAGGATATTGCCTGGGTTCGTACGCTTACCGACTTGCCAATCGTGCTGAAAGGCATTACCACGGCAGCAGATGCGAAGTTGGCAATGAAGCACAAAGTTGATGGAATCCTGTTGAGTAACCACGGCGGGCGGAATCTCGACTACTCACCTCCGTCAATTCTGCTTCTACTTGAGATGCACAAATGCTGCCCCGAGATCTTCGACAAGATGGAAGTCTATGTCGACGGTGGGATACGTCGAGGTGGCGACATAATCAAAGCGCTCTGTCTAGGCGCCACAGCAGTAGGCGTAGGCCGGACATTTCTGTACTCTCTAGCCTACGGCACAGAAGGAGCAGAACATCTAGTCGAGATCTTGAAGGACGAGATGGACAGTTGCATGAAATTGCTAGGTGTCAGGGACTTGTCGGAAGTGCATCCGGGCTTGGTGAATACCAGTGACGTCGACCACTTAGTTCCAGGACCAGAGGCAGGAGAGGGATATCCGTATGCGAAGTGGAGGCCACGACCACGATCGAGATTATGAGGGTGTCGATGCAAGAGAACACCTTGCTAGCCATCAAGAAACCCACCTTCGAGCGCACTTCCTTTTCGGGTTGATGGCGGCCTGAACTTCCTAATCGGGCTTCCCGCTGTTCACTACAACGACCCCATCTCTTGCAGCCAAGCCATGCTTTACCGGAATGACACACTCCGACAGCGATGACTACCAGTGCTTGTGGGAATTGACACCGCATTCCCTGTCTCGAGATCGTCCTTGGTCAGCAAGAAGTGCTTTACAATGACTTTCGTACATTCCAGTGTGCGTCATGAGCGAACATGTGAGCACTTGTCCCTCTCTTCAGCGAAGGGAGGCGGGTAGCGCTATGAAGAGGGTGGATCGTCGGGACTTGTCACAATAGAGATCAGAGATAGATATAAAGGATGGAGGAGCACTCTCCATAATCCTCAGAGCGTCTCCTTTACACAAACGGACACAATTGACCTGCAACACATTGTACCTTGCACTGCCTCCGTCCATCCCAGAAAATTTTTCACAGCAAGCCATTGAGATGGGGAAGCACTACGGCACAATGTCAGCACCGGTCACACCACGCAAAGCATCCGCGTCAAGCACGAAAAGCACCGCCTCGAGCACTCCCTCAACCTCCACCTTCTCCTCCCCAACCTCCACCCGCTCAGACGGCTGTCCCTTCAGCCCCGGCATCGTCTTCGACCGCAAGCCCTCCTCACCCCTCCCAAATGCAAACACTCTCTACGTCGTCGTCAAACTCGCCGACCCCTTCAAGCTCGACGCCATAGCGGGCAGTACCGTACTACCAAGCAGGTAAACCCTCCAGTCCACCCGAAAGGCAGCCCGATATACCGCAATACTCACTAACGAGGTATCAGACCACCCAAGCGTCCCCTGCTCGCACGTCTGGGAACCCGCCTTTTCGGCCCAAAAGACACGCACACATACAAAGCGATCAAGATGCCCCGAAGCGCCTATAACGCGCACTTCCGGCGTGATGCTCGGCGTAATTACATCGAAAGTGAAGCAGAGCGGGAATGGACGGAGGAGGAATTGATGGCGGAGTTTGGCGAGTTTCAGGATCAGCCGTTGGGGAAGGTGGGGTTGTGTGCGATTTGATCCTCATTCGTCGTCGTTATCGAGGGCAAGGGTGTTGAAGGAGTGGAGGTGATAAGAATGCGAGTGCATTCCATATGTGTTGTAATTCACTCGCTCCCCTTACAGCTCGTACCTCCACAGGCCCATGGTCACCCTGCAGCGGAAAAGCTCTGTTTGAGATGTCTGCAGCATCTAGTCATAATCATTCCTCCCCCCCACCATCTCCGTCTTCTCATTCCCCCTCGCCCTCCTCCCACCCTTGAAATGCTTCTTCCCCACCCCCGCCCCCTTCATCTCCGCCGGATCAACCCCCTTCTCCATCGCCGCCACCATCTTGGCCTTCCGTCCCGTCAATTCTTTCCCTTGCTGAGAGTACTTATGATGGAAAGGCTGCACGACCCTGCTATCCCCCTGACCGGGCGCGAAGAAAGCTTTGTCGAGTCGTTTGCCCTTTGCACCGGAAGCTTGGGGAGGAGGGATGAGGTCCGGGTCGTCCATTAGGCTTATGTCGTCTGTACCGTTCAATGATGCCTCAGCTGCGGCGGCGAGGTGTGCGCGGCGTTTCTGCGGGAGATGCGCTTCGTCGTACAGTTCGCGATTGAACTCTCTGCCATCGATCGGTGGGTCCATAGGTGGTGGATGACAGAACAAGAGCTTCCCCTTGACATAATCCTTGAGCACACTCCTCGCAGCCCGACTCTCATCCGGTTGACCCTGCCCTTGCGTCATGAAACCTCGTGCTCTAGCATACGATCTTAACACTTCCTCGCCAGTTGGCATACCTGTACCACCTTCCTCGAGTGGTCGGGTGGCGATCTTCATACCGTAAATCGCCTCCAGGAATGCTTTTGGGACGCGCTGCGCAACCAGTGCACCAGGGCCAGTGTATTCTCTTAGCTGATCGATCGGAAGGACACCCGCACACACGAGTTCCGCCTTTGTAGTAGCGAAGTTGGGGAAGACGAGACCGGGACAATCGCACAAGATGACTCGGTCTGATAAGTGGATGGTTTGGAAATGCTTCGTTTTGCCAGGCGTTGCCGAAACGGACACCTTTTTCGCGCCGAGGAGGGCATTGATGGTGGAGGATTTACCAACATTTGGGTAGCCAACTAGACCGATTTGTGTTTTGCGTTGGCGGGTAGAGTCAGAAGTCTCTGTCGGTGCGGGGTGTTTGGGCGAGTGTTGTAGAAAAAGTTCTTCCAGGTCGTCCGTGGTGAGGATGCGAGTTTGCTCTTCGACGGGTAGAGAGACGCCGTCGAGTTCCTCATTCTCACCCTCCACATTCTCTTCATCTTCCCACTGATCGTCTTCTTCTTCCTCATCTTTCAGATCAACTTGCTCAAGATCGCGGTTTAGCTTATCATTTGGCAGATCGATCTCCTCCTCGACATCATCCTCATTAATCTCATCATCCTCGTCCTCTTCATCATCATCATCATCATCATCTTCCTCTCCCTCATCCTCCAACCCGTCAAACGCATTCCCTCTCGCCTCATTCATCTCCCTCGCCAATTCAGCAGAGAAAAAACGGAAATTAATCCCCCTCTCCACGAACCATTCAGCCCACTGTTTTCGTTGCTCCAGGGTCATCATATCCGCCTTGTTGACCAACAACAAATTCCTCTTCCTCTTGTCAACCTCCTTGACATATCTCTCCAGATCCTCACATCTGAAAAGTAAGGGATTCCTGGCATCCACAATCTGCACCACCAAATCACTCCGCTCAATCACCCGCCACAACTGCCTCCACACCTCCAGATTCCGCTCAAAGGGCGTCATGAGCAGATCGTCGATCTCCTGCAACTCCGCCAACCCTCGCCGCCAATCGAGCAGACTCGCCCTCTCACTCTCATCCAACTCCCTTGCCGTCGTATTCTCATCCCACTTCGGCCGTCTCGGGACCGTCAACCGTGCCCGCTTGGCATTCTGTTTCCTCACCACCCCTCGCTCCTCATCACGTGTGAGGAGGTAGGGGTTCTTCTGGTCGACATGGATGATTTTGACATTATTCATCTTCTCCGCCGTGAAATCCGTGCCGGCCAACTCTGCCGTACTCAAAAACTCGTCCAAGGCACCCTGTTCGGTGACGGAGCGCATCTTCATCCATTCCGCCTCCTTTTTGCCGGGGGTGACATAGTCGTTGCCATTCATGTCACGACGGACGATGGAGCCGGATTGTTGCGCTGATACACGATGTTGGTCCGTCTTTTTGTTGCGCCCGAAGCGGTCGTTCATGAGCGAATTGCCCAACCCGACCGCATTCTTACTCTTGGCTAGAGGCATATTGATTGATCGACTACACTGTTGTTGTGTAATGTATTGGGAGAGAAGAATTGGTCCGTGAAGGCGAATCTTCCTCCACCCCCACATGCGTCACCTCGCCGCCAAGATTTCACATTTCACATTTCACATGCAAAAAGTCCCTCCTCCATAACAATTTCCATGCCGGCACACAACAGTCACAGACACATCAACCGCCAACATGCCTCCCCGCCGCAAGTTCGACAAAAAGACAGCAACAACATTTCAACTCGTCCACCGCGCCCAAAATGATCCCCTCATCCACGACGAAAATGCCCAAATGGTCTTCCAAGAAAAGGCGTCCACCACCCGCCGACCAACCGAAGATGACTACGCCCACTCGGATGTCGCCTCGCAAATCTCCGGGACATCAGAATACCGAAGCGATAAGACACGACAGCGTGGCGATCTGGAAGATGAGTTCGGCATGGCTGTGAGGCGGAACGAGGGCGAGGCGGCAGAGCATGGAGTGTTTTACGATGATACTTCGTACGATTACATGCAGCATATGCGGGACTTGGGGGGTGGGGAAGGAGCGGTCACGTGGGTTGAGGCCAAGTCAGCAGCACCGCAGAAGAAGAAAGGGAAGCAGAGTCTAGCGGATGCGTTGCGTGGGATGGAGTTGGGTGAGGGTGAGGGTGAGGGTGAGCACTCGGTCAGAGGGAGTGTGGCGGGAGACAGTGTGGCGAGTAGTAGTGCGAGGAGTCTTTTGCCCGAAGAAGTGCTGCCGAGCGAGTTTGTGAAGAAATTCTCGTATCAAGACCAACAGGATGTGCCGGATGAAATTGCAGGTTTTCAACCCGACATGGATCCACGACTACGAGAAGTACTCGAAGCGCTGGAGGATGAGGAGTATGTGGACGACGACGAGGATCTACTAGCCGAGCTCACATCAGATGGATACGAAGTAGAACGCGACGAATGGGAGAGATTAGGCGAGCAACAAGTCTTTGATGATGAGGACGAAGAGGGCTGGGAAAGCGATCACACCATTCGAGCTGCTAGCCCACCGCCACCTCTCTCCACCGAGACTCTCCCTCTCGATCTACCAATAGGCGAAGCAGCGGTCCCACCAGAAGACGTCCAAGCCCAACCACCGGCCGATCCAACCCAGGGCGCCTGGCTAGACGAATTCAAAAAATTCAAACAAGCCGCCAAGACCGCAGATAGAGCTGCAGACACCAAACCAGCCGCCACACCCTCCGCCCTCGATGCCTCGGTCATGTCCTCGCTCGCGTCCGGTCGAAGGAAGAAGCGCAAGGGCGCCAAGACCAGCACGACGAATTACTCCATGACCTCCTCCGCACTCGCACGTACAGACCAGCAGAGTTTGCTGGACGATAGATTCGACAAACTAATCGACAAAGGAGACGCACTAGATGACATCTTTGAAGACGAGGAGTCCATCAGCGGTCTTCCGGACAATGCATCCCTCGCCTCAGGCCTAACATCTGCCTCCAAAGCGTCCCGCATAAGTCGCTACTCCACCACCAGCGGTATGAGCGGCATGTCCGGTATGAGCTCCTACTCCCGGGTCACAGACTCCGAAGCTCCGCAATTAATACGGACGGATTTTGATAATGTCATGGATGAGTTTCTCGGCGCGCACTCCAAGGCTGGGAAGCGCGGAAGGTATCTCAAGCGTGTTGGGCCTCAAAGCGGGATGGAGCAGTTGGATGAAGTACGCAAAGGCTTGGGACCGGCGAGGCTGAAGTCGAGGGTGGCGGGTTCGTGATGGAGGTTCTGTTCGCTATTTGCTCAGAGTCCAAGGCGTAAGGACATGGTTGCTTCATTTTAGCGTAGGCGTTCATTGTTCCCACATTGATAGTGATACCCAGACATTCAGTAGAGAAGTAATTCACCCAGAATCCGAGATGGTCGCTTTCACGAATTGAAGATCCGCGAATAAAGCAACTCATGCCTCCCCATCCACAAATCCATCATCGGCACCATGACAGCCGCATCCTCCACTTTCATCATGACCCCATGACCATTCCCACCACTCCCATCTCCATCCCGCTGCTCACAACACCTTCTAATCCATCCCTGCAACTTCGCGGATGCAAGGACACCCTGACTTTGATAAGGACCCATGACCCCCGCCCTCACAGCCGCCGAAAGCACGGCTTTAGCGTGGGAGAGCAGGAAAAGGTATTTCGTTTCTTCCACTCCAAGGCCAAGAGCACGACACACAAGGCCGAAGAGAGGCGGGAAATGGCCGTTGAGTTGGAGGCCGAGGCGGTCGGGTTTACTTGTTTTTAGGGCGGTGGCGAAGGATGTCAAGGTCAAACTAGCTTCTTCAGCTTCGAGATTCGATGGGGAGACAGAGGTGCTCAGCGCGCGCTCCCAGATTGTCAGTAAAGCGCGTCCTTGTGTTAGGCTGGCGCGGCGGGCGACGGTACACGGTGTACTTGCGTCGAAATCGTTATCTAGCCCTTCCATCACCTCGTATTTCGGAGAGTGGTAAGCAGCTAGAACATAAGGGAGGGCTGTGGATGAGAGGTTGAAGAGGGAGTGTTCTAGGAATTGCTCAAAGTCGTGTGACTTGTTAGTTGGTGGTGAGGATTTGCTGTTGAAGCTGGTAGTCTTGGCGTGGGCGAGGTAGGATTCTAGACCGGAGGAGAAGGCGAAGGAGCCGAGTGGGAGGGCGGAGTCTGAGAGTAGGAGAAGGGCGTGGAGGTTTGATGCTGCAGTCATATTGATTGGTGATGTTATTCGGGTTGCCGTGGAGTTTGAAGTGCGAGACGTTCACTACGCTGTCAAGAGGTCCGTGCCATTCACACTGCGTGAGGTTTGGTGATTCGAAATGTTCGAAAGCGTGAGGTCGCTCCTCACGCCTCACGCCTCACGCCTCACGCGACCTCAGCCTTACTCCGCCCCTTACGCGGCACGATTGATCTTTCGTTAACAGAGACGAAGCTGCTGAAATGTTCCGTCCCGGACCTGTGGACAGGTGATCTAACATACAGACTATGAGATGTGGCTGATCCACGTCGACACGCGAAAACTACATTGGCACGCCGGCGAGACGCTTCCTCGATATGCTATCCTCTCGCATACCTGGGGAGACAATGAGGTCACCTTCCAAGACATGCACCACCAGATCGACAGAAGCATTCACGACAAAGCTGGCTATCGCAAGATCGACTTCACCTGCAACCGTGCCAAAGCAGATGGTCTTTACTGGGCCTGGGTAGACACTTGCTGTATCGACAAGAGTAGCAGTGCCGAGCTTTCGGAAGCCATCAACTCCATGTTCAGATGGTACCACAATGCCAGGGTATGCTACGCTTATCTCGCAGACTTCATCCACAACACAACAGCAGACGGACCAACTTTCCGAGGACACGACTCCTTCAGCAATAGCAGGTGGTTCACTCGTGGATGGACACTGCAAGAATTGATCGCACCCGGATTTCTCAAATTCTACGATTGTACTTTCAACTTCATTTGCTCTCGTGGCCAGATCGTCTCACAGCTCGTGTCAATCACTGGTATACCCGGCGAATTGATGCACGTGATAGAGCCGACCCAGACCGACTCAACGAGACTTATCGAAGCCTCGCACGCTGTAGTATCGCACAACGAATGTCGTGGGCGTCTCGGAGACGATGTACCCGGGAGGAAGACCGGGCATACTCTCTCTTCGGCATATTCAGCGTCAATCTCCCCATGCTGTACGGAGAGGGACGCGGCGCCTTCACTCGATTGCAAGAAGAAATCCTCAGAACGTCCACAGACCACAGTATACTGGCTTGGCGGTACACTGCTGATACTGCGCAGCCCCATTGTCAGCGCTATCTCCTTGCGCCGTCTCCACAAGGTTTCTTCGATGGGAGCAGCGTCGCAATCAAGCCTAGCTTCACATATGCAGCTCGCCCTTACGACATGACCAACCTCGGCCTCAGAATGACGGTTCATGTGGCTGAAGTGACTTCCGATCGCTCGTATCCGGGTAAGAAGGCCTTGAGTGTGGCCTCGGACTGCATCGAGCCGGCTGACGGATCTGATGAACCACCCACAAGGTATTTCTTGACGCTCTTTCGAGTCGACGAGACAGCGGACGTTTACCATCTAAATCGATTTGCTGCACCGCTATATGCGGCGAAGAGGTCTCTTGACAATTACAAACAAGACACTATTTTCGTGCTACGTGACTTTGGGCAATCCTGGGAGTTCAAGAACGAGACTGAGTATGTGGACCCGACCACCGAGGGCTTGATCGGAAGCGGTGATAGTGCTCACTCGAAGCCGAACAGCCCAGGCCTTGCCCGTAGTGAGACGAGTCTCGTAGGCGCAAAGCGTCGGAAGCTATGAATAATCCATTGTGCAGTGTGTCAATGTGAGCTTCCCGACGATCGATCTCACGGCAGGAATTAGAAGCTGATCCGCAATGATCACACACCATACGCCAGCTCAAGCGAAGGGTCCTGAGGAGTGAGATGCTCAAGGACATCGTTCTGCTGAAATTTGCCAAAATGAGATAATTTCCAGACGTGAAATATCCCGCCCGTACGCTCTATAGTCATATCTTATATACGTAGCGATAATGACATCGTGTCATGGTCTTGTACTGCTTTGACAATGCAAGATGGTACGCTTCGTAAAGCTCGTATGTTCCTCGCTTGCAGCCCCACGCATATGATTTGCACATTCGTAAAACGAGTTGAGGCTGAGAACAGATCTCTAACGAGACGTACAAAGATGATGATCTCAGCAGCTGCTATTCTTATTTCTCTCACATCCAGACTCGCTATGTCATAGAGCTATTGAGACGAAGTGATGACCACAGCAACCATTCCTAGTGTCGCCGTGATTGGGCTAGGCGCCTTTGGATTGGTGACTGTCAAGAATTTACTTGAGGTATGTCTGGGATTCCATCAAGCAATTCCCGCCAGGTCGTAGTCTGACACAGTCGTACAGGAAGGCTTCGATGTCACAGGCTTTGATCGCAACAGCTCCGTCGGTGGACTCTGGAGCCTCTCACCCGAAGCGACCGTCTCAGCGCTGTCATCGACCAGTGTGAACGTTTCACGAGAGCGAGGATGCTTCACCGACTTCCCATTCCCAGACGAGACTGGATCCTATCCCACGGCTGGTGAGGTCAAGAAATACCTAAACGACTACTGCTCACACTTCAACCTCTGGCCGAATCTGCACCTGCAGACTTCGATTGCTGGTATTCAGCGAGATGAGGAAGCCAGGAAGTGGAGGCTTAATGTTGTGCGAAAGGGTGGCATCATTGAGAAACTGTCGTTCGACAAGCTCGTCATCGCCACTGGACCACAGAATGTGCCTGTCATACCCGACATACCCAACGCCAACGTCTTCAAAGGCACGATCACCCACTCAGCTACGTTTAAAGATCCCACCAAGTTTGCCGGTAAGAACGTCGTCGTCCTCGGCATCGGCAACTCAGCAGTAGACACTTCAACCTCCCTCATCGGCCACGCAAACAAGATCTACCTGGCGCACCGCAGTGGCTGCCTACTCCTGCCACGTATCTTAAACGATGGAACTTCACTCGACCATGCAGCCACTTATCGTACCTTCGCCATCCGTGACTTCCTCGAGACGTTTGTACCACAGCTTGCCGCGCGCTTCATCGACAATATGGTTGCCACGATACAGAAGACGCATTATGACTTTGACCCGCAGTGGCGAATCGATACTCCTACGCCATCGCTCACGAAACGAAACCCTACCGTGTCGTACTTTATCTACGATGCTCTACGTGAGGAGAAAGTGATCTCTACGCATGGGATCAAGAGGTATGCCGGGCCACGATCTTTGGAGATGGATGATGGTACAGTCCTGGAAGATGTCGATGCAGTCGTGTATTGTACTGGCTATCAACTCGAATTGAGCTGGCTCGGGAAGTATGACCCAACAGTCATCAACCCTGATACCGCTGATGAGAAGCAACACGATTACGCCGCACCTCGTTTGTACCAGAACATCATATCCCACGACCAACCAGACAGCCTTGCATTCATCGGTCTCGCACTTACAATCTTCCCAGCATTTGTAATCGCGGATTTGTCGGCCATGGCGCTAGCTCAGATGTGGAGCAAGCCAGAACTCCTACCTTCAGACCACGAGATGCAAGACCGGCTCGCGAAGCATAAAGCCTGGCGAGCTCGCGTCAATGTCATGGCCAATCCTGCTGGTAAAGGTCCGCCACCGCTGCAAGTCGAGACGGGACATTTCTTGGCTTGGGTTCAGGATGTAGCGGGCACGTGGGTCAATGAGCATCTGAGTTATAACAGTCTTGCAGCTTGGATATTGTGGTGGCAAGATCGGGAGTTGAGTAAGGTGCTGATGGATGGCGTCAATTCGCCTCATTCTTATAGGCTGTTTGACAGTCATGGTCGGAGGAAGGCCTGGGGTGGTGCACGAGATGCCGTCTTCCATGTCAACGAGGAAGTCAAGCGGAGGGTCGAGGCTAGGAAGGCCGATGGGAAAGTGAAGATCATATCTGGAGGTGTAATTGCCCATTCTTGACCTTGGTTGAACTTCCAGGACTGATACCTGAACATTTGAGACTCGGCGGAAACCTGAGTGGACAGATGACATGAGCCGTTCGAAGACCACAACGTGGAGGGAAGTCTGTCAAGCCACAATCGCATCTTCTATCTCATAGACCCAAGCTGCTTGTTAGTCTTTCTGGGTGCGGCCTTCCTGAGAAAGAGATAGTATAATTGTCGGGCAATGAATCCTGTACACCGTATACTCGATAGCAGATGCGTGGACATGATACGCTCTGCATCGAAGGCGATTCTTCCTCCATCATGAGGCTGCCAAGTTCGGCTCCTCCGCGGCATCTCTGCTTTCTGATTCGACGCAAGAAGAGGAGTTGTCCAAGGACTCGTAAGATGTCAACCATCTTCTTTCCCTTCCACTTCTATCGCCCGCGTGCTGGCGTCGAATAGCCAGGCGAGAGTATTCTACAAGGCAACAGAGTAGATGTTGGTGGGTCTAGGACCACTGCTCGCTATCTGCGCCGAATGTCGGACCCTCAAGACCGGCGCCGGTCCGGTCGAAAGCCCAGAATGGTGTCGAGTATATGCATCTGCCATTGTTGACTGTGCGGTGTGATATGTAACCCCCAAGAGCTTGATATGGCAATAGCCTGTCCATTCAACTTGCCCCAGCAATCACTTCACCGGTTGCACACCATCAACGCTCACAAGGACCAAGAATACCATGGCCAACCCTAAGAAACATGTCGTATTCGACGTTGTCGGAACCTGCGTATCATTTGATGCCTACTACGAAAGGATAGACAAGGTCATGGGCGCGAAGCTTCGCAAGCACACCGTCACGGCACAGCACTTTGGCTTTACGTGGCAGACTGCAGCCGAACTGGAGTTCACATTCCTATCGATTGCTGGAAGCTACAAGCCCTACCAAGATGTCCTGCGTGGCCTTTTCTATCGCACTCTCATGCTATGCGGTGTTTTGGGGCCGCGGAAACTCGCCACCGATGACGATCGCGAACAGTGCATCGAAGGATATTCCAACTTGCAGCTGCGTCCAGGCTGCCGGGAATGCTTCCAGTTGCTTCGCGACAATGGCTTCACGGTCTGGTGCTTCACTACTGGCGATATCAAGCGTGTCAGAGGCTACTTCGAAAGTGCTGGTGTCGACATGCCGCTGGACAATTTCATCACCTGTGACAGTGCAGGGGTGGCAAAGCCCGCTCTTCCGGCATATGAGGCTGTCTGGAAGAAGCTTGGTGCGAACGATGTGAAGTGGTTTGCGGCAGCTCACATGTGGGATGTGGCTGCGGCAACGAAGGTCGGCTTCCGCGGAGCCTGGACCGCAGTGTACGAGAAGGAGGCTTGTGTGGATGTTTTTAGTGACGCGAAGTTAGAGGTGGTCGCTGATGGACTCGTTGAGATGGCAGAGGGGATCGTATCAAAATCATGATCTGTCATGCTTAGCATATCTGTATCCCTTAATAGTGATCTGGCGTTGAGACAACGGTAGTCCTTTCGTAGTCGTCTGACTCGAGATACGGGCAAGGTGTTCAGGGGCGGTGCCGAAGAGTCGCAGCGAACTCTTCGCAAAGTAGCCGAAATGTTTGTGACCAACGTTGACCGAGACAATTCTGGAGAAAAGGCCTTTCTGCTGCTTGTTAATAACTCGACAGTAGCGTTGTGCTTCGAATGATTTAGACAAAACGAAGGACCGATTTTGCTTCGTGGCGTGCGGGGCAGCTCCACCATCGCTATCTGCATTGTTTGCTCCAAAGATACCACCGATAGGCATCGCATTCCCACGGGTCACGACTATCGCCTTGGGCGGTTCACCGTGGTCGAGTCATTGGTAGGCAGCGGACAATCTAAGACGTCCAATTCTGTAGGACACATTTCTAATCCTAGACATCTACAGCACTCACCATGGAGGATGCTGACAATAATCCACGCCCCGGCAAGAAGGCCCGAACAGGACCATCGTCACAAAGGCAACGGGCAGTTCGCGCGTATGCCCAGTCCGATGATTTCTCCACGACCTCCACCAAAGCAATACTGACAGATGTGTACTATGATACAGCTGCGACGAATGCCGTCGTCTCAAAGAGAAATGCGAGGGTGGCTTGCCATGCAGGCGATGCCAGCATCTTCGAAGACAATGCGAATTCAACGTCGGCCCAACCATCGAAAGGCGTTCATCAGCCTACGCCGACTCTGTCAAAGATGTGATGGATCGTGCACAGTACATGGAAATCCTCCTCAGGCACCATCTCCCAGACCTAGATTTGAGCACCGAGTCTCTGAAACGACTGTGTGATGCACTCTCTATGCCATCTCCCGGCTTATCACGATCCTCTCGAAGTGTTCAGACGACAGCAGCTGATAGTCTGAGCATTGACCAGCCATCGGACAGTCCGTCGATCGAAGACGAGGGCTGCACCATCGACAACGTTGATGGAACCATTGCACGTATGTCGTCTTGCATTGTCGCATTTAGACCAGACGCCCACCACTGATGTCAAGCAGACTACTCTGGCGAGTTCTCGCACTGGAACTTCTCGATGCACGTCAAACGCAACATCGACGATCTCATGGCCAAAGCCAACGTACCTGTACGTGCTCAGCCATGAGAAACCACTACTCCCTTACTAAACACATGTTACTGAGCAGCTCGTCGAGACTGAGAACGCGAAACGGGTCCCAACGTATATTCGTGTAGGGGAAGCACAACCGGATTCCACTTCAATGCTCGAGATTGTGGCCCTTCTTCCGCCTCGTCCAGTAGCGGACTTTCTGGCAAGTGTGGTGTTTCGTCATGCCACAAGCACTTACTTCATCATCGAACCGAATTGGGTCAATTCAATGATGGACGCACCGTACAACAAGCCAGCTGCGCTAAGCGCTAAGGATGTAAGCAGACAATCTCCCCGATACCTTCCATCATAGTGGAAGCACGGGCTCACCTCAGCCTTCAGGTCACGGGAGCGTGCACTGTGATAATGGTCCTAGCGGTCGGTACACAGTATGCTCATCTTGAGTCTTCCGAGCGCAATGCTAGCATCACGACGGATTCTCACACTAGTTGGGAGCTCGACATCGGCTCTGCATTCTATCAGCTTGTAGCGAAGCTTCTAGCAGAGATCATACATTCTGGCTCGCTTCTCAGCGTTCAAGCATGTCTTCTTCTTGGTCTGTATACTCTAGCCGTTGATGCTTCTGGGCTGGGTTACATCTACCTCAATTTGGCAATCAAACTCGCGATTCAGAATGGCATGCATCGTCGGTCCGCACCAGGCGCTTTCGATACGGGCAGCGAAGAAGTGAGGCGCTTGGTGTGGTGGTCTGCATATTGCATGGAAAGGTTATCTCGATGCTTCATGCTTTCTTGTGGCCATGCTGATTGGATACAGGAGGATAGGTATCTACCATGGAAGGCCCGCATC
This sequence comes from Recurvomyces mirabilis, assembly GCF_035927965.1. Taxonomy (NCBI): domain Eukaryota; kingdom Fungi; phylum Ascomycota; class Dothideomycetes; order Mycosphaerellales; family Teratosphaeriaceae; genus Recurvomyces; species Recurvomyces mirabilis. The sequence continues at coordinate 606,607 of NW_027041950.1, read as the reverse complement.
TATCCATCGCTCCGAGATCGATGTCAAGTTGCCTTCCAGTGAATGCGATGTCATTGGCCCTTCGACCGCATCTGGCACGTCGCATCTATTGCAGTCAATCCACCTCACCAGCCAGGCAGAAGCCTTTCTTTGTGAAATGTGAGTTTCTTGTCACTGATCAAGATCGTCACGGACAACGCACGATTCTGCTGATGCCGCTTACAGCTCGCTCCTCCGCAGATGCAAACGGTCTAGCATGATAGACATATTCCGGCGCATCAGGCAGCTCAAGATGGGCACCAGAGGCTGGCGACCACCAGGCAGCAGTGGACCCTCCCTAGCACCGGCCAGCACGCGCGCCGAGACGCATTCCCGACTGGATCGTTGTCTTTTGGAGATGTTTATCGGGCGCCCGTTCATTCTACTTCATCGTCGTACCAAAGCTAGCGGCCAAGTACGCAGAGGACATGACATCAACGCTAGTATGCCACCCGCTCCTGCTCCGCTTCAGTCGGACGAGGAGTGCGAATTTCTGGTCCAGGATTGTGTGGCTGCTGCAAGAGAGGCTATCGGAATCTGCCATGCCATGCAGGAAGGGGGCCTCGGACTTGCGCGATCATCTTACATCGAGTATAGCTCTTGTCGCGCCGGCTTGCTCGTATTGATAGCATACGGCATTTGCTACTGCACGAATGAGTATGTCGGCGTCTTGCAGAAAGGGCTCCAGGTGCTGCGTGAGATGGCTTCCGCGAGTGAGTCGGCACGCTCGGAGGTGTCTTTGCTGGAAACACTTGAGGCGTCGTTGCGGCGTCTCCGTGGCTCGACACAACCGGTACAGACTACGACAACGCCATCTAGCTTGATACAGGAAAGCTATGAGGGCTTCGCGGATTGGTACAAGAACCGAAACAAGGCCGCTGCTACAGGAGCAAGCAGCACACCAAGCGCCCTACTTCAGTCGTCAGTTTCGAATGTAACAAGAATTGGCGTTGAAGATTCCATGAGCATGCAGAACGAGCCCCAATACCACAGTGGACCTTTCGAGTTTGATCTCTTCGGAGATGGTACCTTCCCAACGCCAGATTACGGACAGTACAGCAATGCAGAGAAGGAGTTCCTGGACAGTCTTCCATGGATCCAAGACTAGGTGGCCGGAATAAACAATCATAGCGTGAGAGCGTACAATGGGTCTATGTATGTACTTGTCGTGAACACGAAACCACAAGTCACGCTTCAAAGTCTTGCGCGAGTGGCTGCTCTTTCGGAAACTGCTTGCCATTGCTGTAGAGATCCATGGATGCCCTGCCTCGACCACCTCTCTGGCGATGTATGGTACGGCAGTGGGAGGTCCACTTCTGCAGCTGGAACTCCAGTAATCACCATCTCTGCAATGGCCTTCGCACTGAGAAAGATCTGTGGCATGCCATGACCCGTAAAGCCAGCGCAGATGTACTGTCCAGGCTTGCCATTTACTGGGCCGACATAAGGGAAGCCATCATTGGAGTATCCCATGACTATACAGCAGACACTGGTTAGAGATGTGGTGGATCCAAAAATGATAGGAAGTGAGTGCGACTTACTCCCAGTCCAGATCTGATCTGTAAGAACATCGCAATTTTCCCAGCCAGAGAAATGCCGTTGCATGTAGCCATCGAAATATTGCGTCGCACCCTTCATAAGACGACTATCGTCGCACACATCATACCACTCATTGAGCTCGTCGTAAAAGTCACGCTTCGCACCTCCAACAATGATACTCCCATCTGGGCGCGAAATCATGTAGTCATACTCAAACTCCGAGAAACGCATCATGTAGCTGTCGTTCAAGAGCGGTGCGTCTGTTGCTGGCAGAAGGCGCGCGACCGTGCCTCTGACAGGAACAATTTTATCCTTGAGCTCCGGGACGAGGGCAGATGTATAAGCGTTTGTTGCGTAGATGACAGTACTGCACTCGATAGAGCCTCGAGACGTATTGACTGCCCAGAGACCGACGTCTGAGCCTTCTCCCGTAGGTCTGACACTGGTGACAGGTGTGTGAGTCTGCAGATTGATACCTCTGGATACGGCCTTCTCCAACATATGGCTTACGAGACGGTACGGCCATAATCGAGCAGCGTTGAACGTGAGACAGGACTTTGCTCCTTTCACCCCGGATATCTGCGCACGCAAGAGTCAGTAAGTCCAGCATGAGTCCTCGTCATGCAAATACGAATACCTCTTCGGCCTCTCTGTCAGAACTGTATTCAAGGCTTCTTGCGGTTGATATGTCGGCCTCGTTAAGAGCAACTAGGTCAGCCTCGATCTTGTCCCGGCCTGCTGGGTACAGGCAGACATCCCGCACTGTGACCTCTTCGAAATCACAATCGATCTCTTCGTAATCAACAAAGGCTCTGACTTCTTGGACTTGGCGGGCTTCAAAAGAGGCGACATGTTCTGCAACAGCCTTGCCATGCGTCTTGAGAACGTTTGCAGCTCTCGAAAACGGGTCTGGTTTGAGATGACCTCCTGAACAGCAAGTCAGTAACCTTGGAGCTATATCATCAGAAATTCCGACGATATTTCCATACCATTCCGTCCGGTGGCGCCGGAACACGCTTCCCGAGCTTCCAGAATCACTATGGATGGTAGCGACTGATCGTGATGGCTACTGTGTCGCTCGAGCAGATGATGTGCAATTGCAGCACCAGCATATCCGGCACCAATGATGACTAAATCCGCGTAAGATGGTATGCCTTCGGTGCTTCTATGCTCATCAATTGGCTTGACCTCATTCCTCCAATATGGTGTAGTTGAGTGTGATGTCGGGAAAGATGCTGCGCTGGTAGGCATGGCTTAAGATTCGGAATAACTGTGATTCTCTGCTGTGCTTGTTGACCTCGAACTTGACAACTGCTGCCACAATCTTGCCACTGGATGAGACATTTCCGGTCACTTTACAGTGGACCTTTGCATAGCCGGACAAACCGGTTGCGACTTGCAGATCTTGCGCCAGACCATTACTCGTCCATCAATACGATGAATCCATCACTAGGCATCATAGCCGTGCGAGTTGTAGAGCACGGCTTCATGTGCAGCGCGGAAGGATGCATGTTGAAGTATGTTGCGGGAAGACAATTAATGGTGAGCTTTTTAGGTGGGACAAATCTCAGATCACGTGACATACTTCCCGCCATTGCCACAGTCGCAGGGTTTGTCGAGATGTTTGATCATCTCCCCTGTGTATCATGGTCGACATTCATCGACGCAGGGTGGTGATCCATCGTTTACGTCAGCTCCAGCTTTAGCATCCTCCATACCGCACCTTATCAGTCATTACTACTCACCGCATTGTCGCATGGCTTCCATTAGTGGGGACAGGACCATTCTAGTGAAGATGCAGGATGATCTTGCAGCCATGAGCCAGCACGATGACATCCCCGTGAGGCTACATATGGAACTGAGGCGGACTAGTGGACCGGGTGTTCGACCACTCAACACGACCGTAAGAACAACATTGGACTGAAACTCGGCCATCAATGAAGACGACCTCGGGTGCTACCTGTTCAGGCATCTGCTGTTCGAAAGACTTTTGCAGCGGCTACATTACCTTCGACATCCCTAGCGATTCTCGCACCTGTACTTGAGTATCATGGCAGATATCCGGATCGTCGTTTGCTCATTGTGCACCGGGCCGGGAGCTAGCCATGTGTTCTCGCGAGGTGGACTCGTGATAAGAGCCGCGCTGCTGCACCGGTAGACCATGTACCTCGCAATGCCATATGGCACGGCTGACTCGCAAGATAGCAGATTAGGACACGGGCTTTGTCCATACATGATAGCTGAACCTATCAGTTCACCACCGAAGCCCCGCAAAATTCGAAGCAAGCCATAACCTTCAAGAATGCCGGTGCCGGTCCTACGCCCAGTACTCCGCATCCTTCAAACTCCGCCGGACTACACATGTCAGTCAGCCTATCCGTGCCACGTACTAGGATGCCTGTTGCAGTGCAAGCGGACGGATACAAATACGTTGACTATGCTCGTATCTTGAAACGCTTGCGACTATCTCCAGGCGAACGAACAACATGACTTCCCAACAGAAAGACGACAAGGCTCTATTCAAGACCACAACTACTAACAGCTTGGATGTTGCACCGGGGACACAAGAGCTGTTGAATACTCAGCATCTTCGTTCCTGGACGTCATGGCCTACATTCTATCGGAGCGTATTGCTACAGATGGTTCTTCTTGGATCGTAAGCACTGCTATGATCGCAAAATTATGATTAGTCGCTGACGTTCCGCAAGACTCTCCCTTGTCGGTCCAGCAATGGACGATGCCATATCGAACCTTGGAGGCGGCGGCTTGTCTAAACCATGGCTTGCAAACTTGGCGAATTGTCTCAATTATGCCTTCAGCTTCCTCATCACTCTTGCTGGTGGTCCGTTGATCAACAAGATCGGTATCAAATGGTCATGCTTCATCGCGGCGCTCTCGATGCCTCTCGGAGCGTCGTCATATTACACGAATGCAAAGTTCGACAATGAATGGTATCTTCTCACCGCCAATGTAAGCTTGCCAGGTTCCAGATCGCACCACACGAGACCATCGCTAACGATTGTAGCTCGTCAAAGGCATCGCTGGTGGGTTTCTCTACGTTGCCGAGTCCACGGCTATGATGTCGTACCCTAGGCTAGAGGATCGAGGGTTCTACCTAGGTAAGGATGCAGCAGCAGTCAACGCGTCGGTTTCCACTAACAGATTCTAGGCATATGGACCGCCATGCGGAACTCGGGCAGCGTGATTGGCGGCGCAATCAATTTCTCGACAGATTCCGAGAAATCGTCAGCAGGTGGGATCGCCACGTCGACATACCTGATCTTTCTTGCCATCCAGTGTACAGGCGTCATCTGGGCACTGCTACTATCACCAACAAGAGTGATACGACGTCGGGACGGTCAAAAGGTACCAATGGCTGAGATGATCTCGTGGAAACAAGAGTTCAAAGCTCTCTGGCGGTTCATGCAACGAAGAACGGTATGGACATTTACACATCCTTTCCAAGCCCGTACCCTCGCTGATTTGTGCGCAGTCTTTGTATATGCTTTTGCCCGCCTTCTACTCCTTCTTCTGTGGTGGCACGTTTGGCACCTATCTATCACTTCACTTCTCCGTCCGCGCACGAGCTTTGTCGTCCCTTCTTGTCCGTAAGTGAAACAATGTTAACCATCTATAACAATGGTGTGCTAATTCTATAGCGACGATTGTCATCCCATCGGTGCTGCTCTTTGGCAAGTTACTGGATGCTCAGTGGATCCCACGACAGCGCCGCGCCTGGCTTTCCTTCCTCTTATGGGCTGTCCCACAGGGTGGATGCTTGATCTGGGTCGCCGTTGAGTACAAGATACTCGGATCCAAGACAGCTTTGGACTACGAGCTGTAAGTCGTTCCAACCATCACTTTCTCAATCCCCTACTGACTTCTCCACAGAAACACCACACCATGGGCTAGGGCTTACATGCCATATCTCATCATGTTCGTGGGGTGCTACTGGACACAGCTCTCATTGTACTGGATCCTCAGCGCAACCTCCCGAGATGTTAAGGAGTCCGCGCGCGCGGGTGGTATGTTCCGTGCTGCTGAAACGGCGGGTCAGGCAATATCCTACGGTCTCAGCTCTGCCAGCGGCATCGCTGTAACGATCCCGCTTTACGTCCATTGTGGCATCTGGATTTTGACCATGCCCTCCATGGTCATGCTGATCCATTCAATGCCGGCAGAATCGTCGACCGAGATCAATGGTCTTGACAGAGTGGATGAGATTGAGGGAGTCAGAGACGCTCAGATAGCCAAAGTGTGAGATTTTGCGAAGGTAGATTTGGTTCAGCAACAGACGGGTTACGATTGTCACGACACCTATGTACTCTAGACAAGAGTGGATGAGATAGAGGGAGTCAGAGAGGCTCAAACAGCCAAAGTTTGAGACTTTGCTCGGGCAGATTTATGTCAGCAACAGACTGTTTACGATCCTCACGACACCTATGTACTCTAGATTAACACAACTATGCCGACTCTCAAACATTTCTATTTGTCATGCAGACCTTTCAATCGACTTATTCCATTTGTAGGTTGGGCTGTTCATATCGTTGATGCTCTGCCAGAGTACGAAATACAGTGCAAATGCGTTAACGCGAGGACCACGTTCTATATGAATCAAGCAAGTGGTACGGGTCAAGTGTAAGCCGTATGAACAGCTTGTACCATTTACATGTCCAGTTCGCCGCTCGTCAGCTTTGGATTCGTCAAGACAGTTCTACACGCTCGACTGAAACAAGCATGATGCTTCGAAGCGCGAGTGCACTGAGTCCCAATTACTAGAAGTGACGAATAGCTTATAAAATGGCACGCTTTACTCTACCGGGCTGTCCACGCGGCGAACTTTTGGCCTGCTCCTTTCGCCCAAACAAAATGACTTCCTTGCACTCTCGCCACAGCTAGCCCTGTAGGCCTTTGTCTTTGCAGCGAGGTCAAAAGTCTGAAGCTTCTCGACTCGTTCAGCAGTGACATGAAAAGCTTTCGGTAGTGGGGGATACGGCACCGCAAGCGCAGGCTGCTGGTACTCGAGACCGAGAGAGTCGAGAATTAGGGGAGTGATGTGCGCTGTCGAGAGCAGGATCCGTGGCATGCCTAGTCATTGTTAGCCTCAGTCGCTCTCTATTATCTGAGTATGACCGTCTGTACCGTGTCCGACAAAGCCTGCGGCGATGAAATGTCCGTCACGGTTGGGCAATGGTCCAACGAACGGCCAGGAATCTGCCGTCGAAGTTTCAACTGTACTTGTATCAGCAATCGTGAGGCCAACAATTTGTGCTGCGCCTCGACATACTCCCACTCCAGCAACCACCTTCGTTGTCTGCGAGGCTCAGTCCTGTAGAGCCCGGCCAATCCTTGACATCGGACGCACCCCAGCCCCTACAAAAGTCGGCCATGCCTTTAAATTGCTTGTTATTCTCGTCACTGGGAAAGCATTCATCTGCCTTATGAACCAAAAGTTGACGAGCGCCTCCGAGGATAATGGCATTGTATGGTTCAGGGAGTTGCAAATGGTAGTTCTACTCTTTGTGTCAGAAACCTTCTTTAGCTTTTCAAAGCTGATCACCTACATTGACACTAGCATCCCAGTGTTGGGCACCAGTGTGCTTAATGAAACCTGCAGGGGCGTTGACTGCAGCAAGAGTGCATCGTTCAGGCACGATCAGCTTCTCAAACTCAGGTAGTAGGTGTGAGGCAAAGGCATTGGTGGAGTGGATGACCGCTTTGGCTCGTATCGAACCCCGATCAGTTGTGACCGTGATCCAACCATCGGTGTCTCGCTCGGATATCTGCTGTGCAGGTGTATGTGCTTGTAAATTCAGGTTTCCTGCTTCGAGGAGTATTCTCAAGAGTGCTTGCACGAATTTGTATGGCCACCTGCAATGATGTTAGACAGCACTCAAGATTTAAGTATGGTGAAGCCGCTGACACTTGACCAGCAGGATGAACAATGGCCGCTATGGCATTTTTCATCTGTGTAAAACCTTCTGCGCTCGCAGCGTCTTCAATGACTCTGCACTGCCGGACGATCTCATTGTCGGCGCCATGATTCCTGCGCATGTTGTCGTATGAGCTCTTAAGACGAGACCAGGCCTCCTCAGTCATCGCGGCGTCGAACGTCTCACCAAATTTGAGGCATATATCATCAGTAATACCTTCTTCCTTGGCCAATTGCTCAAAAGCAGGTAGATGAGCCATCTCGTGTCGTATCAGTTCCATAGCGCCATCCTGACCGAAGGAGTCGGACCATTTGTTGTAGCGGGAATATGCATGCGGTCTAAGTTGTCCGCCTGGTCTTCGTCAGCATTTGTCTCAACGACAAGATTCTGAGCAGTACCATTTCGTCCAGTAGCACAGCCGCAAACATCACGTGCTTCTAATATAACCACCTGGGGCTGCTTGGCAGCGTGTTGTGTGTACTACGGTGCCGTCGTCAAAACAATGATCTTTCAGAGCGGCGCAGATGAAGATCACGCACTTTGTGAAGCCAATAGGCTGCAGATGCACCCGAGTAGCCACTTCCTATGATGACCACATCGGCTTCGTGTGGTAATTGCTCGGTCGAGCGCCAATCTCGCAACGGCGACTCGGCCGCCTCAATCCAGTATGATTTCGTGGGCTCAGCTCGAGGCAACACCATGATGAAAATAAACGATGAAGTAGACGTTGGACTGTATCAAGATGTGTTCAACCAAGATATTGTACGACGATAATTCAAGATGGTAGACGTTGTATGTTACTGAGGTGCATTCAGGTCTAGGCAGTCGAGAACCTTTCGGTGGCGACTTTGGTTTTGTTCGTGGTGTGATATCGGCCAACATGTCGTTGCCCATCAAGGTGTTGCAAGGTACGACGACAGCATTAAAGCCGGTCCGGTCGAGATAAGATCACAGGCCGGGCCGGTCGTCTTTACCCGTCACTTACCGATTATCCGAAGGCCACTTATCAGCAGTCGCATACGACTAAAAATTCGAGAGACTACACATCAGCTGCTTTGCTCGGGCTATCACAGGCATAGCGTCCGTATGAGGAACGAGCTATACGTGCTGGGTATTCAACTTATCCGCTTAGATTTGTGGCAGAATAGATGTCCGTGGCAATTCCAAGCCATCCGCAGGAAACGTCTATGGCAGATAGACATGCTGTCGACTTATATCAAGTGTAGCAGCCCAGATTACATGGCCAATCGCTGCAGAGACGCCAGCTTGATCACAACTCTACTCGGTGACGACGGGTTACGTGGTCGAAGAGGAGTTTAAAAGACGCAGGCCATCGCCTTGCAGATTCAAGGAGAGCGTGGGTGGAGCGGCTGATATGATCGGGATCGAGGTTTTGCTTCTTGTGCTCGGCCAGCTCGTTGTGATTGATATCTTCTTAGCTCAACTTAGCTCAACCCAGCATGATCGTACCCTCTGTGCTCGCATCACTCTATAGATTCAAGGGTGGCTTGTTCAAAGGTGGCCAGTAGTCCCTATCCCTGAGGCTCTCGCTTGTCCCGCCAGAAAGCAGAGCATTTGCTTCCGCTCTTGATAATACTGTTGTCGGCCATGCTACTTCTGGGGGACGGCGCTTGTCAAGGTGAAATCGGAAGAGGCATGCTGTATTTAGAGGACTCCCCTTGTCTTGAAGCTTGACATGAGAATGATCGACACCCGTGGATTCATATCAGACGGAGTAGTGCAATCTATCACCGCTATGTAGGTTGTCAAGGAGGCGGGAGTGGATTCGAATTGTACATCTACTAGCGTCATTTCGTACGCCACAAAACTGTAATCGTGCCTCGGTAGGGAGCTCCAGCCACGCATCATCGCGTGCTCTCAATGCGTTGATCAATCATACGTGACAAGACGCTTACTGATATATTCGCGGTCTCGATCTTCGAAGCATTGCCATCTGGAGTGGACACATGGTACGATGATCGCTGCAAGCCGCCGTTGGTTGCGGCGCAACAGAACCGGCCTTCTGGTCGGTGCTGGTGTATTGGGCGCTGGATATCTAGCTGGTCAATATGTCTTGGGCAAGATACAGGAGGCACGGCAGCGCTCGACTGAAGATCAGATGGCAAAGGAGAAGTACGCAGGATACCAAGAGTCTTTCATGCGCAACCACTGACGATTCAATGGTAGCCTTCGACGACGATTCGAGCAAAATCAAGAGGATTGCACATACACCGTACTCGCCCTCCTACCGACGATCAAAGAAGAGATCATCGATGCCTTACCCGTCGAACAAATAACCGAGCAACTGCAACAAGAACGAACCGACCGATTAAAGCGATTAGGAGGATCTGAGGCTGCGACAAGCGAGTATCCGTCCGTACCACCTAGCGTTGCAGACGAAAATGGCAAGAGCATGTCCAGCAGCAGCTTCGTGCATGCAAGTCAGATGGTATCCAGTGTGACGGATGGATCAAGCAGTGCGCCAAGGCCAAAGAGAAGTAAAGCGCAGTTGTGGCAGGATATGAAGATCCACTCGATCACGCGGGCCTTGACTCTTATTTACACGGTCTCGCTACTCGCAATGTTCACGCGGATACAGCTGAACCTACTTGGACGACGGACATATCTGTCGTCTGTAGTAAGTCTGGCTTCTCCACCGACAGCGCAACAGGCCTCCACGATATCACTAGAGAACCGGGACGATGATGGATATGACAATGTGTACGGAAACGATTTCGAGACGAATAGAAAGTACCTCACATTTAGCTGGTGGCTGCTGCATAGGGGCAGTAAGCGATTGATGGAGAATGTCATGGAAGCTGTAAAGGAGGTGTTTGGTCAGGTGAACATTCGAGAGGACATGACGATGGAGCGTTTATCCGAGCTGTTGATCGAAGTGAGACGTAAGATCGAAGGAGCAACATCCGAGGAGCGGTCCCAGATGAAATGGCTGTCATATCTGCTCCCACCGCGAGAGCAGGAGCTGGAAGTGATACGGCGAGCCAGAGCGTCAGAAAATGGAGAGTCGCCTTTACCAGGCGCACAGGATTCTGACTACATCGCGGTAGGCGGTACCGAAGTCAGTGCATCGCTACGTCGGTTGCTAGACGAGACGGCGGATCTGATCGACTCGCCAACCTTCTGCCAAGTCCTTACCCGTGTGCTGGATGCAGCATACTCACACCTCGTCGACTACCGGATCGCAACCGAGTCTTTCAATGTGACTGGGCCGACAGCACCAGGAACCGACCAGCCTAGGGTTACGGAGATCACGGAAAACAAATGCAAGCTCGCACACATTCTACCCGTGTTCTGCAAACAAGCATATCTGATGGCGGCGGGGAGTGGTGACCTTGAAATGTCCAGCATAGTGGCGCCGGAAGGACCAGGGAATGAGTATTTGGCTGCCATTGATGGCGTGCATGAGCTGGATGCGTTCGCGGCTGTGATTTATTCGAGTAATTTTGAGGCGGAGTTGGAGGAGCGGGAGACTGTCGCTGCACCGCTGGAGGAGAAGTCGACCAGAAGTCAGAGGAATGAGGAGCCTATGAGCTTTGAACGCGATGCTCCAGCCAACGACGAGCCGATCGTAGCTGGAGCTGAAGGTGAAGCTGAGACGACCGAAGATCCTGTACAGCCATTGGAGACCGTACCGGCTGTCACATCTTCAGAAGCCGGCCTCGAGGCGGCGTGGCAGAATGCTTTGGCGAAGGAAGACGGGAAGCTGTCAGTGGAAGCACCAGTGCCTGTCGAGGACGAGTAGCCATTTCTATAGCAAAGAACAATCTTCACGGTTCCTCGGTGCATACTCGGTCTCACAAATGCAGTCGGACGTCGCGATAAGCTTGAGTTGGCGCGCCATGATGTCACAATCGATTGCTTCGGCCGTCGGCTCTTCCAACGCCAAGGCCAGGAACAAATTTCAACATCGTTCTTTTCATCGCGTACTCCACAATCACATCACCTCTACCAATGAGCATAATCGTGTCGAATGAAGCACCGCTTTTCTCATTCACCGAGATGACAATTATCCAATCCCGCCCTCGGCGCTGGTAGGCGGCACCGCAACCTCGTCGGCTCCAACGTCGCCCACGGAGTCGCTATGGCCACTTTCCACAAAATTGCCCACGCCTCCATTGCACGAGAACAAGAACGCCTCTGGCACCTGGTAGGGTCTGACCGTGTGGAGAACGAATGACGTAGTATTCTTTATCCTCGGCGATTGCTACACGAGGAATCTCAACGCGAGTTGACAGCGAAGATCCTCTCAAACCTTCATGGACTTCTCTTTGCAGGTCCTTGCACCACCTTCTACGAGACGGTGTATGGTCCGACCATCTATGTGGATCTCAACATATGTCTGATCCGCATTTCTCCCACATGGCACAGGTTGGTACAAAACTCTTCTACCCTCCCGCTTTCTTTTGTCAAAACAGTCTTATCTTGCTGTTTTGTTGTGCTATCTATCCAGCACACTTCGACGCGCTGCTTGCAATCTCTATAGAACTTTGACAGATCTTTGAAAGGTCCACCTCCGCGATCATGGTTCTCAAGGCGAGATACAAGGTCGATGAGCAGAATGTTCCCAAATACAGTGGACTTACTGGCAAACGCCTCAACATTGCGATCTCTGTCATCGCCACATCTGGATTCTTGCTATTCGGTCAGTATCGATCAATTTTTGTTTGCGATTACACGCTGACTCGCAAACCAGGCTACGATCAAGGTGTCATGAGCGGTATCATCACAGGCGAGGACTTCAACAATTACTTTCCACAAACGAAAAACAACGCCACTTGGCAAGCTTTCGTGACAGCCATCTATGAAATTGGATGCTTATTCGGCGCCATCTTCTCCCTCATCTTCGCTGACAGGGTCGGTCGCCGCCGCTCGATCGTTCTGGGTGCTGCCATCATGGTCGTTGGGGTGCTCATTCAGATCACCGCCTTCACCGGACATTCTCCCACCGCACAATTTTTGATTGGACGAGTCGTTACTGGTGTCGGCAACGGTATCAACACGAGCACCATCCCCACCTACCAAGCCGAGTGCTCCAAGTCCCACAACCGTGGCCTGCTCATCTGCATCGAGGGTGGTGTCATTGCCTTTGGCACGCTCATCGCATACTGGATTGACTATGGTGCTTCTTATGGACCATCTGGCCTCACCTGGCGCTTCCCAATCGCCTTCCAGATTGTGTTCGGCCTTATCATCGCAATTGCCATGATCTGGCTACCTGAGTCTCCTCGCTGGCTCTTGAGCAAAGACCGAACTGAAGAAGCTACTGTTGTGCTTGCAGCTCTTGCAGGAGAATCTAAAGACCACGATGATGTTAAGCTTCAGATGGGCATCATCGTTGACTCTATCCGAGCTTCTGGCCACTCTAGCGGCAGCACTCCCTACAGCGCTCTGTTCACTGGTGGCAAGACACAGCATTTCCGTCGCATGATGCTTGGTGTTTCCAGCCAGTTCTTCCAGCAAATTGGAGGATGTAATGCTGTCATCGTATGTTGTCAATTATGGAAATAGGATTTGACCAAAGCTGACTTCGTCCACAGTATTACTTTCCTCTACTATTCCAGCAGTCAGTTGGAACCAGCCATAACCTCGCACTGCTCCTCGGTGGCGTCAACATGATCGTATATGCAGTCACCGCCACAGTCTCCTGGTTCTTGATCGAGCGTGTCGGCCGCCGCAAGCTCTTCATCATCGGCAGTGTCGGACAGTCGCTTTCCATGGTCCTGGCTTTCGCTTGCCTCATTCCTGGTACTCCGTCCGCCGCAATTGGTGCCGGTGTCGCATTCTTCTTGTACATCGGCTTCTTCGGTGCCACCTGGCTGCCTCTACCATGGCTCTACGCTGCGGAGATCAACCCAGTCAAGACTCGCGCCAGAGCCAATGCCGTCTCTACCGTCTCCAACTGGCTGTGGAACTGTAAGTCACACAATCGAGTTTGATCACTTGCAGTTGCTAATCTTTCCGCAGTCACCGTCGTCATGTTCACACCACCTTTTGTCGCCTCCTCCGCATGGGGCGCTTACCTCTTCTTCGCCGTGGTCAACATTCTATTCGTACCCGTCATCTACTTCTTCTATCCTGAGACGGCACGCCGATCGCTGGAAGAAATCGATCTCATCTTCGCCAAGGGCTACATCGAGAAGATGAACTACGTCCGCGCTGCCAAAGACCTCCCACACATGACAGAGCAAGAGGTCGAAGTCAAGGCTCGCGAGTATGGCTTCGTCAGCGATGACGAGGAAGCTGGTGGACACACCAAGGCACGATTTGGCGAGAAGGAAGATGATTTGGCACCTAATGCTGGTGGGTTGATGTGATGCATTTCTGCTGAGCAGGGGCATACGACATGGATGAAGATATTGCATTTTCAGGGCGTTAGGAAGATACTGAGACTCCGGCATGCGTACGCGCGGTCGGCATAGACTATAGACGATACATGAACTTGGCAGTCCAATGATGAGTCCTCAGTTGCAACTTGCGCGGACATGACAACCCACGAATGATGAGACTTCGAACGAGCGCACGGGAGTAGGATACCAATATGTCTTTATGACACGTATTGGGTTGGACATCCTTTTCTTGTCCCTCACGCGACTCGAGCATTGCGTACCATTTTATGTTGTCCACGATGCTGAGATTGGACATGACAGCTGGGAGGACACGACGATACATTGCAAGGCCTGCGGCATACCTGTCCATACCGAACATCTTGCTCAAACGCCCCAGGCCCCATCATTGAGGTTGTAGAATCCTGCTGGCTTGGGCTGAGTGCGTTGAGGACGGTCTGCCAAGCCAGTATGCTTAGTATTCGAGACATGGCCTTGCGCAGCCTGACTCCCTAAAGCAGGCGCATTAGGTGTAGAGTAAGTCATAGCCTGCTGCTTTGACGGAGAGTCATTGACAGGAGTCCATCCAAATCCGGGCCGTTTACATGGACGTTGCAGCAGCAGAGGTTCTTCGTCGTCCTCATCATCGCAGTCTCCATGTGGGAAGATTGGGTAGTGTGATGGACGTGGTTCATGCCGATCTGCAGCTGATACACGGTCACGGGGCGCCGAGGTGCCTTCTTCGCACGACGACAGTATGTTCTGAGCTGCTATGGCAATCTCTGGGAGTGACGCTTTGGCTGATGTTGTCGGAGCTTGTTGATTGGCCAGATCGATGGCAGTGTGTGGGCGGTGAGTGTCCCATAGCTCTTGTGTGTGCTCGTAGAATGTGCGGTATGGAGCATTCTCATCAACTTCGTTGGTGCAATATCCAGCTGGTTCAATGTTAGTACATATGGATTACCACCACAAAGAAGGAAGAGACTCACCAGCGCTCGTCTTGTACTGCACCCTCTCACCTGAGCACAAAAGCTTGATTGTAACCGTGATGTTCGTTTCGCTAGCGTTCATAGACAGGAGGCCAGCGACATGGTAGTACGCGGACTCCGTCTCGGTGTGCCCAGGCTGCTCTTTGAAACCATGATTCAAAAGATCACCAATATCAGCGAAAAGCATGGGGTACTGTGAAAAGTCCAATTTCACCTCCCCAGCGTCATCACGCAACGGGCCGTGCTTGTGATGCTTGTCTGGAAAGTAGTACACGTTGAAGCGGAGGCGAGGTGGTGAGTTGGCATCGAGCTGAAGATCAAGTGGTAGACAGCGAGTTTTGAGTGATTAGCCTGGCAACCTAGTCATGAACCGCGCCAATCTATCAATAACTTCTAGCTCGCCGTCGGCCAGAGGCGGCAAGGTGGGATTCTAGTTGCGTTGATACGTAGAGATTCATGCGACTTGCTCCAGTAAGCATGACGGCTCCAGTTTCACGTTGGTCGTCTTCTTTCAAAAACGTCAGCAGTCGCTCTGTCATTTTCAAAGTCCAGGATTCGAAGATGGCTTGCATGACACCCTGAGGCATGTTGATGACGAGATTTGGTTGGCGGTCTGGGACATGCGGCCAGCCCCAATGCACGTCGATGGTGATGTGGTAGGTTCCATCTTCAACGTCTCCCACGAACTGCTTCTTTGTGATCTCGAAACTGTCTGTGAAGCGACGATGAAACTCAGCATGAGCCATGTTGCCTAGCAGCCGACAAACTCCGTCGATTCCCGTAGCTCGACATCTTGGGTGACTTGGTATCCACGTCATCAGCAGCCACTTCGAAGCCTCCTCATTTTACTATCTGAGCACCTATATCAGCACCGTCCACCTGTCCGACTGTGGACAGCTCTGATCGCAGGCCTTCGGTGGCGCCTCGATTGAGTTTCACGGTAGCCAGGTCGAAGGTTCCCTTCCCAATATCGGCGAAGCATGGCTGGTCGCCGTGTTCCATTGCGCGCATCTGGCGTAGCTGCTCCATTTCAGAGGCTGCCGCGCACAACGGCTCCAGTCTGATGTCGATGTTAGGCATGCCGGCGTTGTGCGCAGCGTTTCGCCAAATGCCGCAAGCCTCGATGCGGCTATTTGCTGGGACTGTGATCATAGACTCGATATCGATAGCTTCCCAGTAGTCTTGCTGATGGCGCAGTCCCGAGGGATGGCTCGTGGAATAGTAGCGCTTGACGGCATCCAAGATCCAATTCAGATGCCTTGTAAGGAAAAGTTGAATAGCTGCAAGGTCACCAACTCTGGCGTCGAGAGCAGCATACACTCGCTCCGTGACGCGTGTGTCCTTCTAGCCTGTGCAAAGACAAAGCTTGGCTGGCTCGACGATCTTGTGCAGTTGATCGGGATGTTTCTCTGATTTTGGGGGAGCCACACAGAAGTCGGTCGCCATCTAGCACAATCTTTTGTTCGATTTCTTTCAAGCCAGGCTCCAATGGTATCACGATGATTGCGATGTTGTCGACTGACTGGCCAGCTAGCGCATGCTGTGCCGCGACTTTCAGGAATCCGCTTCCATACTCAATGATGACTCGCAGGGCGTTCGCCGCACGTACTGGCTTGGAAAGCGCCGCCATGAGGATACGAGGAAGGAAACTTGTTTTCAAAAGACTGCAGACTCACGAAATGTCTCCAGAGCTTGACTAAGTTATCGAGTGTAATGGTTAGTACCTAAGAGTGTGGCCAACGTTGAAGCTGTGTTTGCTCCGGCATGAAGCATCAACTCAATATGCCAAGGAGCTCTCGATCCGAACGATGGTTGTAGCCAACTATTGTCACAGAATGCATGCTTGCGTCCTCAGATTCGCCGTGATCGTCACGTACCCACCGATCGAGGCGAGAGTAAACGGAATGCAGGTGACCTCATGCTGGTGTTTGAGACTGGAACAGAGACTCTCTGATGATACGTAGCCCGCATCCTGCCGGCTCGGTACAGCTCGTGTTGCTGACGCACCTCGCCTCCGATCGAAAGCAGAGAGTCTTGGTTGACTGGCGCGTGGTAGACAGGCGCATGTGTACGCCTTCAAACCTCAGATTTAATCAATCAACTTGATACCGTCTGTCATGTTTAGTCGACCGCTGTCCAGACCCAATCACTTCGTTCGATACTCCCGTTCACGTTTGGCGAGGACGCCGTTAGACGGGTATGTGCGGGAGGTCCACAGTGGGCCAGACTTCGTGGCCCATCATCTTTATGCCATTCATCCGCAGCGTAGGCAACGATCCGGTCGGTAATGCATCCGTTGTCAAAGTATCGACAGTCGTGATGACAGGACCTGGTGAAAATTGAAGAACACTTGGTCAATCAGCCCCGGACCACCCAATCTGGTTAGTGCCTAAATGCCAAGAGATATCTGTTTGTAAATACATACAACTTCACCACGAGATCGTGCCCGGCTACCCGATCCACAGGACAGGTCAAATCAATGAGCACTAGCGAGGTACGGTGCCGATCATGCACATTGTAGCACGATGCGCACCGTGTGTACCGATGCTGCTTCCAACCATAACAGCGAGCCTACCATCGTGTTAGGACGGACTACGCCTGCTCGCTTCGCCATGCCCGGCTATCTGGATCTCTCGCACGCTGAGATGACGCGACAAGTACACTTCCGAAGCGCGATGCGGGTCTGAAACAGAGCTGATAGTGCGAGGTGACATTGATCAGATACCTTCGTTTGTAGGCGCAGCTGGTTTCACACGTACCATGTGGCGTCTGGCATATCAGTCATCCCGCCGTTTCTGATGGGTCTGAGGTCGAAGCCTGTTGATGGAATATTTATACGGTCTCTACAGTCATCTATCCGTAGTCTGCATTACACGTCTTCTAGTCTCCTTGGCTTCCAACCTCCTGGCTCACGATAGGTCTGAGAAACAAGATGCCTCTGATCATGCCTCCGCCAGGCCCAAGAGTGAATCAACGCGAACGAGCAACAGCCACTTGCGGCATCTTGTTTCTCCTCCAACACCATACGGACGAACTCCAGACCCGCGATGGCCAGCATAGAGCACTGGTCAAGCTGATCAATCGACACACGTTTCCACGCTTGAAAAACGAAGAAATATACAACATTGTGAAGCTCCGGATAGTGGGAGCTGAGCTTGCGGCAGAGCTTTCCATCGACAACACACAATTTGAAGATCCATTCGACATGCTTTGTCATCAAGGTATTGCTGCTGTACCGGATCACTTGCTGGAGTACTACGAATATGATTCCAACACCTTCACCGAAGCTGAACTACCGCCGTTCGATCCCTCAACAACTACTGAAACAGAAATTGGCTCAAATCGAGAGAGTGGCGGCAACAAGAGATCCTACGTCCAGCGTGCCACTTGGATCGTATTGCAGGATATCGACGAAGTGAAACACCTCTCAACTGATGCCGACTACAAGTATCGTTCAAGCAAGCATGTCATTGGGTCACTGAGACACCTCACCCTTCAATACGAGCTGCAAGAATGCCCCGCAGCGGATGGCAAGTCACACAAGTTCGATCCCATCAAGCTGATGAGGGCCGTAGCGCAAGTCACTCAACGAGTACTACGGGAGACAAGAATCGAAGGCCATATTCGCGTCAAGAAGATGTCTCGCCGACTGAACACTGTGTGGAGCAGAGGCACGGCGCGTCTCGGGGACAAGTACTTGAGCCAGCTGCGAAGCAGTGCACAGCACCGTGGAAGCGTTGATGGAAAGCGTTGATGGTACTTCAGCTTATGGTGTAGCTTCTGGCAGAACCATGTCTCGATATGCGGACGTCATCAAAGCCATGAAGAGACGCAATCAAGATTTGACAGCCGTTGAAACTGCTCCCTTCCAGCGGCGGAGCATGACCAAAGCCGCGATCGTCCAAAGTATCAAGGAGTCCAGAGAGAAGCACGATGACTCAGACAATGACATCGAGGTATACATCGAGCCTCCTCCATCAAGCAGTGCTGTTTCCGGCACCGCCACGGGGGCCGCCGAAGCTGAAATGTCCTTCGATACCGAATCCTTAAACTGTCGCTCCCGCAACCGTACGAGCAGCGAACTACCCAGGTCGCCGACGGTAGACTACGCCACCTTTATGGATGAGGTCGATATGCTGCGGCAGTCTAACGAACCACCAACATGTGGCCCGTCCCGCGCTACACGTCGTGGATGTCGCACTCGATCCAGTCTTCTGATCGATATTCGCGACGACACTCCAGCTCCAACTCCGTACCCAAAACCCCAGCGTATCGAAATTGATCTTCGTACGATCACGAAAAACATGCAACAGCTCAGTCTGCTCACCAGCAAGTTGGTCGAGAGCCTCTTCGGGACGTTGCAACTCGATCCGAGCTTGCCTGGGTTTGTCGAGTGGAATGCAGACACACATCTTGAGACGCTGTACAGACGTTGCCTGGGCGCTCCCTGGAAGGGGACGGTCGACGCCCTCAAGCAGGATCGTCTTGGTCTTGCGACAGACATTCTGTCATGCCTTGTGAGCGCCTGGATCTACGACGAAGTCTTTGTGGATGACGAACCGTGGCAAGATTTTCTGCAGTCGAGCTTGGGGCTTGCTAAAAGACTCAGCAATGCAATGGAGACAAACGGCGGTCAGTGATCATTACTGCTTGTACCACTCTTCCACCCTGCTAATTTGCTCAACAGGCCTTGCAAATCTTTTCGAAAAATACGTCGTGCCACACGTCACTCGGCAGAACCATGCCATCGACTTTGTTGGCAAACTTCAGGAAGAGTCAGTAGGTGACATGCTGCGCGGTTCGACGTTCAAGCGAGCCGCCGATACTCATGCCCGTGAAACCACCCGTCGGCTCACTTCGATCATCGATCCACACATGCGCCGGCTCAACGATGTTGCGAAATTGACGAGCGAAGGTGTTCGCGAGCATGGCTGGCAAACACAATGGCAGTCAGGCATAGAAGCCATCATCACGCAGGCCATCAAGCTCAAAACCAAGCTCTGCTACGCTACGTTCTCGAACTACCAACACCGTTTCGTCTGGCCGGAGCACAAGTCAGCGCTTGACACCGTCACGATGCAAGCTTGATGGGATCAGCCAGACGGTGAGATGGTCCTGACTTACGTCCCTGGACTGGAGGCATACTTCCCAGACGGCACGGTGAGCAATGTCTACCGCGCGCAAGTCATTGCTCGGCCAGGGCCCAAAGATGGAGATGAGATCCAGGTTATGGAGTAGAATGGTCAGCTTCCACCCGCATGACTCTTCGACTTTTGCTGACACAATGCCAGGCTTCCACTTGCGTGTTTTCCCAGTAATTTGTAAGTTTACCTTCCAGTAGTGATGAGATTGAGTGAACTTTCAATGTGTCGAGAATCCTCCGAGACACCAGCAAGCGAGGTATGTAACAACATAGCTGTGGCCGTGAAATGCGTTCTAACAGGAGTGACTCACAGTCATCATCACAGTGAGATGTTGTCGCTATCATCCCAAACCTCACCATGTCCTGCATGGATGCCTTAGCTTGGCATGCATAAATGCCTAAATCCTTCCTGTCTCCGCTCATGCGGCCGCTGCTCTGTCATCCAGCCTTAACACCATCTCATACAAGCTTGTGAACGAGATCGCCACCGTGCACGCTGACCACGCTCGCAGCATAACACTGCGTCTGCCAAGCTGCATATCTTCAACATCTCGGACTTTGGTCATACTGTCACGCGTCCTGTAGCATTGACGGACTTGGCTCGCACCACGTGACTTTGAACCTCCGTGGATGGCTTGTGAGGTATAAGTATGGGCACGCCGTCGATTTCTCACTCTCTGATCTCAACTCGACTTGTTCATCTCTCACCGCGAACACTTTGCGGGTCTTCCACAAGCACTACCCCTTGAATCACAGACCGCAATGTCTCGCTACGCCGAAGCACACATCAGCTGCAATGGACATGGTGATGCTCGTCCAACCGCCCTGCAGATCGTCGGAGATGAGAATCTTGTTGGCAAGCTGTCAGATAAGGTCTTCATTGTGACTGGCGTCTCGTCTGGAATCGGCATCGAGAACATGCGAGCGCTATACGCGACGGGAGGACATGTAATCGGGATCGTGAGGAAGTGAGTGGAGAAGCGAATGCTCGAAGCAGATTTTGACTGACTATCGACAGTCTTGAGAAAGGGCAGAAGGCAGTCGATGATGTAAAGGCCAAGACTCAAGGTGGGAAGATCACACTCATTGAGATGGATCTGGAGAGCCTGGCCAGTGTCAAAGCTGGAGCGGAAGAAATCCTCAAGCAGACTGACAACATCAACATCCTGATCAACAATGCTGGGTAGGTTTGACAGAAAGTACTCCTCACTCTCCGACGCTAACATCCTACCAGCGTCATGGCCACACCCCAAGGCAAAACCAACAACGGCTTCGAAACGCAATTCGGTACCTGCCACGTAGCACACTTCTATCTCTTCCAACTCCTCAAAGACACACTACTCAAATCAAGCACTCCAGACTTCCCATCCCGTGTAGTCTGCGTATCCTCCATCGGCCACCGCTGCGGTGAAGTCCGTTTCGACGACTACAATTTCGAGCAACCTGGCTCCTACGATCCCTGGGTTTCTTACGGTCAAGCCAAAACAGCGAACATCTACATGGCCAACGAGATCGAGCGTCGATATGGTGCTCGTGGTCTTCACGCCACTAGCTTGCACCCTGGCGGCATCGCCACGGGCCTAACAAAGCATCTCGACCCAGCGCAAGCAGCCGAATGGGCAACGCCAGAGATCGCTAGATATATGAAGTCGCCTGAGCAAGGAGCTGCAACGAGTGTCTATGCCGCTTTGAGTGGAGAGTGGAAGGATAAGGGTGGAAGGTATTTGAGTAACTGTGTTGAGCAGGAGGCGTGGAAGCCTCGCGATCTGAGTCAGCCGATTAGTGTTGATCATGATGGGTACCAGACGTGGGCGTACAATGAGACCAAGGAGAAAAGGTTGTGGCGGGATTCACTCAAGATGGTCGGGTTGGACAACGATGATTAGTGAAGTTAGCATGAAAGGTAGGAAATGTCAGTTCCTGCTTTTCTGTAGAAGAGCTCAAATGTTTGCGTCAGCAATAATTTCACTCATTTTGCGTGAAGCGCTTGGATTATGCTATGCTGATAGATTGATCTTGTCTTCCGCTCTCTCGGCGCCACATCCTTAGGAAAGCTGTAAGAACACTACCTCCCAGATCGAGTTCTCACGACCCATCCCTCCTCTTCACCACGCCATCGCCCATCGTCGATGACCTCCCTCCTCATTCTCCAGACGTAACAAGCAAACAAGTCTCTATCAAAACAAGAACTACCATCATTTGCCCAACGACCGAAGCCATGGCAAATCCCTCCAGATCGTCAGAAGAACAAAGTGCCGTAGTAAGACCAGCTCCAACTGACAGGTCTAGTAATCGCTTGGAGCACCCCTTCAGCACAGTTCTGTACTTGGTCTGACAAAGCATGAGTGCTAGTGTTCAGTCCAGCTTTTTGTTGCGTTGGGCGAAGAAGAAGAAGGTGGTGAGGATGTACAGGTGAGTGCTATAGTCGATGTCAATACTATAGTGGTCGAGGACGCCGATTGCGAGAAGAGGCATTGTTTATGTTCGTGTTGTCCTAGAGATGCAACCCGTGTAGTGTCCTCGTTGTACCTGTAACAGGTCCAGCAATCGAAGCTTTTTGACGAATGATCAAGTTTCCAGGCTCGGTCACTGTTGTGTGGCGATTGGTAGACGATGCCTGGGAGATGGTGAACAGACAAACGAGTCTCATCCACGACGCCGGTGCAAGGAGACTGCGACGTGAATGCTGGCATACCGCTCGCTATACGCCCTATGCAAACAAAAAAGACAGCACTATACACATCGTACCGCATCAGAGCACGCACTCGCACACACCACCTCGCTAATCGCACAAATCACATCCCGTCCCGGAGCGCACCACACTATACCATATCCCTCTTCACAAACTCATCATACAACGTCTTGCCCAACCTTGCCGGACTCCTCTCAACAGCCACACCCGCCGCCTCAAGCGCCGAGATCTTACTATCCGCCCCGCCCTTGCCACCAGACACGATCGCACCAGCATGGCCCATTCTTCGGCCTGGAGGAGCAGAGATACCCGCGATGAAGCTCACAACAGGCATGTTGTTCACGTTCTCTGCCTTCAGAAAGTCTGCAGCATCCTCCTCCGCACTACCACCAATTTCACCAATCATAATGATTCCCTCGGTTTCCGGGTCGGCAAGGAAGACACGCAAGCAATCGATAAAGTTCGTTCCGGAGAAGGGGTCACCACCGATGCCGACGACAAGGGATTGTCCGAGCCCGACTTGCGTGGTTTGGTTGACAGCTTCATAGGTCAAAGTACCAGAGCGGGAGACGATTCCAACGCGGCCGCGTTTGTGGATGAAGCCTGGCATGATGCCTATTTTGCATTGGCCCTGCGATGGAACATATTAGCTTCATGCCTCAGTGAAAGTAGAGTATCGCATTGGCTAGTGCTGCGCTGCTTATCAGAGTCCTTGTTTGGAGTAATCAAGCCCGTCATGTGACGGGTCATACTCTTCCTATCATGTAATTGTTAAAGTATCATCATTGTAGCAGCCATCTCACGTCATAGAAGGAAAGATGAGACTCACCGGCGCGATGATACCAGGACAATTCGGCCCAACCAATCGTGTCTTATCCTGCGTCTTCAGCATATCCGTAATCCGCACCATATCATGCTGCGGGATACCCTCCGTAATACACACCACCAACGGCATCTCCGCCTCGATCGCCTCCTCTATCCCCTTCGCCGCTACAGGCGGAGGTACGAAGATCGCACTAGCATCGGCATTGGTAGCTTTTCGAGCTTCTGATACGCTGGCGAAGACGGGTTTCCCGAGGTGTTCTTGGCCGGCTTTCTTGGGATTGGTGCCGCCGACGACATTCGTGCCGTATTCGATTGCTTGTTGGGCGTGGAAGGTACCTTGTCTGCCGGTGAAGCCTTGGAAGATTACGCGGGTGTCTTTTGTTAGGCGGAGGTTCGAGTTTGTGGAAGCATAGCCGGTGGGTTGAGCGACGGAGGCATAGGCGGAGCGGGTGAGGCCAGGGGTGGAGCGGAGGGCGCGGGTGAGTGGTTGTCGGACAGACTGCATGGTGAATTGCTGGAGCTCAGGCGAGCTTCAGGTGGGTGGGAGAGAGAGTGTGTGTTGTGATGTGGTCGTGGTCGTGGAACTGTCGGGGGAGCTTTTGCTTTCGCGAACACAAACCGGGAGAGCTTCACCAAATAGAGTTCCGCGTCGGTCCGTTTATCGCAGGACGCTAACCAGATACATAAATCTTGACACGTGAAGACGACTTCATCTCTCAAACATTAGACGATGAAGCAGAGAGTCACCTACTTCCCTCCTCCCGGCAGCGATGTGCCGCCAAGTTCAGTCAATGTCACGAGTGGCAATGTTGACTTCCCGTTGGGAATACTACCGGCCGTCGAGAAGAGGATCACAGTGGGATTAAGCGAGCTGCCTGTGGAAGTAGGTACGGCATTGCCATTGGATGTAGAATGTCTAGCTGTCGACTAACACTAATCAGCTTCGTGATCTACTGGATGATATACACGAGCTCCATATCCGCTATGTCTCTCGCTCGAACTATGCAGCCTTGACGCCACTGGTAGCTCGTCTACCGCCCGGAATCCATGTCTTCTTTACGCCAAGACGATCAGACACAAAGTACGGAATACGAAGTTACACCAACACTCACGACTGACACATATGCTAGCGCCGACATCTGCTCTCTGCTGAAAAGGCTCTTCTCACCGGACTTGAAGTGCAACACTGTCTCTGACTCCTTCAGTACCCCAGCAATACTCTCAGAACGCTTCTCCTCATCTTCCAGTTTCCAATACTACCACCGTCTACCCAAGCTCCTCCACTTCCAAACATTTCTAGCACGCACATTCTGTCCCGGACAATTCCGAGGCGACTGTCCGAATGAAGCGGCGAGTCTGAGTTATGCTAGCTACATCGATATCGATTTCGATGTCATCAGCCATGCTGTCACTACTACTGCGTTCTGGAGGGCTGGGATTGCTTCTCCTGCTGCAAGGACGCCGGCAAGGAAGTGGACAGAGAATGATAGCTTGGAGGTTGGTGTGCTGATGCCGGAGAAGGCTGATGAGGATGAGCCTGAGTCGATCAAGATGGGTGGGTTCTTGGCTGTTGTTGGGGAGGATGAGGGAGCTAGTCCGTTTATCTCGTTCATGATCGTGGTTGTCTCAAATTTGCTAATCGCTTACAGGCTCAACACTCTTCTCCTTTCCATCTCGCCATCACTCGCTACCACCATCCAGCTCAATGGCTTTCAAGGTCGACTTTCAACAACCCACTGGTCTGCACCCGAAGCTCGATATCGTCCTGCCACGGCAGCATCTCAACCCACCAAAGGACTCCTGCGCACTACACACCTACCTGACCTTACCATCCGCACTGTTCATCGACCGCTACCAGCTCTCAGACCCCGCCACTCTCGCCGAGCACAATCTCAAGACCTTGCACGGCTTAAGTGGCGAAGACGACCTTGAAGCACCGGATTGGGTCGTCCAACGCTGGGGTAGTGCAGCTTTGATCGAACTCGCGGCACCACAGGACAACGACAGGAGTACGCTAACCTCAAGAAAAGAGGTAGAGTGGAATGCTAAGATCCCACTACACCTCCGCTACCTCCAAGCCGAAGCCAACGCCACGAATGCTGGGTACACAGATCTCGAGATACCCTGGCCAATACTCTTCTGGGCTTGCGAGGCAGAAGAAGGATTGAAGATGGCTGTAAATCCCTTCGATCACGTGAATCTGGGGTATGATGGACTTTTTGGACCCAAGACTATGTTCTATCATGTTCCGCCGTCGACTGAGGTGGTGGCGCCGAACTTCTTGGAGGAGAGGATCACAGTGCCTGTTTTGCAGCCGCAGTGGGGCGAGTGGGTGCAGGTGGGTACGCTTGTGGCTGTTTTGGTGGGGTTTGCTTGGGTTTGTCGGGGGTTGGTCGAGGGTGTCGGGAGTGATGGTAGTAGTGGCAGGGGGATGAAAGCGGAGAAGAAGAAAGAGTAATCGAGAGCAAGAGGTCCTGTTCGAGGTACGCATACATGTTGTCCTCAATCGATCTGACTGCCCATCTCATCTTAGTCTCCACATGACATATCCAAGTACTATCGCAATGCTTCCACCGACTGTACCACCAATTTGAGCACCTGTCGCAAGATCATGCGACACAATGGCGGTGATGACTGCCACTGCAGCAGATCCTAGCAATGCGAGCACTATTGGGAGTAGCATGAGTGCTGGTACTGTCTCGTTGCCGACGAAGAGCACCTTGCGGACTTGGCCATGATAGTGAACCAGGAATTCGGGATTCTGGATGAAAAAGTCTTGTTCGTCTGCTAGGGATTGTGGATTTACCAGGGCGCGGGTCAGCATGTCGTTGCGGCCTATATTGCGGAATTGCGTTTCATGCGGATAATCGATTGTCGAGCCACAGATTGGAATCTATGGCTGAGTCAGCCCTGTACTCCCCACGGCAGCCATGACGTTGGACGATTGACAGGCGCGAGAGCTCCGACACAGACGCAAGCTCTTGAGCAAGACAGCATAAGCTTGACTCTGTGTCTCCACCCAGTGCTCCGTCGTCCCCACCATTCCTGCAGAGCCCGGATCTTGTCCACGGCATCGCCAGGCAGCGTAAGGATGTCAATGTATCCCTGGTCGCCGACCTGGTACCCAATCCAGATATCGTTGGTCGAAGGGTTCCGCATTGCGAGCTGAACAATACTAACATCTCGCACGACACAATGGATTCTGGGGCAATAGACGACATGATAACTTGAATCTCCAGATCTTTGCGGATGGCCACGAAGTGACTTTCTGAGGCTGGAAAGTCAACCACAAGTGGCTACAAAATGATCTTCAACGCGGAAGCGAAAAGAATGAGCATCTTTTGCTGTAACAACTTGTTGACCTGGATCTAGATGCGAAGGTGCCTCAGGCCTGATTAAACTATCTCCCTATTGGCAGTAACAATTGTGGCTGCATGCTGTGCCGTCCCGACTCTGCCGAACAACTTGTTAACACTTTGGCAGCCTAATCTTCAGCACACATGTTGCTCTCGCTCATTCGTGCTGTCTCCTGTATGCCGCAACGAACCTGCTCTGCAGCAGCATTCTAGATTTCTTCAGATTACTTGTCGATTTATGGCGCCACTGCATCGTCTTGCTTACAGTCGTCCGGCATGTCACGCCAGGAGAACAACAGACGTCAATGAGGTGCACTCATAATCATATCATCGCCACTAGAGCCCGACTATCCGAAAGTCAGTATCATCCACGACATTGCACAACTGCTGCTGACGACTATGTCGGCCGATCCGCAAGAAATTCATAGCGCGGGCCCTGATCGGAATGCCTCCCATCGCAGCCAAAAAAGCCAGCGCCCTCTATTTCCACTCTTCCTTGGGCCACGAGCGCACTCCTTCGCCGAATCTCGGGATCTGCGGCATCGTCTCGGTACCAGCGAGGACTTTCGTATTCAAGATGATGTAGGTCCTGATTCCCAGGGCCACGATAGCGGGTGCTGGTCCCCGTCACAGGACTATGCACAGGGATACCAACCATCCCAGCCTTTGGCACCAACACCATACGAACAGGCAGATTTCGGACACCGATATGTGGCCCAGCTTGAATCCGCCTATGTTCGCTCCCGTCCAAGCTCGCCGGTAAGGAAGTCCGAGACTATAGCAGAATATCGTGAAGCTATGCCACAAAGCTCCCGGTATTTTGGTTCATCGGGTTATTGCGAGGCTCATGGGCCAATACAGCAGCACTACAACATTCCAGGGCATTCCTTGCGCACTGGTCAGAGCATGTCAGGTATACCGGCCTCATCGTCCACGATCTGGGCGTCGAAAGAGTGGCCAAGACAAGCACGAGATTTGAAGGCTTCATTATACCAGGACCAGTCGCACTCTCTAGAACATAACCTCAGTTCTCGCAAAGGTACTCCAATTCATCGTATGCTCCCGCATGGGCAAGACGATGCTGGTACTTCTCCGAGTAGTCCTGGATATCATGACACAGACTCAGCATATCACTCAGCGCAGACATCGTGGGCGATAGAGGTTACACGAGAGCAAGATTACCAATGCGGCGTGGCCAGCTCGGCCAGCGCGTGCGGAAATCCGGTCGGCGACACGGACAAATCTGCCCTTCTTAGGCCGAGCAGCCGGCCAAGCTCAGCCAGACAGGTACTCCAGGTGAGCCCAGGACACGTAGAACTTTCAGATCTCGACCCGCGCTATATTCAGGCTGCATTATCACAAATACGGAGCTATACAGCTCCAGCAGCGTCAGACGCTCCGCCACTGACTGCTGCTACCTTTGACGACCATGAGCAGCACGCTTTTGATGCACTGGAACAAACAGATAAAGATGCGGCATTGGAAGAAGCTATGCTACATCCAGACATACCTCCAAGCGAGCACTCGGACGTCGCAGTCTTGTCGTCAGAGATCTACGGGTCTTCTCAGAGGCCAAGTACAAGCAGAGATGGTAGTAATGATAGCTTGGCTTTACCAGTGACTTCGAGGCTTGAAAACGTGCTTGCACATCTTCAAGAGCTCCTTCATTGCCAAGAAGGCAACGGTCCTATCTGTAGGAGCCCAAGAACTGAACAATTGACAGACGACCAAGCTTCTAGTCAGGGAACTCCTGTTACACCAACATCGTTGCAAAACGATATCATTCAGGGAATCCCAATTGTCCGTAAAACAGCCCCTGGAGCTACAAACGATCGAGCTAGTCAAGATACATCTAGCCAAGCTCCTAGCGGCGTTAGTGAAGGAAGTTTACGAGCCGGGGGTCGCAAGCATGGGCGTGAGAATGGAGAGTCTGATGCCGAAAGGGAATACAACCGAGCACGCCGCCCACGACATGGCCGGGTAAGATTTGGTATTGGAGATGATGATGATGAAGGCAACGCCGAGCAAATGCCTTGCATCATCGATGAATGTGCTGGAAGGAACGAACATGTTGCTGAGCTTCTGTAAGTTTGACAGAGAGCAGATTCCTAATCTCGCAGCATGGTTAACGATAGCACAGGAGACAGCTTGAACATCGCCACTCGATCTTTGTATGTATGCGATGCTGGCAAAGAGTTGACGACGATCAGATGTTACAGATACATAAGACAACAGGCGAGGGCTGTAAACCTCACTGTGTCTCTGCCACTTGCGGAGGCCAAGCTGTCTCGTCACAGCAACGCTCAGCCTCCACCCTAGACCAGGTCGACTGGAGGCATGAAAGGCTTGTGTCTTGTCCGTCTGATCGGAGCGTGTCTCGTTGTGATCGATGGCGTTATTTGCATCTACTCATACATCCAGATAGAGATATACCGCGCTTTAGTAAGGACTTCAGTCTATCATTGTCGCTCTGCAGAAACGTTTCCTTTTGCTGACCACCCTCAGAAACCGACGAAGGGCGACCACATCCGCATGGCTCTGCTAATTCCAGACGTACTCGCCCTTGTAGGAAACAGCGTACCAACCTCAATGACGTTGTCAAAGAGCTGGAAATAGCTCGTAGAGGGGCCCAGGATTTGCAGGATTCTATCGTTCGCCGGGACACTATCATAGCAGCACTTATAAGTACGCCAAGATTCGAGATTAAGCCATGGCTGGTGAGCATGATTCGACAGGATGCGCCTGGTGCGCTGACCCTTGCTGGACCCTTGAATGATGCATCGGAATCTCAGGAGACTGATGAGCGAGGTCTCGCGACCCCAGAAGACAGCGCAAAAGTAGGCGAGCAAGGTCCAATTGATGCTGAGAACATCCCACGAAGTCTGCAGGCTGAAAGCAACGGACTGAGGCCAGCATACTTGCTTGGTGAAGACATCGGGGCTATGCAGATGACACCACCAAGTGTCACGCAGCAGAGCACATTGCCAAATGAGGCTTTCTTACAACCAGACTTTACTGATCCATATTGGGACCCCTTCTCAAATCATCCGTGGTGTTCAGTCACACAATTTCAATTTCCGGACATGCGATTCGAAGACTCATTGGCGCAGCCGAAATCGTCCAAGAATTGAAAGAATGCTGAAATGGAGAGGTCTTGGACCTCGCAACAACCACAGGACGCAGAGAGTAATTAACTCGACCATTTCGAGTATTGATGGTAGTTATGGTTAGAACCTACAGTCCACGAGATTCCCATTGTACCGAACTGTCGTCCACGCAGAGCTGCGTACAAGTGCATGCAACGCAAGCCTTGCTACCATCTTCCTTTCGAGTCTTTCCTCCTGACCCAGATGGAAGCAGTAGTTCGATGTGTTCACGTGAATTCGCGACGCGTCCGGTGAGCACAAAGGCTCTACACTTATACACTTCCCATCGCCTCGCGTCTGCTTGGGCCTGTTCCCTCGATGCAAGTGCCAGCTCTGCGTAGTGTGTGCATGGAGAGATACCCTATGTTGCAGCCACCCAAATTCAACCTCAAGTTCCTTGACGCTCGGGCCGACACAGGCGGGCAGCACTTGATTTGACAACAGCATCATTGCCGACTGCGCACTCCTGCATCATGCCCTAGAGCAAGACACCATCGTTCTCAGCCTAGGATCATATGCAGACATGATGCCGCCAAGGCAACGAACTCAAGCTCTGACAGCTCTCGCCACCGCAACAACCATTGCCGGCCTGGCGGGGACACTATACTATCTTGACATCCCATCAATACTCCGCCAACGAGTGAAAAGCCGCAAAGTTGAGCCACGATGCTATGATCTGAACTCGCCACCCTCGTTGGCAGACCTCAAAATTTTGACACAAGAGTCTACGGTGAAGGAAACATATCCTCGAGCGACCAGAATTGAAACGAACATACCGATCTATGACTGCTCACAGTTCGATCTGGAAGACAAAGACTTCGTGAACAGGCTACAAGATGAATGGTACCACATCCTCCTCTCCGGCCCAGGCGTCTACATCCTCCAGAACTTCTACCCGGACACCACACTCATCGACAACACCAACGCCGCCTACGCCGCCATCGCCACCCGCGAGAAAGCAGAAAGCGGAACAAAAGGCGACCACTTTTCCGCCGCCCAAACCAACACTCGGATCTGGAACAGCTTGTCAAAACACTGCCTCCAAGATCCCACTTCCTTCATAAAGTACCACAGTAACCCGCACTTTCGTCTGGTGTGCGAATCCTGGCTCGGTCCAGCCTATCGGATAACAAGCCAGGTGAATATCGTCAAGCCTGGCGGCCAAGCACAGACGGTACATCGGGATTACCATCTCGGATTCCAGACGCCTCAAGGTAGTGTGAAATGGCCGAAACGTATGCACGTAGCTAGTCAATTCTTGACTTTACAAGGAGCGGTAGCGCATACGGATATGCCAATCGAGAGTGGACCGACGAGATTTCTGCCGTTCAGCCAGATGTTTGAGGAGGGGTATCTGGCTTATCGACTTCCGGAGTTCCAGAAGGATTTCCAGGCGGATCATGTCAGTTTGCCGCTGAAGAAAGGTGATGCTGTGTTCTTTAATCCCGCTCTGTTTCATGCAGCGGGAGAGAATACCACGAAGGATTTCGAGAGGAGTGCGAATCTGATCCAAGTCAGTTCGGCTTTTGGGAAGACCATGGAGGGTCTTGATAGCATACCGATGGTGGAGGCGTGCTGGGATTTGCTGGTGGAGAAGTACAAAGCTGAAGGATGCAGTCAAGAGGTGGATGCATTGATTAGAGCTATTGGCGAAGGCTACTCGTTTCCAACTAATCTGGATAGTCGGCCGCCTGCTCCTGGTGGTATGGCGCCGGAGAGTGAGCAAGATTTGCTGTCACGAGGGCTGGACGAGGGTTGGTCGAGAGATGAGGTTGTTCGTGCGTTGCGAGATATGCGGAGAGATAGTGTGGCGTAGTCAAACTCCAGCGCGATGATGCCGATAGTATCGAGGTAATACGCCACCCGAACTAGCCATACTTCTACGAGCTGGCCCGTAAACAAGATGGGGATCTTTGACCAGCTTCCTCTGGTCTCATTTCTTGAACAGATCAAGAAGCGCATTCTTCTGCTGCGGCGGTGGCGCGGGCTGAGGCTGAGCGATAGCCGGACTGCTGGTCTTGCGGAAGAAGTCTGTGTCGGTTGTCGCTGTGAACATTGCTGGTATGAAGGCAGGCGGAGGTACATCATTCACCATGCTCGGCTGAACTTGTAGTGTAGGCTGCTGCACTTCTTGTGCCGACTTGCTGCCAAACAATTGCAGTAAATCCAACTTCTGCTCGCTCTGCTGCGCCACAGCTTCTTCCTCCTGCGTCTGCTCCTCCGCTTGCGCAGTCCCATCCAAGCCGTAGTCCTGCTCCTCCACATGTCCATCATCAACGTCAGCCGTTCCCTCACGTGAGATCTGCGCCTGCAAAGCGCAAGCCTGGATCGTCTTGGCCATCACCTCCTTCGTACTAGGCACCGTCTCTCCATCCGAAAAGATCCAGATACCATAAATCTGCGGCTCGCCTCCAGAGTTAAGAGCCTGGAGTATTACATACTCGTCCGTGACCTGAATGTCATCGGCACTGACTAGCTCCGTAATGAAATTATCCAGGCTTTTGCGGTTCAGGATGATGGCATTATACCTCCCACCACTGAGCTGACAAGCGAAGAGTGTGCTTTCTATGCCGCACTTCTCCCATTGCTGGCTCTCGGCGCTGAAGATGTAGAGTACAGCGAACGGAGCTATGGCGAGGATGCGCTCGATATCCGGACTGTAGCGGTGGAGGACTGTGAGGTTGAGCTCTACATCACTTCGTGGTGGTGGTGGTGGGAGATTGGGTGGGTAGTCGGTGATGGCGTCTGTGTCATCAAAGTCCGACTGCACTGGTTGTGGTGCTGGCTGGGCATTACGCGTGCCTCCTCTTCGTTTCGGCGGCATGGTTGATCTTACGACTATGATGAAGCTGAGCTCAGCTCCAGTTGCTTCACGTTCAAGCTTCCAAACCAAGCTTCAGCCTCATGGCGTCAAGGTACATGCGCGCTGCAGATCCCCCGCGCTTGCCGTCCCGCTTGGTGGCGGCGATGATGATTGTCAACGCAGGAGACAGAAAGGCAATGGACGAGCCCCTGCACAGCCCACGTGCCGGGCAATTTGTGTGCCGTGTGCCTGGTGACATCCCACACTACTAGGGGTACTTGCTCATGAACCCGCCGCTATGCTGGTTCATATCCACCATTCACCTCACTCACCCAAAGCTTAGCGTCGACCAGTCATGGCAGGCACGCGACCACGTCCGGCCAGCACTTCGACTGCTAGTAGTCTGATGCAAGACGTCCCTGGAGCTTTCCCTGCTCGTAACAGTTCAGATGAGAATGCTCAGTCTGATTTCATCAGCTTGTCGCAGGCTATACACGCGAGACGGGCTGAGTATGTCAGGCCGAAGCACGTGAGAATCAAGGTCGGCAGCTGGAATGTGGCCGCATACAAGGGGGCAGAGAAGGACATCGGCGGATGGTTCGTGCAGGGCAAAGGCGTGACAGAGGCATCAGCTGGGTTGAAAGTCACGGATCAGGTGCAGTCGCATGGGAGTGGCATGCCATCACAGACAGGCCTAGACGAGCGAGAAGACGTCGCAGCACAGGAAGCACGATATGCCAAGAAGAAGGAGACCATACCCAAGGACGACCCTGGCTCACTACCTGGCGACGGCGACATCGGGCTCTACGTACTTAGTCTTCAAGAAGTCGTCGACATCAATTCCTTCACCGAAGCTCTACGCCCCTACACCGATCCACATGTTGCCAATAAATGGAAAGACGCTATGGCCGCAGCGCTGCCGGGAGACTACATCCTGGTCGCCGAACAACAACTCATCGGCATGCTGCTCCTAGTCTATGCCAGTGCGGACATCGCGAAAGATGTTCGGTCTGTATCGACCACCAGCGTCGGCACAGGCATAGCAGGATACATGGGCAATAAAGGTGCCGTGACTGCGAGAATAGTCCTGGGAGACACCACGAGGATGGTCTTCGTCAACAGTCATCTTTCTGCAGGGGCAGACAAAGCAAGCTTGGAGAGAAGGAACTGGGATGCTAGTCAAGTCATCGCACGAACACGATTCGAGCCCATCGTGGACCCATCTGGTGCAAAGCAAAGTGAAGGCGAGCAGATTGGCGATGAGGATATCGCTTTCTGGTGCGGTGATCTGAACTATCGACTCGAAGGCATTCCTGCTGATGATGTCCGACGATTACTCATGCTTCATACCCGCAACGAGTACGATCTCTCACAGCGTTCTGCTCGCAAAGTCGAGAAAGAGTTGCAGTCTGCCACGGAGTCGGTCAGGAGGCGAGTTGAAGATCGACTAAGCGTCCACTCAACAGGCTCGTCTGCACCATCTTCCCCTGCGCGCTCTACACACGAGATCAGAAGTAGTACGGACTCACGTGCGAGTACTGACACCACTCCGCCGACTACCATCATGGATGACATTGCCGCAAGCGACGACCCGACCTCCTTACAGACGACCTTATTATCCTTACTGCCTCACGACGAGCTACAGCAGCAGATGAAACTTCGCACAGCTTTCCACGATGGCTGGCGAGAAGGTCCGATCAAGTTCTTGCCAACCTACAAGTACGATGCAGGCAGTGTCGGTGTGTTCGATTCGAGCGAGAAGAAGAGGGCGCCAAGTTGGTGTGATCGTATCTTATACAGAACCAGACGAGACCGCCTGGCGTACGAAAGCAAGATTAAAGAGGAAGCGGATGCCAAGCGTAAAGACGAGGAGATGCGTGCGAGCGGTCTTGATAATGCTGGTAATGATGAGGAGATATTATACGACCTTTACGACCCTGAGACGGATGGCGCTGCGGAGGAATACAACGAGTATGATGAGTATGATGATGCTAATGAGAACGTTGTGGTTACGAAAGAAGGTTTCGAGGATGAGATCGAGCTGGAGTACTATATTGCTCATCAGAGAGTGCTTTCGAGTGACCATAAGCCGCTGGATGCTGTTTTCAAGCTGAAGTACGACTGTGTGATACCAGACTTGAAAGCAAAGGTGAGCAGAATATGTAAGAAGTGAGCTTGCCATAATTTCCAACTGATTAGGTGTTGTAGGTCCACGACGAAGTAGCAAAAGAGCTCGACAAAGCTGAGAACGAGAGCCGACCAGCTGTTACAGTAGTCGTCGATCGCCACCGCGACAGCGCAACCGAGGAATCCGACGCCGATCCCGCAACGTTCAGCGGTGTCTATTTTGGCGATGTGCGATATGCTCATGCAAGACATCGTACCCTCACCATCGCCAACACCGGCCGAGTATCCGCCACCTTTTCCTTTATGGAGCGACCACATGCCGCCAATAGTAATTCTGGACTCGCACCCAAATGGATCAATTTGACTTTGAACGACCAATATTCTGCAAGCTCGAGTTCGGCCAGCCAAAGCATTACTCTAGAGCCTGGAGAGACAGCGGGTGTGGAGTTGGAGGTCCGGATTTTCGACATGCATACTATGCATGACTTGAACGAAGGTCTGCAGGAATTAGACGATATCCTCGTCCTTCGGGTCGAAGGCGGCCGAGACCATTTCATCCCCGTCAGAGGCAAATGGCTGGAGAACACGCTAGGAAGGAGCATCAACCGTCTTGTCAAGATCCCAGAGGGTGGAATAAGGAAATTGCAGGGACAGAAACCGGGTGGGAAGTCGAGGCATTCGAGACTTTCGACCTCGAGTTCGGGATCGGCAAGCGAACGGCCAGTGAGTCCCTCTATGGAGCAAGTCTCGAGCGCGCCGCGAGAGCTTTGGAAGCTGACGGCTGCTGTAGAAGACTTGAGTGCGAGGGTGGTTGCGGAGTGGGAGATGACGCATCCGTCTGACGGTACAGATGCTGGGGAGAGTGTAGCTCCATGGCGAAGACATCCCGGTTGGCCATTTGATGAGCGTTGTTGGGTTGAGAGAGGTACAACACAATCGCAAGATGCTCTGGGTGATGCGCTGAATGCGCTGGACTGCGACGAGCCGCTCGAGGCTAGCATACCGGCTGCAATGCCAAAGATACAACGGCTCTACCTCCTCGCTGATCTGCTTTTGATTTTCTTGAAGGAGATGCCAGACGGTACCATCACATCCGAACAATGGGACGAGATCGACGCCCTACTCACAGCAATCGAGAAGAACAAGACCAAACCCAGTCTCGAGGAGCAGAAGACCGCAGTACAAGAGATCCTAGCAAAACAGCCAAGCCATAACATCTCCTTCATCTTCATCACATCAATGCTCGAACGCATCATGCAGGAGACCGCGAGCACGAAGAAACATGACGAGGTGCCGTCGAGTCCTGGCAAGAAGGCCGGGACCTTGAGACGGCTGGCGGGATTGGGCAAGTTGCCTGCTGTTGCTCCTAGTGAAAATGAGGGAAGTGCTCATGCGTTTGCGCAGCTCTTTGCTAGTGCGGCCATCAGATCGAAGGTTGTTGGCGGGGAAAAGGTGAGGGTAGTGCAGGAGAGGAGGAAGGTGGAGGTCATGACCTTGTTTCTTAAGAAAGCCGAGCCAGGCTAGGGAAAGAAATACCACCCATGGTAGCTCAAGAACTGCTTTGCGATGCACGATCATCATATCCTCATTCATGTGCTGAATCGTGTGTCTACCATGACTCAGCTCATAATTGCCGTCCTAGCCGTACCCCATAGGCTATCGACCGGCTAAAGCGGGATGAAATAGATTAATTCCTCCGATCTCCGTATGTCATCGACGTAGATCTCGTCTGAACGTCATGTAGATGCAAAGCCGATCGCAAGAGCCGTAGATGTGGACACGCGAGAGTGGTGCGTGGAGACGTGCGGAGAAACAAAAAGGTAGTGTTAGTGGAGGAGATGTATCTTGTCCGTGTAGACAAGCTTCCCATCTTGCATATCGCCAAGTCTCGGGAGTGCTTGTGTCTTTTTCACTTTCATACTCTGTCGTTGTTATTTCTGTTCTTCGATACTACCTTGCCTGCCAACGACAAGCATAGCAACACCCTCATCATGGCAGGGAAATCACCAACCTTTCTAGGTCTCAAAGGCCAACCATTAGTCTACGCTGTGGTCGCCTGCTCGAGTTTTGGCTTCTTGCTATGTATGATGAATCCCGAGTCTCGCCACCGCCGTCTCCACTGACATCCTCTCCAGTTGGCTATGATCTAGGCTTCATGGGAGGCTTGACAACAGCTCCAGTCTTTTTGGACCAATTCGGGAACCCCAACGCCTCACTTCTCGGCTTTCTGGTATCAAGCTACGAAGTCGGCGCTATGATCGGAGCCCTCTTCGTCTTCACTCTAGGTGACCGCTTCGGACGCAGGCCAATCAACATCGCCGGCGCCATCATCGTTGCTATCGGAGCAGCGATCCAGACGTCAAGTTTTGGCATTGCCCAATTCTTGGTTGGGAGACTCGTTGCTGGATTCGGACTAGGAATGATGACGACCGTGATCCCTGTCTGGCTAGCTGAATGTTCCATGCCACGAAACCGAGGCCGGATGATGGCTATGCAACTCTCGAACCTCATCATGGGCCTGATCATAGCCAACTGGGTCGACTATGGCATGAGCTTCTATGCTGGGTCGATCCAATGGCGGTTTAGTGCTGCACTGCAGATTGCTTTCTGCCTGATTGTCTGCTGTTTTATGCCTTGGCTGCCGGAGTCTCCTAGATATCTGGCAAATGTGGGCAGGATTGCCGAGGCCACAATAAGCCTCGCTGCCTTGAGAGGCGATCATCCGGACAACGAGGCGATTGCTACTGAGATGAAGGAGATCCGTTACGCGATCGAGATTGAGGCTGAAGAGCAAGGATCGTGGTCGGATGTTTTCAAAGATGGTGGTGTTTCTGGATTTACGAGGGTGTCGATTGCCTTTTCTGCCAACTTCTTCCAGCAGCTCAGTGGTGTGAACGTCATGTCGAGTCTTGGGCCCTACATATTCCAGGGTGAGTGTGAAGAAAGAGAGCGTGAGATATCCTTGACTCAGATGAGCTGACTTTCGCGAGTAGAGTCAATTGGCATGAGCAGATACGATGCACTATTGGTCTCTGGTGGTCTCCAGGTGTAAGTTGTGTTCACCTCGTGGCGTGATCAAGCTAATGTAAAGCAGCTTCTACTTCTTGAGCTCCCTCATCCCATGGATCGTCGTGGATAAAGCTGGGAGACGGCGACTATTCATGATCGGCTCACTTGGCATGGGAATCTGCATGATGCTTTCAGCCATCTTCGTTGGAATCGGTACGAAAGGTCTAGGCTACGCAGCTGCCGTCGTACTCTACCTCTTCCAGACATTCTTCACCCTTGGCTGGCAATCGAACATGTGGATCTACCCGTCAGAACTTCTGCCTCTCAAGCTACGTATACGTGGTGGAGCTCTTGCAGTAGTCTCCCAATGGCTATGGACCTTTCTTGTGGTCGAGATCACGCCTCCAATGATAACGAATATCGGCTATAAGTCATATATTGTGTTTGCCGTCATCAACTTCGTGACGGTACCGGTCGTCTACTTCTTCTATCCAGAGACTGCGCGACTACCGCTGGAAGCCGTTGATCTATTATTCGCGGACAGAAACGGCCAGCGACCGAGTATCTTCCAGGTGGTCAGGGATAGCAAAGATCCTGTCTTCATGGCAGAAGTGAATGCTACTCTCGAAGAAAGAGCGAGATCGAGTGCGGAGCATGCTGAGATGAAGAAGCCAGTGGTCAAGGGCGTCGAGGATGTGGCTAAGGTTTAATCAGACCTGTGTATAGTCTTCGAGTCGCCAACTTGTAGCATTGTCGTCGACCACGAGCTTGTGCGTACGGAAGTCGATGTGTTCGTAGAGGTCTTTCGACGCCATTCGAGCCCTGCGATGCCATGGACCACTACCGCCGGCAATGGCGTCCTCTTGGCATCGCCAGATGCCTAGCAAACGATCAGCTTCATCCATGAGTCGTTACTGCATGGCAAACGTACAAGTCGCCAGGTTTCGCATCTCAGAGTCACAGCTGCCGAACCAGTACTTCAACAATCCACCGCTCTCACAAGCCTCTCTATGTGATTGCTGGTCCAACCCTGACACCAAGTCGACATCTGCATTTCGCTTCCGTACTGACCGAAACGTCACGACGTAGAACTCTCGCTTCTGCCACTTCACGCCACTTATCTGACATAATGCTCGAAGGCGAGTGAACACAGTAGGCCAATTGAATGCTTCCGGCCATGGCGTTGTGGCGTAGTCTTCTCTCACAGGCTCCAGTGATGTGAGTGAAATCGCAAAGAGGCGGCTGTGAGCATCCAGATTCCGCAGGGTTAGGTGGTTGGTGAGGTCGTCGTACGGGGAACTCTTGACGTGAGTAGCCTCGAGGTCGAAGCTTTTCAGGCCGGAATGTCGAGATTGAACGCTACCACTGTTGGCAGAGAGCGAGAGCTTCTCGTGACGAATGGCCTGTAAAGTACCCATATCTGCAGAGGATCGCAGATTGGTGCTGCTCTTCAGCGGAAGTATCGAGGTAGCTTGCTTATCAGGTAGTTTACGACTTCTCGGAAAGAGAGGGCAGCGCTACTGGGGCAGCTTATCTGGAAATGACTGCGGAAAGTCATGTTGACGTGCTGGCTTGTGATGGTTGCAACATAGCAGCGGTATGGCGACAGGTTGCACCATAGTGGGACAAAGCTGAACTTTAGACTTCACTCATCTTTCTGGAAGTGCGATGCTTGCAATTGCTCTGCGCTTTCACTTGCCAGGACTGACGTCTGCGTATTCTCGTAGCGTGACATAGTGCACAAATCTTGGCTGCTGTCGTCGCCGATAAATTGATAATGCACCCGTGGCGACGAGTGATGATGCCTATCAGGGGCCCTCAGTGGAAGAAGATCACGTATGCCGGGCGTACTATGTCAAATCATGATGGGCGGCCTTACTGTGCCTGAAGAGTTGAAGATAGTGTTTTATTACGATGCAGGTACTTCGCTTGTATGAGGCATGTAAATGCCACGCTAGTAATGCTGCTAAGCTCGATGCGGACATATTTTTCGCGGATTTCTAGACGGCGTCTCTTCAGCATCTACCTAATCCGTCCTCATCGTTCAATATCCTGATCATGACACGCTTCCGCCCTTGCATAGACCTCCATGCTGGCGCTGTGAAGCAGATCGTTGGTGGTACTCTGACTACTGACGATGCTGGATTGAAAACGAACTTCACATCAGAGCATCCAGCAGCATACTACGCTAGTCTGTATCGAAAGCATGAGCTTGAGGGCGGCCATGTCATTATGCTCGGCCCCGGAAACGACACTGCGGCCCGTGAAGCTCTTTTAGCTTGGCCAGACGGGCTTCAGGTAGGTGGTGGTATCAAAGACAGCAATGCTGCAGACTGGATCAATGCTGGTGCCGAAAGGGTGGGGATCACCAGGAAGTCTAATGTGTTGTTTGGAGTCGTAGCTGATCTGGCGCAGTAGGTCATCATCACATCTTTTCTGTTCCCTTCTGGAGCCTTCAGCTTAAAACGTCTTCAATCTGTGCTCAAGACATTGGGTGGCGACAAGAACAAGCTTGTTATAGACTTGAGTTGCCGACGAGTAGGAGACGGCTGGAGAGTAGCCATGGACAGATGGCAGACGATCACGAACTTCGAAATTAACCAAGGTATGCTCTCCAGACTCCATGGAAGATGTGGCTAATGGTGTGTACAGAGAACATCGCCATGCTTGAGCCATACTGCAGCGAGTTTCTGATCCATGCTGCTGATGCCGAGGGCTTGCAAGCAGGGATTGACGAGAAACTGGTATCCCACCTAGCGAGCATATGCACGATACCGGTGACATATGCTGGAGGAGGCCGCAACATCGAAGACTTGGAGCTGGTAAAGCGCTTGAGCCAGGGTAAGGTGGACCTGACGATCGGCAGCGCTCTCGACATTTTCGGTGGGCAAGGCGTGACCTTCCATGAGTGCTGCGAATGGAATATGCGGCAAAATTGAATGCCCACAATCTGCTTGCACCGCGCTTTGCAGTAGGCTGGTACCTGGGCGAGGTCGAATAGGGAGCAGACCCACAGGAATTAGATTTGATTAGCGTTGATCGCTTCACCATGTACGAAGTCCCTGCAGCTTTCTGTCACTTCTTCAACAGCTCCGACAGACAAACATTGCTTTCAAATACTCAGATCACGAACATCTGCACCTCGCTATCTCGACAAGAAGAACAGCATGCAACACACCAAACTGCGACAAAATTAGATATTTCATCAAACCAGCGAACGAGGCACAAGATGGGCTACGATTACGCCGTCGCACAGCAGGTCTTAAATGAACAGGAGAAGAATCGCATCCTTGCAATCTACCTCAACAACGACATCACTGCTCTCAACAGCACCGTGGACTGGAAGGCTGCCGCAGAAGCCTTTGGCAGTGCCAGCGTCGAGAGCTTCAAGAAGATGCTAAACAACTCACTCAAGAAGTTGCAGGACAAGGGCGGCGAAGGTGGCGCTGCGCCGAGCCCGGTTAAGTCAGCTGGTGGTCGGAAGCATAAGGCTACTGGATAAGGCAGTGCTGAAGATAACCCGAAGAAGCGTGGCGGTGGGAGGAAGAAGAAGGTTGCTGAGAAGGTTGACGAGAAGGTTGAGCTGGTATGAGCTTTGCCCAGATGATTCAGTCATGAGATTGAGATTGACTATATCCATAGAAGAAGACAACGAGAACATCGCGGCTGGTGTCAAGGCAGAGGATGAGGATTGCTCGTAGTCGTGATCGAACTTATCCACTTCCGTACGCTGGCTAAGCTGGATGTATTCGG
This sequence comes from Recurvomyces mirabilis, assembly GCF_035927965.1. Classification (NCBI taxonomy): domain Eukaryota; kingdom Fungi; phylum Ascomycota; class Dothideomycetes; order Mycosphaerellales; family Teratosphaeriaceae; genus Recurvomyces; species Recurvomyces mirabilis. The sequence continues at coordinate 564,930 of NW_027041950.1, read as the reverse complement.
CTTGGCAATGAGGTAGAGATCATGTGAAAGTGCAGGCAGTGAGCGGCCCAGAGTTCATTCGACAGAATATGCATATGACTTACTTTTAGGCAGCTCTTTATCGAGCTACGAACAAGTCTTTCATCCTTTCAAGCTTCCACGTTCGCTGCCTCTCTCTCATCAAATCTTACCGAGGACACAAAAGTCATTCAAAACCACCTTCCAAGCAATATCTGCCCTTGAGACCACAAAGATGCCGTACGATTATCCCGCCGCGAAGACTGTGCTCTCGGAAACTGAGAAAGACCGTATCCTCGCACTCTACCTGAGCAGCAACACCACCGCTGTGAACGCAGTCGTAAGTGCTGCTGACAATCTGTAACACGAAACCCACTGACAAGATGCAGTTCGACTGGGAGAAGGCAACCACAGCATTCGGATCTGCCAGTGTGGCCAGCATGAAGATTTCTCTCAACAACTCACTCAAGAAGCTCACAAAGCTAGGCGACGGAGAGGAAGTGGTCCCGAGCTCAGTCAAAACCCCGGGCGGACGCAAGCGTAAAATCAAAGAAAGTGAAGGGAATGCTGCAGAGAGCACCCCGTCCAAGCATGGAGGAGGCAAGAAGAAGAATGTCAAGGCGGAGGTGGCAGGTGAGCGCTTCATCATTAGATTTCCCTCCTTCTTCCACTATCTACGGACCTCTTCTCCAGGAGATGTGCACGAGGAGGACGCAATCGGGGCCTTCAAAGGCGAATTTGATTGAGGATATAAAGGGGAGTCATAAGATGCAAAGGCTAGGAAGCGCATACGTGTTTCTGGCAAACCAAACTCTCTGATCTGGAGTATTGCTGGCAGTACGTATGCTCTTGCCGAAGCACTTGATAGACGTGCATCAACGTAGGAACAGTCTCTGCCATCTATCGGCGTTCCTTGCTCACAATGATGTTGAAAGCGCGATCTTGCAAAAGGAAGCACGAAGACCCAGGTTCGGTGAAGCGTGAGTCAGGCGAGGCAGGCAATGGTGGTGATTGTGTTACATCCAGAAAGCTACCGAACCTGAAGCATCAATAGTCCATGCGTGTTGCCAGTTGCCCGCTGATACTATGTAATCCTCGTTGCTCATGCCCCTTGACTTCGATGCTCAAGTAAATTCGCCATCACCACCCTTCTCTGTGCTCTCCACAGCTTCAGCTTCTTCAACGACCTCGTCCTTGACTGGTAGCCCGTCATGGTCCGGCTTCGTGGTCTTAGGCTTGCGCCCACGCTTCTTTGGGTTCGGAGCGCCGTTTTCAGCGTCATCGCCGTCCGTAGTCGCACCCTTGCGCTTCTTAGGAGTAGGATTGTCTCCAGTGGTGTTGATCTTCTTCCGCTTGATTTGACCCCATCGAGTCTTGGCAATGCTTGCATCCTTGTAGCCCATTTCCGCGGCAACGGCATCGTAGTCGGTCTGCAGGATGTGAGTACTGTGTCTGCAGCATACTAGGGTAAGGAACTTACAGGGATGTCGCCTTGAAGGTGCTTGATCATGCACATAAGAAGCTTGGTCTCGCCATCCGTGAAGCCCTTGACGCTGGTATCCTCGGAAGCCATGCTGATGGTGTGTTAGAAGTTGATTTCTGGGAGGGTGTGCTGTGGTAGTGATGATGTAAAGGTTGTTGTGAACAGCAAGTGCTAAACGTGCGTTGTATCTTTGAAGCCCAGCTCAGTGTGTGAAGTGATGTTATCACGATAGTGAAGTGATAGAACCAGGTATCACAGCTCAATTAGGCAGTTCACCTTGCCACTCCCTGAGCCTCGTGACAGTATCTGAAGCTGAACGCATTCTTTACTTCTTTCCACACTTGTTCATTCCACCTCGACTGTTCAAGCAACCCCACAGGATTGTCTCCACTACAACGAACAAAGTAGCATACCTCAAAGACACCATGTCATACACCAACGAGCATTTCTTGTTCTGCGTCCTGGACCACACGGTCAGCGGTAAAGTGTGTACATCCGCCATCCCGAAGTCTGCACTATGCTAACACTCGCTAGACTGACTGGAAGGCCGTAGGCGATGTCTTCGGGATCAAGGTCGGCGCAGCGTAAGTACCAATAGAGTGTAGTAGTGCCCAAGCGCCTCGACTGATACATAATATAGCTCCATGCGCTTCTGGCGCTTGAAGACCAAGTTCGGCGACTACGCTTCTGCAGCTGCAGCCTCTCCTGCCAAGGCTTCTGGTCAGCAGACTCCAAGGAAAGAGATTAAGTCTCCCAGTACCAAGTTCACCCCTTCCAAGAAGCGCAAGACGCAAGATGATGTTGACGACGAGGAGATGGCCGCTTCTCATTCCAGGGTGAAGGAGGTCAAGGCTGAGGCGGCGGCCAAGGAGGAGTCAGAGGATGATGGATGGGCTTAAGGATGCCATGTCTATTACCAGGCAGATCCTGCTTGGCTGTGATGCAGATCTTCTTGTTGTACTCGCAGGAGGGGTCCGTCCCGATTGCAATGGCAAAGTAGCTTCCGAGGCCTCGACGACTGCGGGATTCTAACTTTACTTGACTGCTCCACAACTTCTCATTGCATTTCGCAGGCTGCCAGTTAATCAGACCTTCCGAAATCCTGTGTGTAGAGAGTTACCAATGCTTTCGCCCATGTGCAGTGGCGCCGGGCATGTAAACGAGCTTACTACTGAATGTCGATTTAAGTCGGTCGCTCTGTGTCAAGCCGCTTCGTCTTGTCTGGCTAGCTCTAGAAGTCTACTAGTCGATGCCTTCCGGTTCTTGGTTCCCTGGAGGCGATGTCAGTATACGACATTCCCAGTGAGGAGGCCGATGACACTCACAACCCCACTCGTCTACCAAACTCCTGACAGTGACCTCGGTCGAGCATCCAGTATCCTGGCCAATAGCTTTCATCACCTGAAGCACGATTCTTCTCTCATCATCAATCTCCAGACAGCCACCTGCGATGTAGAGTGGTAGAAGCATCTCGACTCTGACAGCAGGATGAGGTCTTCCCAATGCAATGCTGATGATGGCTCTCGCATGCTTGATGGCATCGGTAGACACTTCTCGATAAGCCTTAAGCCTGCTAACACCCTTCTGATCTCGAGGCTTGTTGAGCAGGAGTAGTATTCGTGCAAAGTGGTACAGGTGGAGTGCTGCAGCACAAGAGTCGATGCTGAAGAACACCTCCGTCAGCTGCATGTTTGTGTTTCCAACAACTACCTGCTGCTGGAAAGGTATGTGTCTGATTCGAGCACAAGGTTGGAATGTCCCAGGCAACATGCTGTACCATTGATCTAGCTGTGATGTGAGTCTGTCCCAAGTCACCTGCTGTACTGCGGAGGAATATCCAGACTCCAAGGCACAGTAATTGGTGACTCCAAGGACAACCCAAAGCAGAGTATGAGCAACCAGCTGTGCTGTCCGTTGTGGGTGCTGGGAATCACCTTTGATGCTTGCCGGCTCAGCATATAGAGCACCGTTGTCCTGGAGCTCAAGCCCGCAGTTTCTCCACAACGCCAGATCTCCAGTATCAAGATACGTCATCCGTCTGTTGATGTACGCCGCTTGGTAATCGCCGCGAGCAAAGTTCCAGAACGAAGCTTTTCGACCACTTGTAATTTGAGACTGAAGCTGGCTTTGCTCCTGTTGATTCGTCCTGATAGCGGTAAGCAACGACTTCAAACCGCCTAGATGCCTGTCTCGGCGTCAACATCAGCCACTGGAAGTCCGACGATCTACTTACTGTGACCATCCAACTTCACGATTGTCCAACGACTCGTACAGCGAGAATATACTCACAGCCACCAGAAGATCATCTGAGTTGGCCACCGATAGTGTTGTCTGCGTGTTCGGACTGGCTGGCTGACTCAGGCTACCAGACAGCGCATCTAGATACATTCGCGAAAAGGCTATGGCCTTGTCGTAGTAGTTGGCAGCCTTATAGAACCAGTCGATTGGCAAGGCGTCACCTATGATTTCCATTGTAGCCGGTCGTTGACATTGAAGTCCAAGAAATGGCTTGACGCCCTTGACGCGGCCTAGCTGCTTTGCAGCGACCGCAGCTATGGCGTTACGTAGCAGTGCATCTCCCAGTGCCCGCAGCGGTACGATGTGCTGAAAGTGATTGTCATTGTCGAAGAGGTCCAGCCAAGGTGCCAGCGTCTCGGTGAAGTGTCTTATAAGATATGCCATTTCATGCTCTCGTTCGTCTGTGATGCGTGCACTTGTTCTCAACTGATCGCCAAGCGCCCACATATTGCTACTGTGATATGATCAGCCAGAACGCAAAGTTTTGATACGACTAGACACTGACTCTGTGGTGACTCCTGTCATCGAGTCTATAGAGTTCATGGCGCCTGTCATGGAAACAGGAGTGCCAGATGATGTTTCAGTAGTCAACTTGAATCTGTCACGATCTACCTCATCGACGATGTGCAGATTGGGTATGAATCTGGTTGGTGAGCATTAGCAATGACGACCTTCCCTATGGTTGATCTAGCAAATTTACATACCCGCAGCTGTTAGTGTTGTTGTCATCGTAGACCTCAGGATCTATATTGAACCATGTAGGGTCGTAGTCTGGAATATCGAGCAGGCTGTCTAGAGGCAAGTCAAGCGGCGCTGATGACTCTTCATCTAATGGCATGAAGATCGGATCAGCTGTATGATACGGCTTCGCAGCGTGAGGGTTCATATTGAATAAATCAGCTGTAGTGGATGCTGGCAGGGTATCATTGATTGCGGGAGGCACCCCTTCCACGTTGGATGGTGGTAGTCGCGACTGTGGATCTTGACTCTCACTAATTGGTGGCAGGATGCGAGTGTCATCTTCATGGCGCTCGGTTGCTGCTTCAAGGACGCTAAGCTGAGCGATTGTCAGCCTGACAGTGTTGTGACCAGCAGGATTCCAGCATAGCCACTTGCATCATTTTCCTCGGATTCGCCACCTGTAGCACCTTGAAACTTCTTGCGCAGCGAAACACCTTCGTCCACGAACTTTCGCTTCTTGTCGTAGCTGCAACATTCAGTATATGGCTTTTCTTAAACGAGCCATGCTTACCCAGGACACGGCTTTCCAAGCTTCGAGCACCGCAGACATGTAGGCAGTGTCTTATCACACTTGACTCTCCTCTCTCGACACCGATCGCACGCTCTCTCGGTCGTCGGCTGTGTCATGGTAAAGGGCTTGCCTCCAGGTGTCGTGTCTGCTGCGGGCTGGACTCATGGCTCTCTGGTAGCAGGCTGGTCAAACATGTCAATGCCTTGAGTCGACAGAGAAGCTGGTAGTACAATCGTCTACGCATCAGTCACTGCTGATTAAGAGTCCGTATCATCGAGGTCTTTCGTACTTCTCCCATTGTCGTGGAGACGGCGTCGAGTAAGCAAGAGACACGGTCGAGCTCTCGGTAAGTGTTCCGGCTGAAACCAGCCGCGGTGGCGATCATGAGGCGACGCCCGTGGAAACCCGGGCCGAACAGCTGATGGTGTACCACAAATCACCATCTCGACTTGTTCGGCGACCAAAAGCATACACGTATCCTTCAGCACATGAAACGCTGAAGTACTGTGCAAGGTGGGCCATCGAGCCTAAGCCTAAACCATGAAGATACAACGCGTTCGTTCAGTTGCATAAATCCATCATGAGTATGGACGCTGACAAAAGCAAATAGCTCTTCATATACCCTGTCAAATCACTCAGACCAGTCGAAGTCGCAACGGCAGAGATCACAAACGAAGGGCTACGCTTTGATCGGCAATACATTCTGGTCAAGGTAGATCATGCAGATGCCTTCTGTGAAATGGCAGATTCTGACTTCCACTCACTAGCCACCTACGGACAAACAACCACTCGCCGAGCACATCACAATCAAATGGCGGTTCGATCTCGGCCTCTTCCACACTGCAATCGACCGGACATGGTCAAAGTTGACCATTACGCACACGCAGGCTCAAGAACATGAAACACTGGTAGTGCCTCTATCTCCCTCTCCACTGAGTCTACTGGACGCAAAGACTTTCGAGGTCAGCATTTTCGGAACGAAAGCGCCTGGTATCGACATGGGCGAGGCTGCATCGGCATTCTTCAGTCATCATCTAGACATGCCTGTCAAGCTTCTATACATTGGTGGCAACGGCCAACGAGAAATTCCAGGCCGACCATTCATGGGACCGAAACATGCACGCTCTCTTTCGATTGCTGTTAATGACAAACTACAGCCGCAGAGGATCCGATTTGCGGATGCAGCACCATTACTAATCACAACGACAGCATCGGAAGAAGATGCGCGCCGCCGCCTCCCAGCTGCAGCTCGTGGTGAAGACGTGATTGTCCGCTTTCGACCGAATATGCATGTCGACGTCGGCACGGAGGCGGAAGCGTATGATGAGGATGGGTGGGGTATGCTTACCATCCGTTCACAAGTCGACAAGCAACAAGAGGTCTCTGTGCGATGTCTCTTTCGCACTGTAAGATGTCTGTCATTAAACGCGGACTTGGCTAAAGGGGGCATGATTGCCACGCCGAAACAGCTTTATGGTCTGCTAGCGAAGGATCGCAGGACGAATGAATACTTTCCGCGTAAGTTCTGCGATGAGCCCATACCCGCAATATACTAACAGTGACTGCAGAAAAACCAGTGTTCGGCCAGTATGCCTGTGCCGGCCCCAGCGGTGCTGTGCTCCGGGTTGGAGATGAAGTTGAGGTCACAGATCGAGTCAGTCGAGCTATCACACCTTCAAGTCCCGAAGTACTCAATGGCACACTGGTTAGCTGAAACAGATCTCGATCGTGATGTCTCACGAAAACGCCCAATTACACAAGCTGCGATAGGTGGGGGTTGGCAAGACCTTCCGTAAAATGCAAGACGATGTGGGATTGCAGGATCTGGACGACACCTCAGGGCCGGGATGTTGGGTGCTGCTCTATCTATGGTCGGGTCAAGGCTTGAACATCGCCGGCCTGAAAGCCGGTGGTATGTGAATGAAAGGAAGTGAGGAGATAGCGGACGCTGACGTATAAGTAGTAGCTTCTGACGACGTTACATAGCAGAAGACGTGAATACGCTAGTCAGCGGCGAAATTACGGCAGCATCGACCGCTAGGATGATAGCCGTACGATGCGTTCGAGCAAGAAGTAGTCAACGACGTAGCGGCATGTCATTCAACTAATAGCAGGCGAGCCAGGAGCTACAGATGCCGTGGGCGGCGCTTAATTGAGCTGCCGGTCCTGGAGTGACAGCACGAAGCGGAGTGGGCGGCAAGCAAAATGTGGCTGACACGGCATCATAGTTCCACACTGCACCCTCATCCACCCCACATCTTCTGCCGCACAGCCCTCGATCTCTTCGTACTCTTTGTCCTCATACGATACGCCATCAGGGTCGAGTAGGTCGTCCGTGTTAAAACTGCAATCTTGTTGCGATGTCGTGTCCTGTGGCCGCCATGCACCGTAGACCAGTTTCATCCAGCCTTCGGGTCCATCGTCCACTAAGCTCTGAAGTTAGGGCTCGATACAAAGGGCGTAGTCCTCTTTGAACGACGGATTGCATGGCGGCGGCTTGAATGAGGAATATCGTACTTGTGCCTCTTCATCGCGTCTTTGCTAGGCGCCTAGATATAGGCATCATCGTTGTACGTGTTTCTCCAGTGCTTATGGTCAGACGCCTTGTTCAATACAATCGCAATGAGTGAGTGGCAAGAGAGTGAAAGACTTATGATTCTCGCCGCCGGCCGGACATCGGTGAAACTGCATTCCAGCCCTATGGCGAGGCCTTGGTGAAGTTGACCTTATCCGGCTGAGCGCTTTGAGACACAGTACAAGGTGACTCGAGCCCTTAGGTCATCGTCGAAGGTAATCCCTCATTCTCGCTCGTTCCGCTATTCCCTTCCATCTTTCGCATTCACAATCTCATTTCCTTCATGTGAAGTCTCGAAGCACGCGTCTGCCTTGCTCGTGTAGCCTGAGAGCCGAGAACGGAAGCTGTGACCTTGGACTCAGACACAACCTCACATCCACAACCACATCACTTGCCGGCACGAACACACAGCACATTCACTCCTCTGACTCTCGTACCAAGATCTGATCTACTTGTACAATAAATCGCTACCACTCCAAACCACAGTCACTCGCTCCACCGGACATCACCATCATACAACACCCCACAGCCTGGACCACATCCACCACCACCACCACCCACCGCAATCATGGCGGACAAGATCCTGATGAGAGAGTTCAAAGAACTGTCAAAAGAAACCTGGACCCACATTTCCCTCATCAACGACAACGTCTTCGAATGGAGCGTCGCCCTTATCGTCCTCAATCCCGACTCAGCCTACTACGGCGGCTACTTCAAAGCGACCATGAAGTTCCCCAGTAACTACCCTTACACACCACCCGACTTCCGCTTCAACCGATCCCTCTGGCATCCGAACGTCTATTCCGACGGTCGTCTCTGCATAAGCATCCTCCACCAGCCAGGCGAAGACATGATGAGCGGCGAACTAGCCGGCGAACGCTGGTCTCCCGTTCAAAGGGTAGAAAGCGTCCTCATCTCCGTACTATCCCTCCTCGACGACGCCGAAGTAAGCAGTCCCGCCAACGTAGACGCGGGTGTGATGTTACGAAAAGACCCGGAGGCGTATAAGCAGAAGGTGCTGCAGGACAAGGAGACGAGTAAGCAGGATATCCCTGCTGGGTTCGAGATGCCGACCCATGAGATGGCGTTCAAAAAGGAGGAGAAGGTGGACACGTTCAGTTGGTCGGATAGTGAGGCCGAGGATGATTTTGGGAGCGAGAGTGATGAGGAGATGTTTGATGAGGATGAGGAGACGGATGGGGAGGAGGGTGGGGAGAAAGATGAGGAGGATGACTGAGAGGGCGTTTGACGTGTGTGTGGTTGAATGAGATACAAATGATTGTCTTGTTGTTTCCAGCGTTGGCGCGTGGCGTTAGTATGGCTTTGGCTTGGGGTGGTCGCTTTGCTGCATGCGTCGGCGTCATAGTAGTTTTTGCAAGCTAGGGCATGCATATGCGTCTGCAATAATCTGCAGTGTGCGCGCATCCACGACAGCTACTGAATTCCTCAATCATATGCCAAATTGTGTCAGGCGTGCTTTCCTAATCTTGAACAAGTGCTTTCTTGACCATTTGCTGGCCTTCTTTCTGCTCCTCAGCAGCTGTACAAGGCGGTTCTCAATATTGTGATGCGTATCATCTATGCAGTCTAGCCTTGTTGCCGCCATCGTGATCGTGGCATTATATAGTGGCGCATATGAAAGCGCGGACCCCAACTTTCGACTTCCAAATGATGTCGCCTGTCGCTACCAACAATAGCAATAGCAATAGCAGCAAGAATGGCCCGAACAAACGCAAGAGCCAGAAGCTGGTGACGTACGGCAGGAGCAAACGATTACGGCAGGTGGCGGCAGATATGTTTGCACCATCCAACGAACACACCAACTGGGACCAAACTCCACCCACTGTCCCTCCACGACCACCGCGGAGTCAGAAAGAGGCGACGATGGCGTTGACTAATGTCTTACCGGCGGATATCCAGACGGTGGTGGAGTTTACGGGCTGCTCGAGGGATGATGCTGAGAGGTATCTACGGGTGAGTTGGGTGATATGGTTTGGTAGCATGATTGAATGAAATGCTAATTGATTGATGATTAGGTAAAACGCAATGACATCCAACAAGCAGTCGGCGCCATCTTCGACGGCGAGGATATCAGCAAAGAAGAAGCGGGCATGACATGGGACGAGTCAGCATGGGGCAAGGATCGGGAAGGCGACACACGAGACAATACAGGCGACCAACATCTACATCCACTAGGTACTGCTACTGCTCCACCCTCTCGAGCTCCCTCGCGGAACTCCATGAGACCAACGAACCAGCAAGATGAGGATGCGCAATTACAGGAGGCTCTAGCCATGTCCAAGCAGGATCCGTCCTTTCAACAGCAGGAATCAGGTCGAATCGGGCAGGATGGCAAGGAGAGTCAATTTGGTCCGGCTACGCGAGCTCAATATGATGAGTCGAGTTGGGGATTGATTCGGACCACGCATCCTAGGGAGGTTGTGCCAGACGTGCCGATCGAGCAGTGCAAGCACGAACCTGGTCAGCCGCGGTTCTTGAAGCATATGTCGCCGGATGGAGACTACTTGCCCAATCTACTCACAATATGTCATGGTATTGCAAAGGTGCGAGAGGTTATGCTTATGCGAGAGCGAGTCCAGGCGTCTTATGGTGAGGATGGGGAGTGGTGGAAGGGTCATGCCATTGCTATGCCGAGGATCGTGCACACAGAGAGTGGTCAGCCTGTAAATGTGGACGCCGAGAACACCGACACTTTCCTTGGCGAGCTGCAGCGTCTCATGACGTTTCTGGATTGTAGTGAGAGGACGTACGCCACTGTGCTGTCGTTGACAGACACCCAGCTTCTGAAGGAGGTCACCAGCGACCGAACACGGCCTCATACACTCACTGGATCGTTCTTAGAGGCGTGGAATAGTGCTGCGAGAGTGCTACCCGACAGCGACGAGAAGACGAAGATGCTAGAACTATTCCGAACGAAGCTCTCTTCGAATAATCATCAAGGCTACGCGAACATGATCGACTTGTCCCCTGTTCTCATGACCGACGAGAAGGCAGATCTTGGCGAGCTGCTGGATGGCTACTTCTGGGGTACAGATGGTAACGCTTCACTTGGCAAAGGCGAGATCGCGGGGGATCCAGCTGATGTGCTTGTCCTTCGGCTGAAGAACAAGGCTTTGCAAGCACAGAAGCTTGCCGTCGATATCACACCCGAAATTCACATGGACAAGTATTTGCAAACCAATTCATCGGCTACAGCCGAGCTCAGAAGCAATATGGCAGAGGGTCGATCTCGGATCAAGAAGATCGAAGCTATTGAGAAGAAGCTTACTCTATGGAAGCACCCAAAGCAAGACAAGCAAATCGACCCAAGGCTCTTGCTCAAGCATTCGCAGGGCGTCTTCTCGGGCGAGAACAAGGTAGATGCTGATGCCGGCGGTCTTCCGAATGGTGTTGCCGTCGACATCGACCTGCCTCCACATTACGAGGACATTGCGCGTAAGCTCGAGGAGACGATCTCGAGCATCGACAAGAAACTTGAGACATTGGCGCTGGAGCGCGAGAAGACACGAAAAGCGATTGCCGACATGTCACGGAACCCACTACCATCACTTCCCGGCCAGCTCAAGCATCGATACACACTTCGTGGTGTCGCCACGAAGGCCAACATTTCTTACATCCTCCTACCAAAAGAAGAAGAAGACGAGGACCTCCTCATGGACGAGCGACAAGACGACGACAGTACACCAGAAGGCATGCAATGGTGGCGCATCGCCTACGAAGTCAACGCCGCCGGCACCGAGGGACAAATCAGCATGAACAAAACCCCCGACTACGATGTCATCCGTGCCGCCGAACTCGAACACGACTCCGCCCTCCTCGTCTACGCCAACGACCGTGCAAACGATATCGAGCAAGTCGATCCCAGTCTTCCTCAACCTCTGCTCGATTTCGTGAACAGAGATAATGCGCTTTTCCGCTCCGATTTGCAGGACGCAGTGCGGTTTACGCAACCCCCGGCTTATCACATCGAGGGTGGCATGGACGATGTACGACCCTCAATCGAACGCTCACTCCCTCACAACATCTCATCAGACTCCTTGCAAGCATTAGACGGTAACCCAGATGATCACGAGCTCGACCCACCGGGGTACGATCAAGATGGTTTCATGGCTCACCCGGGTTTTGGACTGGGTCCGGGGCATAAGGGTGATGATTTTGATCCTCCGGTTGATGAGATTAGGCTTGCTGGGGGGGATGATCAGGAGGAGGAGGAAGGGGATGCGGTGGAGAGTCGTGAGATGGAGATGATGGATAGTTATAAGTCGCTTGTGCCGAGTGTGAGTGGTGGAGGGCCGGATGGGACGGGTAATGATCGTGATGTACCGATGGAGGGGGCGGAGAGTCAGCAGGCGCGGTAGTGGAAGGGCGTGAGTGGGTAGTAGGTTGCTCCGCCATTCACCAATCCTTCATGCCTGCCTGACTGCGAGTGCTCAACGAGCGTCGCTAATCCTGCTTTGCTCTTGGTCGACGTACGTCCCATGGTAGCAAGAAGAAGACCGCGATGGCAGCCTTCTGCACTGCTATTCTGTCATACCACTCAGTCTTCCTCATGACGTCCACCCACTCTTGCCTTTCGTTTGCTAGTCTACGATCTGCTACAGATACCCTACAGACCGATGCCGGTTCGCCGGAACATCTCGAAGTCCGAATTTGCCGAGATCGGCGAGCGTACGACCTCTCGTCCTCACTCGCGCTGGACGATTATGAGCAAAGAATACCCCAATCAAATTCATTCTCGCAATAGCGAAAGCAGCGAGAGCTTGCGCTCACGGAGCACGACGTAGGTAGGATGTACGCTTCTCGCATCCCATCGAAGCTTATTCCAGCCCCGAATGATGAGATGGGAGCATGGTTCTGGATCTCGTAGTAATATAAGTATGTGAGGTAGGACATCCAGCATCATCTTCTACCAATTATCACATCACATCAGTTCAAGCAGATCCATTCCTAGGTGCCAGAAGATCTAAGCATTTGCAACCATGACGAAAGAGACCTTCCAACAGTTTGATATTGCCGAACGGAACGACAGACTCGCTATCTTCGATGGCGATTTCCTCAAAGACATCCCGCAGTACACCAATCAATGGAACACCAAGAAGATCGTTCTCGTCGTCAGCAAAGGTCTCTACACTGCTCACGACTACATCCAGCAACTCGAAAAAGTCCTACACTCAAAGATCGTGGCGACTAAAGTCGGCGTAGGAGCCCATTCGCCTTATCAGGATGTCATGGATATTGCCCACCTAATCCAACAACACGACGCAGACTGTCTCATCTCCATCGGCTCATCCTCCTACAGCGATGCCTGCAAGATCGGCGCTCAGCTGGCTGCTACCCTGCCTCCGAAATTCACTACAAAGGAGATGGAAAGCCTCATCGACCAGCAGAAAGGTAGCGGGATCACAAAACCGGCATCTATCAAAGTAATTCTCGTACCCACATCCCTCAGTGCAAGCGAATGGAACGGCTCAAGCTCCTGCACGAACGAAAGTGGGAAGAAACAGCATTTCAGCTCCGGTAGCCACCGCGCCGCAGCAGCAGATCTGATACTGATGGACCCAGTGCTTGCGTCTACCGCTCCAGAAGAGCTCTGGCTTTCTTCGGGAGTGAGATGTATTGACCACTGCGTCGAGACGATTTGCAATGAGCATTGTACTCCGGATGCTAGCAAGGACGCCCAAGCCGGTTTGGCCAGTATGCTCAAAGGTCTGCTTGAATACAAGGAAGGCGAAGGCAGGGACAAGGAGAGGCTGCTGAAGGGAATCTCAGACTGCCAGCGAGGATCGAGACAAGCTATCAAGGCCATGATCATCCATCGGAATAGTTTCGGTCCTAGTCATGCTATTGGGCATCAGCTAGGCAGTGTTGGGCATGTCATGCATGGAATAACGAGTTGTATCATGCTGGCGCCCGTACTCAAGTATCAGGCTCCTGATCGTCGGGAGCAACAATCTACAGTGCTGAAGGTATTCAATGAGACTTTGGGATGGCAAGAAAAGGATGCAGCTGATGCGGTGACGAGGTTTGTCAAGCTGCTGGGATTACCTACGAGATTGGCAGAGGTCAGAGTGACGCGAGAGGAGGATATCGAGAAGATTGCTGAGAAGACCATGACTGATATTTGGGGCGGTGGGAAGCCGCAGTTGTCTAGTCCACAGGAGGTCATGAAGATTCTGGATATGGCGAGATAGGTCGAACCACGAATGCTGCTGAAGCTGAAGCTCAGGACATCGTCTTATAGTATCTCGTATCACTGTCCTCGATGACAGAACTCCACAACACCATGCACGAGCGCAGCGCCCTTAAAGTCCCCCCCTTCTTGTCCTTTTTCAACTAATCTTCTTCCCATCAACCTCAATACTGATCCCCTGTAGCTGCGCCCGATCCACCCCACTACCCATACCCCTCGGCGCCGTCTTCGCCGGCAACCAAGCCAACGGATTACTATTGTAGAAAGGCCATGGCGGGACAGCAATCAGGAATGTAAGAGCCGTACCACCGAGCCCGATGTAAAGTGTACGGTAGATGTCTTGGGTGCTGAGGCCTATGAAGAAGGCGATGAGGCCGGTGAGGGTGAGGAGGGCGTAGGTCAGGTATTCGACTAGGCGTTGGCCTTTGAAGTCCTGTGAAGCGGGTCTGGTCAGTGGGCTGTATGATGTGGTTGACTGGAAGACGGACGTACGATCTCCCCTTCCCAAATCAAGCGGGCTTGGTCTAGTAGGGCGTCCATATTCGTGCGGTGCTGTGGTAGCTTGTTCGAGACTCGCAGGACACGTAAGTTACATGATCATTGTATGCTATACGACGTACGGTAAGGCTTTACGGGTATACCCGCCTAGAACGTTGTGGTACAGTATTGGTGCGATGCGAGAAAACTACTTAAAGTGGAATCAAGGAGACGACTGATTGATCTAATAACAGTACAATGTACATACGCCCCAGTGCTAGTCCGTGGCTGGGACTTCGCTTCAGTAGAAGTCCGGTTCCGAGAAAATCCGCAAATCCAAAACGTCCTAATCATCACAAATAACGCCACGCGTAGTGCCAATGGTCGAAGATGTGCGGCTCCCTGCTGCATATACTACAGCCATTTCCCAGCTCACCGATAGAGCCAGCGCTCAGTTGCTCTGAACATCCGCAACATTAGGAGTGTACTGGCTAGTAGGTGCCACATCACGCTTGCGCTTCAAGCCCGGCGTGTTCCTGCTCGTAGGAGCCTTGACAGCAGCATCATCGCGACGTGAGGTGCTTCCACTTTTGATCGCTCCCCAGACATCGCTGTTCTGTTGCGGGCTCGTGACCGAGTTCTTCAGGTAGCAGTAATGTCCGTGAAGAGCAACATCCAAACAGCCCTGGGTGCTGTCGCAAACTTCGAGACACTCCGCAAAGGTGTCAACATATGCGCTGCCCATGTCGCCTCCGTAGTAATCAACGCCACACTGGACGGTGAATTGTGCGCCGGACGAAGCGGTGTATGAAGCACCATTGCTGGCTGGGCAGGATAGGGTCGAAGCAGCAGCACCTTTTTCAGCAGAGGCGAGCACGGCACCCCATACATTGCTGTCTGATCGAGGAGATTGGAGAGAGTTCTTCAGATAGCAGTTCTTGCCGTTATATGCGACGTCGATGCATCCAATGGTGGAAGCACAGCTAGTCATGCAATCTTCGAATGTGTCGGAAGTAACACGGCTCAAGTCTCCGCCGTAATAGTCCGTGCCGCAGTGGATGTTGAATGTCGCCGCTCCGACAGTGAATTGTTGGCCGTCACTGCCGGGGCAGCTCACAACCTTTGGACCACAGGTGAAGCAGGCCTGATCGTAGCCGTAGTAGTAGGATCCGGAATTCTCGTAGAACCCAGCCGCGGCGATGGTGTCCGTGTGCCACTCGCAGAAGGGATAGCTGGATTTGCCGAAATAGTAGGACACACAGTTCGACCTTCTGAACAGCCTAATGCGCAGCCGGCGGGAGTGAGATATTGGGAGTCAAGGCTGTACGTGTCCAAGGAGTTTTCATTGGTGAGGTAGCCGGATGTACCGCAGACCGCCCCAGCAGGAGGGTTCGTCTTGAGGACGCATTGCATGTTGCTGTCGTCGGCTGCTGCCCTGCTGGCGAGGAGCATAGCGAGTCCGCTAATGAGAGTTGAGGTCATGGTGGGCATCTTGAATGAATGTGCTGAACTCAGAGTGTCGAAGGAAATTGATCTTAGAAGAAGCGTAAGGAGATGCGATGCAAGAGCAAGTTGGAGGTTTGAGATGGGAGATGTTCAGCCAGTGCAACGAGGACTCATCTCAATGTTATACCACCGCCGACTCGTCGAAGTGCGGTCGACCATTGCTCTCCCTACTCGATGGTAGGAAACGAGGAGCAGCTCAGCTGTCCACGTTCGCGTGATATTATCGAACTCTACCCAAGAATAGCGGCCGAGACAAGTCGCTCCTACGGTAGGGCGTTTGCGTAGTGTTATCCATTGTCCCGTGACAGGCATAGTATGAGAAAATGTTGTATGTTGTTGGTATAGGCGAGAGTGTGGAGATTACAGCCTTGGGCTTCTCAAAGGAGTCGTCCCATGCCAAGCTTTTGGCGAGCTATACTCGTTTTGGCAGCGCCAAGTCGTTTCTGGAACGACCTGCGCACGTGTTTGCGACGCCACATGGCAGCCACAAGCTCTTTTAAGCGAGAACGTCCTTTCGTGGCTGCTCGATAGTGCATCGCTGCGACCGTAGTGTACCACCGCCGACCACACGTTTCCAACACAGCAAGCTCCAGCGACAGACACGCTGTACAGCCTGCCTGCCACCCAGATGACTGATCGGCTTGTACACTAGAAAGGGTGGTGGCTGTGTATATCAGGATGCTCAAACCAACAGGCCTGGCGTGATGTGGGACCTTTGGCGAAAGCCAGGACCAGTACCCACGCCACACTCGTTCTAGAGCGAAGCATCGGCCTGTCAGTCTCCTACAAGGTCACCTGAGACCTCCTGGCTGAGGTCGACTACAGTGACCAAGCTTACGGGTCAAGCCAAAGGCGAATCAGACTACTGAGGCAGCCGAACATGAGCGCTACACCAAGTATACTACCGGCCTGAAGCAGCGACTCGAACCCGTCAGCTGTGCCCTGCAGTAGGCGTGCGATATCTTCTGAGAAGGGGATGAGACACGTCGAGTATACAATGGGCAATACTGCGCAGCCAATCCCGCCGAGAGGCTACCTAACATGGCGAGTAGCCTCCAATTCGGCAGAGATTGCTCGGACTGCAAGAGCACTGCCATGGACGACTCTTTACACTCAGCATACAGTTCCACGGTATCGACCTCTGGGCGATGGAGCGAATCATCTTCCCTCCCAAGTCACGACCGCGGAAGAGGATACATCAGCTACAAGGACTTCGACGTAGCTTGGCAGTTCTGCTGCATTGGGACGAACAACCTCACGATGCGGACTCTTTCATGAGTGTTACGATCACCTCTAGCAAGTCGGGTCGTACTTAGGTATTGTCGGCTTTAAGTCGTGCTACTTCTCAATCGTAGAAGCAGTCGGACAAGGGCCAGGATTTCTGGAAGATTTAGCATCGATCAAGGTAAGACGACGACGGTCTGTTAGCGATTTCTGAGCCTCGAGAGTCCTGCTCACAGTCTGCTGCTGGTGCAAAGGCTGAAGTCCTATTGAGTCGGCAGCCTTGCTTGCACTGGCCATGGAACACTGTATCATGTTGTACTTTGTTGCATTGCCGGTGCCTTGTTCTACCTTCGCATGGTAAGCTATTCTACAATCTCGCTCGTGTAGCCGCATCTCATGCACAAATCGGCGCTAGAAGATGCGTAGATGGCGGGATTCCTACCGAGTTGCATGCGATTGCCGAAGTCATCTTGTTGTCTTTGGTGCAGGATTTCAGTGCAGCGAGACATCATCTCACCGACGGCGGGACTGTATAGCATTCGCCACAGTGGCATTTGATACGGTCGCGCATGTGAACGGCTGAACACTTCAACTGTGTTTTTATAGTGACGGTAACCTGAGGCAAAGTATGACTGACTTTTTTGCGCGGCCCGTGATCGATCGCCGCCCAACGTCGAAGTCCCTTCTCTTGATCCAACCCTCCTCCTCCCCTTCGCCATACACCGTCGCTACGACTCCCAGACAACAACACATACAGCCCCCTCGACATGACCATCTGTTGACTATCCGTAGACGACTCGTTAACACGACCACCTTCCGGTCGCTGTCCAGCACTCAAAACACACTCACTAGCCGCCTGTCCAAAACTGGCTGCTGCACCCGAGCCATTCTTTGACTCCTCTAACCACGACCACCGTCGTCAAGGCGACTCCACACACACATCCATCAAGTTGGCGGGGCTTCAAGGACTCCAGTTCTCTCACATCCGTCCGTTGCTCGGACCTTGTTGGTTCGTCTACGGACTCGACATTAAGCAGCCACCATAATTGGACCGAACGACGCACAACATACCAAGCGCACGTTCGTTATTGTGCCAGAACATTACTCTGTATCCGATGGGTTAAACTGCCAGCTAGGAGCATCGTGTGTGCGAAGTGGTAAGGGATAAACGAGGATACACGATTTGCAATGGATCAGCCCTGGAATACAAATACAATAACCATAAAGTTGGAAGAACAAGACACGATGTCACACGGACACGAATACGAAGACGGGGCGCGTACCCGGTACAGCACACCCGAGCCGGACCTCGACGACCACCGTCAGCAGCCAGAGAGCCTACCACCAGCCGCTCAAGGAGGCAGGCGTGGAACCTTGGCCAGCCTTGCGGAGGAAGATCGTCCCAGGATGGATCAGCTTGAACTGCCGCCGATGGAGACACATGGATCTATCGCGAGAGACTTTGAGCATGCAATTGTCGATGATGAAGCCAAAAGTATCAAGAGTACCAAGTCTACAGGATCGAACCGCTCCAGGCACAGCCAAGATGAAGCGTGGCACAAGGACCGCAGAGACGCAAGCAGTCCAGTCGCTGCCAGACGCACTGAGTTCAGGCGTGCAGTACACAATCGCCAGCGCCAGGCTGGGCACGTCTCTAGGGATTCGTCCAGCGACAGGTCGACTTCGCCCCCGAACTCGGTCGATGCATTCGCGCCTCCAAGACCAAGAGCCCGAGCCGGGACTATCAACAGCCAGGCTGGGTCGGTGGACAATCTTAGTCTGCACCGCACCCTCTCAAACGCGACACACTCGCGACGCCGCCCAACTTTCGGCGAAGAGGGCACTGCAGGTCACCGCACAGACGTTGCCTCTGCTCGTAGCTCTGTCCAAGAAGATGTCTGTTTCCCAGCTGAGGAGCCATCGAACTCGTACACGATCGACTTTGAGGATCTGGAAGAGTTTGTTGCGCAGTCGCACACCAAGACGCCTGTGGCGCATCCGTTCATGCCGCACTTTAGTGGCCAGAAAGCTACGCCAGCCAAGAAAGTCTTTCATTTAATGCACCATGAGGCCGAGCATACTGTCCCTGTCAATGATGCAGAAGTCTACAACAGCGACATCCTGAGCGGCAGGACTGCCACGAACGAAAAGACCGAAGAGCCAGACTCATCCGAGGAAGAACTGGAGAAAGTTGTCAGCGCTGCAGACCAGCAGAACCGCTTCACATTCTTCTCCTCCGAGATCGAGGAGACCATCCATGCCCCGGAACTCGGCGGCCTCCTCATGCCAGGCGAGCGCTTCCGCGACATCTTCGAGCTCGGCCCCGAAGGCGGCGTCTGGTGGCTCGACATGCTCAACCCGTCCGAAGAAGAAATCTCCGCCATCTGCGGCGCCTTCCGCGTCCACCCCTTGACACGCGAAGACATCACGACGCAAGAGACGCGGGAGAAAGTCGAACTCTTCCGCAGCTACTACTTCGTCTGCTTCCGCAGCTTCTACGCCATCGACAAGACCCACGAAGACTACCTCGAGCCCATCAACATCTACGCCGTCGTCTTCCGCGAAGGTCTGCTCACCTTCAGTTTCTGCCAGAACCCTCACGCTGCGAACGTGCGCAAGCGTATCGGGCGACTGCGCGATTACGTCAACCTCTCTGCAGACTGGGTCTGCTATGCCCTCATCGACGAGATCGTGGACGAGTTCGCCCCTGTGCTCCGCGAACTCGAGCGCGAAACCGACGCGATCGAAGATGGCATTTTCACTGCTCGATTCGAGGACTCCCGCGCGATTTTGGAGCAGATTGGCGAGTGCAGGAAGAAGGTTATGAGTCTTATTCGCTTGCTAGGAGGGAAGGCAGATGTGATCCGGGGTTTTGCGAAGAAGTGCACCGAAGCCTACTCTGTCGCTCCGAGAGGGGATGTCGGGATGTATCTCTCTGACGTCCAGGACCATGTGGTGACTATGATGTCGAACCTCGCTCACTTCGAGAAGATGCTCGGCCGCAGCCACTCGAACCATCTTTCTCAGATCACTCTGGCGCAGATCGAGCAAGGCGGTAGGGCGAACCAGTTGTTGGGGAAGATTACGGTTTTCGCCACGATCTTGGTGCCGTTGAATCTGATTGCTGGGTTGTTTGGCATGAACGTTAATGTGCCGGGGAAGAACGCGGAGGGGTTGGGGTGGTGGTTTGGGATTGTTGGGGTGATTTTGGGGTTTACTACTATTTGTGTGGTTATTGCTAAGAGGATGAAGTTTGTTTGAGGGGAGGGGAGGGTATCAAAAAGCAGTTGTTGTTGGTTAGGGTGAAGGTATGAGCATGGTGATTATTCATCGCGTCGGGTATTTTTTATAGCATGTTGGAAATCTGTCGTTGACTATGTTGACTACGTGCCCGTCATGCCCTTGACCGGATCAAGGTTCTGTTGCTATTGCATTGGGTGGTCGGCGTTTAGAATGCCAAAGACTCAGGGCAGAGACTCGCGCTCGGAGTACCGATTTCTGACTGAGGCGAGCCACTTGACAGCACTTTTGCCGGCGGACCTCGTCGGGCATGATTGCAAACCGCTGAATCAGCATCACCGTCATGTCTTGTGTCACGCAACGAGGTTCATAGCAGCGGGAGCATACCATTAACCCATTTCCGAGTATCGACCCAAAACAGTCCCACTTGTTGCGTCCACACTCTATCAAAAGTAGAACTCGAATATTTGGTTTTCTGCCATTATTATCCGGAGCAATCGATATACGTCAGTGAAAGCTGCAGGACGGATTTTCTACGCAGTGCCCCACTCCCGTTGTAGCTAACACCGAAAGAACGTTGAGTTGGGGAGCAACAATTATTATCGCCTCACCTCTTAATTCACACATACCAATCTTCCACCTTTCTCCCACAACCGACACCATGTCCAATACCGTGATCAAGCACGAGGAGGAGCAGAATGCTGGGTGAGTGCATATCACCATTGTCGTCAATTGGAGACCTGCCAGCCGAACAAGCACTTTCCCTCATGATGAGACTATCATATTATTCTTGAATAATGCTCTATCCCAAGTAGAGTCTGGATTTCCGACTCGATGACCTATACTAACACCCTCTGATCTTTTACCTTGCCCTCCGCAACACATCGCTCTTGCCACTTCTTGCGGTCAGAAATGCTGACACATCTCCCACAGCACGATAGAGTTGAAGGACAACACCATCATCGTCGTCCTCGGCGCCTCAGGCGATCTGGCCAAGAAGAAGACCTTCCCAGCCCTCTTCGGCCTCTTCCGCAATGGTTTCCTGCCCAAAGACGTCAAGATCATCGGGTATGCCCGGACGAAGATGGATCACGAGGAGTACCTCAAGCGCGTGAAGAGCTACATCAAGACGCCGACGAAAGAGATTGAGCAGCAACTCGATGCCTTCTGCAAGTTCTGCACATACGTTAGCGGGCAGTACGATAAGGACGAGAGCTTCCAGGAGCTGGAGAAGCACGTGCAGGAGTTGGAGAAGGGCCAGAAGGAGACGAACAGGATCTTCTACATGGCTTTGCCGCCGTCCGTCTTCATTCCCGTCTCGGAACATCTGAAGAAGAACAACTACCCCAAGTCCGGCATCGCGCGCGTCATCATCGAGAAGCCGTTTGGCAAGGATCTTGGTTCCTCGCGGGAGCTCGACCGTGCGCTGCGACCGAACTGGAAGGAGGAGGAGATCTTCCGCATTGATCATTACTTGGGCAAGGAGATGGTCAAGAACATCCTCATCCTACGATTCGGCAATGAGTTCTTTGGTGCGACGTGGAACAGGAACCATATCGACAACGTGCAGATTACGTTCAAGGAGCCCTTTGGCACTGAGGGACGTGGTGGCTACTTTGACGAGTTTGGCATCATTCGCGACGTCATGCAGAACCATCTCCTTCAGGTCTTGACCCTGCTGGCTATGGAGCGACCAATCTCTTTCTCCGCCGAGGACATCCGTGACGAGAAGGTGCGCGTCCTGCGCGGCATGCCCAGCATCGAGCCCAAGAACGTCATCATCGGGCAATACGAGAAGTCGCTCGACGGCACCAAGCCAGGCTACAAGGAAGACGACACCGTACCCAAGGAGTCCCGCTGCCCCACCTTCGCCAGCATGGTCGCGTACATCAAGAACGAGCGCTGGGACGGCGTACCCTTCATCCTCAAGGCCGGCAAGGCGCTCAATGAGCAGAAGACCGAAGTCCGCATACAATACAAGGACGTCACGAGCGGCATCTTCAAAGACATCCCCCGGAACGAATTGGTCTTGCGCGTTCAGCCCAACGAATCCATCTACACGAAGATGAACTCGAAGTTGCCCGGTCTGAGCATGCAGACGGTGGTCACCGAGCTGGACTTGACGTACCGGAGACGTTTCTCCGACCTCAAGATCCCCGAAGCGTACGAGAGTTTGATCTTGGATTCGTTGAAAGGCGACCATAGCAATTTCGTGCGCGATGATGAGTTGGATGCTTCGTGGAGGATCTTCACCCCGTTGTTGCATTATTTGGATGAGAATAAGGAGATTATTCCTATGGGTTATCCTTACGGTGAGCCATCACAAACATCATTGACCCTGTGATAGCTTTGCTGACATTGTTTTGCAGGCTCTCGTGGCCCAGCCGTCCTCGACGACTTCACCGCTTCATACGGGTACAAGTTCTCCGACGCCGCTGGCTACCAATGGCCTCAGACGAGCGCGGAGCCCAACAAGCTCTGAACGCACTGTCAAAGTGATGACCGGCTTTGCACCAATCCTGGCTACTGCAGTGCAAATCACATAGTATCGGCCATGATCATGTTTTCGCTCATGGTGTATACTTGGCTGTGACAGGGCGAGGGAGCGGCAAGACAGAGCTGGATGGGGCAGGAAAGGCAAGGTAGATTCTTGTTCATGATACGCGCAGAGATGAGGTTATGGCGCACACAGATTAGACCACGACATATATAGATACTGGTACAGTTGACGAAGTAATAAATGAATTGTATCATCGTTGTCGGTACAAAAAGTTGAAGCAGAAGGCGCGTCAGAGCTTCGAAGCAACGGTTCACGCAAGGAACGCGACATCTTCCACTTTAGGCGTTTTGTAGTTTCATACATGCGCCACATCTACCACATATGACGACCAACACCCCAACCGGCGCCCCGACGCTTTACTATACAATGTCGCACCAGCGTCCATAAGTTCCATAACACAAACCGAAAACCACCCTCCCTCTTTCCAACCAACCTCACAACAAAACCCAACAGATGACCCTTCCAATGCCTTCCACCACCACCCCGAACCACGCCTCCTGGGTCGGCCTCCCCCGCATCAAAGGCTCCTCCGAAAGCCTCCAAATGGCCCTCCTAACCACCAGCATGATCGGCCTGGACTTCTGCTGGGGAACGGAAATGACCTATGCGACCCCTTATCTCCTCTCCCTCGGTCTGAGTAAGAGTCGATTATCTCTTGTCTGGATCGCGGGACCCCTGAGTGGATTGGTGATGCAGCCGGTCATTGGGATGGTGTCGGATAAGAGTACGTTGAGATGGGGGAGACGGCGGCCGTTCATGGTGGTTGGAACGGTGATGGTGGTGGTTTGTTTGTTGGTTTTGGGGTGGACGCAGGAGGTTGTCGGGCTGTTTGGGTTGGAGAGGGAGAGTGTATGGTATTTTCTGACAAGAGAGGTGCTGGGTGCTGGGATGATGAGTGCTGACTGTTCGGTGATTTTGTAGAGGAGGAAGGCGGCGATTGCTGTGGCGGTTGTGGATATTTATGTTCTGGATTTTGTGATCAATATTGGTGAGTAGTAGTTCGTATCCGGGTATGGATAGTGCTGACCTGTTTCCTAGCTCAATCGACTTGTCGGGCTCTTGTTGTCGATGCACTCCCGATCGAAAAGCAGCAGCTAGGCTCGGCCTGGGGTGAGAAAGAAACTGGGCTGATCTTTTTAAAGAGAGTAATACTGACTATTGCCAGTCAGCAGGATGTCTGGCGTCGGCAAGCTACTCATGTACGGACTCGGTGCACTGGACTTGAAGGCATTGACTGGCAATTTCCTCGGCGACTCACAGTTCAAGAAGGTCTGCCTTATAGCTGCAATAGCGATGGCTGTTGCGCAAGGCACGACTTGCTGGGCGGTATCTGAGCGTGTCTACGTTGCCAACACGTATGTCTCACAATTATGGCGAAAGGTTGATCATGAGCTGACGGAGGATCATAGTAAGGGCGGTGGCAATAGTGAGAGCATGCTACAGATAGTACGCCAAATCTTCACCACCACACTCCACGCACCAGAACGAATCAACGCGATATGTATGGTGCAGTTCTGGGCCTGGATCGGCTGGTTCCCTTTCCTCTTCTACGGCAGCACATGGGTCGGCGAGATCTATCTGCGCCACGAAGCGCCAAATGCTACAGGCGACGCCCTGACCAACGTCGGCCGGATAGGCAGTACAGCCTTCATCGTCTTCGCCATCATCTGCTTCGCTGCCTCGATCGTCCTACCCTGGCTAGTCCAGTCGCCAGATGAAGACAACGGCTATACACCACGGCCACCCGAGAACCTACATACCGTACTATCGACTCTGAAGAAGTCCAAACCAACCCTTCTCACAGCCTGGATGCTAGCGAACCTCATCTTCGCCGCTTCGATGATCTTCGCCCCTTTCGTCCGATCCGTGGGCTTTGCTACTGTCGTCATTGCACTCTGCGGCATACCGTATGCAGTCGGCAACTGGGCACCAGGCACATTCCTCGGAGTCGAAGTAAACAAAATGAGCTCGACACTCCCACTAGCCAACAGCATGAACGGAGGAACATACCGCCGCCTCTCCAACGACTCCATCGAAATGAACACCCCCCCATCCCCGCACTCCTCCCAACGCTCCTCCCCACGAACCCTCCACCTCCGCCACGCCTCCAACGCTTCAATCGTAGACAACACGTCCACCGGCGAGCTGTCAGGAATCTACCTCGGTATCCTAAACATCTACACCACGCTCCCCCAATTCGTCGGGACGGCGATTAGTTGGGTGGTGTTTTCCATTCTGGAGCCGGGCAAGAGTCCCGAGTTGGCTACTGAGGCGCCCGTGGAGGAACATCATGGGACGGACGGGGTGAGTGGGATTGCGGTTTGTTTGTTTATCGGGGCGATTAGTGCGCTGGTGGCTGCGTGGGCTACTAGGTGGTTGAAGCTGGCTGGGTAGGATGTTATGTACTTCAGAACATTATCAGCTGTAATACTGCCGTCGATCTCTACAAATGACCTAGCACGGCGAATGGTCGTTGTGCAAAGTGGTAACGTAGCTGTCCGCAGTGTTCCGACAAAGTGGGTGATCTGCCGGCTGGATGATCACCCCACGTTCCGCCAGCGCGTCACCAGCCCTGCCGTCATTCGTGACTTCTTTACTACCTGAACGACGAACATGCATGTCAGAAGTGGAAGGCACGCTGGTCGTGCTCCTGCTTGCTGATTGAAGTCTGTGTTCTTTGGTCATTTCTTCCCCAATTCGGAGTCACAAACACACTCATTACGAAAGCCCACAATGGCTGAAATCAAGCCCGTCCCTCCACCAAGATCGTCCACTACGGCTAGCCAGCCTGGAGGCTCTCAGGGCACGTCGGTGAGATACCGCATGCCTGCTCGACCGCCTACAATACCCGAGGACTCACAGTCGATTGACCCACCCTCACTTCCCCGCCGACCATCCAGTAAACAGAGCTTGTCGCCCACACGAGGTCAGCCACCTCAGCTACTTCGTCGAAGATCTTCGATACTCTCGGACGTGACATCTTTCAGTGAAGACATAATCAACCCTTCCGCGAGCAGGCGTCGAGAGGGTGACCATGAGGAAGCGGAGGTGACCCACTGGCATAGCACTCCGCTCGCATTTGCTATACTGCCTGCATTGGGAGGTCTACTATTCAAGAACGGTTCGGCTTTCGTGACGGACGTATTATTGCTTGGGCTTGCTGCCATTTTCTTGAATTGGAGTTTGAGGTTACCGTGGGATTGGTATCATGCTGCGCAGGAACAGCGACGGAGGGCAGATCCGAATATAGCATATAATGACGACCTGGATGAGGATGATATTGCGGTGCAGATGGCATCCTCCGCCGAGTACTCACCGAAACAGACTGCAGCCGATGGTCAGACGAATGAGAGTGGGGTGCAGAATACGGAGAGGAAAGCCAAGGCCGCAGCAGATCTTCGGGCACAAGAGAGACTCGCATTCCTGGCCACTTTCGCCTTCCCAGTCCTTTCAGCCTACCTACTACACGTCATCCGAGGTCAGCTGTCGAGACCGTCTAGTGGACTGATCTCCGACTACAACCTCTCCATCTTCCTCCTTGCCGCCGAGTTCCGACCTGCACGTCAGTTGATTCGCTTGATCAGTGCTCGGACAATGCACCTCCAGCGTACTGTGTCCGGCAATGAGGAGGGGTTTGGTAGCGAGCAATCTCCGGGAAGCGAGTTGTCCGTTCTGCGTGCTCGCCTGGCAGAGCTTGAAGCAAAGCTTTTGGATCATAGTCTCATCCCCGCCACTGTCGCAGTAGCGCAGAAAGAGGACGTGGCCGAGCTCAGCACGGAAATGCGTAAACGCTACGAACCACGTTTGGAAGGTCTAGAGCGTGCCGTTCGACGTTACGAGAAACGCAGTACAACTCTGACGATGATCACTGAGCAACGCCTAAACAGCCTAGAGACCCGATTACAAGACGCACTAAGCCTCGCAGCCGTGGCCGCTCAATCGTCACAGCGTCGCGGGATCTTTTCATACTTACTCGAGACGGCTAGTGCCATCATCGCGTTACCGATGAAGATAGCGTGGTCGATTTGTATCTGCCCGTTCTTGGTTCTGGAGCAAGGATGGGAGAAGCTGAGTGTTTTGCTCAGTGGGCCGGCGCCTGTGAGGAAGGATGGGAGTGTCAAGCGGAGTCGACATGGGTTGAAGGAGGGTGGTGCTGGTAGTTTGGATGAGAAGCAGAGGGTGAAAGGAGGCTTACGAAAACCTGTACGATAGAGGAGTATCTTGCCCGCGTTATTGCACGTGTATAATCCGTATCTACTCAGAATGCATTTCTGCAACTATAGTGAGTCTTCAGTGATCTCTGCGACTAGATTGATTGTTGCAGTCGACCACGCGAGGTAGGTCACGTAGTGTTTTGATATCGTGTGAGACCTCACAAATGTGATGGCCTGAGGCAAACGCGCTAGTCCGTGTCCAGACATGGAGGTGCTACAGATGAACGACCATGTTTCAACCAGCGATATTGAACACATTTGCAAGTTTTCTTCCCTTGAAAGACCTTGCGGTAGATTGAGTGAGTAGGACGTATAAGAGTTCCAGTGCTAAGGTATGTGACAATGTTGGCCTTGAGGACCTGAGAAAGTATACTGACAATATGAAACAGTATACAGAAGCCCACAGGTCAACAAGCGAAGATTGGCTATACCAGCCAGTCCTCTATCTGACCTTGCAGTATTAATTGCTGCGAGAAAGCATTTCCCTTCACTGTCCCCTTCATTCACTGTAACGTTTCATTTCGATTCAGGACTCTTCTTGCAGCCGCCTTGTGCGCAATACTGACGAGGACGATTAGCAAGGTATCGCACTCTTTACTGACAACCAAAAGTGGTTGACAAGGAGCGTGGAAACATCGAGGGTTGCGTTGGCTACTGGATCCAGCGATCAACTGCCCAGTCCAGGCATCGAGATCTCGCCGTGGCCAACCCTCTCCTTGGGCGTTCGCCATATCAAGCGGCCCGTGCATAAACGAAGCGCTCAAGCCTTCTTTCGAAGTTCAAAGCCCGGGAGCCCCGCAAGACGCGTTTCTCATCATCAAACAACAATCTAGACGCCGGACCGCTGCTGCATCGACATACACAACAACCACCCTGAAAGATATTAACAGGTCACCAGAACACATCGATAACATCCACGCAACCTCCGGTCATCGATAATCGCAATGGCAGGTGGAAAGGGTATGGAAAAGCTCGGATCCTCGCGCGACAGATAGGCAACCTCTGACAACATGACAGGCAAGACTGGCGGTAAGACCGGTGGCAAAGCTGGCGCCGACACGTCTGGCAAGTCGCAGAAGTCTCACTCGGCCAAGGCTGGTCTCCAGGTACGTTGTCGCCAGTCACAACATCCATCACCAAAACATGACTCGAGCGCGTCGCAAAGCGCATTCCTTCGCACTACGCGTCGCAAAGCGACTAATACCACTCCTCCCAGTTCCCCTGCGGTCGCGTCAAGCGTTTCCTCAAGTCCCAGACCCAGAACAAGATGCGCGTCGGTGCCAAAGCCGCCGTCTACGTCACCGCCGTCCTCGAGTACCTCACTGCCGAAGTCCTCGAACTCGCCGGCAACGCCGCCAAGGATCTGAAGGTCAAGCGTATCACGCCCCGTCACTTGCAGCTCGCCATCCGCGGTGATGAGGAGCTCGACACGCTCATCCGCGCCACGATCGCCTTTGGTGGTGTGCTGCCACACATCAACCGCGCTCTGTTGTTGAAGGTGGAGCAGAAGAAGGGCAAGAAGGTGGACGCTTAGGAGGCGTGAGGGGAGGCTTGATACCCGCGCGTGCTAGTTCTAGCATAGAGGACAATCTTCGCGCAAGTGCCGGATTATGAAGTGGACGTTATGGAGTTTGGTGGAAGGTACAACGGGGACTGCGATTTGTGCGGGTTCTGGTGCGGCGCTCCGTTCTTCTCGGCGCAGGATCCATTGTTCGGATCCCGTGGCTGTAGGGTGACTGCATGAAATTCTATCAAATTTTTCAGCATTTCGTGCAGAGTGCTTGGCCTCTCACAGTGTCAGTTGAGTACCCGATCTCTCCCATGCCAACGAGCTGCTTGACAGCCTACATTGTTAGCTGGGAAGTGCAGTCTGCCAGCTACCCAGCCATCTCCAGCTTTGCGCAGCCCCATCCAATTCTCGTAATGCTTGATTCACCGCACCACCTTGACCATCTGCGCGCTTCTGACCTACAAACTCGACGAAGAAGATGTAGTGCCATGTCGATTCGTCACTCGGTCGGCTGTTGATACTCGTCAGATTGAGCCGGTACCTGAGGCAGTATTAGCAGGGTTTTGCGTTGGAGGTGTGTATAAAATGGTCAGGATACTTCTTGAACACTGCCAGACAATCTGCCAAAGCACCCGTTTCTCCGTGAGCAACTGTGAAGGAGACCAGCGTTTTGTATCGTGTCTCATTTTCGTTTGCTTCTCCATCCGCTGCCACAAAAGTCTGGTCATCTTTCCGCCGGAGCACGAAAAACCTTGTGCTATTTCCAGCCTTGTCCTCGATGTTCTCACCCAGTACTTCTAGCCCGTTGAGATCCCCGGCGACTCGACTACTGATCGCTGCACTCGCTCCCGTAGTATCCTGTGCCACGACTTCAGCCGCTTTCGACGTTGACGAGACGTCTAGTCTCTCAATGCCCTTTAGGTATTTCGACAAGAAGATATTGCATTGGCCCCAGGCTTGAGGATGCGAGTAGAGTTTCTTGACACTGCTCAGATCGTATAGCGGCTTTGCCGGCGAGGTCGTACCCTCACCGTCAGTAGCTGTTCCATTGCTAGTGGATTTGTCGCTGAAGGAGGAATTGGCAGCATGACCGAGCAGGCAGTGGTGTACGAGTAGATAGATCTCGCCGCAGACCAGAATATCGGGATACTTTCCGGTCGGATCTGCAAAGAGGTCCAAGGTGAAGACCACGGAGCCATTAGAGGAGTTCTCGAACGGTACGACGCCTTGTTTGACCTGGCCGGATTGGACGGAGGCGAAAACGTCTTCTATTGTTGTTTGTGGGACGAGCTCATGTTCTGTTTCTGGGAAGCGGTCTAGGGCTGCCTGTCTACTGATCAGAGCTGATGCAAAGATTGTTCGGGATTGCCGGTCTGACCTGGTGAGTATATGAAGCTTTTGGCCCGAGATATGCTACGCTGTCTTTGTTCTGGGCCATGATGATGGCGGAATTCACTGTATCGACGATCAAGTCTTCTTGTATAACATGTTCCTGAATGTGACAACGCTGAAAAGATGCTCAAGTCCTTCCACGATGGATGCTGTGCGAGGGTTGAAAGGTCGAGTGAAGACATGAGGTGAGGTTCAGAATTTTGACACTCACACCATCTTGATAACGCCTGGCCCACGGCTCGAACACATTCATCCACTCACGCAGCATTCGGCAAGCTTAATGTACGTTACAAGCCATCCTGGACAATGGGGCCGTAACGATGACGATGCACAACTACACTGACTGAACGGCAATCTCAGCAAATCGCCAAATGTTGTAATACGCAGGTTGGGTCTGGCACGGTACAGATTCACAACAAGTATATTCGAGATCAATCTATGCTAGAGTACGCCAACAATGTAGTCAATCCTCTCTTGCATTGATCCACAAGCCTCAAGGACTACAGCCACCTCACTCCTTCTCATTACCGCCTTCGCGTAGCCGAGCCGTCCACGAAATCGATCAGTAGCCAGCCTCTACAGCGAAGCGATTGACATTCATGTGCAGAGCTGGGGACGCCGCGCGAGGTGGTAGCGGAGGCGGTTCGACCGTCATGCTTGCCTTAAGTGGCGACGATGTCTGCAAACGCGTCAGCACGACCAATGACAATTGCTAAAAGGGTAAAATATACCTTGGGACGGTGCGTAATGGTAGCCTTGAGCGCCTCTGTTTTCGCTATAGCTCGCTGGGCCATAGTCGCAGGCGGCGTCTCCTTCGTAGCCGCTGCTGCAGCACGGTCGTTGGTCTCATTATTTCCTGCTGAGACAGTGGCGGCCGCAGCATCTTGCTGCGTGGGAGGCGTCGGGACCTTCGTGTCGGAAAGCGGACTGCTCGCCTTTGTGGACTTGCTGGACGCCTCGCCCCCTGCGAGGTCGCTCAATTGTCAATCGTCGTAGAACTCATCTTCATCCTCGTCCACATCGACCAGCTGCTCAAAGTTGAGAGCATATCGCAGAATAGCACCGATACCACCGAAGCCACGCACAAACTGGTTGCCTTCCGACGATCTGTCCGAGACGAACTCGAGCTGGGCGCCAAAGTCGCGATACTTCTCAGCCAGCCACTCCAAGAATGGCAACTGCTCGATGACATCCATTTCCTGTCCAGTGGTCTTGTCGAGAAAGAGTGAACGATCGGTCTCTTGTTGCTTGGTAGTGTGAAGGATGACCTCAGGACCCTCACTGGCCTTGAGCTGCCAACGCGTCATCTCCAAATTCTCAAAGACGATCAGTGTCTCGGCTGCACCAGCCTCTAGAGCCTTGAGAGTATCGCTAATACCGTAGCATACTTTACCACTATCCTGGCTGATCTCATCGAAGTATTTGTTGATGAGCTTCTTCTCCTGGATGAATTTGACATTCGACAAAGTCTCGCCGGACAACTCTATAGCCTGGTTGAAACCATTCTCGCCACCGTAGCTGACATCGACGACCTTGATGACCTTGGTTTGCAGGCGGTTGTCGAAAAGATCCGACTGGTTGAGATCGTTCTTGAAATCGGCGGAACCGGCAAGAATGAGACCAGCACAGTTGACCTTGTCATTAGTGATGAAGTTCTGCACGGCCAGTTCGGCGACCTTGCGGACATAGTTGTGACGTTTCTCCTCACGCAGACGGGCGAAACGCAGAGCGGACTGACCACCACGGCCGTGCTTCTTCGGCAAGTCGACGGAGAACTTGTGCACAATCTCACGAGTGTTGCCGGATAGTGTTCCAAAAAGTGCACCATTTCCGTCCATGATGATGAAGCCGAACTTCTGGTCAGACTCGAGCAGCTCACTCAATGCTTCAGTGTGGAACTTGTTGTCGCACAAATAGAGCGAGGTGTTGATCGGCTTGAATGGCTCGAAGTCGATATTGATCTTCCGCTCCTTGCCTTCACTCGTGATGATTTCACCACAGTATACCACCAGTCCGTTCGGCGGAACCTTGCTGTACAACTTCAACCTCTGCTGGGTGGATGTAATGGCTCCCAACACTGATTGTCGATTGACACGAGACTTGATATTGGACGCCGTACCAAACTCTTCCGCCAACATCTTGGCGATCCGCGAGATCTGGTCCTTTGGCGGGATGATCAGACTGATCATGGATGTGCCGTTTCCACGGGCTTGTTCCAGGCGCTTGATCAGCTTCTTCACCTTCCACATCTCAATGTTCTTCTCCGCTTCGTTTGCTTGAGGTTGGGCCGACATGATTGCGGTGTTCGGAGCGTGTACACGCTCGCTGGTCGCAGAATCACTGTCAGTTCGGTGTTTGGTGGGAAGTGTATGCGCGAAGACGAAGACGGGATTTTGTGGTGGGGCTTATGTCATCCGCGTTCGTTTGTATGATTCGAGTTACGGAGATGACATGTAGAACGATTCATTCACTCACCTACAACACAAGTAATATCTTCCGCAATAAGTCAACTGCAATGATGTCGTTGGTGCCTGCTCGTACAAACTGCCGTGCGCTCACCAAATTTCGAAAACCCGCACAGCCGCAAAGACGCAGAGGCCCTTCGTCACGAATCTCGAATCTCACCATCAAACCCTTGTCGACGCCACAGTAATGACCCACAAAACGGAAGAGCCCCACTTCACATCTGAGAAGCAGACCCTCTTCGGCTGCCGGTTGAATTACTCAATAGCAATCACTTTACGTTTCGACGATCCGGGGAGGTCTCCAATCTAGCAGTATCAAGGATATATTCCCACTCCATCCACTCCTGCTATCACCCTCGCAGCTTCACTCTGATAACGGGACTCCACAGCCGTCATGCCTTGTCGACAATGGCGGCGATGCACAGAGCATGGCAATGCACGAAATCGCGGGCCGCAGGGAACGCAGAGCTAATGATATGAAAGGCTTGTGAAAGGTCTGGTCACGGATAAGGACGGTCCTGCCCTGGTCTGTAGGTACTTTGTCCTCTACAACGCAAGTAGATCTCTACACGCACGTGTCGGGCAGGTGCATGCCGACTTCGCCTCTGACAGCTGCACTTCCTCTTCCACTGCACAATCTTCTTTCTTCATATTACAGCAAAGCAAAGCATATCTGGAAGCTTCCAACAGCTCTAAGGCTTGCGAGTGGACGGCTTTTTTCAATACACAACCACTTGCAATGCCTTCACAACGCGGACAACTACCTGCCAGCTGGACGGCGTACGAGAATGGTGGAAGACAAGACTCGCACGATTCCGGTCTCAGTCACAACAGAGTCTTGTTCGATGAGGAGAGCGAGCAGCACCATGATCACTCCGAGGACGGGGAGAATGGCCACAGCACGCAGGAAGAGATGCGGAGACGAAGATCGTCCATGGCACTGCGAGTGGAAGCTTTGAGACAAGCTGGAGGTGTCAACTCCATAGACGTATGTCTGCGGGAATGATCTAGAGCTAGATAGGTACTGACACTCTACAGAACTTTGCAAGATCATGGCAGCGAGCAGCAGGCTTCTACGAGGTGACACCATTACGACCGAGCTTTAGATACGCAGACGAGGACGAAGTGCCACGGGACAGCGACGCTAGCCACGCGAAAGGGCAGAGATCATTGCTTAGACAGGCCCTGCAAGAGGATGAACAGGGTCGACAGCCAGATGTATTCGAGGATGAGGAAGACGACGAGACGACACCTACAGCTACGCCTAGCAAACGACAGATCCAACCACAGAAACCATACACGCCGCAAACTGGGGGTAGAGAGAATCAACCATTGCTTCAGCAAAGGTTGTCAGGCGTCCACGATGATAGTATCTTCGCCATCGAGCCCTCGCTCGCATCACCGTTCGGAGGAAGCTACGGTACGACATGGGGCTCGCTAGCGTCACGGGTCAATGAGCCATCTATGCGGCACGCCGGACGTCTATTTCGCCAGCAGCAGACGAAAGGCATCTCCGAGCCAGATAAGGAGCGAGAGCCATTGCTTGTCAAACAAGTACAAGAAGACAATGGCAAGGTGGTGAACGTTGTCGTCGGTCAGAGCACTCTGCCGCAGACCATCTTCAACAGTGTCAATGTCCTGATCGGCATTGGCCTCTTGGCCCTCCCACTCGCAGTGAAGATGAGCGGCTGGATTCCCGGGCTGATCTTCTTCGCCTTCGCCGGCGCCAGTACATGCTATACAGCTAAGCTTCTCGCGAAATGTGCCGATGTGGATACCAGTCTCATTACTTTCGCGGATCTGGCGTTCGTTTCTTTTGGTCCTTGGGCTCGGGTTGGAACGTCCATCCTCTTTGTTCTCGAACTGATAGGTGCCAATGTAGCTCTGGTAGTGCTGTTCGCGGATAGTCTCGACGCACTGATACCAGGCTGGGGTAATACGGAGTGGAAGGTCGTCTGCGGCATTCTTCTCACACCCCTCGGATTCGTCCCATTACGCCTCCTATCCTTCACTAGTATCCTCGGCATCCTCTCCTGCTTCGGCATCGTTATTGCTATACTGGTCGATGGCCTCATCAAACCCACCTCACCTGGTTCCCTCCGTCAACCAGCACAGACGCACCTCTTCCCAGCGAACTGGATGACCTTACCAGTAGCCTTTGGCATCCTCATGTCCCCCTGGGGCGGCCACAGCGTCTTCCCAAATATCTACCGCGACATGCGCCACCCCTACCGGTACCGACGAGGTGTGAATGTGACTTACTCGTTCGTCTTCACCCTCGATCTATTCATGGCCGTCATCGGGTTGATCATGTACGGCGATGGCGTCAAGGACGAGATCACTCGAAATGTGCTCACGACCGAAGGTTATCCGACCTGGATCGGCGTCTTCATCGTCGTCTGTGTGGCCATCATCCCACTCACGAAAGTCCCGCTCAACGCTCGTCCGATCGTCAGTACACTGGAACTGTTCATGGGTCTCGACGCCCGCGCCATGTCGGATAGCGCAGCCCTGACCGGCCTCTCGGGCTGGACTCGCGGCATCCTCAAGATCGTCATAAGAATCACATGCACCATCATTTTCGTCGTGCTGGCCATTGCGATACCCGAATTCGACACCATAATGTCTTTGCTTGGATCAGTGGCATGTTTCACCATTTGCATCATTCTGCCATGTGCGTTCCATCTCAAGCTTTTTGGCAAGGAGTTGAGTAAAAAGCAGAAGGCGTTGGATTGGTCTTTGATTGTTGTTAGCACGGTGTTGGCGGTCGTCAGTACGGCGTTCAATTTCATCCCGATATGAAGGCTGGAAAAGCAGGTGTCTTAGCGAGGCGTTCTCACTGATAGTGAGGATATTAGAATACAGTAGTTACGGATCTCGCAGACCAACCAGGATGGCCACAGTGCATTTTTACGTGAAGTCGAAGTCGAGGAGATAGCGGAGACGCTCGTGTCGACCAGAGGCAATTACACGTCTAGATTCGAGCGATCGATACTTCCTGGCTCGGTGACGACGGTGCCCTTCACAGCAAGCCCGCCTAGTGATCCATTAGCTTTGATCTCGGTCTCAAAACGTTCCCTCGAACTCAACATACCCTGCGGTGTCTGCGTCCAAATCTCCCACTTATTCTCCGCGACCTTCGTGCCACAGAAAGTGACAGCCTCATGCGCATACAACGGCGCCAGATTTCGATACTCCACCGACTTGACGACCTCATTCCCTTGCTTCCGCAATTGCTGCTGCAGGACCGTGATCATGAACACGAAGCTCAATGGGCCGTGGAAAAGCAGGCTTCGATGCCCTTCGACTTCTCTACAGTACTCTGGGTCCAAGTGGATCGCGTGGGCATTGAACGTCAAGGCGCTGAAGCGGAATAATAGTTTGGCGTCTGGGGTTATGGTATGCGTGAAATCGGGTTTATGTTGGGGCTGCAATTGCTTGCCAGCCGCTTTCTCCGTATCACGAGCGGCTTCTTCTTTCGATCGAGCGCGCATGAAGACGATGTTGCGGTTTTCTAGGATCGAGCAAGGACCGAAATCTGTGTCTTTGTCTCGCCATAGGCGTTGGCGGACGCGGTGTTCTAGTGTTTCCTTCTCTGATATGTTGGTTTGGGGTGGGCCAAGGAGCTGCATCTCCTCTTTCGTTGCTCGTGCCAGCCTCCTCTCGATCCGCACGAAGAGCTTCTCCTCTCCTGGCTTGCCTTTGACTGTAACTGAGCGGATGAATTCCGCGCAGACACCGCGTCCGGAGTCGAGCGTGAAAGGGTTGCCGTGGTTGTACAGCACATATCCACCAGCCCACATCCGACGTACGAAGGGGTCACCGGGTGATTGATCAGGGTTCGTGCCATCGGCTAGCATCTGCGATTGTCGTTTCGTCGGCTCGAAGTAGATCAGATGGTGTGGTATCGGCAGGACTTGTGCTGGTTCCGTTGGTGGGAGGACAGCAGGAGGCGTAACATCAGACAGGAAGTCGGCGAGGGTCGTGTTCAGTCGGTAGCTTGACTGTGGTGTCAGGTCGTCGAATATAGGCGGAATCTTGCGTTCTATCATCTCTTTCTCCAGATGCGAGAAGGAGGACTGCCATCGTGCTGAGGGTGCTCGTCGGACACTTCGTCTCAGCCATTGGGCTCGTAGGCATCGTGTCGTCGTCGCCATGATATCTGAGTAGCTCGAACAGTAGTGTCGGGGGTAGTGAGAATGGAAGCCATGGTTGGCATGTGCCTACGTGAGTTTACCTCAACTGATGGAGAGCTTTCCCCACAGACCACCCGGTCCTGCATGGAGTTGCAAAGACCGGCGTATAGCCTATCACGGTACTGCAGCCATGATACTAAGCACAAGGGTTCAACGCAGGCAAGACAGAAAGGATGAATGGGTTTATGCTGTGACTGGGGGTGAGGGCTTTCCTTTGTATACACGTATATGATACATCCCCTGCAACTTTTAATCGATCAGTCAGAACAAACCGCTAGGCTCAATACCCGCTGTTCTGCTCATGACCGCCCTCCCATGCACAACTCAACACAGCCACCTTCCACTGTACAACATTCTCCACCCACCGATCTCACTCCTTAGGCGCATAAACATACCCCACTACCTTCCTCTCAAGCTTCTTAGGGGGCCGACTAATCTTATGATCACACGAATTCTTACCAGCAGAGTCGCCACTGGCCTCGCTCTTCCCATTGACCTGCTTCTCCAAATTATCCAGCCGCTCGTGCATAGCCTTGAGCTGGTCGTCCCGAGGATCTGAAGTCGCGCCATTGGTCGTAGTCTTCTGTGCAGATCTGGGTTTAGACTGATTGGCGCGGGAGTCTGGTGTCTTCTCGGCATCGCCACCAGAAGACGTAGTTTTGCTGGCTGCGCTCTCCCGCTCCTTTAGTTGCTTCTCCCGCTCCTCGAGATTACTTTCACGCTCCTGTAAGTCCTTGAGCTTCTCATCAGCCTCCTTCGATTGCCTCTCTCGCTCCTCGAGATCACTTTCACGCTTCTGTACGTCCTTGGCCTTCTCCTCGGCCTCCCCCACTCGCCTCTTCTCTTCATCCACTAGCTTGGTCTCTCGTGCTTGGATCTCTTCTTGCTTGGACTTGTTGGACTCAGCAGAGTCTTTCTCTTTCGACGCCAGGCCCTGCTCTCTTGCTTCGAGATCCTTAAGCTTCTGCTCATAGTCTTGCGCCTTGCCATTATTCTCCTTCGCTGACTTCTCTCGCTCAGCGAGGTCTTTCTCCCGCTCAGATAACTGCTTGGTATCCTCCTCATTCTTCTTCTTCTGCTTCTCCTCCTCACTTGCCAGCTTAGTCTCCCTATCCTGCAACTCCTTCTGCCGAGCACTCAAATCTTCTTGCTGCTTACTATCCTTCTTGGCCATCTCAGCCTCCTTGTCTTCCACCTGCTTGTTCTTCTTGGCCAAATCAGCCTCCTTATCTTGTACCTGCTTATCCTTCTTCTGCACATCGCTCTCCCGGCTCGAAATGGCTGCTTCCCGCGCCTCGGGATCCTTGATCTTCTTCTCCGACTCCTCATTCGAAGCACTTGCCTGCCCCGTCGCCGCACCCAAAGCATCGAAATCTCCAGTCGTTCCTAAATACCAAACACTATTAATCTCCCATCGTTGCTAGAATGGCCTTGTCAGCATTGCTCCTCGCTCAACGCAGCAACCCTGCTCACCTCCCTGCCAAAAGTGTTAGCTTGAGCCCATCAATATACAGAGATGGGTTCACGCTATCGCGACTTGCCATTGCCACATATGGGCTTTTTGCCCTCGGTCGCCAAAATTCGTCCGATGAGGGCCATCGTGGTTGAGGAAGTACTTGTCGAAAGACTGTGGTTGTAACCGAACTCCACCTTGCGCATGAACGAAGTCTGGGCTATCGATCCGCCATAGCTGTTTCGCTCCAACTGCTACCTATGTACCCCGTCAGTGTCAATGCGCCATATCAAGCCCGGAATGGGATACTGCTCACTTTGCCGAAGTTCTTTGCCTCTTGGGTATTCAGGTATCCGCCATTCGCCGCGTTTCTGAGGGCGACCACATTCTTCTCATCGCTTGGCTCCACAACCCAACGCTGGGCTTTGCTAGTAGGGTCGCGCACTTGCACGACGGCTGGTCAATGATCAGTATATGCTTACTCCCGTCATTAGAGAGTGAGAGATACCGTAGCTTGGGCTACCAGCAGACTGCCATGCTAAAACGTAACCGTACGAGACGGAAGTGATGTAGATTTCTTTCTCTTCGGCCATGTTGTGTCTGTCAGGTCAGC
The DNA here is from genome assembly GCF_035927965.1 of Recurvomyces mirabilis. NCBI lineage: Eukaryota > Fungi > Ascomycota > Dothideomycetes > Mycosphaerellales > Teratosphaeriaceae > Recurvomyces > Recurvomyces mirabilis. The sequence continues at coordinate 526,264 of NW_027041950.1, read as the reverse complement.
CTGTTCTAGTATCAAAAGTATAACAGGTGTTGAGGAAGTGATGATGGAGAAGGTGAGAAGACTAGACGGATACTCTACTGGTCTTGACCTCACGGTATGCACATATATGATGGAATGTCCTCGTTCCTTGATCTGTGAATGCAGATCGATGAAGAAGGTTTATGTATTGCAGAGCTCGACAGCATCAGAGGGCGGGAATGTCGGTTGATCGACAGGGTCGGAGGTAGAGCTAACCCAAGAAAGGAAGTGGAGGGTTGGAGGTCTCGGGATATTGGAAGAGACCTACGTCTTTAATTTTGGGAGACATGTTGGCGAAAACTGTGTATGCAGGTCATGTCGCCCCAGTCAGGCAAGCACCCGAGGGCAGTGGCAGCCGTGATCAAAGCTCACCATGCGTCGGACGATGGACGAAGGCTTGGCAGCACATAAGTCCTGTTGATGCTCGTTGCTAATGACGGAAGAAAGTGGTATCATAGTAAATGGATTGGACATTGTCCTCCAGACTAGACGAAGCAAGCTACCGCCACACCTTGCCACAAGGAGCTAACATATGACTACGACGACGATTGAGCGACTCGAGCGTCATCGTCGAAGAAGGCGCTGTATAGCGTACCCGAGCTCATCACAAACCACAGGTTCACTGTTCGTAGTCAAAACATTGAGGTTCAAGCTAGCCGTCTGGGTGCTAGTAAATGCAACACTACTACTGCCATCAGCTGCAAGACTCATCGGTCTCGCTGATGACTGTGGTGCTTCCTGCTGGCTTGAGCGGTCGTGAGGCGACTAACACAGTGCCTCACAACCAAGACCGCATATCGGAGCCAGAGCCTCGTCGGACCACTCCAGATCAACATCGGTCACAGCCCGTTCAGTACATAGAATCTTGGCACTTAGACGAGTTGACGAAGCGGACGTGGCAGAGACATCCTTTCCCGGAGGATCGTAGTGGTCTCTTGACACCGTGTGAGGTGGCTGCTCCATCCAGACCCATGGACCGACAGATCAGGTAGGCGACCAATCGAATGATACACTGGGCCTGTGGGCAAAAGGCAGGAGCAATGTGTTATATGTTATTGCTTCACGCTAGCCCATGCAGGCTTAGTCATGCGCTTCGTCCCCCACCGGCCTGTCAAAATTCTTTGGCTTTCACCTTGAAATTGACAGAAGTTCCAGTCTCTGCACAAATCATGCAATGATGGCGGCGCTGGACACGGCCATACTGGCAGATAAGAACGATGAACACGAGGTGGAACTGTCCGACGAGCAGATCGAACAGCTGCTAGCGAAGGCCACGGCACGCCTCCAGCAAAACCCAGACCAGCATATGGTGAAGAGAAGGGAAAACTCTTACACCTTCCCCAAGCTCAATGCCGGCGAACTGGAGAAGCCATACCTACAGACTAAAGGCGATGTAGCCTCAGTGGATGGTAAAAGACTGTTGGAGGAGAAGCACAGAAAACAAGCCGACGGTATTCGCAAGGTCGAGGACCCCGTGGCGGCGAAGAAGGTTGCTCTTAAGGTATGTCTGCCTATATCATTCCATTCCACCTATTACTACCATCTTTTGCATGAGGAAAATAATCCCAATCTTCATAATCTCGAGCGGAGTCCGGGCACCGTTATGGATGCCTTTCCGTGTCATGAGAGCCTTTTATATTCATAGTTACTCTGACTTGCATTTCTACACTACCCCCTTTACCGCAACACTTCTCGTATACGCATGAGCTCGGCTAATATGAGTGAGCAGAAAAAGAAAGCCACCTCTGGCGCCGCCTGGTACGACCTCCCCGCCACCGACCTAACACCCCAGCTCAAACGCGACCTGCAACTCCTCAAAATGCGCAACGTCCTCGATCCGCATCGGCATTACAAGAAAGATGGCGGGAAGATGCAGGCGCCGGAGTATAGTCAGGTGGGTACTATTATCGAGGGGCCGACAGAATTCTACTCGGGTAGAGTGGAGAACAAGAAGCGGAAGAGGACTTTCGTGGAGGAGGTCTTGGCCGGTGAGCAGGAGACGGGGAGGTTTAGGCGGAAGTATGGGGAGTTGCAGGGAAAGAAGACGAGTGGGAAGAAGGGGTTCTACAAGGGTGTTATGAAGCAGAGGAAGGGTGGGTTTAAGAAGGGTCCTGGTTGAGGGCTGCATCCATGATATGTTTCCGCCATCGCTATGCTATTGTGAATCAAACAGACTACAGCCATCCATGAGGTATACAGTCACCACTGCCGACCATCTACAGCTCCGACACGATCCGCAACACCAACCCTTGCATATCAACCGCTGCCTGCCTACCAGCCTCAAGCACCTCTTCATGGCTCGCCCGTCCACGACTAAGATATTCATCTAACTGCTGCGGAGTCAAACCCTGTAACTCCATCGCATCAGCCCGCACAGTCGGCTCGAGCACAGCCTTATTCGTCACGAGACTAAAAGCCACCACCCGCATCCCACAATGCCTCGCCACAACAATCTCCGGCACGGTCGACATCCCCACCACATCCGCACCCAAGGACCGCAGCATCCGACATTCCGCTCTCGTCTCATACGTCGGACCCGCCACAAACGCATAAACACCCTCATGCATCCTCCTCTCGCTCGGCTGTTGACGTCGAAGATCTGTCCAAGAACGGTGTGCGAGTTGTCGGAGCCGGATATCATACGCGTCGCTCAGAGGTGGGAACCGCGTCCCAAACTCCTCTTCGTTCGGCCCACGTAAAGGGTGAAAGCCGACGAGGCCAGCGAGGTTGAGGTGGTCGTTCAGACAGACTATATCGCCTACTGCGTACTCTGGATTTAAGCCCCCGGCGGCGTTGGTCAAGATCATGGTTTCGACGCCGAGGAGTTTGCAGACGCGGGTGGTGAAGGTTACGGTGGGCATTTCGTGGCCTTCGTAGAAACTGAGTTGGAGAGAGAGAGAAAACGATCAGAATTGTGTACGATATCGAATGTTGTGGAGTTTGCTTGAGCTACATACTGTGCACGTCCTACTAGCAATACTACTGGTACTTTCTTCGCTCCCTCCCCCATCGTCCCGAAGATTAGTTTGCCCTCGTGTCCCGCCACGGTGGAAACAGGAAAGTTGGGCACATCTTTATAAGCCCATTCAACCCTCTCTGCACTCCCACTGATCGTGTCAGCGAGCCCGCCCAAGCCGGATCCGCAGATTATCGCTACTCTAGGCCGAGATAACTGGGGTGGGAGCTTCAGACGTAGGAACTCGACCGTTTCGGTTGCGCGATGGAATGTTGATGTGGTCATCTCGTCGTGGGCGTCTCCTAGAGTGTGACCGATGTGAGTGAATGAGTGGTAGAGCGAGGCGGCGTGGTGGAGGAGTTCCATTTCTCTTCTCCTACCCACGGGAGAGGAGTGAGGGGGGGTAGGGAGGGGAGGTAGGGAAGGTGGGAAGGTGGAGGTGGATGTTTGTGTGGGGCGTTTTTGTCCGACATGTGGCTGTGCTTTCCCGACATGCCGCACTTTTGATGGGTGATGGTACAGTATTGGATGGGTTAAATGATTGTAGGATATTGAGCTGCCATATATCTATCTGCGTCCGAAGTGAGTCAACATGTCGGGACCCTCGTGTGCTCGTGCACTCATCAGTGCGACGAAGAGAGTCAAGATATCTAGCCCTACCACCAACGGACAATGCTTGCCATTACCACGATGCACGATATCAGGCACAAATCAAAGACGACACGACAGTACAGTGGTAGAAGCCTCGCGCCACCTCGACCTGACACCGGGCGCAGCAGAAGCGCCTCCCACGTCAATTACACCCGCCAACATCGACCAAGAATTAGCAAATCTCCGCCTCCCCCGCGCAGTGCAAGCAACCTACCTCGACCCCCTCCGCCACCCCCCCACCTTGGGAATCAAAACCGCCGAACTCCAACTCCGCTCTTACAGCATCCGGAACCTCGAAGTCTTCACCGACTTCTGCCTGCGGGCTGCATATTACCTCAAACTCGCCGCCAAGGGTCCCATTGCGCTACCGCGACAGGTGGAACGCTGGACCGTGCCGAGGAGTAATTTCGTGCATAAGAAGTCGCAGGAGAATTTTGAGAGGAGGACTGTCAGTAGAGGGATCAAGATCCTGGATGGGCATCCGGAAGTCGTGGCCACGTGGTTGGCTTTTGTTAAGAAGCATCAGTATTATGGGGTGGGTATGAAGGCTAATGTGTGGGAGTATGGGAGTTTGGAAACGGGTAAGGATATGGATGCTGAAGCTGAGAGGATCGCAGGGAGGTTAGGAGAGCAGTTGGATTTGGTTGGGGGAAAGGAGGGGTTGATGGTGAAGCATGCGCAGACGGTGGAGGGGATGTTGGGGAGTGAGCCGTTCAAGGCGAGGTGGGGGGCTTATGCTGCTATGGGTGGGGCGGGGGGTGTGCCGAGTGCGGGGCGGAGGGTGGAGAGTGTTAGGGTTGGTAAGAAGGCTGCCCGGGCTAGGGCTGGGAAGGAAGTGGATGCCGCAAAGGCAGAATAGACCCGGCAATGCTGAAGCGTTGGTGGTCGGGTGGCTGGCAGGATGTGCTGGTCAGGTGTCCTGATCGAAGGGCGGTGCGAGCTCAGCTTTATTACGTCCTACGGTCGCAGGGAATATCAGAGACCACTTCGTGATAGTCTCCCGACAACCGGGTTATACATGCCAAGCGTCAGAAAGAGCGACGAGGCTAGAGGCAAAGACGAACCATGGAGCACCTTCGACACTGGAGCACCATCGACAGTGGGGCACATCAAAGGCACTAGGCGACCTATACGGAGACGTAGAGATGTCCACTCTCGACCTCGTGGTCTCTCTCACAAAATTAGTCTCTTGCTGAAAGGCTCCGAACACCGCCAGCACAGCGAGTTGAAATCACAAGGACGTTAATCTCGCTACGAAGCTGGAATACGATCTAGCCACGCTCTCGCCGGGAGCTGGACGTCCGCACGACGTGCACACCGGTTGCCGCAAGCGATAACTGCCCGCCCACAACAGCATCTAGCAATCGTTACGAGCTTGCTAGCTGGACACCTGGCTCCGCTGCAAACTTCCGCTGCCTTCATGCCTCGGCCTTTGACAATGCGATTGGAGGAGGAGCATGAGAAGCCTTTGCTTACCATGGGCGCCACTTCTGCAGGGGCGCTGGTTGCTGCATTTTCGTCGCGACGAAACGTCAACCCAAATTCGTACGTCTCTACAATCCGAGTAGGTAGTATGTACGCGATTTCAGACGATGTGCTACAAGTTCGTCGAACCCATCTTGGGCAAGGGTCGGTCTTGATCTTGACGAAGCTCTTCGTCCTGGGCGGAACTGACCTCGATGGTTCTTCATCCTTCTGCCCTTTTGAGAAGTTATACCTACCCATACTGATGTTCCCGTTTCATAACAATGAGACCTGTTTTGATTTCGAGAGTCACACGGAGAAGTGCACGTCAACAAAAGAACTTGGTGACACCGAGGCTTCTTTCTGCCATTCCACCTTTGAGTGAACTCAAATCCCGTAGATCTTCGGACGATCATTGCAGATCTTGGCCATCACAACCATATACCGAGGAGGACGTTACGCCAATTGCGAAACGAGTGGACCTTGATTTGGCACTTTTGGCGATGGAATTGGGAACTTCAGTCTTTAGACGTTGTGCTAGGCAATGGTTGTTTGGTGGTCCTGTGATCATCGATGGCGAATGATGCTTTGGGAGAATATGCTTATATCCACTGCTTAGTCGTTTAAGGTGACTACCTTTCCTATCCCTCGTTCTTTCTGGTAGAGAATTCAATAGAGGTCACTTCACACCACACAACCTGCAGTCCCATCTTTCTTGACATCCAAGATGCTGTCCTGCTTCACCCTCCCAGCAGCCGTTACGCTGGTCAGCTATGCAGCTGCTCTCGATATCCCAGGTCTCCTGTCCAGTCTCGGTCCAGCACCAGCCAACGATCTACGCTTCACCAATTTTCAGGCACCGGGCGCTGGCGATGGTACGATCACGACCCTCCAGCACCGAGATATAATCCTGCTAAACAAATCCCAGTCCGCTCCCCCTGCCCCGGCCTCAACACCCTCGCCAACCACGGCTTCATCCACCACAACGGCAAAAACATGACCATTCCCCATCTGATCGCCGGCCTCGCAGCAGGAATGAATATCGGAGCCGACTTCACCACAGTAATAGGAGCCGCTGGCTTGCTCTCCTCCCCAAACCCCCTAGCCGGCTCCTTCGACCTCAACGACCTAAACCAACACGATTTCCCCATCGAACACGACGCCTCGTTATCTCGTCAAGACGCCTATTTCGGAAACGATTATAGATTCTACAACCCCAACTGGCAGCAAGTTCTGAGTTTCTACAAGGGGATGGCATACACCAATATCCCCACCGCGTCGCAAGCGAAATACGCCCGGGTCAACGATAGTATGGTCAAGAACCCGACGTTCACGTATGGATTGAGGGAGTTCGTGCTGAGTTATGGCGAGACGGCGTTGTATCTCCAGACGATGAGCGATCCTGTCTCGGGGGTGGCCAAAGTCGATTACGTGCGGAGTATGTTCGAGCAGGAGAAGTTGCCTTATGCACTGGGTTGGAGGCCGAGTGCGCAGCCTGTTACGCTGCCGAGTCTGGGAAACATGATTCTGGAGCTGTATAATGCGAATCCGCAGAAGGTGCCGGAGGGGGCGACGATTACTGCGTAAGTCGTTCTTGTGTTGCGGAGCTATTATGCTTGTTTGGTGTTCCCTGAGACTGACTTGTTGCGTTTAGGGATTCGTACAAGGACGCCTTCGAGGTCATTGTTGGAGGATCCGAGATCTTGGCTAATTTGACCGGTGGGATCAGCTCGGCCTTGGGTCTGTGAGAGTAGATTGTTGAAGCTGGGTGGGGCTGTCACGGAATGAGCTCGGGATGGTATTGTGCGCAGTATGGAACAGGAGCCAGTGCACTGTCTCGTCCTTCCGCCTGCGCATTAAGTAGCAGAACAACGAATTATGATGAAGCCACCTTCACGACCCTGCTATGCTGACACCTAGATGATGCGGAACCGCTGCCTCTCAGCACTCTCTATTGCAGTCGAGCTGCAAGGTATGGTCTCAACAAGGCTCGATGCTGCGTGTGACATTTGACTCCAATCGTTGCTAGACATTGGGTCACGGTAGGTCATCTTCAGCCGTCGAGCAGTAACGAGAAGGAGCGAATTTATGCTGACGCATTCGTCCAAGCACGCCAGCGTGCACATGTGTACAGATTGAGCCCATCATAGTGACTTGATCTGCCTCCTCCACTAGAGTGTTCGGGTTGATTCAGATGGACTCAATGCAGACAGAGAATTCACAAGCGTAGTGCAGGCGGATATAATCTAAGGCGAACCGAGCATTTCGACGAACTTCAAGGAGGCATCCGTTGATCTTGAGTTCCTAAGTAGGACTCGATGCGCCCAAGTATATGTAATTGCCACATGAACCCTCGCTACGTCAAGATTGATTGTTCGGAGCGTGCTAGACACTCCATCGCCGTCTCTTCCCGGCCCAAGCCATACAACCCGAGCTAGCCGCTTCCACTGTTAGCCGCGTGACTGACTAGCACGTACATGAGGATTGAAAAGGGCGATGTATGGGCATACTCAATACCTGACTTTCGACTCCAGGGTGTGAATGCGGTCAACTGCTCAATGTTCAACAGACTAATTGCCAGCATCTTCGATATGCCGTTGAATAGTGCACTTAGCTTCTATGTACCGTCATCGACATCGATTCCAATTATGTCGCCCAGAGAGTACTGCCAGTTCACTGAAACAAAGGCGGCGATAACTGGCGAGATTCTAGCCAGGGTATGACAGTAGGTTGGAACCAATATAAGAGCGTCCCGAATATCCGGCCTTCGAAATATGTGAGATGCAGATGAAACTCATGGCACGCAATACTGACCACGGTACAAGATCGAAGCACAGCGAGTGCGGAACTTCTAATTGCGTCTCTGTTGGTCGCATAGAAGAAGGTATGCGGTGGTGATTCTCTATGCTTGGTAGTATCATCCACTGCTTGTGATCAGTACTGGCATCTTTCAACTGTTAGCCGAGGCTTCCTTACTTTGAGAAAGCATGTGATCAGGAAGTTGAAGCCGAGCCGTTCGGAAAAGCCAAGAGAGTCAAAGAACTTTGCTTCAGCAGCGAATCACTAAGCTAGTAGAACAGGTGGTACTTTGGGGACGGAGTCATTTAAGACGATGCCCAGATCAATGTCGGCTGAGCCAAGTACCATGTCAGGAGGCCAGCCTTGATCGATAAGGGCCCTGCATTCGTAGCAAATGTGAGTGCAGTCATGAGTACGAAGAGGTCGTTCGGAGCATTCCCCCTTATCCGCCAATTCTGATGCCTAAGGCGTTCAGCAGCCACACCAGAGCTGGGCTCAGCGATGAGCAGTAGCGAACGAATCCACCCTCAGTACTCAGAGCTTGCTCCGCTGTCGGCATCGTACCTCTCCTAACGTGACCAGCATCATTGAGCGTTAAAGAGATCAGCGTCGCGAACCACTTTGTTACAGCAGCCATGTAAGCGACAAGCTCAGAGCGACTTTGCACCCCCTTCCACGAACAGCGTCCAAACGGCACTGTAAGACTGCACGGTATGACATTCGACGATCTCAATAGGCGGCGCCTCGGTACCGTAAGCAAGGCTCAGACACAACACAACGCCAGTCCGTCGCCCCATCTCAACTAGGATGACGCAAGTACGCCTCTTCCGCCTTTTCCAGACCCTCTCTGAGAAGCGAAATTTTCGCTGACTGCTTGGCAGCGCTCTGGAAAATATCCGGCATGTGCTCGCTGTTGCGAAGCAAGCAATTCGCAATGCGTCCTCGATTTTCCCAGCGAGGGTGTCACGCGCATGCAGGATCTTCAACACAAACTAGATCCGAAGATACTTGAGCTTGATCGCGAGATGGGCGTCCTGGGAAGCTTCAAGATGGCAAGCTATAGTGAAGCCTCCAAAATGCTGGCTCACCTCAGGCTTGGCGAACCATTGGACAACGTCATGAATGCTGGGTCTGTGCCGCCACCATCGTTGCAAGAGTATGCTTAGTATGCCTATGCACCGTTGAGTCGAACTCGCCATTGCTTCCGGTGATGCGCTGACCAGTCTTCTGTAATAGGCTGCAATTTGAACGTGTTGCTTAAGAACCTCTTCGTCCAGAAATCCTTCTCGACACCGGCGACAGTTCTGATGAGTTCTCAACGATCTGATGTGGTTTTGGACATTTGACCATTGCGCAAGATACTCGTCACAACAGCTTTTTAGCATTGCAAAATACAGCAAGCAGAAAGCAACAATGTTCGCTCCTTCGGTGTAAGTGAAGATTGATTGCTACGGTATGGCTCGCAGAGAGGGAGCTCCTTGAACACAATCACGCTTCCCGTTGAATGGCCCAAGCTCCAGACACTGGTCGTGTACCAGATCTCCATCACACAGTCCCCAGCCCTCGTCGACCTTCGAGTTCTTCTGCATGATTCCGAACCCTATAGTACGGGATGCGGAGGATAGGCGACCAATAGCTGCAGCAGAGTGCGGCACCAGCGTCACCTCAACTGGGTCCGTTGATGGCAGAGTGGTTGATGTAAGTGGTGTAGCAGTAACAGTGGTCAGCACTGTCCACGAGCTGGTAAGAGTGACTTGAAGCGTCAACACGGATAGCGTAGTGCTCGGAATCAGGTTGTTGACCGTTGCCGATGTCTGACAGCAGTGAACCTCTGCGCTCACGTTGTGGGATATAGGTGAGCTATTCCAGCTGCAGTGTCGCCTTTCCAGATATGAAGGAGCCATACTGTATTCCGTACAGTTTACCTTGATCTGGTCGTCGCATAAGGTATGGCGTTGTACATCTTATATCCCCAACGCATTGCAGAAGGCGGCAGTGTATGCCATCCGACTGAATCGGAAACACAGCCATGATCGTGTTGAGAACGGGTCTAATGAAGAGCGCGCGTGCGGGGAACGTGAAGTTGGCTAACTGATTTGCCGGGACGGGCCGTGGTGAGCCACACCCCGAGCGCTAACAATGTAATAGAAGTGATTGGCTGCGCAAGAATATGTTCTATCCTCTTCTTCCAATCTTGGCGTTGCGTCTAGCATTCCTCGAAGCACAGCTACTTCAGCTACAATGATCGACAGACATCGTTCATTATGATCACTGCCCGGCGATGCCAACAGTCGTGCTGCTGGGCGGCGTGACTGCCGCGCCGCTGGCGCCTTTGGCTCCGTCACTATAACCACCTCTGCAACGATACCTTGCGTTGGTATTATCGCGCGCTTGATCAGACGCTCTCACACCGCAGGTAACTTCTACTGCCAATGGCTGCTCTTTCAGACCGCGCTTGTCCGATCAGCAAACCTGGAAATGTAATCTGTCAGTCGGCGGCTGAAAGAGGAGCATCGAGCTGAATGTGCTCGTGTTATACATGGATCGTAATTCATCAACGGAATCACAGAGCATAGTGCCTGGCCCACGAACGGACAGAAGCTCAATTGCTCTATGTCGAGTATCCCCTTCACACTGCTCAAGATCCAGAGCCGTGTTCGCTGAAGGAGCGTGCTATGCGTCACTGCTCTCGGAGCAGAGCAAGTACCCGATGCTCTGATAAGATCAAGTGCGCCGAGCGTTTCGTTCCTGAGTATTCGCTCCAGGACGTCGTTCGGTAAGCTGATGAGTACGCCCGTTGGTGGCACGTTTGCTTGACTCGACATGTGCGGCGCTGCTGTATGTTGGGATCATTTCACTCCCTATTTATCTTTGCATACTTTAGCGGGATTGTGTAGTGTGTTGCGAAGCAGAGTAGCAGTTAACAGAGCCGTGCAAGTGAGCAGCCAATACCCATATATCGTTGGCACCGAGGAGACCGACAAGCCGACAGCTCAATTGCTCGGATTCATGTCTCTGTGACACGATCTCCATCAACAAAGTAACAAAAATGGCTTCAGGACCATATTCTCTAATTGATCACTGCACGAGTCCCGAAGTGATCATGGATCTGGTCCGTACGGAACGTCGCACCAGCGAGACACGAGTGCTGGATGCCATAAGGACGAGACTTGGCGATCATCTTGGACAAACGACGGTGTGTCATACAGCCAAGGCTGTGTTTGCGACCCCTAATTTATTCGAACCAATCCTAGGCCCACTAAATGGCTACGATATCCTTCGTACTATGATAACTAAAAAGGCGTTCCATGACGACCTCGTTTGGGCGCAGGTGATACTCGGACACGACAAGGTATTGGCAACGGTGGGTTTTGATCGGTGATCGTGGGATTATCGGGATCCCCAGGAATTTCGTTATTGAGCGCTAGCTACTCCCTATATCAACGACCTTGCCTTCTTCGGCACACCTCCCCTCAGTAAGCCCCGACACGCTTCTGCCACGCCGGTTGCGGCGGGTACAGAGCAGGGCTCAGGTCAAAGTAACCCGTTGACTGCACCACATCATTAACCTGCAGGGCGAAGCTGCTAACGTGCGCCCCCTGCGCTTCGAGAGCCCATAGCGTCAGCGCAACCGTGTTCTCACCCTGGTAGTTCAGAACGCCTTGTGGCACGGGAAAGGCCGTCTGGGGGCCGAGGTTGTTGACTGCGATTGTTTCGTTAGCTATTGCTTTGAGGACGAGGCTTGAGTCATTAGTGCTGAGTGTTTTAAACGTACTGTAGATACCAAACTGATACCCGTTGACATACAGCTGGCAACGGTAGTAGTGTGAGTTGGGAATGCTATCCGAAGATGCAGTCTGGTTGAACACAAAGCTCATGGGGACATCGTAGCCCACGGGTACGTTTAGATTGAAGCTTGTCGTATAGAACCCGATTCCTGCGGACGAGATGCCAGTGAGGGGCGAAGCAACCTTCCATTGGGGTATAGAGGTTGGCGGATGGGGCTGGTGGTAGCCTTGACGTTCAGCGTATAGTCCACCTTCGTTCAGAGGACCACGGGTTTGGTCCTGGTATTGCTCGCCGCCAAGGTTACCCGTGAGCTTCCAGGAGACGTCCGACGCCGGGTGCCCAGAAAGAGTATAGTTCAAAATGCCGCGAGGCGTTTTCAAGAGATCGAGTCCGGGCGTCCAGTTGCCCTCAGAGCCCATGTGCTCGATGACGATGGTAAATGTGTAGCGCTTGCCCTTATCCAAGGGAGGGAGGATTACAGTTTGGTTATCTGCGGAACCTCCATAGCCGACGTAGGCACCCAAAAATTTCGACCCGAAGCCGCCTCGTGGCGAGGATAGCCATATTGCATGCGCATAACCGCCTCCACCTTGAGTGGAGACATTAAAGGTCGATTCCGCACCAGTCGCGGTGAAATGCCCTCGGTAGAGCAGAGTCCCCACTTCGTAACCGTAATCCTGGGAGAACAGCGAGGTGGGAGTCGTGCTATTCAATAACGTATTGTACGTCTTGGTGAGATTCGCAACATTCCATTTCGAGTCATCGTAATCGGGCTTAATTTCTGGCAGTGTGTCCAAGTAGTGCCACTCGAGGTTGGAGAAGTCCGGCACGCTAATTGCAGGTACGATGAACGGTACCGTGGCAGAGATGCGGCCGTTTGCATACTTTACATTTGCAACGGCCTCGTCATTGAACAGAACTTCGGGCCTTCCTGCAGGGTGGCCCGCAATGATCTCGAAAGTCGTCGTGGCATTTATGTCTCCGTAAAGCGAGATACAGCTACTCGTAATGGAAGCGTGGCGAAGCAGGTAGCCGCCTGCTACGATCAGAGAAGGTTTGGCATATCCCTCAGTGTTGCTTGTGGCGGTAGGTGACCCGGCGTACGGCACCCAGTAGTTGTATGCATCGTTGCGCCATAGGAGGTAGACGTCAAGCTTCTTACCAAAGTGTATGACGCGCCTGGCCGGCCCGACTTGGAAGTTGACAATGGTCGTGCCGTTCACTCTCTCATGCTCGACGTCAGTGCCTTCGACGGAAGTAATACCACCCAGCGAAGAAGACACCGCGAACTCATGTGTCTCGCCAGCACCACCGTAAAGTACGAGCACGGACTTTGAGCCGCTCTTCTGCCAGGTGAAAACCTCAGCACTGGAGTAGATCAGGTTGATTCCCCCAACGTCGTAGTCAGTCACATGAATCTTTGAATCCCTCCCGTTAAGCATTAACGAGCCGCCCAGTCGAGGAATGGTGACGACCCCAATACTCGTTTTCGCCGTGAGATTATACATGGTAGCCGCAGAAGACTTGAAATCCGCGTGTCGCACCACGTAGAAATTCGTCTTGTTGCCGTAGAGCGGAGTGGCTACCACGTCCGTACTGCTGACTATACCGGCCTCGGTCGAGTTAGCAGCATTTGCGGTGAGATAAGCCGGCGAAACTGCGAAGAATTGCGCTTCCAGCTTTGCTTCACTGTACTTTTCGCGCCAGACTGTGCGATCCTCTTTGATGGCTGCACCGTAATCGTACGAGGTGGGCCCACCGGGCTGTCCCAGATTTCCCCAGTTGGTGCCTCCATACGTCTGGCTAATGTCAGTGTAATGCCGAAAGGGAGCGACAGAGTTTACCAAGCTAACCATGTAAATGTTGAAGATGGTCATTCCAGCCGCGAAGTTGTTCTTCTGAAATACACGCTCGGCTTCTGGGCCAACCAATGCAGCGCATTGATCATAAAGCGTACCACCCCTTTTTTTGAAGTCAGATCATGAACATGTTGGCTCAGACTTGACACGAAGATCCTCACCAGTACTCAGGCGCGCCGCCTTGAAATTCGGCAATGGCGAAAGGCGTGTTTGGACTGATGTCAAGATGAGCTGTACGGAGGTCTCCATATATTTGGGCGGAAGACCAGTTAGACGGCTGCGAACCTAAACGTTCTATCAGCAACCAGCAGGCATTGGCTCGACGAGCAAGATTCCTTACAGTCGAAACTCATCGGATACAAGTCATGAGCGTATATATCAACACCTCCTGTAGTCCCAGGCACCCACAAGGCTGCTTTGTACCAAGCTTCGTTATTGATGAAAGGGACCACAACCCCTGCGTCCCTGTACTGCTGCAACACTGTTTCTTGATACCCAATGTCCGGAAAGAGGACGTTGGTGGCGCCATACGTATACTCGTTTTCGGGCTGGAACAGGATGATCGGACCACCGTTGGTGATCTGAGCCTTAGCAATGATGGCGCCGATATTTGAGACGTAGGTATGTGTGGCGTCAATGTATGCCGACTCGTTCGTCCTCAAAATAGCCGGATTGCGGGCCAGCCAGCCAGGAAATCCACCACCAGAGATTTCGGCATTTACGTACGGCCCAGGACGAGCGAGTAGATAAATTCCTGCTTCAGTTGCCGCCTCGAAGAATGGCTCGAATGCAAAGACTCCCTGTGCCGTAAAGTGCCCAGGATTACCCTCCAGGAGTGCCCAATCGACGTAGAAAGACACGCCATTGTATCCTAGAGCTCGAACCTTTTGGAAGACATCTCGCCAGAGAGGGGGACTTGGGAGCCTGAATGGGTGGAATTCGCCAGAATAGAAGAAGATCCGTTCCCCATGGACAAACAGAGAGTGCTCATCCCACGTTACCTGCAGCCGTCAGTCAAAGGCTTAACCAGATCGAACATCTTGTCGTACTAAATCCTGGAGCAGTTCTCTTTTATCGGATCGGATAATACCACTCAGCTCTCGACCTGGCAGAGCTGCAATGTTCAAAGAGAAGAGCAACAGCAACAGAATCTGAATTTGCTTGAAAAGGACCATGGTGGACGTCTACCGGCAGCCACACATTCGGCTACCGAAGGAGCGCTTGTAAAAGAGGCACCGCGACCACACATTGAAGTAGAGAACTGGGGCACATAGCCTCTTCAGACTCCCGATGTGGAGGAAGTGAAGGAAAGCGGGGACTTCGCAGTGAATTCGACTCGCTCCGGTCCATTCCTGGAAGTCCCGTCATCACCGCAAGCGACAGCACTCTGACGGAGAAATATTTAGACTAAGTAGGCTACCCCCTCCATTGCAGAACGAGCAACCGGGGGTGGAGCGAGCCGTCGTAATTGTTTCCGCGGAAGACGCACTGGTTGAAGATGTTGCGCTGACGGAAGAGGACTTTGACAAGATCGGCGCTGCCTGCGGCACCGCAAGGACAGACCCGAACCGAGTGAGGGGCGGACGAAGTGGTCCTCCCTACATCTATGCGGATTGTTGACAAGTTCTATCGACTGGGTCTGGCACTGGACCTGGCTGCGGCTTGGATGAGCTCCGACTTGGACTGGTGACGAGGCTTAGAATAGAATCCAATGCTAAAGGACGTAAACTAGAGCTGCATCACTAAAGTCGGAAGCCGCTGCACTTTATCCTGCAGCATCACGACTTCGAGTCTCCAACCGGTCGTCTATATCTCTTGCTTGTCTTCCAGATTGAAGGTATGAATTGACATAAGATGATCCGGTTTACCCTGAAGGCTCGCACCGGCCAAAGCTAACGGTTGCACTTGTCGGTCAATTAACATACACAGTCATGGCAACTTTCTCCGTAGCAGTGCCATGGTGATCTCCACATGTTTTTGCGTCACCGTGCTTCAGGCTCCTTGAAAAGTTTCCTCGCCTCCACCCCCCTTCTCCTCTCCTCACCCTTGTTTTCCCAGGCGAACGTCAACATCCTGTTACACAATAACAAAGATGTCCGAGAAAATGGTATCGATAGCATCGGCGAGTCTGGCAGGCAAGTTTCTGCTTGTGATTGTCTTCGTGATCGCCTATCATCGGCCACCTCCAACCAAAGCGAGCAATTCACATCCAGCGGACCAGGTCTCCTCCCACGGGGGTCCGCCTCCGGGCACTACCACTAAAATGGCGCCGACTGAAGAGGATCACACTCTCCTTCTGAACCTCGTTTCGGTACTTGCCAAAATCCGTCAAGAGGCCAATGATGCTGCCAAGGCACAGCTCGAAGAAACAAAGAAGATGACGGTTCTACTTGAGCAAGGCTATGCCGAGCTTCTCACTGTCCACAGAGCTCCTCTTCCGAGAGGTTGTGATGATGTTGGGCAGACTTAGATGAGTCACACAGATCCGTCAAGCAGGCAAAGAACGGATCCCTCTCCTCCATGAGGGTTGAGGTGCTGTGTGGTGCTTGTTACCGGCACCCGCAGTACGCCAGCGAAGAGCATGCACTTCTACGCAGTGCTGGCGACTAGTAGCTGCATCGGTAGCGAAGCTAAGATATGCTCACCAGTACATAGTGATGAACGTCTGTAAAACTGTTCCACATCTTCGGACCGCGTCCTCACTCCAATCTTACATTTGCTTACTCGCACGGTGGCGTGAATGTCCATGAAAGTGATGGTGGCAGTCGTGGATGCATCATGGGATCTCCAGGCTGATTACAGATAGCGATGTGGTGGTCTCAATAATTTTTCGTAGACCACGCAACTTCACAGCACGATCATGAAAAGTACCAATGTGGGCGACCAAAGGCAGGGGGTCTGTGTACTTTCCCGCGCCACGATATCGTAAGAGTGGCCGGCAGATATTGTGATCAGGTCGCGGTGTGTAACACGTAAACTGGAGGTCGCGAGAACGATGTTCCTGGCGGATTCGAAGTGAGGGGCGGTTCTGGCTCCATTTCACGCGTGTCAATACTGGCGACTCGAGACCCATCTCTATTGGCAGGTGTGGCACAGCGTGGTGTTGATGTTGTATACGATTCCAGGATTGCTCCTACTTTCCATACACCCTGTTCCCTGGCCTTTGGGGAGACCGTCAGCACGACGTGACTCACGTCTGCACCACAAGTCCCACGATCTGATAGGGCGGTTGACCTAAATCAGACAACGTCATGAAAAGCAGGCGAGATTCCATTGGAGTCCCTGCTGTCGAGTCATTTGTGCCAAGATTGTAGCTAAGCTCACCTCCAAGACTACAACTCTACCAAACTTGGCTTCACCCGAAAGTTGTAGCTGCTGCTCAAGCTTTGTCTCATTCCGAAGTGTGAGGCATGCTTGTGAAGTCGTCTCGGCATCTGCGAAGTCACGTTGAACATTGTTCAGTGGATCGACCTTGGTCAAGTGTGCCTTGGAATCAATATCAAAACGATATCGCCGCCATTGAGGCTCCTCTGGCGTCTCACACCTCCCTAGACTGAGCCACTTTGTGACTACCAGTGCTGCTAAGCCATGCACCGCGCCATTATCAACCCGAAACACTATGTTGCAAGTATCGCACTGTAGTAGGTCATGACACGTGTTGCAGTCTGGATCTGGGATGGAATGTTCTAGCGTGCATCGATAGAGACTTGACAGGTGGTCTCCTGGGTTGATATAGCTGACATGAGAGCAAATGCTCATGTTACGGGCAGTGTCCACATGGTCACCGCTCCCAGCCTCGAAAACCGTCCACTGCTGTATGCGTAGGGATAAGGCGTCAGCAAAGACCATCGGCTCTACGGAGAGTGCAGTCGTCACGCAGAAATCCCGAGAAGACTGCACTTCGCTGAAGGCGAGCGCTTGGACGTCCAAGCCTGGGCTTTCATCCCCAAGCCGATGCTGCATCATGGCGACCTGTACGTGTTTGAAGGTGACGAGGAAACGGGGACTGCAGAAATGTGTATTGAAGCAGTCGAGCGGCGCTTCTCTCAAAACGCGCTGCAATGTCGAAGCTGTCGAAGGGAGCCCAGGTGGCTTGATTAGGAGCTTGGAGTGTAGTTTGTGGCAAGTGTAGCAGTAAAACAGCGATGGCAGATCTCCTACAGTCGTCGCAGGAATCGAGAAGTTTCCTGCGGGTCTGCGAGGAGTGAGGTTCGAGAAGCTGAGCCAAAGGCGCCCCAGAAGTCGTGGTCGCAGACGGACAGCGAGGCTGTATCGCTGGCAGAAAGGTACTCGGTGATGTGGTTCAGTAGCTCGTTGGGCAGGCTACTCAGCCTCGACTGAGCCGGCGTGGTCCGATTGGAATGTTTTCGCGCGTCCATTGATGTGCTTGCGAGGCCCATGCATTGCAGTACGGATCTGAGGTACTCCATGACTTTGCAATGTTATGGACAGTCATCGAAGGTGCTCACCCGATCGGTATGACACTATTCGTAGTGGGTAGTAGGTGTGACGCTTGCCGGCTACTGCGTTCGATGGTTCCCACACCAGCTGATCATCGGATGCGTCAAGGTCACGTACAGCTTCCCGGTATGGAATTGATACATCTGGGGGAGTAGATGAGAAGATGAATGAGTGAATTGAGGAACGTGAATGCGGACCAAGGCCAGCTTGCTGGCCCGGTCCGGTCCGCTCTTCGCTGATTAGGGGTCCTCTCGTTAAAACGTTATGGCGACAAATGGTTTATTTTCTCTAGCGCAACTCAAGTGATACACCCGCGCTCCCGCTTCGTGCTAATTTCCGCGCATCCTACGGTCTGCATCATTACGTAACACATCTACTAATACTTTCTTATCTCCTTATCTCATCTTATCACAGTATACCGTTGTTAAGACCATACCGGTGGCACTATAACGTATCATACATTCCCTCATAGCCCGCAACAAGTGAAACGTTGCGAGCCTCTTACCACTTGAAGAGTGTACCTTGCAGTTGTACACATTCTACAGACATCATGGAACCACACCATTCGCCTCACCAGGTCCTTGCACGCCAACCAATGACTGGAAAGACAACAGAGGATTGGAACAATACAGACTAGGATGGCTTGTGGTGAGTTTCCGACAAAACCTGACTTCCGCTCCAACCGATCTCACCCGAGATTCACCATATCACGGCCTTCTCACCGATCCCTGCTCTTTACACGAAGGACTTCACCAGTGCTTCGCGTGCTTCGCGTAAGGATGACCTTGACAATTGCAAAAACACCACCGACGCTACTGTAGATGAGGGCGCTTGGTGGTCAGAGGTCGTGATGGTGAGAAGTCGCGCACTCTGTGCGCTGGGAACGTATTTCCTTCCTCTCCTCTTGTGTCCTGTATGGTATAATTTATTCAACGGTCACGACTGACGGCAGTGACACCGTATCTCACACTTATGCATACCGCATTAGCAATGTCAACAGCCATGGCGTGTCAAACCGACCTTCCGAGCATCGGGCTGGCTAGCCTGTCCACCCTCGAACGCCGCCACCTCAGCCATCAAGTCAACACAATCTCAGCAGTCCGCCGAAGAAACATGGAACGCCTCTCAATCCTCGAGCAACGAAGTACCCATTCCGACCTTGGCCTTATCATCCAAGGTCTCCGCGAAGACAACGACGCCTACGCCAAACTCGTCACGCAGCTGGCCGACCTTATCCCATCTGTCTATGGCCAAACAACCCGAGCAGCCACTCTAGCCAAACAGGTTTTCGGCACATTCGAGCTTCTCGAACTCATCCTACTCTTTCTCAAGCCAAGACGACTGCTGGTAGCCATGTGTGCCTCGAAGATCTTCCGTGACACCGCACTCGCGAGTCCTCCAACACTACGCCGTATGGGGCTCCTTCCCGAGTCCGGACTTCCCTGTATACCAATCGTGCAATACTGGCCCTTCGCCATCGACATCAAACCCGTAAGGCAGTACGTCCGAGATCGAGCGCCCGAAGCCTGGACAGTCCAATTCTCCATCACCACCTTATCAGCCGATTCAGCGAAACACCTCCATTTTGGCTCTCGCAGTCGAAAAGTACTGATCTGTCAACCTCCGCCAAAGTCTATGGATGTCTGGACGAATTGCTGTAGACCGGAGAACGCGGATCCGATATTGACTGGCCAGTGGCCTCCTCATCCTTTGGAGACTCTGCGATCAGAGGGAGGGATTACTGTCGGGCAGATCGTGGATGCTGCGATCCGCGTCATGGGGAAACATCGATCATGCTCGCTCGCGCCACGAGAGTTGTACGATGAGCGTGAAGCGGTGCGATGTGCGATCAACTTCAAAGCGACGGTGCAGATGTGAGGAGAGTGGACACGGCACTGCTAGGATCAAGAGCGGATGGCGCGATAGGCACGATTCTGCAGACCTGATAGCAGAGTTCTGCAAGCCTGTCAAGGAGGTGAAGTGGAGTGAGGCTTCCATCATCGGCATCAGCGCCGACATCACACATGCCGTGAGCATTTGGCCACAACGACGCATGTATCAGCATCATGCAATCCATCATTACAGCCATGCTATCCGCGGCCAAGGCACCCACCAGTCTCGTAAAAGTTTATCGTAATAGGAATTTCATGGTTGACATGACCCACTCCCTGTTAGCAATATCGACACGACGTGGACGCCCTCACGACTTCACGGCCCCCTAGGTCGCAAACAGCTGTTAGAGACCAGGCAGGAGCCAAGAAAACGCATCTAGGGCCCCGGTACAGCAGAGATTCTAGGCATAAGACGATGAATGAGCGGGAAGGCACGGCGTTCTGGATACGGTTTATAATCCGACTATCTAGACCCGATGAGACAAATGCAGCATTTCCACCAGGCCATGCAATGCAATCAGCACTTGATATGCAAACAAACCCTTCAACAGACCCATCAAACAGAAAACGCCCTAGAGACTCCTTTCCAGCACCATCGCTTCGTGAAAACCATGAACCTCATTTCACGTAACGTTATCATACTCATACCATTCCCATTCCCAACCATCAAAGCACCATCTACAAAATCTCCCTCAGTTTCTGCTTCTGCGCCGCGGTCAAGGAAGCGGGATACTTGATCCTCACCCCCACAACCAGATCCCCCCTCTTCTCCGGCGTCTTACTCTTCGGCATGCCCAACTGCGGGAACCTCTCCTCGAACGTCGGTTGCGTAGGCCCGGAACTCGAAACACTAACTTGTTTCCCATCGATCGTGCTCACCGTCCTCTTCCATCCCGTCAGCGCCTCCTTCAGATCGATTTCAGCAAAATGTTTCAAGTCGTCACCATCTCGCGTGAAGAGCGGGTGGTCTTTTTCTTTGATGATGAAATGGAGATCTTGAGTGCCGCCTTCGACTTGGTCGCCCATATCGGGATATTTTATCTTGGAACCGGCTTTGAGGCCGCGTTTTACAGGGACGGAGAGGATTTTGTCCTCGACGGCTTGTTTGCCGGTTGAGGAGTCGTAGGTTTTCCGTTGGACTTTGAGCTTCTTCGTCGTGCCGGCGAAGATGTCTTCGAGGGAGAGTTGGAGCGGTTTCTCAACGACTGTGGTTTCGACTTCCGGTTCTCGTCTCCTTGCGGCAGTGAAACCGGAGGATGTTCGCGATGTGCGGGGTTTGCCTCCTCCTCCCATTCCTCCTAGGCCGCCGTTCGTGAAGGCGGAGAAGATGTCGTCGTCGTCTCCGACTCCACCACCCATGGATGCACCACCTCCTCTCATGAACTCGCGGAAGATATCGTTTGGGTCGCTGAAGCCGCCGAAACCTCCACTACCTCCACCCCCACCGAAACTGAAATGTGCCGTTCTCGTTCCTCCAGACTGTCCACCGAACCCGAATCCACCGGGCATTCCTCCCGCAGCACCTCCTGCGAAGGGATTCCCTCCCATGTCCTCTGCTGACGGGGCTGGCCCAGCCTTGCCAGTAATAAAGTCGTAGCCATAATTATCGTAGTTCCGTCGTTTCTCCGGGTCGGAAAGGATCTCGTATGCTTCACTCGCTTCCTTGAACTTTTCCGCTCCGGCTGGGTTCTTGTCTGGGTGGTTCTTCAGAGCATTCTTGCGGTAGGCCTTTTTGATGTCATCGGCGCTAGCGGAGGAAGAGACGCCGAGGCGGTCGTAGAGTTTGGTGTCGGATACCATTGTTGAAAAATCGTGGGGTGTCAATGGTCAATGGTTAATGGTTGGTAGGAGTAGGGATATGTAGGTGAGACTGAAGAGTGTGGAGACATAATAGTTGGGCATGGTAAGTCATGGAAATCAGGCTTGTTGCTGCGGTTGTTCCATTTCCCCACACATATCGTGGAACATGCGCGTAGCTTCTATAAGCAACGAAACCATCTGGAAGAAGCTCGGGGTTACGAGACATTGTCGTCGACCACGAATATAGCCAGATGCTCCTTGTATGTGCTCAAGCCAGATAGCGACTCCAATGACACAGCCTCGTGAGCTTCGGCTCCGAGCTGCCTGGTCTAATTCAGCCATACATCCGATTCACTGTCATTCACTTGTCCCGAGACTTTTGTGGCGACTTCCCAAAGCGGCGATGACGTACAAGGTCCGTGCACCACACGATACGCGTCGGTCGCGACGCCGCTCCGTGCGAGCACTTCTCATCAACATACCACAATCACAATCTGGCACTTAAGAATGAATGGAAAGTAGGCCCCTCGACGAATCATGACCGCCTGCAATGGCCACATTCAACTTCTCCAGGCTTGAGCAATTCGCAGGCAATTCCACATCCATCAAACGGCCACGAGAATTTGGTTACTTCTCCTACGACGACGATCATGTATTGAAACCACTTTCTGCGGAGTCCCTCTCGTACTATTACCCGCCTACATTCGGTGCTCCTGGAACCTCCGATACACGTCCGGATCTCTCAACAGGTTTCGCGACATTCAGGAAGCGAGATGATTCGATCGACGAGCATCTCGACGGCTTGCTCGACACATTGCAATTGTATGAAGAACGCCTGCTGGAGAAGGTGCAATCTGGCGAATGCGAGCTGCGAGATGTCCGTGTCAAAGCAGATATCGTCACATATCGGGGCATGATGACCAAGGCAGGCATCCCATGTATGACTATTGTGAGCGTAGTCTGATAGTTATGTCCAGATCCTGACCGCCGCCTTCGAAGATCGTTTCGGAGATTTCGAAATGGACGCCACCTGTTACCAGGTGCGCACGCTCCCAACCAGCACATAAATTACTTGAGGCTGACTTTATGAAGGGTACAATGTAAGACATTCCTCAGCTAGGTCAGGTTGCCGTTTACTCACGTGAAGCAGCTTCATCGAGGAAAATCATGCATACAAGGCAGCCGAAAGACTCGGCAAGAAGACGCAACAGCCACGGCGTGGCGAGGCTTCACAGGAGATGATGCAGTATTGGGGTTGGCAAGCCTCGATCTACCTTACTGGTCTGTACTGATGACATCCAGGCTACCACTTCGAAATCCTCTCCGTCCTCCCAAAGCCATGGGCGGATTGCACACGCGAGGAAATCGAGTGCCGGGAATCAAAAGTCGTCAGCAACCACGCCCAGTACTGCAGCATAGCACGCACCAGTATCGGCACAACCAGCTTGATCCTCGCAGGCGAAGTCGACGCAGTCTTGGGTGAGAAGCCGGAGAATTCAGATACTCCCATCCCTTGGGTCGAGCTCAAGACTTCTGCGGAACCCAACTTCAATACTCCTCGAGGACCCGCGAACTACGAACGGAAGTTGCTCAAATACTGGGCTCAATCATTCTTACTCGGCGTACCCAAAATCATGGTCGGGTATCGCACGCAGGATGGACATCTGACACGGATAGAGGAACTGGACACGCAGCGTATACCCTCGCAAGTCAAGCGGGGTATTCATTCCTGGGATGGCAACATCTGTATCAACTTAAGCGCAGCATTTCTAGAGATGCTGAAGCAGACAGTGGTTGGAGATGGGGTGTGGCGGATCAGGCGGGCGAAGAATGTCCCTGCTATCGAAATCGTCAAAGTGGCTGAGACGGGGACTGGCGAGATATTGAAGGCGGGTTTCAAGGAGCACCGGGAGAAGCTGAGAGCACTGGAGATTTCTGCTGCGCTTGGGTAGTCGCAGTACTTCGACGGATCAGTTATCTCGGTCACATCGAAGCCAATAATCGCAGCAATGGTCCTTTGTCTTTGAAGCTCTTGTGGCTTGGCGACCCCACACTACGGGAACGAAACGAAATGAATTTCGATATCGGAAGATGGGCTTCTCCGTGTCGTCGCCGGAGGCAATGCTCTTGCGTGCCTTCCCATTCGTCCGCATCCCCATTCAATCACGTGATCACGCAACTTGTGACCAAGCTTTCGAGCATTAATAAGTTGTGGAATAGCGTCATTGCGCCTGCTTCCGCCGGCCTCAGGGTCCAGCGATGGAAGAGCTCGTCAGAGGCTTCATCCGTGTACAGCGAGGGCTGACACCGGGTCCTTGGGAAGTTGTGGACGCTATACAGGTACTTTATTCCGGAGGCAATGCCACGTACCTCGCACCAGAAATCCAACTTGGCGTGCTCGACCTCCCACCGGCCAACCAGCAGCAGGAGAACATCGCTGCGGTGACGTCGTCGAGCAAAGCAGAGCTGCTCCGCAAGGCCGTCAATGCACCAGACGCACTCACAGACGGAGAAATAAAGATACTCAAAGCTCGCTATTGGTCCGACGTGTCGTTGGCTGAGGAGGCCATCCGCGACAACGGTGAAAGTGCTTTGTTGGCCGTGTCCGAGGATCACGGCGCCAAACCACTGATGGGTTGAAAGCGGCGCGACTGAAGCTGTGCGAGAGTGATGAGGAAACAGCAATAGCAGAAGCTGCTATGGAGGAGTGGCGGCGAAGAATGGCAGGCTGGAAGCAAGAGCGTGCCACTGCGCGAGATGAGGAACATTCTAAAGCACAAGGCTGGGTACGACGGCTATGGGACGAGGAACGTGGAGAGCGTTCCTGGGGATATGCTGCATACATGGATCCAGCTGCCACCCCTACGCCCGAGGATCGCGAAGAATATTTCGGTCGACAGGACGCGCTGCTGTTCGGTGGAAAACTTGCCATTGGTTGCGGGCCTCTACTGTCTGCACAATGGACGATGCAATATCTCCCTTGGCCAACAATGGCTGTAGCCGAAGGGCCTGGATCTGAAGAGGACGTCAAGCAAAGCCACGGCGACGAATCATCACCCGGCAAGCTCGAACTGCTACGACAAGACTTTCGAGAGGCCCGAGACCGGCCTCCGGGTTCAGGCAAGTATTCCTACCAAAACATGCTGCAGCCCGGTTTAGTTGATGGCATACAGAGAAATGTCTTTCTGGTCATAGACAAAGCATCGGCGAGCACACTAATACCCACCCGAGCAAGCCGTGCAGATTACGTCTGGATATGGGCTGTCGATCCAGATTTTCAATCATCCGCTGACGACTCCTCGGGCAGAGCGTCGCGAGGTAGCGCACAGCCGGTCTACGCGGGATATCTACGAGTGCGGCTTCAGCAGTTAGTCAACAGTTTTTTCGAATCCCGCCGCTTCCGCGCGGAGGAGATCTCGATGGAGGATCTCTGGCGAGCGGCACAAGGAAGCTACGTTAGCACGGCTTCTATACTCAGAGTGCCTGGTGTCAGAGAGGAAGACAGCACCGTTTCAAGACTCTCCGAATGGAGTGATGGCCATAGTTTCGTGTCGTTGAAGAAGAAGGATTGGAATGACAATGCTGGAAATCGAGACGTCGGAGCTGCGATGAGGCTTGATAGTACTGGCTTATCCGGTTAGCTACGGCAGAGCGATTGAGCGATCGTCGAAGGAGACGTGGGACAGCATTCGCAGGTTTTCAATTGCGTGTAAGAGAAGCTGCACTCTCCCTCCACTGAGGGACTGTCATCGTGCTTATTTAGCCACATGCGGAAGTAGCTGAAGCCAGTGGTTAATGATGATATTGATCGTAACGTAGATAACTGGCTATTTGATGAATATGGAGCGTGAAACAACCAGATGAAAGCAAGGTGAGGTTCATGCCTAAGACCAGACCCTGAATAGCCTTGACAGGGACAAAGTTACCTGGTGGTCGAAACTCAAATCCTAACCAACGTACAATTGTGCGCAAAATGACTGTCGCATGCTAAGACCTAAAGTTATAGTATCCTCGAGGAGCGCCTATACCTAGGAAGCTACCTAAGGCTCCTTACGCCGCGTTTTAACGCGTACTAAAAGTAATAATACCTTTAACTTAACTATTATTATAATCCTTACTCTATTTAAGGCTTTATTAGGACGATAATTAGATATTTTAGGTATAGGCGCTCCTTAAGCGCTCCCCGAGGATACTACACTTTCCTTACTTTTGGTCTTAGCATGCGACAGTCATTTTGCGCACAATTGTATCTATCGCCGAAGTCAGTCGCCATGAGACGCTAAATCACCGGCACCGATAAACAACATCTGCTGTTGCAAGGCTTTCGACCATGCCTTGATTGTCAGACAATTTGTGAACCAAGTCTTTGGTACACCCACAGATCCTGGGCGGATGACCATTGCTTATCTGTTCCGAAGCACGTCTCTACTATACCGATGTGCTGTAAATGGCCACCATACATCCATTCTGGTAGAGCGCTCGACAAGACAGAGTGGACAAACAGAGTGATTGCACCAGCACGAACAATGGATTATCGCCTTCGCGGATACCACTTCGAGATCGAGGCGCAGCCAGGATCCATTGAGCTTGCCATGTCGAGACATAGCTTCTGCTTTATTTTCCATGGAGTCATACAAGCCTGCGCAACGTCGACACTCTTTATATCCGACAACATCGGGCATTCAGGCTTGTCATCATGGTTATAGTCCCCAGTCGACCTTTACCTTGGATACCCCGCGCGGTGACAACTGTGGCTCTAAGCTTGTATAATATTATGTGAATGAGCCGCTTAGAAGCTCGATCTAAGGATACTGCTTCAGAGTCTGGATGAGAATGACTTCGTGGAAACTCGGTTCCTAGCCATAGCGTACCCAAGTTAATTCATAGTCGTAGGCTTCAACATCAAGCCTCTTCCCACTCAGCATGCACCCCCCACCCTCCCGGAAATGATGAATCACTGCTGACTTTGACCTTACGCGTGTCTATGCACCGCAGCGAAGTCGCAACTATCATCGTCCATCACTAAGCGTAAAGCATCCCGATGCAAAGCATACCACGTGATTGCTGTGGCGAAATGTTTCGGGATTTCTAAGAGGCTTGATCAGGGCATCCTTCCAATTCATGGACACTCCGGTAGAAGATATTCGAGATTACGGGACTCGATCGACAACACCCTTCCCGAACGTCTAAGTACGTACGTATGCGCTCCTATTTAGTGACGACCTGTCGCCTAGGAAGCTTCTACCTTGTGGTCTCTCGTCCTGAAAACAGCCAGTAGACATTGGGCGCAACTGTCAGATACAAGGCCTTAGCGAAGTGATCATGGATCTTTCAGACTACCTTTGCCAGAACGAGATAGATCAATTGAATCAGGTTTTCGAGATCTCCCTTCGCCATGATTCTGCACTCGTCTTCTGGACCGGCATATCTCAACAGCTCGCTCAGGATTGGGCCCGTAGAAACGACCTAAAGACGCTCACTATTGCTATGGGTTCATTATATGCCAAAGGCAGTCAAGGCAGGCCAAAGTCTCGAAAGTCTAAGAAGGCGTGGTCCAAATATATGAAAGGCGCATCCTGGATATTTGCACAACAGGCTTGCCAAAACAGGTATGCCATCGTACTCACAAATGCACCGCCGAATGTCTACAGCACGCGCGAAGACTCAAGTTTCCGCGAAATTGAAGAGCCGATACTCAAAGGAATTGAGAGCGATCGACATACAATACAAATCGAGTATGTGCATCCAAAATTTTCGGGTGCTGCGAGCTTTCGTTATCAGACATGGCCTGAGAATCGTTCTTCGGAATGGCATAGCTTCTTGGAATGCATCACCATCAAGGATATGGTGAAAAGGTTCGTCCAGCGTGCTAAATTAAGGCGATCAGAAGTAATAGTGGAATTGGAGAATATGACGCCTCTACACAATTCAGAGCACTCGGTTTCTCTTGACACCGTATATAGAGACGGACAACAGGAGAGTGCGCAGCAGGTTAGGGCGGCCGGGCGAGCCCAGGTTGCGGGAGAGCAGCAGACAGCGCGAGCGAAGAAGGCAGCAAAGCAACTCAAGGTCGAGAGAGAGCAGCAGGCAGCGCGAGCGAAGAAGGCAGCAAAGCAACTAAAGGTCGAGAGAGAGCAGCAGGCGGCGCAAGCGAAGAAGGCGGCAAAGCAACTCAAGGTCGAGAGAGAGCAGCAGCAGGCAGCGCGAGCGGAGAAGGCTACAAAGCAACTCAAGGTCGCGAAGGTTTTGACTTGCAAGGTTCCCGGAGCAACGTTTCTGCCATGCCTAGGGTGATACTGTGCGGTATTGATCGTGCTCGGCGAAAGGAAACCAATGGCGCGCTTCCAAAGATCTATCGGGCTGCCGCTCTGTACTACCATCATGGACAAATCAACCACGTTAGCATGAGTTCAAAAAGACTTTCGAGCTTCGAAAAAATATGGAACAGATCTTGCTCATCACCATCGACGAGAAATACAGGAAATGGCTAAGGGGACAGCATTCCTATCACAGCTGCCGTAGGGATTAGCAAGGCTGAGCTCCTGCATGCATGCGCGGTGTTTCGTTAGTTTGCAACGTCAGCAAGGCTCTTGAGTCGCGAAGCACAGGAAATCGCAGACCAAGGAGGCCGACTTCTTCCATACGCAAGAAAATCACTAATCGCTTTTCAGTGCTCCGTAGTCTTGCTCACCAGATATCCTGATTCCTGTGCTGCTAGCTACACAATATTGTCGACAAGAAAGTCATAACCTATGCTGCATCGCCTTCACACATGGAGAGCAGGTTACTGGGCCTCTAGATCACAAAACCCTGCGAGGTTCGTAACGAAGGCAAGAGCTTCGCCTCTGTCTCCTTCACAGACAGGTAGTTCAAAGGATTGTGCACTGTTCAAATATACGTCAGGTCGATGGATATGAGGCTACAGCTGACACTCATCGTCCCGAATATTGACCGTCGGCAAGATACAATGAGCAATAACGCTTGGCAGAACGGGAACGAGGATTCAATGTCTTTGAATTGCGGCGTCTCGCTGCGACGGCAGTGTCGAGGACGGTCAAAGACATCCTTTCCTTCGAATAACTAGGCGAAGGAGCATCCCATCAGGCCTTCGTCATTCAGTTTCGTACCGGTTTCAAACTCGTCGTCCGCATCCCCTACCCGGCCACAGAACCCACACATTTAGTCGTGGCCAGTGAGGCAGCAACATTGATCTATCTTCGTTCGGAAGGCATACCAGTTCCAGAAGTGTACGGTTACTCAGCATTGGCGGATAACCCGGCCGAGACAAAATACATCCTCATGGAGTTCAGCCCTGGCGAAAATCTTGGTAGCTCATGGTTTGAGATGGGCGAGCAAGATCGGCTTCGCATTGTCACAAGCCTGGTCGATATAGAAGCTCGCATATTCAACCTGCGTCTTCCAGCCAGTGGGAGCCTATACTTTGCCCGAGACTTGCCTGCAGGTGTCAAGACTATAGCAGTGGACTCTGATTATGACGGCAGGTTGGACTCATTGTGCGTTGGTCCTAGCACAAGTCTCGAATTGTGGCATGGTGAAAGGAGTGGACCTCATATTGATCGCGGTCCTTGTAAGTAGAGTACTTCTCAAGCTGTTGGTCATCGCGCTGACATAGGCAAGATACCAAGACAGGGGCCGTGTTGAATGCTGGTGCGACTAAGGAGATCCATTATTTAGAGCACTATGGTTGACCACTACTTCCGTTTGGTCGTACGCGCCGGGAGACTTTCCATCTAGAGAAGCAATCACCATCAGCCCATCGTGATAGCATGCAAAAGTATCTGCAGATCTCGAAGCACTTGACGCCACGGAGCAAAAGCGTGCTTGCGCGACCAGTCTTGAGACATCCCGATTTGCGACCGAGCAACATCTTCGTTTCGGAAGACTACGAGATCACGTCGCTCATCGACTGGCAGAACTGTATACTTCTTCCTCTGTGCTTACACTCTAGCATCCCAGAGGACCTGGATAACTCCATGGATACGTTTTCGAGGTCTTTGGATCTGCCTCAATTACCGAGTGAGGCTTCAAACTTGACAGAAGAAGAGAGGTCAGAGCAGATCGAAGTTTTCCGCAGGCAGCAACTTCATTACTTCTATATGAGAGAGACGGTTACAAACAACCATCTGCACTTTGAAGCGCTATCTCGCCCCTTCTCAATCGGTACGCGCAAGATCTATCAACTGTCCGGTGC
Organism: Recurvomyces mirabilis; assembly: GCF_035927965.1. Lineage (NCBI taxonomy): Eukaryota > Fungi > Ascomycota > Dothideomycetes > Mycosphaerellales > Teratosphaeriaceae > Recurvomyces > Recurvomyces mirabilis. The sequence continues at coordinate 496,363 of NW_027041950.1, read as the reverse complement.
TCCCTGGCAAGGCGATCTCATTCCACTAAAGTCAAGTTTGATATTCATAAAGCAGCAATGGCATCAGATAGCCGCTTCGCCCAGTTTCCCATGCCCAATCAGCTTCACAGAGGAAGAAGAGCACGAATGTCTTCGCCTAGATGAACTTGAGCGCAAGGCGGTCGAACAGCTGGAAGCTTCCAAGGAATTACTAACTTAGGTCCAGAAGGTTGGGTATCTTGCGACAACTACGAAGCTGCTAAGGAAAGCATCAAGACACATGTCAAGCCAGCACGGAAGTTGAGAGGGTCGCGGTACGAGATCACTGGGTCTACGACGATATGGATGAGGATGAGTATCTTTGATCTGCAGCCCAGGTTGTGTATCACGAGGGATATCGTCGTCCTACACATCGATACGATCGTCTACTGCCACTGTGACTCACGCACCTAGACTCTCAATTGCAGCAAAGGGCTGGTCACGATGGACGTGAGGGGCCATGGTACTCTGCCATGTCCTTGTGGGCCAACTCTGTGAAAGCAGATTCCACTGATATCCTGCAGAAACTTGTTTGTCGCGCTCCTTAAGGTGTTCAGCAAGCATCCCTCAAGTTTCAGTCACCTTCCAAAGCGTTCCCATAACTAATGTGCTTGGAAGTGAACCTCGGAGGTTTTGGTTCTTCATTTGTTACATCGCACGTTACTCATGTCCATCACATTTCATCTACATTTACGCCTTCGCCGCACCGTTATCACCGACATGCGTGGCACCCTGCGCCAAGCTCTTCTTGCTCACGATCTTATATCCACCAACCAACAAAATCAGCGCCTCCAATCCAAGCACAATAGCCAGCGTAACCATAGCGCCAATCACACCATTAACAGCCGGGCTCAATCCATTTCCAGACTTCGCAGACGCAGATGGCGATGAGCTGGAAGAGCTTCCACCGCTAGTGCCAGTAGCCTGGTAAGCAGCGCAGGTTCCAGTAGTATTACCACAGGCCGAGCACCACTCCTTCGTAGTACCCACGGCAAACTTATTCATACCATTCGTGAAGTCGTTCCAGCTAAGCACATCCTGGCCGCTACCGAAGAGCGGGTAAACAGTCGGCTCGGAGATATTGCTCGTAGTACCGTTATGGAACATCGTGCGGACGAAGATCTCATCAGTGCTGGGGTAGCTCGAGCTGCTGACAGCCGTGCTGGAGTTGGTGAACATCTCGAAGGTCAAAGCGGAAGCATAATCAGCTACGCCCTTGAGTTCCGGAGCCACGGTATCGATGTCTGGGATGGCGAGGCCGAAGAAAGATGCAAAGCTGCCGTAGGCGCCGAACTGGATGCTGATCTTCTGCTTGCCTGCACCAGTGATTGTGCCGTTCAGGTATTGGACGACTTCTGCTCCGAGAACCATACCGCTGATGGCTCGCATGTTGTCGCTGCTGTTGTATGCCAAACCCCACTCGTGCGCGTCGGCGAGGGTACGGAGTTGATAGAAAACTTCATCGGTGATAATGTCGGTTGGGTCGAAGGAGGCGTTGTGGATCTCGGCGACGTTGATCAGGTCGTAGACTGTAAGAAGCGTTAGCAACTTCTCCATACGACAGAGTGCTCGGTCAGACTTACTGGTGTAGGCATTCTTGAAGCTGCTCTGGCTGCTGTTATATGTGCCGTTAATAGTGGGTGCAATGGTCTGATAGAAGCCTTCGGTGCTGTTCAAGTAGTTCATATACTCCGCACTGGTGAAGTAGTTGTTCGAGGAAATGGTGGCCTTCGCACAGCCAGATGCGCTCTGTAGCCAGCTGTTATCCTCGCTGCCACTGCCAGAAGTTACAAGCGAGATCGGGATGAGCTGGTAGCCATTCATGGGCGAAGTTATCACTGTGCCATTCTTCAATGTCTCGGTATCGAGGTTGGTGCCCACGGGAGGGTAGAGTGCTTGAAGGAAGCCCTCGGCGCTATTCTGGAGAACGGTATCGGCCGGTGCTGATACAGCGATCTGAGACTGCTTGACCAGATCCGCGTTGACGCCATTGATCTTGTATGCAGCATTGCTGGAGATGTATCGATTGCGGTAGTACTGGCCCGATGTATAGACTTCTTGGTATCCAAGATCTGTGAGGTTCGCAGGAGGTGTCATCTTCGCGGTACGATCGCCATGGCTGTATCGAGAATTACCTCATTAGTTTATGCTTCGTGAAGTGAGCTCCTGACATGGACTGCATACCGGTGGAACATGTAGACACCAAGGACAGTCTCATTGTTCTCAGTCTGCGCATAGGCGACAGGTAGAGCTGCACTGAGCGCTGCTACTGCTGTGGTAGTCCTCATGATGGCGGTCGTGGCAGCAGGATAGCAGACTCCGACGTTGGGTTAGGTGAATGGAAGATGATCAGAAGTCGAAGACAGCAATAAGATTAATCAGATACGATGGAATAACATGGACCCACTGCTACCCTACCTGCGCGTGGCGCCAATCGCACATGGCCGGCGAGCGGTCCCACGCCAAAAGGCAGTTCCTATCAGTGCCTGGTATTGCCCTTGGTATGGTCCCGTGGTCGGTGACCTGCAGTAGTGGAAATGAGCTCTGCTCAGAATTTACGGCGGGGTCGAGCGGGTACCTATCTTCTTCAGTCATAGCGGAGTGCAAGCGAACGGTCTAGGCAAGATGTGGGAACAGTCTTTTCTTTCAACTGCCGCTTGTAACTTCTGCTTCTCCGGAGTGCTTGTACTTCGGCGAGTTCAGGCCGAGCAAAGCTTGAAGCGCTTGATGAATTTCTGGGCAGACATTGTTTGACTGACGATGATAGACCACAATAGCAAGCGGTGTAGAAGCGATTCCTGGCTTTATTGAGCCGAAAAGATCCCTGATGGTAGCTCAAGATGTAGTTACGCTAAATTCAAATGTTCAAGCCAGCCCATATTTACACAATCCTCACCAGATCGTTTACAACTTCGGCCCAGAGTGAGCAGCCATACCCTTCGGCGCCAATGTGATATCCAGCTGCAACTCTCTTGTAGCCCTGCCACCCGGTCCCTTGTGCTCACTCATACCCGCCGGTGTATCCTTGATCGGCACAAAGTCAACCACCAAATCATCCTTCACGGCGAAAACAGTATCTGTCGCAAGCCATGGGTCGTCTTTGGGGTAGATCTGGGTGATGACAGGCTTGTAGTCGTCGTGGGTGACCATTAAGTGAATATGTGCTGGTCGCATGGGATGTCTATCGAGCGCCTGCAGGAGTTGCCACGAGGGCCCATCTTGAGGTAGAGAGTAGGCAGTCGGTCGTAAGCAGTACAGCTTATACTCGCCATTCTCATCCGTCTTGTACTTGCCGCGGAGGTTGTTGTCGGACTGGCTGTCTGGGTCTTGGAAGTCGTATTTGCCATTGCTGCTTGCTTGCCACATGTCGAAAGTCACATTAGGAATTGGCTTTTGTGTCTTCAAGTCCCGAATAATGCCGTGCATGTATGTGACTGTTCCCTCGTGTGGGTCTTGAATGATCGAGTCGCCGAGTGTCCTCCATGGTGCGTTTGGTGACCAGAAGGGACCGAGGATGGCGGCGGAGGTTGGTGAGTAGTCGGGGTTGTCGGTTTGAACGTAATTTGCGATTTCTGTGACAAGGCTGGATGCTGTTAGCTGAGGTTCCCCCGGTCGTCAGTTGCAGATATACTCACGATTCTAGGCCAACAATGTCGGACAATCTGTGCATCTCATTTCTCTTGCCCTCGGACTCTGCCCAGATCTTGCCAGTCTCGTTGAAGAACTGGACGCCCGCTAACCATTCTTCGGGTGTAAGATCGATTTCTCTAGCAAAGTTGTGTAAATGTTTCATTGCCGCAGCGAAGATGGTCTTCATGCGAGGGCTAGTGTTGGGTCCGCAAGTGTCGATGACATGCTGGGTGAATTGAGGATCGTAGTTCTTCTCGCCTTGAGGCATGGTAGCGGTGGTATATGGCTTGGTCTTGCTTATCAACTTGTCGTAATCTTGTGAGGATTCGATTTTGGATGACGGTAGATAGTGTTACGATAGAACGGATGGTAGACAAGAGTAATAAGTGATCACGACAGCAGGCATTGCGACCTTAAAAGCTCACCATTACTACAGTACAACGCGTCGAACGGCACTTCGATCGGCCATGACGTTCGGCACAGCACGCGGCTCACACGTACATGTGATCAAATCGCAATGATTCCGTTGCCATCCAAAGGGTAGAGGCAAGGCTTCGTCTCGTCCCCGCAGTGGGTTGCATGAAGCGACGATCGGAAGACGTGGGCGGCTTTCGTCTGGGCGGCAGAGACTTCTTCCGGCCACGATCTAGCGTTCACTCGCAAATCTCTTGTCATCAAGGCACAGGCTGTACGAGAATACTTCGTGACATTTTACGACGGGTAGTAAGAGGTATGCTCCTTGGCTCCGTCAACGCTGTTCAAGGCAACGCCTTGTGCCTTCAACCTCTCCAGCTCCTTCTGCTTCATCGCCATCTGCTCCTGTGAGGTGGTTAGCTGGCCTAATATCTCAACAGAATGCGAATCGAACTCACTCTAACACGATCAGGAATGATTCTCTCTCGTGGTTCGGTGATCTTCCAGTCTGGAATGCCTTCAGGATGACCTAGATCTCGAAGTGTCTTCTTCTCGACCAAACTTGGATTCTTGCCATCATAATTAAACGGCTCTTTGAGCGACACTGGCGGATTCGTGATGATGCGGATATCGCGTCGCAGATTACGAGAGGCAGAGTGCAGCATGAATGGATGGAGAATGTAGACATCTCCAATCTCACCTGTGGCCTCGACGAAGCTCGCATCGCGAGTTTTGGCTGGATTCGTAGCCCACTCTCGCCAAATCCTCCGGCGTTCTGGGTTGGTCTTGGGAATATCTGGACTACCTCGAGGCATCAGGAACGGCGTCATGCCTTGTGGGTGGTCGTACTAAGCTTTGTCAAGATCGATTACGCTAGCACCACATTACCGTACTTACCAGCCGCTCGGCAACCAGTTTGATCCCATCCGTACACAACACGGTGCCGCCACCCTTCGGCTTGATATCCGAGAACAGCGGGATGACCAAGAGAGCCTGCTCAGGACTGTCTAGAAAGTGGGTAAACCAGTCACCGTCGTTATGCCAGTTGTCCAACGTCCGAAACTCCAGCGGGTCTTCAGGCTTGAACTCCGGTTTGCCAAGATTCACTATCCACCCGTCCTTCCAGTCTCGACACCAATCCGACACCTTCTCCTCGCCACCCACCAGTTCACACATCGCCGCCCAAGCCTTAGGCGCAAATTCCTTGGCCGAGACGGCAGAGTGGCCGGGCATGTTCATCTTGTCCGGCGGCCATGTAGACTTGTCATTTGGATCGGCACCTAGTCGTGTCCAGACAGTAGATGTGAAAGCGTCAGACTTCTCCCGCGAGAAGCATTGTGGAATCTTGATATAGCCATGCTCGAGCCAGAATTGCTTCTGCTCCTCTGTAAGGGCAGGGATGTCACTGTCAATGTATGGCATCTTGAACTGACATTTATTGTACCGAATCGTTGGATTGGCAATCTACAACAGTTTGCTTGGCTATCTATATGTGTACTCCTGCAGGTAAGCGATGCGGAGCGTCATCATCCGTGGTAGAGTTGATCATCGTGGAGCGCTATTTAGCCAGACCGCCTAGGTCGGCATACCGAGCTATAAGGCTATAGCTATCCCGCGACTGCTTTCCTTATCTAACCGGATGAGCTGTACGCGAACAAGGGCGAATCGTGCTCATAAATCTCGGTCTTCGTGACGAAATCGACTCCGGGTTGCTAGTCAAGGGTCACCTTGAGAACGACGACTGATCGTGGTACTGATGCATCATGAGCCAGCCAGACTTGAGACGCATGATGCCTTCGATGCTGATATACTCAAGCAATGGCTAGGGTTATGCGTTGGCTGTGCAAAATTATCTGAATGCCTGCAGACACTTCGCAAAGTACAACATTGTCAAGCTATGCTATTGCTTTTGAAGGTGCTGATGATTGGAGTCGATGAGCTTGGCTCTATGACCTCGCAATATGGGATTCTGTTGACATCCTCTTTCAATAAACCATCGCACACTTAGCAGTCTTACCATCAACCCACATACAAATGACGAACATTCTTGCACTCCTTCAGCCAGCCATCGCACGCCCAGCAGCTTCGCCAACCAAGCCAGCGTACTCACTGAAGAGCACACCTAGAAGAACCTTCTCACCCTCGCCCTCCGCCCATCTTCCAGCACGCACAAGTCGCTGCTTCCAGCTCGCCTGCTGCTCAGCACTAAGCTCCTCCCAATGCTTAGCCTTAGCATCCGCCTTAAGATACTCCTCACGATCGGGATGAACGTCAACAGACAGGTCGGTACTATCGCCCGCGTCGCGTACAACTAGCGCTTTCGAGCGCGATTCTGAGTGCGAAAGGTGCGTGGCGATAAGGTCGCGCAGTCGTCCTGCGCCTGGTACAGCAGTGGGAATATTGTGCTCGATTGCCGAGGAGACTGTAGACTCCACACCATGGCCAACGGCTCGAACAGCTGCGACTGGCTGGTCGAGGTAATTTTTCACATTCTGTGGTAGAAGGCTGAATGGTCCCGATGAGGAGCCCGAGAAGCCGGAGGTGAAAGACTGCAGCAGAAAAGCTGTGACGAGAACCATGATCGTGGCAATAGCGATGTATGCAATTGTCCAGAATCGTTCGTCCCGAGGATGGCTGAGGACGTATCGGCTGTGCTTGTCTTTGGGCTTGAAAGGCGCGAGTGGGAGGGTGTCCACGACGACTGTATTGCCGAAAGAGATCGAGGCGAGGCGGACGTATTGAGGTCCGGGATGGCTCGCTTTCTGCTTGATATCTGCACCATCTACTGCGTCTGCAGCTCGTGTCGGTGAGTAGAATGGCGAGAGGCAGATCTTGGTGATCTGGTGTTCATGCACATCTCGCAGAGTCATGTAGCTCTTGAATGGTGAGAAGGTGTCCGTGGCACGCTGGTAGTTCGTGGTGTAGACTTCGATGCTGATGTCCTGGCCAGCCACAGCCACAATGACTTGCTGATCGCCATTCTTATCTACGTCCAGGGCGCAGATGTCCATGCTGACAGCAGACTTGATGTGTGATGGCAAGCTCTTCTGGAGAAGTGCTGTAGCTGGGCCGGTAGGATACAGATGGTAGACACGGAGCTCGGCACCGCTCTTGTTGTATTTGTTGACCAGCGCCACGATATTCTGGGAGTTCAAGAATCGCACCGAGCGGAACTTTGGTCTTGCCTTGATATTGGCATCTGTATCTGGCTGCGGCATCTGATGAATACGACGAGGTCCCTTCGGCGTCTTCTCTGTTTTCTTCGAACCAAAATCATACTTATAGGTCTGCTCGTAAACATCGTAGTCCGTGCAGTATACCAGACTGAACTCAGACTGCTCTGGCTCGGTAATGTCGATATCGGCGGCTTCGTCGCCTTCAGGCAAGTCGATTCGAGCGATCACGTCGGCGTCACTAGGTGTAGCACTCGTAGCGCTGAACACCACTACCTCGCTATCCCTTGCCATGCCCGTTGCGACAGCACCAATCCGCTTACTGCCATTGTCCCGCTTCTGCGCAGGGGATAGGCGCAAGACGCGCTGATATGTCTCACTCTTGTCCTTGGCAGGCCTGAAGAGGGAGCGCTGTCCTAGCGGCTTGACTGTGCCAGTGGCTACCTCTCCTTCCTTCTCGGTTTTCTGCTTCTTGCGAGGAGGATACGAGATCTCGAATGATCTCAAATGCTCGTTCTTGCCTGCAGCTTGCGCGTCCCGTGACGAGTTGACACCAGCAAACGTGATCAGACCTTCCTTGGTAGCAAGATTACCCAAAGACTGCACCGAGTCTTCATCGCGGGAGAGGTCTATCTCGGCCGCGGTCTCGATTGAAGCACGATTCGATATATCGAGGACAGTCTACATTCGTCAGCTGTGCCGAAACAAAGTCCTACGACCTCACTCACCAGTCTGTTGGGCACACCAGTCTTGCTCTCTCCACCTCCACCACCGACTACAAGGTAGCCACGATTATATGGATCGAAGTCGGCTGCAAACAGGGGATATGGCAGTGTCGCTTTCGCAAACGAGACACGCGGTTGACTGAACATGGCGAAGTGGGTGTTCGGGGAGGCGCTCTAAACGCAGGAAGAGAAGTGGTAGGATGATTTTTGTGTCCGGCAGCTAGAATATCTACAGGTTGAGTGCTCCTACTACACGTCCTTCTTGCTTGAACGAAAGCGCGCCTAAAATAGTGACGTCGAACTTGGCCCAATCGGGAAGGTAGAGCGCGACCAAGAACACGTGGGAGATATATCAATTCAGACCTGCCACCCAACAAAGCTCTCATCCAACGTCGGCTGCCTGATCCTGCTCTGACTCAAACGCTGATGGCTCCGACTACGAGACAAGTGCATCGAGCCATCGATCGCTGCCTTACTCTCCACCAGAGAATGATCAAGATGATGTAGCTCATGCAACTGCTGCAGCTCCTTGTTCGCCCAGTGAGCAGCGGCGCCTTGCGGAAAGGTCAGCACCCATAGCCACTTCCCAAAAACCTCGAGTCGATCCCAGCACATGGCGACGAAGACGCAGGCGAAAGCGAACGAGAGACCAATCCCAAAGATGTACTTGCTAGTATCACATTAGCAGGTTTCAAACGCTACAGTCATGACTCGAACTTACGAAGCAAACGCCAAAGACAACTCCTGGGCGCCTCCAGGATGCGGCAGCTCAATAATCTGCAAGTTGAAAAAGGATGCGATGAATGACAGCGGCAGGAAGACGACCGTGGCAATCGTGAACACCATCAGCGTCTGACCCTGCCTAGCACCCTCACGTCCTTGCGAAGCCATCTCTGAGCTTTGCTTGTAGCTGAACTCTGCTTGCACTCGGGAGTACCGCGCCTCGATAGCATTAGCATATTTCTGCTTCAGATCCAGCAGGTCACGCATAGACTTATAGATCCGATCGGCTTGCTTGTCCATGCGCTCGACTTCTCGTATCGAATGATCGACAGCCCGACGATTCTGCTCCAAGCGTTTCGAGATCTTTCGTTTCTTCAAGGCGATTTCAGGATTACCTTCCAACTCATCTTCGGACCCGAGAATAATTTCCATGGCTGAATATGCTTGGTTCAGTACTTGATGCTGTTGCTCAAACACCATCTTCAACATATCAAGCTCATCCCGGATATCCTTTACCTCGGAAAGAAGTGCCGTCTCCTGGCCAATATCAAGCAGTGTATCAAAGGCGCGCTCCTTCCTATTCGAATATGATCGTACTTCGTCCGAAGCCTTCCAGATCTCCTCCACTTGTTCTTTGCCACTTGGAGCGTGTTCGAGCTGCTCAGCACGCTGTAAAGACTGCTGCCGCCGCCGTAGATCGAGCGACACTTGCTGTGAGGCATCTGTAAAGGCCTTGAACAGATTTGTCTCGGACTCCATAGCTCGTCCAATCTCGCTCTCGAACATGTCCAGAAATCTAGAGCCATCTCGTGTAATGCTTGAACGATCAAAGGTACCGAAGCATCGACCACCAATCAGCACAGCAAGGTCGTAAATGCTATCCACGGCATCCCCAGTATTGGAGTTGATCTCTTCGATCGTGCTTTCCAGCACGTTCAGTGGATCTTCTCGCGGCTGTCGCCATCGTTGCGGAAAACTGGTGACTAGCAGATCTTTCCCAACCACCCACATCCACAATTGATCGACCATCAGGACTTTGAGTTGATCGGGAGGTATACCGTAGCGCTTAGCATATCGATATACCACCTGCGTGTTGTCGCGATACTCGGTATCGATTGTGCGATAAAAGGACTGGTCGAGTGTTCGACGCATGTGTAGCTCAGATATCGGTGGCTTGAGATGAGCTCGGATGAGTAGCTCATCGGCACTCATCTGGTGTACCGGATTCCGTGGTGAAAAGTTGACCTGCTTCTCTCCCCTCTCCCCTCCAGCAGTGGCTGAGAAAGCGACTGCTTGCATCTCCTGACGTTCTAGATCGGTCTCGAAGTGTAGGTATGGCGCGAACATGTAGACGCTGTGGTCCGCAGAAGAGTTGATATTACTGATCACCACCTTCCGCGATGGCGGCCGTGAATCTAAAGCGGCTTGTGAGTTGATTGTGGAGGATCGTCGAAGTAGTCTGGCATTTTGTGGCTCGTGTGCATTAGGCTGGAGACCTCCGTTGTTCTGCAGATGGCCGCCTTGGACAGAACCATCTCGCGCAGCGCCGAGAGATGCAGATAGCTCGGTGTCTAACCTTCGCATGGAAGGTCCGGAGGGTTGTGCGGGCTCGTCGGCTCGCAGAGAAGAGCTGTGGACGGTTGTGTCGGGTGGCGCCCGGTCGTCCTCCGACATTTGAGAAGACGTCTCGGATTGAGCAGCAAAGCTGACTGATAGCCTTGGTGCTGGCGTTGATAGAGGCGGAGCTGGAGGCATGGTTTCGTTGGGCTTCGAGCGAGCAACAGTGACGCACTGTGCTCGCATGTAATTCGAATGAAGCTTTGTTCCTAGTGCTCGGTCAGTCTCTGAGTTCTGCAAGCATCAGTGATATAGTCCTCACCGCCATGTTGGTGCAGGAAGGAGCGCTGTAGAGCTTTGAAACCTGGACCATCTTCCGCGCCTTCTTCGATAAATCGTTTAGTCAGTAGATCTTGACACCAGGTGACATTGTTCGACGGTAGATGTATCCAGCGGAATCGGGTTGAGCCGGAGCAGAGCGTGCTTGTCGACATCTTCTCCGCTGGGCTCGTGCCCGGAGCTTTGTAGAGAAGGTCGAAGACCTTGACCTTCTTCACCTCGTTGCCTCTTTTGTATTCACCAAAGTCCACTACAGTAGCTTGGAACTGTTCGGCTGCTGCTTTAGCTTCTTGTGAGAGAGCGCTAGCTTGTCTGCGCGACCAGGGCGCCAGAAGTTGTATGATCTCTTTGTGGCCACAAGATGCCAAGGGAGATGTTCGAATATGACCGCACGATGCCGCGGACAGTAATGGTGTGTTACCCGAGTTATCTCTCGTCAACACCTTCACGTTCGTATTCGATAATAAGTGCTCCACGACCTTGACATTGCCGGCATCACAGGCAATGTGGAAAGCAGTTCTGCCAGTATGTGTCCGCTGGTCAACACTCCTTGTCTTGGCAAGGAGCAGCTCGATCACCTCAACAGCATATTGCTCTCGACACGCAACATGGAGAGGCGTCCAGCCTCCTTCCGCCTCTGCATCCACATCAGCCTTGTGCTCAAGAAGTAAGGACACGACCTCTTTAAGTCTTCGTAGCAGCTCCGCTCGTTTCTGCTGCTCTTCCAACCTCTGCTTCTCCCGCATCTTCTGTTGTTGTTCGAATCTAGCTTTATCACGGGATGTGACGAAACCACCTGGAGGTGGGACATGAACTGATCCTGCGTCACTTTTGGGCTGGTCAGTGTCGGTTCCGTCCAACGAAGGCGCCAATCTGACAGCCAAGTGAAGCGCAGTCTTGGACTTGTGCTCTCGCGCATCTACGTCAACGCCGGTGTGACCTAAAAGTGTTCTCACGGCAAAAAGATGGCCTATCGAGGCCGCCCAATGTAGCGGCGTCCTTTTACGCGAGTCCCAGGTCTTGAGATCTCCTGGTTCAACTTTGGCAAGCAGAAGGCGAAATATCATCGGACCTGGACCATCCTCATCTTCAAGCCTGCGATCACTGTCACCGGTGAAATGATGCAGGACGTTTCGACCCCGATTGTCTTTCTTACTGACATTGGCTCCCTGTTCTATGAGCTTCGTCACCACTGCAAGCCGATTCTTCCAGACTGCTGTTACAAGCACTGTCCGGCCCATCTCGTCCGCAGCTTCTATGCCAGCATTTCGAAGAGAATTTCCGAGCCCATGGCGCTTGATCAATAGTAAGGCGACTGCTGGATCCTCGTCCTCAACGATGGACAGTATCAGAGCCGTCCTTTGGTAATCATCCCGGGCATCAATATCGGCGCCGTGGTCAAGCAGCTTCTCTGCACACTCGGCCTGGCGAGCGTACATCAGAGCCGTCCTGCCTTCGTGATCCTTCGGCGACGGATCCGCACCATGGTCGAGCAGCATCTGCATGACTGTGATACTCTTGGCAAGCATGAGTGGCGTCCGCTTTTTGTCATCTGGAGAATTCGGGTCCGCATTATGAACCAGCAACAGCTCCAGGATGCGGTGGCGATCAGTATCTTCTTTTTGTAGACGGTCGTTCTCCAATCGCAGCTTTTCCATCCTGGCAATTCCTTGCCTTGCGCGCTCCTCTTCGAACTTGTCCGGATTACGCACATTGTGCTTGGTCAGTCTTGGGGCATCTAGTTTGGTCTGTTGCTGCTTCTGAGGTCCTCGATCTGTTTCTACAGCCTGCAATAGAGGTAGTAAAGGTCGGCCTTTGACGGCGGCATTCGGGTTCGCTCCAGCGTCCAGCAGGTATTTAACAAGATCGAGCCTGCCTTTGTGACAGCACATGGACAGCGCAATTGCAAGAATATCATCGCGTGGTAGATCAAAGCTCGAGGCATCAATCACCTCTTTTAGACGGTCAAGGCTCCCATTGCTGCGGATGACAGTCTGCAATGCGCTCATGGCATTCGGTGGCTTCGGTGCATTGTTACCAGGCGTTATGCTGGGCTTGCGCTTGCTGGCCATCCTGAGACTTTCGCGCAGCGCTCGTCACGCTATATTCCGAAGGCACGCATCATGATCGCGATCACTTTCGTCGCGAAGTGGTGTCGACCATCTGGTTTAGTGATCGAGCAACGCGACCAAGCCATCGCGGCAGGGTGCGCTGATCTCGTCCGACAGTAGTACTCGGTCGCTAGCTGCAGATATGGCGCCACAGCGATCATGCTAATCATTTTGGGGGCCAAAGATGAGAGACCGCAGGAGAGGCCTTGGTGAACTATTCGCACCGATCTTCGGATTACTTGACGACGCAACCAAACAAATATCCTCGAGCAGTACCGTTAGACGGAGGATACATAGCCATTGTGGCCAATGTAATAACGGACGAGGATTGATCGCTCATGGCAAGAATGACAATCGCCCCAGGCTCCACTTTGGCATTGGCACGGCACGAGCCACTCGGGCATTCGGGCGCGACCGTACGAAGCGCACCTCCTTCGCAGGATCTCCACTTGGGCGTGTTTGGACTCCTGGACATAGCATGATGAGTCTTTTTCCCAACTCAGGCCAATGAGTAGATCATGTTGAACCGGATTATCAGCTACATCCCGCTGCCTCGAGCACATGACGTCTTGAATGAAAGATGGCATTATCAACGTGTTTGATAACCACTGATGCAGCTGTACTTGACGGCTCGAACATGGTGCATGATGTCTGTGTAAGCCACATTCCAGATGGCTAATAACGCGCTGTTTTGACACTCGCGTGTCCCTGCTACCGAGGAATTTAGCTTGCCCCTCCCAGAGGACCCTCAGCATCGTGAATGGAAATGTCTTTCGACGAGCTCGTCCTTTGTAGGTCGATTTCTGGCTGTTATCGCAGACATGAAGCTCATCCTCCCATGGGTAGCCATTGGGCTGACCGTACTACCTGGATCCGACGCATTCTGGCGTATCAACTGCGAGATCATTCAGACTGGCCGTGTCGACCCCCTTGTAAACCCAGGCACGGTAGCCGCACACGCCCATACCATCACTGGAGGCTCTAGTACGTCGGCGTCAAGCGCATAATCATGACCCAGCTAATCAGGAACAGACATCGGTGTCAACTCGACTCCGGCGGATATGGTCAACTCAGAATGCACCTCTTGCGAAGTCACAGCAGACAAATCAGCATACTGGACACCCCTATTATACTACTGGTACCCAAATGGATCATTCTTCCAAGTGCCGCACAGCGGTGCTGTCGTGTACTATCTTGGGCGTGGGCCGAACGTCAATAACACCGTGCCATTCCCACCTGGTTTTAAGATCTTGTCTGGTAACAAGGCGTTGCGGAGTTATGATACCCAGTCTTTGACATATGGGAATGCTCAATATCCAGGTCGTCCGATCGCGGATCGAGTGAGCTTCGCATGTCTGGTCGCCTTCGGCCTCAAATTACCGCCCAATCAGCCTTATATGTACAATGCCACACAGTGTGTCAATGGGCTGCGCGCGCAGATTGGATTCCAGTCCTGCTGGAACGGTATCGATCTGTACAAAACAGACAACAGCCACGTGGCCTACCAAAGTGGCATCGACAATGGCGTCTGTCCGCCTTCCCATCCAGTACAGCTCCCTATCATCTTCGTTGAGACCAACTATGCGGTCGGTCAAGTCCCGAATGCGACAGATGATAACAGATTCGTCTTTTCACAAGGTGATCCAACGGGCTACGGCTTTCACGGCGACTTCATCAATGGGTGGGACCCGGTCGTGCAAACAAACGCAGTCAACAATTGCTTGTACAACGGTGCACCAGATGGGGTCATCCAAGAATGTCCGTACCTCAACGAGGTCGACACCACTGGTGCAGCTGCCAATTGTCCAGAGCGGCGACAACAGGTTAGGGAAAACGTCACGGGTATGCTGGATCATTTGCCAGGCTGTGTGCAAGTGACCTACGGACCCGGTAGCGCCACTGCTGCACAAATGGAGTGTAATGCTAGTGTCCCAATACCATACATAACACCAACGCCAATGGGAACACCCCTGCCAACTGCCACACCCGTTATTGGGCAACAATATGGTCTGCCCACTTTCCAATACCTTGGATGCTACAACGATACTGGCCCTGGTGGTGGATACCGTACGCTCAGCAGTCTGGCATACAGCAACTATTCTTTCATGACAATCGAGTTTTGTCAGCAGTACTGCACTTCTAAGGGGTATCAATATGCAGGCCTGGAGTATGCCCAAGAATGTCACTGTGATAACAACCTCAATCCCACTGCTCAGCTGACTACTGCTGTTACCATGAATGAGTGCACATGGACTTGTGGTGGTACGCTGACCCAAGGTGGTACACAAGAGTAAGCATGTTCTATCTCAGCGTGACTATGGTGCATCAGCTAACAGATCTACCAGGTTCTGTGGCGGCTTGTCTTATATGAGTGTCTATAACAACACGAACAGTAGCTTCGTTGGCTTCGGAGACAACAGCAACACTGCTGGGAACACCCAGCCTTATGGTAAGTCCAGCCATGCACGCACAAAAGCCGCCCAGGTGACAAACATCCCTCAACAGTACCGGCCGCCGGATTTGCCTCGAACTATCTCGGCTGCTATTCCGACAATCATGGCGGGCGGGCTCTTGCGAACGGCGGCATAAGCTGGAACAACATGTCCGTCGAGGTCTGGGGACAGTACTGCGCTACCACGCAGAACGTCATCGGCGGCATTGGATATCAATACTATGGCCTCGAATACACTTCTCAGTGCTTTTGCGGCAATCAGCTTGGCGGGAACAACTCATTCCTTACGCCGTTCACAACGCCGAGTAATTTGACCTGCCAGACCAGATGCAAAGGGAAAGGCGCAGAGGTAAGCGCTCACGAATCTTATTGGTGTGTCGTTCGCCCTCGTTGACCATCCACAGATATGTCAGTACCACAGCATGAAACCAGACTGAGCTCAGTACCGTCCATGAATCCTAACAATGGCGTTTAGGTGGTGGCGCCAACGCACTGAGCTTGTATAACAATACTGGATACAATCCGCCGGCGAACAAACCCAGCGTCGGGAAGTTCCAAAGCCAGACATGCCTCAAGGACCCGTAAGCGATTTTATATGTTCGTCGAGAGAATTCTTACTAACAAGATGCGAAGAACCATTGGCGGAGGCCGTGCGCTGCAACCCGGTGTCCTGCGGAACAACAACATGACTGTCGAGATGTGCATCAAGTATTGCCTCGGCAATTACTACAATTATGCTGGGTACGCAACCTTTCAATCCAAAGATACACCGCTGACGAAGCTGTAGGATCGAGTACGGCGTGGAGTGCTGTAGGTAATGGCGTGCGTTAGACATAGAAGCTGCTGACACTCATCAACAGATTGCGGCAACCAGATCCTTGCATCAACTGGAGCCGTTATTCAAGCTTGTCCCGCCACCACGCAGAAATTGTGCCCAGGAAATCCTACAGTATGTCCATCAGTATTATGTGGAGGCGAAATAGGATGCTAACAGTTCTCGTAGGAGTATTGTGGCGGACCAGGTCAGCAGTCTACCAATCGGATCCGTCGTCTTCACATACTGACTATTTGGCAGGATATATGAAACTTTATTACAGCCCGACGCTATAGACGAGGCGAGAGCAGTAGATAGCCGTGGTATGCTTGAACTGTCCTTGACAAGAACCTCACTGGTTGAGTGAGGTACATGCTGCGTCAGTCAATCTCACTCCAAGGTACTTTACTGTTTGGAAGTGGTATTGAACCTTGCCAATTCACTTACCTAGCACCTTACCATCGCTTGAGCTTTCTCGCTCTACCTCACACACAAACAAGACGTCGACAAATCACGAATCGACCACCTCGGCACACTATGGCGCAAGCAACCGACAAGATCAGCGATGAGCGCTTCCTGCTTATTCTATTCGAGCACAAGAGCTCCAAGGTGTGACGTCCTCAATTACAGTATGAATGCAAGCTAACAGCATGAAGATGGAGTGGAAATCGATTGCTGAGCAGTGCGGCATGCGCAACGGAAAATCAGTGTAGGTTGAGTCCGTGTGAATCGTGTATCCGCTAACATGAAGTAGCCAAAATCGGCTGTACAGTCTGAAGAAGCGTATCGAGGCTTCCAAAGGTGTCGTTGGCACTGTCAACAGTGATGGCACTCCCAAGTCGGGCAAGAAAGGGAATGGCAGTAAGGCGAGCTCCATGCCTTCGAAAAGGAGAGCCGCTTCTGGGAATGGAGACGAAGATGACGAGGAGAGTACCCCACTCAAGATCAAGTCTCAGGGAATCAAGAAGGCTAAGCTTGAGGCTTGCGAGGAGGCTATCACGAAAGCTGAGACAGGCAGCGATGACGGGTGGGCTTGAGATTTGCGACGAGCAACGATGTAATGCATTGGGCGTGAAGGCGAGGTCTCCTCGGAACAGCCTGTCTGTCAGCTGACCAGCACCCGCTGAGACACATGATAGTGGGCTGGTTGCTCCGGAGATGTGCCTTCCTTACAAAGCCAGGTCACATGGACATAGCTTCTGCAGCTTCAGACACTTGAAAGCTTGTGCCCGATCACGAATTCCATTAACATTTGCTGCCTTGACACTTGACACTCTTCACAAACATCACCATCCCCCGTGGCGATAGCTTCTCTCACACAGACACCCAGAGTCCTTGCCAGTAAGACTCAAGCAGTGCCTCTGACTTGCAGTCGATAAAGCAACAACATCATGGCCAAAGACAAGGATGCCACTACGCCACCTGCCGTAACCGAGGAGAAGTTTTTTATGGCTATCATCGGACGGCTTGATGGCAAGATCGACTGGAAGAAGGTCGCCAATGAGTGCAGCATTGTCAGCCCCGCTGCTGCGTAGGTATGCACATGCCGAGCACGACAGTTCTTCGCTGACACAATATATTAGGCAGAAGCGCTTCTCGCGTCTCAAGGCCAAGCACGGCCAACTCGGTACAGCATCTTCGAAAAAGGCCAGCACTCCGGTCGTGGAGAGCGACGACCCAGAGGAGAAGCCGAAGAAGAAGAAGGCGCCACGCAAGACCACCAACAAGAAGCGGAAGGTCGAGGTGACTGAGGCCGAGGACGGTGAGGAGGAGATGCCGGTCAAAGGCGAGGACGGAGAGGTAAGCTTTACAATGTGCTATCACTTGTGTCTACATAATCTGACTGACCATATGCAGGCTTGAATGGCTCACGGCAGTGTCACACGATATGCCAGTGCTGGTAGAGGCATTTAAGCCAGGTTGCGAGAGACGACTGTTTTCTGCGACATGCTTGAGAATGCTTGAGGATGCGATGCGATGCAATGCGATGCGATGCGAGGACATGCTACTGCTTTGCTCTGAGAACATGCTTCTGCTTCTGCTGTCTACTTACTACGAGGAAGGGCGGCAAGTCCACTTTAAGCATAGTCCGTGGAGAAAGTGGATACCTTCAAACGACTTCACTTCTTGTTTCGTTTCCATTCTACATTCACGTCGAGCAAGACCTCGTGGTATTGGCAGAATCATCATGGATACTGTCGACGGGTATGTTCGTGAGGCTGCGATACATATACACGTCATACATGTCGGCAGCCATGGTAGGACGGTCGTCACGCGGCAACAGGCAGCATCTGCACCTGAAGTAGCAGAATACGCAGCAAGTGAGCATATTCCACAGTGATGCAGCTCACGTTCTCATCATCTCTTGCGGCAACTTCACTTCTCTCGTGAGACTCAGGTGTCGCGGGAACGGTACCTTGTTAGTTCCCGATCAGGCTATAAAACCTTCTCACCCCTGGCACCTTACTTCAACCTTTGGAAGCCGGAAACAAGAACACCGTCACCACCTCCCCCCCAACAATTTCCTGCTTGTGCGTCGAGCGTTCTATCCACCAACCGATAGCTCAAGAAGCCTGGCTACCTCCATCGTCTCACAATCCAGACTCCACCCGAAGAGCAAACATCAGAATGGGTGGCAACGGTAACATGACCTGGGATGGTATGCTTTCTCTGTTGTTCGATGCTATGGATGTAGCTGACTATGGTCAGCTGTGGCGGACCGCAAGCTTCTCCTCGGTGTCCTTAAGGTCCACGACATCAAGGTCGACTACGAAAGCCTTGCGAAATACATGGCCACGGACGAGCACAAACCAACCGCTCTCAGTGTCTCCAAGCGTCTCATCAAGCTCAAAGCTATAGCCAAGGACGAGTAAGTTCCTCCTTACATCGCAGCATTCCTGTACTGACGAATGCTAGCAACGCTGGTGGTGGCAACACCGAAGACACCGCCGAGAAGACTCCTCGGAAGCGTGGGAAGGCTGATACCACAAGCACGCCTCGCAAGCGCGCAGCCAAGGGAAAGAAGACTCAAGACGTGAGTGATCATCAGGAGGATGAGGACGACAATGAGGTGATCAAGGGGCAGGGCAAGGATGACTCGGAGGAAAGGCTGGATGATAATGTGTTTACCTGAGCGAGGGACACCCTGCCAGAGTTGAAGCTGCTTGGTTACAATATGGATGGAAGAAATCAAGGAGTGCTCCCGATGAGGACGAGTGAATGGACTGACTTGGCTGCGATGCGGGCTGATAGTAGGATCATAGTCCCACAATCCTCCTGGACTGGCCATGCTCGATCCTCCACTCCAAGCTCACTACCATAGATAGTCACGTGCTATTTCGGTGATTGCGCCAAAAGTACCTTGCGCTGATTGGCCATATCAACGCAATAGTGGAGCCGTTGAGCATTTTCGCAACTTCACCATTGCCTGGCACTTGCCATTTTCGGAACAGATCACGCCGCGCTAGCGCCACCATGGTCATCCGCAGGCGATATGGCTGGTCCGAGCTTTGTTGAGCTTCACGGCAAGGTGGTATAAGTTCCTAAGGTCTTTTCGTTAACGCATCTTGCTCTTGCAACAACTAATCAGTCCTTTCAGCTTGCGAGTCTGCTTTGATCTTTGCCATCTTTGGCAGCAACCTCTGTAACACCATGCTATCACGCCATCAACTCCGCCACATCATCAGGTATGTTCCTCTGCGCGTTCCTAGATCTGTTGGGTCAGACAGGAGCTCCACGGTACCTTCCAAAAGATTTGCTCTCTTCGCAACCCCAACTGCTCTCTCGATGTACCTCTCAAGCAAAGCACTAACACTTCTCCAGCCAGTATGAGCTACGCTAGCGACACAGAGCTGGAAGACTACCTCCCACTCGTGGGAAAGTCTCAGCGCAAGAGCGCAGCGGGTCGTGAGCTGATCCGCTGGGACCGTAAGTTGAAGCATACACTGATCCTTTCGAGCTACTACTAACACCCTCCCAGCTGAGAAGGACCAGCTTGCGCTTTTGTGTACCGACTATGTCTGCACCACCGAAGGCGTTGCCATCCCATGGGACAAGATCGCCGAGCTCATGGGCCGCTTGGTAGGCAAGCACAGCATGACCGGTGAGGCGATCAAGCAGCATCTTGCCAAGCTGCACAGATTCCGTGACGAGGCCGATCAATTAGTCCCACCGAAGCTCGACCGCCATCAGCGCCGCAAGCCAGTGACGGCTGCCAAGGCTCACGGCACTTCTGCTGCTCCTCGTGGTCGCAGACGCGCACGCAACGATGACGAAGATGAGGATGCAGCGCTAGTCGCTCCTGTTCAGCCGGGCAAGAGCCTTCTCTACTCCAAACCCGTTGCCAAGTCCAAGAAGAGTCCGAGAACACCAGCTACTGGTCGTAATGGTAGACGCAAGAGTCGAGCCATCGATGAGTTCCAAGACGATGGTGGGGACGACTACGATCACGATCCAGTGCCCAAGAGGCGTGTTGCAGCAGCAAATTACAGTAGCAGCAAGCGAGGTCGCAAAGCAAAGAGCAATGTCCGAGTTGAGGACGATGAGCAAGATACAGCTTTCCCAACACCAGCCCGGACGCCGAAGAGGCTTCGCCCACAGGCTGAGGTCAACTACTCTGAGCAGGCCTTTGAGGATCACGACGATCAGGATGTCACGCCAGAGCACAGCTTCAAGCAGGAGCAGTGTGAGTAGCATAGCATGGCATTATATTTCGAGACCATACTGACTGTTTGCTTAGATCATTCGCCGCCCAATAATGACTACTATCAGAGTTCTACGCAGTACCTCGGCAGAGTCCTCCCCTCCAACGGCTACGACGGCGTCCACCAAGCCAACTATGTGTTTGGTGCGGTCGAGGATACTTCACCTTTCCGTTCCTCATCCAGCAGTGGAAACACGCCAGGTACGGCCAGTGGTGGCCTCCGCTACGACCAGCAAACGCCATACCAGCTGCAGACACCACGCTCTATTACCACACCCACCGACCTTGGTGACTCTGCCACGTTTCCGCGATTCGGCCAGGGACATCTCAATGGGTACCCGGGCTTCGAGTTTCCCATTCTGCCACAATTCTCAATGAACGACATCGGTCGCGCCGCCAATCTCATGCTCGACTCTCAGCCGGAACGCAACTCCAACGTTTTCGGCCACGCCTTTGCCGAGCCGAAGCAGACGAGTAGTGCTCAACACGACTCCGACAATACGCCTGCTCAGTACGACCATACGAACACTTACCTTCCGGCCTACGGCATCGATGCCCTGCAATCCGCTGATCACTTCTTGGCCGTCCATCCCCCTAGAACCAAAGTCAAACGCAACGGCAACGGCGACATTGACGAGCATCTGACCACTTCGCATGAGCATGGAGTTTCACCACCCCACTACAGCTTCGACAGCGGCCTTTTCGACATCGGTGACGGTGACTCCAAGGGTGCGCTTGACGAGTCGTTCGGTCAGCTGCTGAACGACCAAGCGAGCTTTACGTAGGACTGCACTGGTCGAGTGAACTCTGATCAGCACCCAGAGCTACACACCCAGGGCATCTTCACGCGAGCAACGACTTACGACTAACGACGACATGAGCTATACTTACCTTGGCATACCTATCTATCTGCCAACGTCGGGGGTGTTCTTTGCATTACGCCACTGGCCGTGGCGAAGGTGAATCCTTCATCTCTGCTTCTTCTGCTCTTTTAATTTTCCGTTAGTGCTTTGACATTCTCAGAGGTAGCCAAATGCAACCCCAACTGGTCGCGACTCCTTTGGGAGATGCAAGGCAGGAGTTCAGCAGGAGGAGGATGCTTCTGCTCCTATTCGGAATGTTTGTATATTATCAAAAGTATTACCACTCAGTCCATGCGAAAAGCCGCATGTACGAGGATGTAGTCCTTGTAGAGTTTTGCATGTCGTGATGTTCCGAATGTGCAGAAACAGGTGTTGTCTGTCGTACAAGAACGTTTCGTCCACCAAGTGAACGCCAACCAAAAGTGCCCCACATTGAATCATGAATATCGATTGCTCCAGCCAAAACTTTCGACAGCACGTATGTATGTACTTGACAAGCCCCTGTGATCGACTAAGGAAGAGGCTGCCTAGCCTTGTGCTCTACGAACCATGGCGACCATGACAGAGACGATGACCCAAACAATCAAGAAGAATCGTCTTCCAGCGGCCAAACTCGCCAAACTCGCACCAGAAAATGAAAGATATATGCGAGCATGCGCCGACGTCGCCAACGCCCTCGTCGAAGACCACGAGAAGTCACAGCAAGCAGGAGCAGTACGGAAGGATATCAATCTCAACTCACTCCGAGGACAAGTCGCAAAGAAGCACTTCCTATCCCGCCAACCACCCTTGACAGATATCATCGCAGCGGTGCCGGAGCAGTACAAGAAGTACATCTTGCCAAAGCTCATAGCGAAGCCAATCAGGAGTGCCAGTGGAATAGCTGTGGTGGCTGTCATGTGCAAACCTCATCGATGCCCACACATCGCATATACCGGCAATATCTGTGTCTACTGCCCTGGAGGACCAGACAGCGATTTCGAGTACAGCACACAGTCATATACTGGCTATGAGCCCACGAGCATGCGAGCGATAAGAGCGAGGTATGATCCTTTCGAGCAGGCGAGAGGAAGGGTGGATCAGATACGGAATCTGGGCCACAGTGTGGACAAGGTGGAGTATATCATCATGGGCGGTACGTTCATGTCGTTGGCCCCGAAGTATCGGGAAGAGTTCATCAGTCAGCTGCATAATGCTCTGTCAGGATATCAGACTAGCAACGTGGATGAGGCTGTCATGGCCGGCGAGCAGAGCACGACGAAGTGCGTTGGTATCACAATTGAGACGAGACCGGATTACTGTCTTCCGCCACATCTGACGGATATGCTACGGTATGGTTGTACGCGACTGGAGATTGGTGTACAGTCGCTATATGAGGACGTTGCAAGAGACACGAACAGAGGCCATACTGTAAAGGCTGTCTGCGAGACTTTCGCTATGGCCAAGGACGCAGGATTCAAGGTCGTCTCACACATGATGCCGGATCTGCCCAATGTCGGCCTCGAACGAGACCTCTTTCAGTTCCAGGAGTATTTTGAAAATCCGGCTTTCAGGACAGATGGCTTGAAGCTTTACCCAACTCTTGTCATCCGAGGGACTGGCCTCTACGAGCTGTGGCGAACGGGTCGGTACAAGAACTACACACCCAACGTCCTTGTTGACCTTGTCGCCCGTATCTTGGCCCTCATACCGCCATGGACACGTATCTACCGTGTCCAGCGTGATATTCCTATGCCACTCGTCACCTCTGGTGTGGAAAACGGCAATCTGCGCGAGCTTGCGCTGGCTCGCATGAAGGACTTTGGCACTACATGTCGTGACGTTCGTACCCGCGAAGTCGGCATCAACGAAGTCAAGCACAAGATCCGGCCGAATCAGGTTGAGCTCGTGCGACGAGACTATGTTGCTAATGGAGGCTGGGAAACATTCCTTGCGTATGAGGACCCGAAGCAAGATATTCTTATCGCTCTGCTGCGCCTGCGGAAGTGTACGGAGAAGTACACATATCGTGAAGAGCTCACTGGACAGCCCACCAGTCTTGTTCGCGAATTACATGTATATGGCTCAGCCGTACCGATTCACGAGCGTGTGAAAGGCAAGAGCCAGCATCAAGGCTATGGTACATTGCTGATGGAAGAAGCTGAGCGCATTGCCCGCAACGAGCACGGCTCGACGAAGATCGCTGTCATTTCTGGTGTCGGTGTCCGCGGGTACTACAAGCGACTCGGGTACTGGCTTGATGGTCCATATATGTCGAAGATACTCGGTGAGGAAGATGAAGACAGTGACGATGATTAAAGCCTCAGCCCATGAGGTACGAATTCACACTCTGCAGAGTGGCCCGACTAGGCGCGGCATCCGGCATGGAAACCATGATCCAGCTCAGACGCTGCTTGATCAGTGCTTTGTTCAGCACGCGCACTTCCTCGAAGCCTTGGGAAGGTAGATCGAGCTTGCCGGAATCATCACACAGCCGGCATATCATGGCGAGAGCCACGCCGACTGCGAGATCCTTGCCTGTTGCGCAGGTCACGAGAATATTTCCACCCTCCTTTAGCAGTTTTGGCAGGACCTCTAGCTTCGCCAACTGCGGTCTGACTTGACGGCTACCATTCTTGCCCGTATCGCAGGCAAGATGGATGTACCGCGTGCCCAGCATATCGGCAAGACTAGAATTTGCAGTTGTACCGCATTGCACGACAATGTCGTAATCCTTCGAGTTCTCCTCGACAGCAGCATTATTCGCTATCCAGATATTGGTGGTGGGCCGTACTAACACTGGCTTGCGCGAAGCGACCTTCATGCGGCTCGCTACCATCGCCCTGATGATGGACGGCATATCTTCCTCCGGCTTGTGTAAGAGCTCACTGCCCCACATCCAGTACGTCTGGGCGTCGAGGCCACACGCCCAGGTCTCGCTATCATCTGCTGCACCCTGGACGTAGCCTGATGAGTGATGCATTGCTTGACTAGAGGCACTGGAGGCTGTGCACAAGACGATATTGTGATGGGTGTCGGTGACCTCGAGGGGAGTGAAGGTGGGCTCGTCCTCTGGAGTGATCCAAATAGATTGCATTGGCTTGGACAGCAGCTTGCGCAGGCCCTCACAATCGATCTTCAGACTACTGAGATCCTGCACGAAGCCTGGCAGTCTTGCTTCGATCTGTGCATGCTCTGATGACGAGACGAAACTGGATGGTGTACGAAGGTCATGATAAGTAGGGAGCTCAGGAAAGAGGTAGCGATTGAGAGTCGCGATCCAGATCGGGACCGTCTTCGATAATGCATCAGGCATGCTTTTGCCTCGCCGAGTCGAGTCCACGATCATACATCTAGACCATAGACTCAGCAAATACAGACATGACCACAGTACAATATCGACGTACCCTCCATGCTTCGCAACAACATCAATAACCTGTAAATTGAGCCGCCGTAGACTAAAGCCCCACTGTCCATGATGTCCATCTGTAGACTTGAAGTACGCAGATCCAGCTTTGAGATGACGCGGTACATACCAGCTCCCACATCGTTCATTCGCGATTACTGGGAGCTGGGTCACTGCTGCCATCCGCCCTACGAAATCTGCATCTTGTCTGATTGACCGTAGACGGTTGTGTATGGATAGATTCGTCCGTTTGAGCTCGCCTAGGGTTTCTGTAATACTTGTTGATGCTGAGGAGAATATGACGTCTGATTCTCGGAGTGGTTCGTTGGAGCCCATAATCGTGCTCAATATTGCTGTCGACCACGAAATAGCCTTGAATGTTTGACTTCAGTTTTGGTGGCGTGGCTGACTCAGCGCGTTGTGCATAATTCGGACTTTTTGGACGCCACAGCCACGAAGTTACAAACTTGATCATCGAAAAGTTATGGCTGTCACGCTTGGCAAGAGGAAAAGATATGTGGAGAGTCGGGAAGATGAGGCTGAGGTTGACTTGGATGCTGAAGCTCGAGCGCTCTTCCAACGAGCGTTTGAAGCAAAATTCAACGCCCTTGAAAAGCCAGTCGTGATCAGCCAACCGGAAGTGGAAGAAGATGATAGCGAAGAACTTGACGGAGAAAGCGAAGGGTCAGACTGGGGTGGACTTTCAGATGGTGGGGACGTAGCTGTTCAAGTGATCGATCATGGTATTAGCAGTGGGCCTGCGAATGAGATGACGAGGGACGAACTCCGAGCATTTATGGTCGGTGTATTTACTACATGGTGTGCTACCATCGCTAACAAGCGACAGTCATCGAAGCCGCCGAGCGCAGCAAAGGTAGTCAAATCGAGTAAGCTGCCAGCAAATCCGAAAACAGCAGACAACGACGACGATGAAGGAGAGGCGGGCAATCTCAAGCACGACTTAGCACTACAGCGACTGCTCAAAGAATCACATCTACTGGACGCATCTACATTTTCAGGACCATCAGCAGCACCAGAAGGCAAAAGTCGACTCAAAGCTCTGGACCTCCGGCTGAAAGATCTGGGTGCCAAGAAAGATGCATCCGAGCAAGTCAAGATGCCACTTTCACACCGAAGAGGCATCGTTGCAAAGGCCACCTCGCGCGAAGCCTCTCGGAGGAAGAATGCTACCGAGAATGGCATTATTCTTGAGAAGGCAAAAAGTACTTTCAAAGCGCCGGCAAAACGGGAGCGAGCAGTGGCTGTGCCTTCTGTTGGTAAGTTTCGAGGCGGGACCTTAAAGCTCAGCGAGAGAGACGTGAAGTCCATTGAAGGGCCGAAGAAGCGGGCGGGAGGCAAAGGGCGAAGGCGGTGATCAAGCAAAGTCCATGGTTGGTCAGATGTGCGTATGTGTTGGCAGAGAGGCATGAGCCGATGTGGCACCATACACTCGAGGGAGACCTATAGCTTGTGCTGGACAAGGATGATCGCCGTGCAGGGTTCCTTAGTACCTCGCCCCGCTGCAACACGAGTCGTACACATGGCTTGCTGGCAGCGTGCGGTGTTCTACTTGTTGGATGAGAGATGCATCAATATTGTCCTACGCGGCTAATGGCTTGCGGAGATGCCATCATGCCAATACCAGTGGCTGATCATGAGTTCTAGCGCCGACGACGTGGCTCTTGCGGTAGGCATGAGGCTTGAATTGCCGTAGCAGGCTTCAGGTGACGTTCTCAACCTTGTTGTGCGGAGGTCAGGGAAGCGGCTGGGGCTGCGTGAGCTGCTAGATCTGTTGCTCTGTTCCGAGGGCATTGCGTTCTTCAGGCGTTTCACCCGTACGAAACAGGTCGGGATCGGCAGGTTGGTCTTTCTGCGTGCCGCATTGCTTCTGCTCTCCACTCGAGTCGAAGGGGCTCAGCGATACATGTTGGTCGACATACACTTCGGCTCGGTAGTCATCGGCTCGTATCCATGGTCTTCCAGCAAAGTAGATTGCCGGCCATGTTCAAGGCAAAGAGAATTGACCAGCCCCGGCTTCTAATCGCTGAACCAACGAACGAGCACTAAATTGTTTAATGAAGAATGACATTATCCTACTATTGTTCGCGGACACAAATCCTACATGCATCGACGACACCGTCAAAGCTATGTCCGAGCATGAATATGCGGCTTCAGCCTATCTGCCACTGCGTAGCCCAACAAACTATTTGAAGCAGTTTCATGATAGCCTTAACGGCTCTACGGATCTGCGCGGGCCGGCCATGACTCCAGGTGGTTGATTCTATTCGAGTACTTCTCAGCTGAAAAGCGTACTTCTGAAGCAGACTATGTGCATTGATCGGGGAGCACAACGAGCAATGTTCTGCGAGTCGAGGATGAAGCGGACGAATGGCGGTATCTGCACAAGGGGACTGGCATATAGCCTCTACTGTAGTGATTTTCGGGTTTTGCGCCAAAGTACTTTGTCTGCAAGCTCGTGAGATCTGTGCATTGCTAGAGTAATGATGAGCAGCTGAGCTATAGAAAAGCTCGTGACAGAGTACAATAAGTGCATGTTGAGAATGATCGCCTATGCCAGCGATAGCTAGTCTGCGCGACTCATGGGCAGCTGCGGCACCGCCATCAGCTAGGATCGACTTGGGAAGTCAAAAAGAGACTTCACCTAGAAGCACATAGCATTACACATGAATGTCGTCTTATTTAGCATGATGTCCAAGCGTAAAATCGCCGAAAGATCGTCAAGCGTGGTCAACGGCTGATCATCAAACACGCGATGCTTGCGCGAGATGCCGTCTGGTCTGGCTTTCGCAGGTATTCTTGGCAGATGTTTCAGATTGACTGGGTTGTCGATCAAACAGGCACGAACATGCAGGTACAATGCATTTTATCACGGCTTCATCACGGTCGTGATTGCTATTTCCCCGCTCGAGAACGTAGACGAGTGCTCGCACGCTGGGTATATGCCGCATTTTATAGGGGCATGGTCAAGTGGCGGGAGATTGCGGTCGCGGCAAAAGTTGACTGCTATACAAGTGATCTGAGACACTTCCATTAAGCGATGGCGATAGGCTTGGTTGAACTCACGCAAGCGATGCGACTCGTGTTTGATCGAGCGTGGAGATGGCGAACATTGCCGTGATCGAATCGCTAGCGTACAGACGTGCGATAGTCGAGCGCAATGGCATCGTGGCGATCCTCAGGCCAGAAGCACGCCCTCGATGGCTGGAGGGTCTTCCCAGTTGCACATCGGGCAGCATGTCTTTCTGGGAAAGGTGCGCCTTGCAAGACAGACGGAAGCCAGCCGGCGGTCTGTCAAGCGGGTGCTGACTCTTACAAATTGGCGTTACAGCCGGTAAGAAATTGTGGTGGAGATTCGCGAGAGCACAGCGAGCGACGCGCCGGTCTTTGGAATTGAGATTGAGCGTGGTGAGCGCGGCGACGAGGACGATTCGACCTGCGATCTCGGGCGCAATGGGATGTGCTCAAGACGTCGGCGCTTGCAGGCCCTCGTAGCCTCGCAAGTCGGTGTTGGCCCTGGCGAGGCCACGCGCTCAGACTCGACTCCACTTCTGCTTCATCTTCCCGATGCCGGTTAGCGCCTGTACTACTTAGATGGGCCTAGTGCGGTTTGAGAGCGGCCGTGCGCTGCTGTTCCAGCAGTTCCAAGGTTTCGAAACTCCTCTCTCTCCCAGTACATGTTTCACCTCTGTCCTCCCTCCTCACCACCTCACATTCACCTCTATCAACGTCTTTGCAGGCCTCTACAACGAGCCGGTCTCGTCCTAGATCCGCTTCTTTGCTCTTCATATCTGACACGGTTGCTGTCGCTCGTTTAATTCACTCAAGCACGCCAATCCCCCATTCTCTCCCATCCGCGACAAACTATTGCTGCGTCTCGAGTACGATACTGGCTGTCGTACCAAGCCCGCATAGTCTCTCACCGCACTCTCCGTCTTGTCACAGATTAGAGGCAGGGCCTCAGCTCTACCCACCCGACGCGCAGAGCTCCCTTCGGCCGCGACGCCTGTCCGCATCTTATCATGTATCCGAACAACCAACATCCGTCTATGCCACCGCCGCAGCAACGAAGCGTGGTCCCAGAGACCTTTCTCCTCGACCACGATGCGCAGCAGAGCTTGCCAGCAGACTCTGTGGTCGCTCTCCAACAAGTAGATAACCGTACGTATCGACACATGGGCTGCGTGTAAACAAACACTAAGCGCGATCCTGCTCACCATTTGCTGACACCATTGATGCAGTCAAGTATTTCCTCATATCAGCACCGGTAGACTGGAGCCAGGATCAATATATTAGACGGTTCCTGCTGCCCACTGGAGAATACGTCTCCTGCGTTTTATGGTGCGTCTGCATTGCATGCGGTTGGAAGCCGAGCTACATATCCGCTGCACATACTAATCGACATACAGGAACAATCTCTTCCATATCTCCGGCACTGACATTGTGAGATGTCTTGCTTTCCGCTTCCAGGCATTCGGCCGTCCGGTCAAGAACTCGAAAAAGTTCGAGGAGGGCATATTCTCAGACTTGCGCAACTTGAAGTCCGGTACCGATGCTTCACTTGAGGAGCCAAAGAGCGCGTTCCTGGACTTCATGTACAAGAACAACTGTATTCGTACACAGAAGAAGCAGAAAGTATTTTACTGGTACAGCGTGCCGCACGACCGGCTCTTCCTGGATGCGCTCGAACGAGACCTGAAGAGGGAGAAGATGGGACAAGAGCCAACCACGGTGGCTGTCAGCGAGCCTGCTCTGTCTTTCGAGTTCGACTCTTCGCAGTCGCTGTTCGAGCAGCTCACCAAGGCTCAGCAAAGCAACCAATCTACCTTCAACGCCCAACCTTCATCTATGCCACCATCACACTCGGCATCGCCTGTCCTTCGACCGGCCGATTCAATGCCACCACCTTCGATGCTCCCACAGCAACATGCCTCTGGACTACCGCCGCCACCACCAACCTCAATACCAATGCCACAACACAGTATGGCACCAGCAATGCATAACGAGCCCATGACACAGATGCCAACATACTCTCAGATGGCAATGCCCCCGATGCCTTCGCAGATACAAAAGACTCGTGAGCATTCGATAGGCCCAGTCTTCGATCGCAACGGTGTGCCCTTGTCACAAGTGGCAAATAGGCACAGCTCGATGCCCGCGTATATGGAATACTCACCAGCGCCGTCTTTCGTTTCCTCACATTTCGAGGACTACAGCCAACGCGGCTTGTCGTTCGAGCCCCTCACGCCACCGCAACACTCCATGGGTATGCTACATGAGCCCGCTTACGTCGGCAACGAAGATACTGGCCTGTACACCGCGATTCCTGATCTGGGCATGCAACAGCCTTTTAACCCACTTATGTCTGGACCTCAGGGCATGGCCGGAGCTCACTACCCATCTATGGCTCGCAGCTACCAGCCTCAGCAAGCCTACTCCATCCTCGAAGGCTCACCGACGTATAAGCAGCGTCGACGAAGACCCTCGCTCACACAGGGTGGCATGGCGCCTGTCAGCGTCACATCAGCTGGCATGGTATCTGCCCATGCTGTACACAGGCCGAGCGATCTGAGGCGCTCTATGTCAAGCTCTGTCGTGCCGCAAGCCATTCCCGAAGGTCACGAAGTCGTTTCTTACGACGATTCGCCTGCTAGCATGCATACATCGCACCACCCCAATGCTATCCACGGCGAGCACAAGGAGCTCATGAACCTGTCGCGGCATAGCACGCCACAGCAGGCAATGGAGGGTGCTTACCCTGGCGACCACACTACTCCGTCGCACGCACATTCCCACATGCCCATGTCGATGCACGCGGAGGATTTTGCCAGCTTCAATGGAAGCCCGAGCCAGATGTATCCTCATGGTCCTATGCAACTTCAACACCACGCTGTACAACGCACTGCCAATGGTGTCTACCGCCGAGCTCGTAGTGCGACGGTCAGCGAGATGGCACCATACCCACAGAAGTCGCATTCGTGCCCGATCCCGATGTGCGGTCGTCTCTTCAAGAGATTAGAGCATCTAAAGCGCCACGTACGCACCCATACACAAGAGCGACCTTACATTTGCAATTTGTGCAACAAGGCCTTTTCGCGGTCGGACAACCTCGCGCAGCACAAGCGCACGCATGAGACGAGTGCTGATGGGACCGCGCCTTCGGAAGAGGAGATGGATTTTGAGGAGATGGCCGGCGATGACGCCGAAGCTGAAGACGCCGCTGTCACCTCAGCATCTGCTTACGAGTCTATCACCATGACGACTGGTGCCGAAATGCCTACTCACGTCGCCATGCGTAGCTTGACTCACGACGATATGGGTCCGCCACAGATGCTGCATACTGGCCACTACCAATAGTCATAGCCGCGACGAAGCCAAAAAAGCGACCGACCAATACCCTTTCCATTTCTTGTTCAACATCAAT
The DNA here is from genome assembly GCF_035927965.1 of Recurvomyces mirabilis. NCBI lineage: Eukaryota > Fungi > Ascomycota > Dothideomycetes > Mycosphaerellales > Teratosphaeriaceae > Recurvomyces > Recurvomyces mirabilis. The sequence goes on along the minus strand of NW_027041950.1, from coordinate 465,015 downwards.
AGATTCGACAGTAATTTCCTCACAAACCAGTGCTCTTCTTCACGCCGACGGACGAGAGATCGGATGGATCGCAGCCCGCACCCATCCTTATGATTGTATGATTGGGGCTCGCATTTCCCTCTGTTCTGGTTCATGCGAAGAGTCACAGTCCTGCAGTGGACAGATGCGCAGACTTGAGCACAAATGAAAGGCTTAGCGATAGCGATAGCGATAGCGGGGAGTCGGTGCAGTATGTAGTCTTAGCAATGCATACATGATATCACTCATAATTTGTCGCTTCTCATTCAGATATTGAATCACTCCCCGACAAGTTAGACGAACATGGGAGAAGCACAATTTGCCTGCGATCGACGATGTGATTTCCACACACAGGAGACGCCGGACTGGGCCAAGAGTTCTGCAATCATCTCGGAGAGGATCTGTACGTATTCCGTCTTCGCTACGTTGTTCTGGCTTTTAATGACAATGTCAACCATAGCATCTATGCTCTGCTGTTCAGATGGCCAAGCGTAACGTCTGGCATATCGTCGTGGATGTATGCTCGCTCCTCAAGCAAGCGTCTTCTCCTTCAGCTCGATACCATACTCCTTCTGCAGCTTCACTCGAATAGGCTCAGCAAGCTCGTGAGTCACGGGCGCTAGTACACCACGGTCCTTGATCTCGCCATTCAGCACCATCTGCACCGCGACTGCACAAGGCACACCGACCAGCTTAGCCATGGCGCTGTACTTGCCACTACCCTCGGGCTCACCATACTCCGCCAAGGTCGATGTCCGCATCTCGCGCTTGCCATCCGCCCACTCGATCTCGAATTTGTGCTGAAGCAGAACAAAGTCGCGCTCGCCTTTCTCGTACTGCATCTTCTTCTCGAGTGTGGCGCAGAGGCAGTCGAGTGCCGTACCACGAGGCTCGATCTTCTCATCGCTGAAGAGACCAATCCAGCGAAGACCGGCGAGGATACGATCCTTCTCTTCGTTATTGGCGAACTCGGTCTTCGAGCTCACAGCCCAGACGAGATCCTTCTCGGTGCTGGAGCTGGATCCGATGATCTTTGCAAAGGCTTCTTGCCATGTCGTTGCTGTTTTGAGGTATTCTTGTGGCTCCTCGCTCAGAAGACCCAGATCACGGAGTTTCTGGACAAAGGCAGGATTGCCTTGGTAGCGCAGTGTGCCGCGAACGAGGTTGCGGGCTTCGGGGATGCTGTAGCGTGCTCGGAAGGGTGTGCTGTCTCTGTTTGGGTATGCTTCGGTGGCGTAGCCAGGGTAGATCAGGTAGGGTTTGGCGGTGCTCATGAGCTTCTCGCCAGGGGTCGTCTCGACTTTGTCATCTTTGTAGTAGACACCGGTATTGCGGGCAGCCAGAAGGACACCGCGAGGCGACCAGGAGAACTTGTAGCCGAGAGGGTTGTCTGAGTTCTCTGGTGCGGGGAGACCGCCACAGTACGACCAGAACCCGAGAACACGTCCACCCTGCTCATGTACTTCGTGGATGGTCTTGACAGCGTAGAGATGATCAAGACCTGGATCCAGACCGATCTCGTTGAAGACTGTGATTCCTGCGTCCTTCGCCTCCCGGTCGAGTGCCATCATGGCGTCCGAAACGTAGGAAGTAGTGACGCAGTGCTTCTTCGTCTTGATAGCAGCCTTGATGACTTGGGCATGGAAGGTATAAGGAATGAGCGAAATGACAAGACCGACTTTGCCGACTTCTCGCTCCAGAGCTGCATCGTCCGAGACATCCAGGGAGATAGCATTGGCATATCGAAGACCGTCGCACAGCTTCTTGGCACTCTCCAGAGTTCGGCAAGCAACTGTGACATAGATGCCGGCCTTGTCCAGTTCAACAGCAGTCGGTCGTGTGACGAAGCCTGCACCAAGCAGCAATACTGACCTAAAAGTTCATTAACATTCATAGTTGTTGAGATCAAGAGTTCATTCGAATGTTGACCTACTTGGAGGTGCCCATGGAGGGCAGCATAGAATCCATATTTGCGTTTTGATTGTCTGGTATCGAATGAGATTACTGTTGTTGTCTTGCAATTGAAGAAATTGAAGGTTATAAGTGATTTTAATGTTGTTTGACGAGCATTACTGCACCGATGACGGAGTTGTGGAGGAATTCGTGTTCAGGCAGCAAGGCACCAACAATTTCTCTGCTTGCACACGTTGCTTAATGAGCTGCAACATAATTTCTGATATGCTACCACCAGCATCAGCTTGATCATCGATTGAAGGCATCAGAGAACACAGACATCATGTCAGCAGTCGACATGTTCTGGGCTGCTCCGCCAGTCGCCAGGTACGCAGTCGCCTCTCACCTATGTATCCGCACAGTAGTGGCGGCAAGTAACAGCTTCTGATACTGATGCAGAAACCTTACTTTAGAACCATCACAGCTGCAGCAGTCCTCCTCTCCGTACCAACATGGATGGGTCTGATAAGCCCCTACTACTCCGTCTTCGTCCGAGATCGGATATTCACCCTCACGAGAATACCTGAGATCTGGCGACTCGTCACCCCATTCATCCTCACGGGACCCAAATTCGGCCTACTCATGGACCCGTACTTCCTGTACACGTACGGAAGCCAGCTGGAAACAGAAGCAGCGCGGTTCACTCAGCCCGGCGACTTCTTCATGTACCTCGTCTTCGTGGCGGTAATAATACTGGTAAGCCTTTCACCAAGAGAAAACACCCCCGGCCCTATCTCTTTCCCCCGTCACCCTCCCTCACCCTAGCATGTCCTGCACGAACCTCGAAATATCTGCCCGGCCAGCCCAAAACTAGCTGTGAACGGTTCCTGAATAGAGGAAGAGAACCCCTCGTACTGCGCGAAGCTCGTCATTCGCAAAACATAAGAGAGCCTAGCGGAGTGCGAGCACGGTGGGATGCCGAATTGAGAAAGCTGTCTACCTTGAAATTCTGTGGTGCGACGGTGGTTTCTGGACCCTACATTTCTTTCTGCACAACATCCACATTTCGCCACTTGCAACGGTTACTACGCAATACCATGTTACGCCTCTATGACGATGGCATTTACTAACACAAACCCCCCAGCTCCTCGGCGGCATCTACCTCCAAGGCGTCTTCCTCCTCTCCCCCCTCACCCTAGCTCTAGCCTACACCTACGCGCAAGAAAACCCCAACCGCCAACTAAGCTACTTCATCGTCACCTTCTCCAGCAAATGGCTGCCCTACGCCATGCTAGCCATGACCTTCGTCACCGCCTCGCCGCAGGAAGCCCTGCTCCAAGCCACGGGCCTCGTGGCCGCACATGCCTATGACTTCGTCACGAAGATCTGGCCGCAGTATGGGGGTGGGAGGCAGTTCCTCACTACCCCGGTGGTGGTGAAGGGGTGGTTTGCGAAGCTGGGGGGGACGGCGCAGGCGAGAGGTGCGGGGACGGCTTTCGCGGCGAGGTCTGGCGGGACGGGGCCGGGGGCGAATGTGCCGCCGGCACAGACGGGGAGTGGTGGGGGTTGGGCGAGTGGGTTTAGTGGTGGTGGGAATACTGCGTGGGGTGGCCGGAGTTCGGGGAGACGTCTCGGTAGCGACTAGACTTGTCATTGTCTTGAGATAGTAGCAGTACAGTGCACGACTTGACAGCTACATTGTTGTATCACATCACGAACTTTCACTCTCAACGCCGCCACATTTCCATGTTCTTGAATGAATTCACCATAGCGGCGTCTGCCCGACGCAAAAGGCACGTGCTCGATGTTGTGAGGTAGATCGTGTCACATTTTGCGTACCGGATACAATGGAGAAGTTTTGAACAGCCACTAGGATCTGTAAGATATCCTGATACAAGAAAGTCGCTTGAACGCCAACAACAATTCGATAAGTCCACTTAATGAGCATGTCCATTCATTCTGGGCTTCACATTCTCGTCATCATCATCGCTCATCAGACCCTCCAGCTCGAATTCCTGCGCGTCGTGCGCTTGCCTATCCATGGCGTTGGGCACTCGAGCATGGCCGTTCACTGGTCTCGAGGACTCCTCGTCGTCGCTGGGCTTAGCCCCTATTGTTGTCTTGCCGCCTGAGGACTGCGCGCTGTAGAGGTGGAGGAGCATGAGGACGACTATCAAGGTAGTCAGCAAGGCAAGATACGATTAGTATGGGTTGGCGCTGTGGACTTACATAGAAACAGGAGGAAGCTGATGCTGTATAGGATCAGGATGTAGGACACGTGTGTCACGCCTGCATCGGAAAGCATCTGCATTTGCTCCTCTGTGGCGCCCATGAAGAGGAAGCCGCTGGCGTAGAGGAGGAAAGGCGGAAGATACTGGAAGCTGTTGATCTCCGAGTCGATGTCGTCTGGTCTCTCCGGTGCTACTTTGTCTCGCAGCACGAATGCGATCTCGATCAGGCGAGTGATGCCGGCAGACATCAGGGTGTAGCCGAAGACACCATGCACTTTCGTGGATAGCATGAGAGACTGAGGATGCGCGCTCATGGCCCAGCCGGTCATGAAGATGACGATAGCTGGGATGAGGTTGCGTTTCGGTCTGCCGGCACGATCTCGTGAGAGCCAGATGCCGACGAGGCCGGCTGCCCACCAGATGATGCCCATGCTTGTGTGCTGCAGATCGTTGTGGACCCATGGTCCTCCCCATCGATGTTCGGTGAACGTGTTCACGCAACCCCAGAGTGCGATGATAAGACTGTCCCAAAATTCTTGACTCCTGCCCGTCCGTGCCAACCACGCTTGTCCGCAGAGAAGCAATATGGTGAGCACAATCCCATAAGCGATAAAAGCCGAACCCATAATAAAATGCGCCAGACACTGTCCCAAATGATCACCCTGACAAAACCCCTGCGTCGCAATCCCCCCAAGCAACATCTGCACCCATGCCGCCACAGGAATGATCCCACCCAAGATAGCATGGCCTTTAACCTGCCACTTCCTCACCCTCCCCAAAAACCCCCTCTCCAGATGCAAGCGCAGATAAGCTCCCAACACCACCTGCGCAATCAACAAAAACATCAACCAATTCGCAAAAGCACTATGCGCATTCTTCGAGAACTGGCGTCCCTTATGCAGATGTCCGAGAAAGTAACCCGCGAGCGCGATGATCGAGGCTAGAGTTTGGGTGGGGACGTGCCAGCGATTGCGGACGAGGCCTAGGACCATGCCGGTTGGGAAGAGGATGCCCCAGGCGAGACATTGGAGGAGGATGTGGGACCAGAGGATGGAGTCGATGGGGTCGGCGGAGATGGCGAGGCCTTCTTCTAGGTGGGAGTGGTCGCCGTGGGCGGAGGTGTGGGTGGCAAGGAGGAGGATAATGGGGAGGGGGAGGAGGGGTCTGGTGCGGAAGGTGGCCATCTTTGAACGATAGTTAGGTATCGTTTCGTGTACGGTGTCAGGTAGGATGGCAAATGCGTGCAGTAGCAGGAGGTAAGACACTTGCACGTGCTTCGGAAGCTCGGAAGTGGGGATTGCCGAATCCGGGGTGAACAGAAGTGGAAGGGACGCGTGAGGTGAGTTAAACGCGAAACAGCACGACTTCATTGCTCACGACGACATCTGATTGAGTTCAACACAAGATCGGTCTAGCAATGTCGAGGCGACTGTACGGAGTAGCATACACACATCTACCGGCAACATGACGACACAGGGAGAGAATGCTACTGCACCTTCACAGCCAACCTCAGACAGCATCCCCCCATCTTCAGAGGCACCAGCACCAAGTTCACCTTCACCTGTCAAGACCTCACAACCAGAGACCTCAACCCCAGCACCAACAAACCCCCGCCTGACAGCTCTAGCAACCAAGAAAGCCACTCTCGAACAAACCCTCGCCGACCTCCAAGCCCAACGCTCCGCAATAGTCGCTCAAACCACACTCCCCTCAGGTCTAGCAATGCCCGCAGACTGGAACGAAGAACAGCGGACCAAACAGGCTCTCAGTGGCGCGAACAGTATCATCAAGGAGCATATTGCTCTTCTGCACAAGTACAATGAAATGAAGGATATCGGGCAAGGACTCATGGGTCTGATTGCCGAGCAGAGGGGTGTGAGGGTCAGTGAGGTGATGGAGGATTTCGATATGGGGCGGAAGGATTAATTGGGTGCTACGAGAAGACTTCCTAATTAACGATTCCGCGGCATGATCGTGAACACGATCGAGCGAGTTGTGGCCCTCGGGGAGATTCTGCCTCCTATCGCCCATAACTCACATGACCGTACGAGTCATGAATAAGCGAGCTGCCTGGAGACGTGTTCTCAAACCACCGTATAGCATCGTGGGAGGTAAGCCTAGAAGCTTAGACTCGCGATCCTCGCATACGCATGCTGACATGTCCTGTCCGGTCAAGTCTGCCTGCTTCCAAGAAGCCGCCACCACGACCGAGAGAGAAATGGTTCCATGGCCGAAGTGCAGCCCGACTTCTCTGGCCGGGGACACGCTGTAGAGAGAGTGAGGTACCGTCACTGCCACTGGATGTTGAGCTGGCAGTGAGGCACATAGCGACTCAGCATACCCTGTTCGCTGAAGACAAAATCATCGTTACCCACGCTCCTCAACTCAAACAGCCCACTCGTCCCTATCATCCTTATCCGTCACAAACGGCAAATCCACCATCCTAACAGCCAACTCATCACAAAGCACACACCCCCCCGCCACCAACCCATCCAACTCCCTAACCATCCCCTCCCTCTTCCTCCCCAAAGCAACCCCCCTCCCAATCTCCCTCTGCAACTCCCTCACCCTCTTCTGCCTCCCTACCGCAATCCTCGCCAACACCATCTCCCCAAGACAATCCGCATGAAAAGAGTGCTGGCACGGAAACACGAAGAACTGCCTCATCAAGAGCGGTAACCGACACTTCCAGCACCGTTCCCCTGGTTCCACGATCGCATACCGTGTATCCAAAGCTTGAATATCGTCCTTGATATGCGCGGCCGTAGAAGCACTCTCATCCATCTCCCGCTTCAACCCCTCAATTTGCCGGGAATACTCCTCCAACGCCGCGCAAATCTCCTCTTTGAAATCATCAATGACGACGAAGTCCGGGAAGAAGGGGATGAGGTCCTCGATATGCAATAAATCGCAACGTTTCAGGAACTCGATTGCCGCTTTGATGCCTTTTGCTTGTCCAATCACTTTCTTGGCGACTTTGAGCCAGAGTTTCTTGCGCAGGGCTTCGTCGTTGCCCGGGCGATCGGCCACGGTGGCGGCGAGGTCGACGTGGTTGTGTTTTAGGGCGAGGTCGACGGCGGAGGCGTATTGTTGCATTGTGCAGTAGACGTGGACGGCGCTCTGGACGCGCTGATGGGCTATACACAGCCGAAGAGCGAAGTCGGCGTCGTAGTTTTGTTCGTGGGATTGGGATTGCGTTTCTAGGTAGGATAGTAGTGCTGTTTCGTCCTTTGAGCGATGCGAGGCGTAGAGGGAGAGGAGGGTGTTGTGGACGGCGGGTTCGGTGGAGTGGGCGTGGTTGATGCAGAAGAGGAGGTAGCGGATTGCTTGGTTTTGACTCAAGGACACGCTGTCGCCGAGGACTTTGTTGTAGTTTAGTAGAGCTGGGATGAGCTTTTTGGCGTCCAGGTTTGGTTGGCGCATGAGGACTTCGGTTAGTTCGACGGCGACGTGGGCCATGAGGACTGTGCTATATTTGTAGAACATTTCGGCGGAGGTTTGTTTCTTGAGGACGTTCATGGCTTCTTGCCAGCGTTCGCGTTGAACCCAGTAGGAGAGCACGTAGTTGTAGTCGTCGATTACGTTGGCGTAGAAGAGGAGTTCTTCCTCTCTGCCGTGCGCGCTTATGATTTCGTAGACTGTCTTTGCATCCAAGTCTGCTTTGTTGCGGGCACAGAAGTCTTGGAATTCCTTGCGCATGGCTGGAAGCTGCTTTTGTGTCTCGGCGGCTGAGGCGGTTGTCCTTCCACCATCGGCATTTGTGGTGAGCTCTGCTTTCGTGCTGATTGTATCGTCTAGCTGATTGAGCTTGGCCATAAACAACTCTATAAGCCACGCAGCGACCATTGTTCGTTGCATGACAGCTTTCTTCGACAAATTCGAGAGCTTGACCAGTAGATACTTTCTCAGCGCATCGTGCTCGCCCTTGTCAATGAAGCTGAGAGCGACGTCCTCGAACGCTTTAGTGCTCTTGCCTAGCACCACAGCTGCTTCCCCATACTGACCAGAGCTGATCAGATGATCGCCAGTCATTGATGCAACCGCATCCTTTTGATCAGTAGTCTTGGCATAGCGCTGAGCAGCCTCATATCGGCCCTGCTTGAGCATGATGCGCCAGACATCGCGAGCTTCGTCGGTGACTACGACCTCGAAGATCTCGTTGGCTGTGAAAAGCCAATATGTGTTCTTCTGGTGATCGGCGAAGAGGCCAAGGCTGCCTGTACCTGGCTCAAGGACTTGTTGGTTATACACTACTGATTCGTCCAACCTGTTCACACCAGTAATCCGTCCTTCGACCAAAGCCAGGATGTGGAACTGCGTGAGGATGGCAGAAGCGATCGGTGGCTGCTGAGTCCTGGGTCGACCACCAGATGTCTGCAGCGGCGGTAGTTTCGACTGAGGCAACAGCTTAGATTCTCGGAAAATCTGTCTGCCTAACACAGCGGGGTCAGGAGCTGAAGTCAGAAGCTCGCCACTGAGGATGCCTTGCGCAGATAGCCACGCGAACGCTCTTTGAGCGTCCTCGCTATCGACTGCTGATGCCGAAGCTTCAGGGGAGTCTGGCGACACGGCCAGACTTGCAGGCACTGCCACACCAGTCCTGTCCACTTCATGAACAGCAGGCGTCTCGCTCTCGAAGAGCTTCGCATAGACACTACCACTGCCCTCTGATCCTTGCCTTCCAGTCCGTCCAGCGAAATGCAGAAGCTTGTGTGCTGTAGCTATCATGACTCGTCTCGTCTCCGGCCTGGTCGAAAGCACATCGGCGTATATACCGATCACCGCGCCATCCTGAGGATTGTATAGATTCCGCACATACTTCTCCTGCCGTCTGTAAAACTCGCTCGTAGGCTCGATGAACGTCTCGTATATGTTGCCGTCGGCAGCTCCAACCAGTATCTCCCTTGTCGAAGCTGTAGGTTGTGAAGGACTCCATGCTATGCTCTCGACCTGCACTCCCTTCAGTCCTGCTAATGCTTTCGGCTGCCGCGACTGGGTATGCAGGTAGAAGTTCTCGCCGAGAGTCGTGCTGATGATCAGGTGTGATGCTGAGGGATCAAGGAAGAGTCTCCGTATAAGGCCAATCTCGGCAGGTCGTTTGGGAAGGTCTATATCATCGATGTCCTCGGGATTGTCCAAGTCGAATCGAAGTATGCGACCGGTCGACAAGGCGAGGACAAGGACATTGTTGGCTACCTGGGCTGCAACAAAGTCCGCTGATATTGGGAATTGCAGCTGCACCTTCTGCACGTCGAAGATGGGGATTTGGCCGTCATCGTTTCCGCCGGCAGCATAACCACTTGCCGGATCAAGTGACATTGTTATCGCATCGCTGCGGTGATCGTGAGAACCACTTGAGACGCTTCTCGCCGAGGTTCCAGCGTGACATGCAGCGAGGAGCTTGGGCCACCAGGCATCAGATGAGGCTCAAAAAGTTTCACGATGCACACGCAAGAAACATGATCGATCGGTGGCACTCTTCGAAAGAAAAGAAGACTTCGGTGCTGAGATGGCCACCAGGCAGGATACCGCTGGCCCTCAAGCAACCTTGCGCACCATCACCTATCGGCTGTCCACAGCCTCACCGAAATCATTGCCTCAAGTTGCAGCGCAAGTTGCAGGTCTTCTATGGAGCTGCAAAGAACTTCTGTCTTCGTCCAGTACCGCAAAGCAAGGCTCGGCGGCAGCCACTACCGTGCACCGCTTCAGGACCTATCTGTCAACTCTACTCCAAGATAGGACCATCGAAGGACGATGGGCAGCAGTCGTCCTGGTCAAAGCCACGATCGAAGCTGGAGGACTGGAGGTGCTAAGCAAAAGCAATGGCTGGGTCAAGAACCTGCTTGGTATCCTCAAGCGACCAGATCCTCCCACTACTCGGATACTGGCTACCATTAACTTGATACGCATTTTCATGTTGACATGGGATCACTCAAATCTGGTGCGCGAGACAACGACACCAGCTCTGCCCGGCTTCGTGGCAACATGCCTTAGCAATGCCAATCATCAGCGCTGCTCTTCAGCTGAATTGCATACTACTCTCGAGGCTTTCGCGACTTTGCTACCACGACATCCGACCATTTTCCGGACGAACGAGACACAAATCCGAGCGCTACTGACGCGAATATTATCATCTGGCTCGATAAATGTCTCCGAAAGCCACTACTCGGCCGAACACCAAGATGTGGCTCGGCGTGTGCTAGTCCTGCTCCATCATTGCTCGCCCAAGCAAGGTGCAGGGGCCAAGTGGGATGAGACATTGAAAGCCACAATCACTGCCACTCATGCAACCTGCGATCGAGTGTTCAGATCTGTGGTGGAGAACTGGCAGTCTAGTAGTGGCGTACAGCCCTCAGTGAACGCGAATGTACTTCTACAAGGCGAGGCGCAGATGGAAGTTGATGATGCTGCTGGGTTACATGGCTGGACAGGCATCTTTGCTGGTAGTGAGCGACTGATATCGCTGCTCGGCATTCTCGAGGCAGATATGGAGACAGAAACTTCTGGCGTAGTAACGGTCCGTGTTGGAGCCGTGCTCGATCTGGTGTCACGAATCCTCAATCTGCGGATACCATCCGCAAAGCATGGCTCGGCAACACTGAATCATCAGGTATCGAAAGATGAAAGAGATGCGCTGTATGTCAACCTACCGAGCGTCCATGTTGCTGCAATTGCCTTAGTACAGAGCTTACTGCAGCGCTTTGGCAAAGCAGCGACGTCCACAGTACAGACCCTACTTGGTGAGGTCACGTGGCTATTTGCTACAGAGTCGACAGAGCTCGATGTCCGCACCGGCATCTACAGTGTGACTTCAAACATCCTCGAGCTACAAGGTTCCAGCCTCACGAAGGACGATGTAATAGACATCGAGAGCATCATCAAGAAATGCTGCGAGGACCTGCTACCCATCGGTCAGCATGGCTCGACACAGATATTGATGGTCAATGCGGGTGACATCGGCACACAGCAGGCGAATACAGCGTCCAGCCACGCAACAAGGCATGCCAAATTAGATGTTGCAGCAAAAGCTCTGCTTCGAAATTGCTTCGCGAAGCTCTACCCACCACATATCCCTGGTCGACTTCGAACACTCATGGAGAGGACAGCTGTGCTGACACAGGACAAAGAGGCCTTGGTTTCGTGCGTACTCAATCCTGCGGTGAGCAGTAATCGATCCAAGGTTCAGCCTAGTCTGCTTCCTTTGCTGGCTCAACAGCACGCGAATGCTGCTGAGGTGGAAGCAATTCTGCGCCCTCGTATGCCTGTCGTACGCACTGGACGGAAGCAAGCAGACGAGGACGAGCTCGAGGAGGATAAGTACGAAGCCGACGATCATGCAGAAGAAGATGTCACGGTGATTGATGACAACGCAGAAGCAGACGCTCAAGGTGGCGCTGATCAGCAAGCTATTGAGCCTACAGCTGACCTGCTAGCTGCTCTTGTCCAGCAAGATGCTGCGGCGGATAGTGAAGATTTGTACTCGGTCTCACCACAAATCATCGCCAAGACACGTCAGGAAGAGGCTGTTGTACTGGGAATCACATCCGAGAAGCGAAGAGCAGAAGAATTTCCAACAGAAACCGGAGCGCAGAAGCGTGCGAAGACTAATGCCGTCGAGGAAGGATCACCGGGACACGGCGAGGTGCAGGCCACAACGATATCAGAGCACCCGCCTAGCAGCTTCGTGACCGCACCTGAGCCGTCGCAGCAGGTGGTAGCTGAAACAAAGACTGTCTCTTCGACCGCAGTCACCAATACTGTCGACATGGGTAGTGATGACAGTGACTTCGAGATGCCTCCTTTGACCATGGAGCAGGATACTGAGGATGAGGACGATGAGGGCGAGGAGTAGCTGGGGATTCGTAGACAGGGCTGTTTGTATCAAGAATTCATGTAGCGCAATAACCTGCAAGCTAGTCGTGGCACCATTCGTCGGCAGTGAGGTGAAACGAAATGACTTCCCGCACAGACCAACTTGTCGCGCTTGAAACGCGTTGATCCTTCGAATGTCGCGGTCGCATATACGGTCGCTTTAATTCACAGATCTCGCGCACTCGTCCAAAGCACATTAAACATTCACCATCGCTCACTCACATACCATCCACATCACCGCCGCAATGTACACACTCCGCGCCGCCCGCGCCGTCCCAACAGCGACCCGCACCTTCTCGACAACAACCCCTCGAGCTCTCGCCAAGATGCAACTCATAGGACGTCTGGCAGATACTCCCGAGGCCGTGCCCACATCGACAGGACGAGAACTGATCAAGTACTCACTCGGTGTGCAAGGTGGACCAAGAGACGAGAATGGCAATCGGGCTGTGAGCTGGTTCAAGGTGGCTAGTTTCGCAGAGGGAGCGCAAAGAGATCTGCTTTTGAGTCTGCCTAAGGGGTGAGTAGTGTCACGCAACTGGCGCGACGAAGGATATCTGGAGGTCATTACGGATCGTGAGACGGAGCTGATGCGCGTGGCTTTACAGAACACAAATGTACGTCGAGGCTGAGGCGAAGATGGACAAATACCAGACTCAAGACGGAAGCGAAAGGACGGCGCTGAACTTGCTACAACGTGCGTACAGGATTCCAATCACGTCTAGTGTCCACGACCGTGTGGTCCCTCTAACATGCTACAGGCAACTTCGAAGCCCTCTCACGACCGCAGAACCGTGCTAACGAGTCAACGACCGGTGCCGAGTCCAATACCAATGCTGCTGAGGAGCCCTTGAGTGGTATCGGCGCATCTTGAAAGTATCGGAAGCAGTCTGTGTAATTCTACATTGTCTCGTACAGTGCGCGAATAGTGTATAGGCTCGTGTGAAGCCCTCGGGAGTTAGGACTGCCTGGACTTGGATTTGATGATGATGGAATGATACCTGGTTCACTCTACTCTGTATAGCGAATATACTGTACGTCTTACTCTCCACTCACAGCTCAAAGTAGCTTCCGGATAGGAAGCAGCATTTGCAGTGCTTGATCCTGTGTCATATGACGGAGGCGAGTACACATGAAGACTACCTGCGCACCACTCGGCTATGGTCTGGAAAGCAACGCTCAGCTTACAATCTGCACTCTGTAGATCCACGTAGGTACGGTAACATCTCACGATTAAGACTAGACTTGGCGGATCGCCGGCTCAGCGGCAGATCTCATATGAGGTATTTACTGGCTTGCATTGCATCGACAGTCTAAAGCTGAACGCCGCTTGACATGATTACAAATGGGAGCTGGGTGTCAGGCGTGCCGTCGTCGGTCGTCGAAGTAGTTCGGATGTGATCAGACGGTAGTAGGCACGACATCGAATGTTCGAAGAGACATCCAGGAATGCGGTCCGCTGCGTTCATGCGATAGTGGAACCTGGACAAAGCATATCGGTTACACTTGACCCGTCCCGCGGTCAAGCATCGCAAGAACTGCGCCATTGGCGGGCAGACGGCGGGTCAGAGGAGATTTTCTGTCGGCTGCGGTTAGTGGAGATGGAGCTTGAGTCTCGTGGAGTCGTGCATATGGCAAGTCTACTCGGCATCGTCGGTGTGAGCAGATTTCGGTGGACACTACTTCGCTGTCAACTGGCATGCACAATAATATGGGCAGATGAGCCTCGAATATGCGGTGTACGAGTCGCGATACCGCCACCTGATGCACGTGGTGAGCATTGCTCGTCGAAAGGACTCTCTTGGCAAGGGTTTGCCAGCAGGAGCACTTTCAATTTCTTCGGCGTCGGTGAACCAGCTTGTTTCCTCCTGTCCTGACACACGCAATGTCATTACTGCAACAAGCGTTCGCGGCACTTGGCAATTTCTTTCCTACACCATGCTACCACTACATCAGGGAGACTTCCCGACTCCGTACTTGTATCCGCTGACCGCAACCATTCCTTTTTGACATTACTCTGAAGAGGCTAGCCTAGCCAGAATGGACAGCACCATAGAAATAAATCGCGCTTGAGGGGTCTCTGTCGCTCTGCCGAGACCGCGCTTTTCGTCAGCAATATTCACGCGACCTTTGAGAGAACGAAATCCTGCTTGCTGCGCGTGCTGCATTGAAACGTGCTCTTCCTTCGACGATATGTTTCTTCCACTGCACGAGTGAGCCTGAGGCAAAGCGTTTTTGAGCCTTACCAAACCGCTCTGCCGGAAGTGTCTCGTCGGCACTGCTTCGTCATCCAGCCGGCTTTCCAACCTCACTGCCGTTCTACAGAACAACCCGCCTCGCTGGGCCTTGGCTCGCTCGCCACTCGTGATACGCAAACGAGTGTGGCTGAATACCCAATATCACATCACTCGCATCCGTTCTCTGACGAACTCTCTTATCATTCCAACCCAGGCAACAGCATACATCTCGTGGATATAATACACAATTCGACATAACCGCGGCGACCGTCACTGCGGCTGTCGTCGCCAAGCACGACACCAGCAGCTTAGATTTGCCTATACATATTGAATATTCAGTCGAACACCATCAGCATGGCTGTCGAGGCTGTCTCACAGCACTCGCCCGAGGTCAGCTCGGGCGCATCCTCCGAAAATGTCAGCACCAACGGCCACATCAAACCATCCTCAACCCACGACTCCCACGATATGATCCCCAACGGCGAATCACGACCAGTACGACCAGCGCCCATGCAAAAGAAGTCCACGCTCTCGAGATTAAGCAGGATGTTCTCACAGAAGGATGCCAACGCCGAGACTCGAGATCTGCCTAAGCAGGTGAACGTGCCAGAGACTGCAGTCGAAGAGGCGGAGGATGTGGACACAGGTGAAAAACGACCCGCGGTACCTTCGAGACAATCGTCAAAAGCAGGTCTACCTCCCGGCGCAGTGACCCGGACCGGCTCCGACTCGAAGAAGGAGAAGGAGAAGGAGAAGAGCCATGACCAGGCAGCTCCGGGACCAAAGCGATTTTGGGTTGACGACGACGGCGACCATCACCACACTCTGAAAAGCGCGAAGAGACAGGAGAAGCTTACGGACATGGTGCGAGACTTCTTGGGCGGCAAGAAGAAGGAACACCACGACGATCCTCAGCAACTCTCATTGATGTCGTCGTGGGTGGATCAGATTAAGAATGAACGGAATAAGTACGCGGGTGAGAAGACAGGAGGCCCAAATGCATCCGCTTCGTTAGTGCAGAAGTATGGTAAATGCCAGGAAATTGTTGGACGGGGCGCATTTGGTATCGTGCGGATAGCACACAAGGCCGACCCAAAGGATGCGAAACACGAGCAATTATACGCTGTCAAGGAGTTCCGGAGAAGACCTCAAGAAGACGCCAAGAAGTACAGCAAGCGACTGAACTCGGAATTCTGCATCTCTTCGTCATTACGGCATCCGAATGTTATTCACACTCTGGACTTGCTAGAAGATGCCAAAGGCGACTACTGCGAAGTGATGGAGTTCTGTGGTGGTGGCGATCTGTACTCTCTCGTTCTCGCTGCCGGCAAGCTCGAAGTGGTTGAAGCCGACTGCTACTTTCTTCAACTCATGCGTGGCGTGGAGTACATTCACGAAATGGGGGTGGCGCATCGCGATCTCAAACCCGAGAACCTCCTTCTCACCACCCACGGCGCTCTCAAGTTGGCCGACTTTGGCAACGGCGAGTGCTTCCGCATGGCGTGGGAGACGGAGCCGCACATGACGCAGGGTCTTTGTGGTAGCGCACCATACATTGCGCCTGAGGAGTACACCGACAAGGAGTTTGACCCACGGGCAGTGGACGTGTGGGCGTGTGGCGTGATATACATGGCTATGCGAACTGGCAGGCATTTGTGGCGTGTGGCGAAGAAGGATGAGGACGAATTCTACGAAAACTACATTCGTGGACGGAAAAGTGAAGAGGGCTATGCGCCGATTGAGACGTTGCATAGGGTGAGTTGTGGCGAACAAGATTTTGCAGAGATACGATACTGACAATCTTGACTAGGCACGTTGCAGAAACGTCATATACAGCATACTCGATCCAAATGCCGGCCGACGCATAAGTGCCCACCAAGTCCTAAATTCAGAATGGGGCAAGGGCATCAAAACCTGCAAGGCTGGCGAAGAGGGTCTGTAACACTCTCCGCCGGGCACAGAGTTGGCTTGTCATTCGTTACACCATCGAGACTTCGGCCCCATCTACCACTTTGATGGTAGCCATCTATCTTTCAGCACATACGGCACGACAGCATGGATTCATCTTCGAAAGCGACTGCCATGGCAGCGCACATTTGGGTTAAGGGCATTTTGGATGAAATGAGCGTTCTAGCGAGCACGGGCACGAGCATGGCATGCAGACAGATTTAAAGCACGCATTTGACGAATGACGGCCGAGACTCACGCTCGGAGGCACGTATGCCAAACGTGTGGCATGAAGTGTGCTCATTGGGCAACTGTACTTAGAATGAATAGTTCGGCTAGCATTCGATGCCTCCTCACAAGTTCTATAAGGACATCTTCAGAACCGGTTCTGCCACACATTTGATGTTTGGACTTGCGACTGACTCCCGCTAGTGATCGATGCTGTACTCGCGATGTCGCTATACCACCAAAGTGACGGTCATCAAACGAAGCCTGATCGTCAACTTGATCACGTGCATGACTCAGCCTCCGACCAGCAAGCGATCGGCATGCTCAGCCTCTTCCTTCCACAATCGCGTCGCGGGAACCTCAGCCTTGTGATGGCTTCCGTCACAAAGCAAAAGCAACCTCCCATGTGACGACTGGCTTGCAAGGGAATGGCGCAGGCAGCGAATAACGCATCTTCGAATAATCCTCCAGAGGCACATCTGGTCATGCTTGACCGGGTAGACAACTAAGCCCTGCGATCGGCCTCCATGTCGCTGCGCATGTTGGAGTCCAGTCTAGCCAACACACTTGTGCATATCACGCCAGATAACAGATAAGAACGCTAAGTGAGTAGCATGACCACACCTTTGTGTAACAACTCTTTCCCAATTTCACTGCAAGACGAACACCGCGATTCAAGCTAGCCCTTGGGCACCAACACATTTACCTCATTCCTTGAGCTCGCTACAACACTTCAAGTCCTAGCAGACGACCATGGGCTGCATTCCCTCCTCCTACTCCGCTCCCGCACCAGGCCTTCGCGACGCAGGTGTCGGAGATCCAAGGATTGCAAATGATAAAATCGATAGCGAGCGCAAAGCCCGCAAGACACGAAGGCGTCGACGCGGCAATGCTGGAGCTTTCGCTGCGATGGGTGGTGCTGCAGCGGCTAGGTAAGTTGTTTTCTGGCGCCCCGCCTGTACGACAGAAGAATGTTGGGGTTGGTGGGCATGGTGTTTGATATGTGCTGACGGGGTTTCTTGTAGTAGTGCAGGCGGAGGCGGTGGTGGCGGTGGCGGCGGATGCTAGAATGGTCCTGCGAGTAGTATCTTGACAACGATTCGATGGGTGGTGTGGTTCCTTCTCCCTGTGGTATCGACGACCTTCATCGATGCAGTTGATGCTCAGACTGTGGTGGACGGTGTACTAGCAGACTGCCAATTGCTCTGTGCGGTGGACGGGGCGTTCAATCGGTTTGATACATCGGTGTATCGTCTTATCTCGAATGTAGCTACCAGACAGCCAACTCGTTGATACAACAGCTGCCCAACATGTTGCGCTCGGGGGCAGATACGTTCGGCCTTCAACCAGGTTTCATATCTCCTCCTATTCTGTCATTTTGGTGCTAACCTTGCATACCAGCTGGTGGGTAAAACCTCATAGCATCTGGCTTTATAATCTCCGAGCGTGTGGAGGTCGAAGTGGTCAAAAGAACGGCGGGTATGTTCGCAAGTTCAGTGGCAATCCTAATGTACAGGTATGGACGTTTCACATGGATAGGCTTCGGGCCGTGTCCGGCGCTAGCGAGTCGGTGAGACGTCACTCCGATTGGGCATGAAATGCGCGAGCTTGCGACTCGCGTGAATTGCTCCAACATGCCATATCATGACCTAGTTGCTCACAGCATACACGACCCCAGTACGAGAAGACACTTGCAAGTCGCGACGCCTTCGACCTTCGACCGACTCTGAAGTCTCTGGAGACCAGCCTTGACACACAGTCCATTGGATCATACGACCAGCCGAAGCCTTCCGCCAGCCTTGGGTTGCTACGCACGAAGGACATTTATCGCATCAACCCCGACGTAAGAGCACAGAAGAGGTTCTGGATACACCTCTAGAACATGCGGCATAGCAAGGCTTATTAGGCTCCTGTCTCGGCTCGCTGCCTGACCGTTCAACACAGCGTAGAGAAGCGCTTAGTGACGCACTTCCTCTTCCCGTTCTCGACCTCATTCGTGCGCACATTACAGCGGTGTGGGTCGGAGTATACCTCAACATCTCGTGGGAGGGAGGGCACACAAACGGCCCTTCCTGAGCCAGGACGGCGACATGCAGACGAATCAAGCATCGCGTAAGAGAGCTGCACCGGGCACGTCACCTATGCCACCACTCGCGCCCCAGCAGCAGAACTTAAATTTTCAGCAGCCCACAGGCAATGCAGATTTTGGCAGTTACGATTTCTCGCAACCATTCAATGCCGAGCAGACCTTTGGCGACGCCTCGATAGCGATACCGCAAGATGCCAACAACTTCTCGTATATGCAGGATGCAGCGCTGCAACCCGCGTATGGCACAGCTGTCGCACCAGTACCCGTACAATCTACCGATCTTGTGCGACGGGCCCGAAACCATCCGCTTGCACCGCAGAATGGGCAGGATCAAGACCAATGGATGAGCATGGGTGGTAACAGTAGGGGTGCGACCGTGAGCGATGAGGATGAACAAGATCTGGATATGAAAGTTGCACTGGCCAAGAGGGATGCGCAAGGCAAGCGGAAGCAGATTCCGCCATTTGTGCAGAAGCTTAGCAGGTAAATAATTGCTTCATGACAGAGACGTTGGTGATGGCATGCTGATGATTACTATAGCTTCTTGGATAGTAGCCACACAGATCTGATTAGATGGTCAGATGACGGACGTTCGTTCATTGTTCTGGACGAGGACGAATTCGCACGGACATTGATACCGGAACTATTCAAACACAACAACTATGCCTCATTTGTTCGCCAGCTGAACATGTACGGCTTTCACAAGACAGTAAACATTACCGACGGCTCGCTCAGGCAGTCCGAAAAGGCTCGAAAAGGGGTGAAGCCTCCTAGCATGTACTCACATCCATATTTTCGAAAGAATAGACCGGATCTGTTGTGGCTTATACAGAAGCCAACTACCAAGCCTGGTGTCAAGAGGAAGCGGGATGGAACAGTCAAGGATCAATTCGACAGCGACGATGAGCGGCAGTATTCACCTCCTGTCGGCGGAAATCCCATCAGTGGTGTCATCGGAGAAGTTAGTGGGTCTGGCGCAAGTCAGGACGTGGCGACTCTTCCACGTAACGAACTGGTGACTGTACGCCGAGAGCTGCAAAAGCTACAAAATCAGCAACGATATATCTCGCAAATGATTTCGTCTCTAAAGGAGCAGAACGACCAATTCTACCGACAAGCAAGTGCCTTCCAAGCACTGCATGATCGACACGAGAACAGTATCAACGCCATTCTGACATTCCTCGCAACCTTCTACAACAGAAGCCTCGAAGGTCATGGCGCGCAAAACCTGGTCAACATGTTCAATAACGTTGCGCAAAGTCAGCAACCTCAGGGAAGTGTCGAGGAAGTGCCCGAAGGCGCAACAGATAGTGGCAACAGAATGCCACGGTTCTTCAAAAAACAACCGCTACTACTACCTGGCCCCGTAACAAATCTGCAAAGCCAAAGTCCGCAACAGCCTGGCATAGCGGTCACAGCGCCACCATCAGCACGAACGTCCATAAGCCCACCTCATGATGGTTCGAAGCGTGATAGCACATCTAGCGTGCCACCACAAAATGCTTGGAAAGCCAGTACGAGTACCAATCCCGTCATCAAAGATGACGCGCCAACGCCAAACCTCCTCAACACTGTGCCAGAGAACGATGAGATGATGAGCCTGATCAATGGTATCAATGCCACGAACGCCTCCACTCCAAGCACAGCCGCACCTGCCTTTGACTTCAGCTCAGCACTAGAACACTATCAGAACGCCAACGGTAACGCACCGCTAACTCCACAACAACGGGATACCATGCTAGCACTCATGGCCAATCAACAAGCGAGCACCAACACAGCCGGCAGTAACGGCAACAACGCTCTCGTCTCCCCTACACCACCCACAATGCCCGATCTGAACCAATTGAAAGAGACACAGCAACAACTCGAAATGCTCACCAACCTCCAGAAAGTCCAAGACGAGAAGGTGCAAGAGCTCAATCGCAGACTTCAGCCTCTCAGCCCTACGGGTAGTATCCCGGGTATAGCGAAGTACGGCGACGAGGACCCATTCAACATCACCGGTGCCCCAGGCGATTACGATCCCAACGCCTTCGTGAACTTCGACGATGAAGGCTGGGGCGACATTTCCGCCGCGAATAGTGCAAATCCAAATTTCGACTTCAGTGCTGGCAATAGCGGCGGCGAGATGGGCGATGGGATCGACTGGGACTTCGGCAATAATGCAGCAGGCGACGATATGTTTCAACTTAACAACGATGCTGTTTCTCAGGCTCAGGCTCACGCAGCAGCGGGGGGGTCGGCGCCGCCTATGGAGGATCATCATCATGGCGGAAGTGGGCATGGAAGGGTGGAGAGTTTGAGTAGTGAGGCAACGAGCCCGGCGCATACTGTGGCTGAGCAGGAGGAGCCTGGGTCGACGCCTAGGAAGCGGGCGAGGAGATCTTAGTGAGAGATCGAAATCTTCTGCTAGTTTGGGGTGGGAAGATGTGGATAGGTCTGTTCTTCGCTTGTCGTGATATACACGCTGTGCATAAATGCAAGTACAAATACAGAGACGAAGTCTTGATGTCCTCCATGACGAAAGCCACATCCAGATCACACATATTCTGCTCTGCGAACGTATTGTTGGAGGCTGATGAAGCCTGAGTATGGCGTTGACTTGTGAATAGGGGCACCAAATGACTGTACGTCACGAACAGAAGATGCTGCATCAGTACCATGACAGCTATGGATACAAGACCCCACTGCTTTCCATCCGACGCAACGCTAATGCTACAAATGCCTCGGTGGCGGAAGTTCCAAGGACCAATCTAGATGAAATTCCCGATCAATCCGAATCAGCATTCACGTCCCCAACCTCACCAACCGGCACCTCGACTCCCTGCAACCCCATCCCATTCTCCATCTCCATCTCTCCGTCCCCCTCATCATCATCGTCCAACACCCTCGCGGCCTTCTTCCTCTGACCAGGAGCCGCTGCCGCCTCCACATCGTCACCATCCCCATCCACCACATCATCGTCATCCGCAGCTGGCGTCCCACTAGCAGCAGGAACATCATCGTCCTCGCTCTCCTCCACCACCTCAGCAGATTTGAACTTCGAACTCTTAGCCGCCTGCCCCTTCCGCTCAAGCTTCCTCTTTTTCTTCTGCCTGGGTCTAGCCTCCGCCTCGCCATCCGAGCCCGTGCCGGTAAATGGCGTGGTACTCGCTCCCCGACTCCTACCACCTTTCCCACCACCTTCAACATCAGTCCCCCCGGCAACTTCACCATCACTATCATCCTCCGTCTTCTTCTTCCGCTTCTGCCTCTTCTCCCTCGGCTTCTTCTCCCTCTTCTTCTTCTCCCCCGTCTCAGCATCAGTAGTATACTCTGCCTCCTCCCGCCTCTTGTCCTCATCTTCCCTCAACACCCTCGCCTCCCGATCTTCCTCCGCCATGCGTGCGCGCTCCTCCTTGATCTTGCGCTCGCGTTCCTGCATCTCACCCAGTGCCTTCTCGCGCTCCATCTCCCGCTTCTTGATCTCCTCGTCCCGTCTCCTCTTCGCCTCCTCCAATCGCTCTTTGTTCTTGCGCTCGAAGTCGGCTTGTCTCTCCACGGCACCCAAAACTTGCCTCTTCATCGTATTCCGACCCATATTGGCACGAGCCTCCAAATCACCTCGTGGGAAAGGAGCATTAGGTTCCTTAGCAATAGCACCGAAAGCCTCAATCGCCTCATCCAACCCCTGCGCCGCATCCTCGACCTCTTCCGACGTCTTCTGCGTCTCCCCCAACCCAATAAGCAACTGCGCAAGCTGGATCTGCACAAACGCCACATTAAACCTCAAATTAATATTCTCCGGCGCCAGCTTTAAAGCCTGCTTCGACAAATCCAAACTCATCTTATACGCCTCCAACTTCTTCTCCTGCCGTCCACGCTGCAACCACACCCGCCCTAGACAAGCCAAGATCTGCGGGTCCACGTTCCCATCACCGCGTTCCTTCGCACTGCGGCCGAGCGCAAGTTCGTAATTCTCAATGGATCGCGACCATTGCTTCATCTCGGCAAACACGTGCCCTAGGTTCAGGTACACGGATGCGCTGATCCCCTTCAACGACTCGCGGACTTTGGAGAAGATCTGGATGGCATCTTGCGTTCCTTTCTTTTCCTCTACCATGGCGATGCCCATTCCTTGCGCTGCCCATGCGTTACGAGGGTCGATACTAAGAACTTTGTCGAAAAACTCGATGGCGCGGATGTATGTCTTACTGCGCTTCTCCTTGTCCTGATCCGTTTCCCGTCGCATCTCACGGGCGATGGTCAAGTGCAGGTTACCCATACCGATGAGCGAGTAGAGATCGTGTTTGTCGTGTTTTTGCAGTGTCTCCTTGAGGTGGCGTTGTTCTGGATCCTCGGCCAGATTGGCTGTGCGTTTCTTCGTGCGATGTAGATGCCATGTCTGCAGCGCGCGGAGGTCGAGGTTGCCTGGTTCGGATTGTAGTAGTTGTCTGAGGTTTTCTGTGGCTTCGCCTTGTGTGGTGGGGTCGAGTATGGCAGTGTATAGCAAGCGGGCACGAGCATCAGTATAGTCGGGATGTCTCTCGAGCAAACCAGAGTAGATGTTGGTTGCTTCCTGCGCCATGCCTTCGGCTTCATAGGTACGGGCGAGGTTAAAGGATATACTTGTTACGAGTGCGTCAGTGTCCAGGGAGTCGTCGCGTTCTCCCATCTTGACGCAGCTGTTAAGTGCGGTCTGGAAGTCTTCTCGCGCTTGCGTGTACTTGTCTGCCTGGTAGTGGAAGCAGCCAATATTGTGGAGAAGTTGCGGGCTGAGCAGCTCTCGTCGTGCTCTCCTCTCTTCGGCTTCATCACCAATGTCATCAGGTAAACGATCGTCGTCTTCTGCAATATCATCCAGCTCCATCTGCTCGACTTGCAACAAGCAGCCTAGTGCTCGATCCGGCGCTTCTTGCTCATAGAGCCTTGCCAGATTCAGCAGCACAGCAGAGTCAGGCGAAACTTTCCGCTTTGGATCTTTCCAAGCCACTCGTACCTGCTCAAGGAGCCCGATCGCTCTCTTCGCTTCTATAGACCTGTCCTCCTTCCCACCAGCAGCCTGGTTGGCGAACACCTCCTCGGCGTGCAGTATACCCAATAAAGTCATCGCTTCGGTACTCTTCTGCCCACCTGCTGCAGCTTGCGTCGGAGCCGAGATGATCTTGTCGAGCCTGAACTTCGCACCATCCAGATCTGCCATTAGTGTTTTGAGCTGTGCTGCGCCAAACTTGGCTGGTAGGTAGCCTTTCTCATCACCTCCTCGGGCTTGATCAGCTTTGCTATAGTAGTCGGCGGCCTTGGCAAGATCGGTGCCCTCATAATGCTCCTTTCGTGCCAGAAGATACCAGCCGTCTGATGCTACAGCGTTGACATCGGTCTGTTCGATCGCTCTCCGTGCCAGTCGCTCGACGTTTGCCCAGGCCTTACGAAGAAGAAAGTAGGATCCGAAAGTTGCGCAGGCCAAAGCGTGCATCCCGTTGAGCTTGAATGCAGTCTGTGTGTGCGTAGTCATTGCCTTCTTATAGATCTCCGCGAACTGTGGATCGGCCGTAGTGTACTGGCTCGACTCGTCGAGGTATGACAGACCAAGGAGTATATTCGCGGGGATGTTACGCTCTGAGTTGATGTCCAGACTTCGTTGCCAGGCAGCACAAGCGTGCTCCTTGTGCCCCAAAGCCCACAGACAACAGCCAATACCAATCCGGGGATCTGGGTCTTGCATATCAGGCGCCAGTGTGAGGACTTGCTGGTAGATGGCTAGAGACTCAGCATACCGGCCAAGCGAGAATTGTACCTTGGCCTTGCCCAGCATAGCCATAACATTCTTGCCCTTCGAACTCTTGTATGCATCGTCAAAGCACTTTGCAGCCTGCTTCAACGTGTCCATGCGCTCGCTGTTGTCCACTCCGCCTGATCCGCTCTTGCTGGGTTGTAGAGATGCTCGCAGCAAGTATAGTGTACCTCGCGCAAGGAACAATGGTGGATACTGTGGACTGATGCGTGATGCTTCGTTCAAGGTAGTCGTCGCGGCATGCAGCCAATGATCTTTGGTCCGATCATCGTCCGTGACCTGTGTCGGCTTCACACGAGGCGCATTCCTGCACTTCCACAGATACAGCCAGCATTGACATGACAGCAATACCAGCTTGTCCTCACTCCGACCTCGTGCGACTGCGCCTAGTCCCTTTTGTAGTATGTCGATGGCAATATTCACTTTATTGTGCTTCGCATATGCCAGAGCGATCGTCACCCAGTAGTTCCGCGCAGCGTTTTCTCCTTCGAGAAGATCGCACAGCTCGTCCGTCTCGTCCATGAGCTCGGTGAGGTCGAGGTTGACTGCTTCGTCGCCATCCTCGCCGCGGACAGGGATATCGATGACGGCGGGGATGTCACTGAAGCGCGCATATTGTTGATCGGCGTGGCCATTGATGCCATTCGTGTGCCCGTTCGTTACCGCGGCCATACTTTCGATTCAACGGTAGGGGTCGAAGCCAATGCTCAATGGAGGTCGGTGTAGGTGCTCAAGGGGTCATCATCGTCAGGGGCGTCGCGGCATGAAGAGAATGTCGAAGAGCACAGTTGTTGAACTTGTTGAGGTTTACTGCGAGTGAGTGATGAGATAACCAAAAGTTCTCGAACATATGAACGAACGCGATCGGGAGAGCGCCGCGACGAGAGCCGCTAATGCACCCCGCAAGGATCCACCCGCAGAGCCTCGGAACTCTAACAGGGATCAGTCGGCAGGAGGTCGTGGCCAAGATCCGAGGCGCAGTACAATGAAATAATGAATTACATTCGATGTCTAAGCATCACGACTACAAGTCAAGGACATGCTTGGAAAGCATTCGACTCTACGATGACGTTGACGGTGACGAAGCGAAGACAGGCTGTGAATAGGTAGCCAACCTGTAGCACCATCGCCATCCAGCATGTCTTACTCGCAGAGACCGTACGCCAATGGCACCACCAACGGAAACAACAATGGCAACCACCATAACGTCAGCTATATGAATGGAGCCTCACTCGCCGCTAACAGCGACCGACTTCGACGCTTCGATTTCGAGACGACACCCGACACCTCCGCAGACGAACGATCACGGTCCAGGGGACCCGGAGGTTATGGAGGCTTCGGCGCACAGCAACAGAGCAGTCAGATCCAAGCGCCCTCGCACCTGGATCGGCGGCAAGCCAACCGGAGGAGTCGCGACCAAGCAGGATATGGCTGGGACAGTTCACGAAGTCGTTCGCGAGGTGCACCTGCATTGCGCCGTGGACCTCAAGGCAACAATGTCGACGAGATATTGCGGTATATCGGCCAACACTGGTCCTTCATGGCCAATGATAGCTGTATACCGATCAAAGTTGCTCTACAACTCATGGACCCGTCGAGTCTAGGACTAGCGGACCAGTATGATCAGTTCCAAGATGTGCACCAGCAGCTACAGAACGCATTGAAGGTCATCGTCAATGAGCACCATCAGGGCTTCAACAGCAGTATAGGTACTTTCCACAAGATCCAAGCTGCTATCCATGCTTCGCAGCAACGTGTGAGGACACTGCGGGCGTCTCTTGTGCAGGCGAAGGAGAGTCTGTCAACCGCAAAGCCTGAGCTGCGGACACATGCAGCGAGCAGTCAGAGCTACGATCAGATGCTGCAGACAATCGCCGACATTGAGACACTACAGGGCATTCCGGATCTACTGGACGCTCAGACGAACGAGAAAAGGTTCCTTGGAGCTGTGACGACTCTGCAAGAAGGATTGACACTGATCCGAAAACCGGAGATGGAAGATATTGGTGCGTTGTCCGAGCTAAGGCTACGGCTTAGCAACCAAGAACAGTATTTGTCAGATCACCTGATTGAGGAATTGCATAACCATCTCTACCTCAAATCACCGTACTGCGAAGAGAGGTGGAAGAGCCACAGTAAACGAGATCTTGCCGAGAGCGCCACAGTTTCTGACGACGATCGCGCGATGTGGACATTCCTAGATGGCTACGACGGCCGACAGGAGATGCAAGAAGACACCACACGGAATCCCGAAGCCGGCAGCTTTTACTACATACAGGTGTTAGTAGAGTCGCTGAATCGTATGGGCAGACTAGAGCAGGCCGTCGATGAGATCGAGCGAAGACTACCTGTTGAGCTGTTTAGAGTGGTAGAGCGTTCACATGGGGAAGTCGAGCAGAGACATCCAACCACAATGCGGAGCGCGGCAGCTCGAAAACGCCAACAAGAATTAAGCGCTGGCCAAGGACCAGACGGTGAGCAACGAGCAATATTGGAAGATCTCCTGCGTACACTGTACGCAAAGTTCGAGGCTATCACCGAAGGCCATCGTGTCTTGCACGACGTCACCGCGGCGATCACGAGGCGAGAAGCGCATCTTGCTCACGGCGACACAAGCTCGGTCAACAGGAGCTTCCGCGAACTCTGGAAGCTCCTCCAATCTGAAATTCGTTCGCTGCTCCATGACCACCTCACCATAACCGGCGCCTCTGGCCTCGCAGGCCGTACGAACCGTGAGAATGATATCAATCTCAACATGTTCCGCCCGACACCACGAGACAAGACGAAGAAACTCTTCCGCGCAGCAGAGACAGCTGACGCCAAGGCCGGAGGGGACTCGGACATGGCGATCGAGAAGGAGGATTTGATGAATATGCTTAAAGACTCTGTGCCTGGACTTGTGAATACGGACTTGCAGACTTCACAAGCGAGCAGGGATCGTCTGGAGTCCGAACGCGTGATGGCGGAGAAGAGCGCGACAGGGCATAAACTCCTGGTCGAGCCGCGACTGTTCAACATGTCCACACTGCTGCCTCCCTCTCTATCATTCCTGCATCGTTTACGCACAATCGTTCCTGCATCTGGCGGCGTAATACCTAGCACGTTGACTTCCTTCCTCGACGACTTTCTCATCAACGTCTTCTACCCTCAACTAGACGAGACACTACTCGATCTCTGCTCCGCAGCAACAAGCGACGCGGAAGCATTCACAATCGACCCCGAATGGGCGAAGTTCAGCGCGAGACCCGTGTTTAAGGGAGCAGTCAGAGTGCTGCAAGTAATCGAGGGCGTGTGTGAGATGCTAGACGCGCTGCCGCACGAGCAGAGCTTCTCCTCCTTAGTGGTCGGGCAATTGAGCGAGTACTATGATCGATGTTATGTCTGGAGCAAAGGACTCTTACAGCGTGCTGCCAGTGCTCCAGGCAGTAACGGGACGACGGCAGCTGGTGGTGGTGCGGAGAACGTGGTGATGAGGATGAGACTAGCGGCCGATCTTGCCACAGCTGGGGATATCAACGATACTATCATAGAGATCCTCACGCTGGACACGAAACCCGATCTTGAAGGAGGCGATGCCACGCGCGATCGGACGGTGCTGGTGGAGAAGGAGAGCGCGCTCCTACTGAACCTTGTCCGCGATCGACAGGTCGAAGAGGCGGATCTCATTAATGACCGCAAAGCTTTGTCGGCTTTGTGCACGATGCACGTTAGTATGAAGTGGCTTGCCGCCAAGTGTCAGAAGCTGCGGTATCTGAGTCCAAGGGCAATCGATATGGGATCCGCTGACCCTGCGGCGAATATCTCCAGCGCTAATGCAGGTGGGAAGAGTAAGAGATGGACGCAGAATACCGCTGGTTCATTACAACATCTACCTGGCGAGCCCACAGGGCCATATCTCCCGCTCGATCCTACCACCGCCCCGCAATTAGACGCCGTGGTCGTGTCTTTTACAGAGCTTTCGCATCTTCTGCTAAGGACATTGCATGTGGACCTTCGACTCCAACTCCTGTATGGCCTGACGCAAGCGATGAGTAGTACCTACGCTCTCGGCCAACCATATAACGACCCCGACCCAGCGATCCTGGACCTAGCGAAGAACTTATCAACATACGACGCAGCTGTAGCGCCAAATCTCATGGCGCAGCAACACGAATTCCTACTCAACGGCCTCGAAGTGCTAGCAGGAAATGCCGTGGTCTCAATGGTGAAGCTAATACCAGGTCTAGACGACCACGGTCTCGCGCGGCTCCAACTCAATATCCTCGTGCTACAGCAGACGCTTAAGACGCTCTCGCCTGCATCCACCACATCAACCGCTATCATGCCACCTTCTGGAAGCACCAACAGCAGCAGTCTGACAAAAGCAGCCTCATTCTACGCCCTGCCCACACCTCCACCGGGCCTCAATAGTAATACAGGCTGTGATAACATCCTCAACGCGGGCAAGAAAAACAACACCTTCAGTAAAGACGACCTGGAAGCGCTAGTCCGCTTATGCTGGAGAGCGGATCGCGAGGGCACGACGGGGGTCGGGGATGTAGAGGCGTATGTTGCACGGCTTAGATCTGAAGGTGCTGGCGCTGGTGGTGCTGGAGGTGCGGGCGGAGCGTTTCCGAAGAGAGGGGTGAGTTTGAGTAGGAAGAGGTCTGAGCAGATGGTTCGACGGGCTGGTGGTGGGACGGGGACAGGGACAGGGACAGGGACAGGGACAGGGGCTAGTACGCCAACTGCGGGAGCGTAGGCGAAGCTGAGCGCTTTGAGCAAGACTACTGACACTGGGTTGTTGTGAGCATTCTGTAGTATACCACTTTGTCAAAAACCAGAGAAATCTTTGAGTAAAGGCACACATTTGCACTTTCCAAAATCCTTCAGCTAGCTCGAGAATATCTGAGGCACCGCGCATCGCAGTGTGTAATAAGCAAAGCTGTGGTATCCAAAACAATCTCGGCGAGAGACGCAGACAGGAGAGACAAAGGCAAAGCATAAGCAAATTCATCCCCACGCGAGCCCGGTTTCCGTCCCACGAGGAAACACCATCATCAGGAGGGCTACCAGCCACTCGACTGTAGTATACCCTTGTCCATCCCTCCCAGCCCAAACATACAAAATTAGAGATATGGACATGTTCCGCTGCGGACTGTCAATGCACCCATTCCCCCATGTGCCTCGCTGCGTCGACTTCGTGGTGCACGTTACGTCTTGACGTCTTTGCCGTTCTCTCTTTCCATCCTCCACTCACTCATTCATGTTATAAGGCGTCCATCGCCACAGCATTGGGCAGACCCCCCATGTTCACATGCGCACTTAGATTGCCGAATTTGGACATACTGATCTCGTCCTCCATCAACGACATGCCAATCCCACTGTCGTCGATATCAGTCTCATGCTGCTGAGACTGCTGTGATAGCTGCGAAGGTTTCTGAACAGCGAAAGCCATGTTATGGCTCGGTGGCAAGTGGTGATTGTTCATCGGAGCAGTGGGCTGGAACGTCTGCTGCTGTTGCTGGCCATTTGGGCCACCATAAGCTGAGTGCGGATGGTAGCTATTTCCGTTGCTGTCGGGTGCCATGCTACTTCGGTGGCTGCTGTATTGGCTTGCTGGCGGTCCGTTGTCCATGACTGGTGATTGGTACATGGGCACGCCATGCTGCATCATTTGGCCACTCATTGTGGGTTCGAGGAAGCCACCCATTTCTGCTAGCCAGAGAGCCATCTCGTCGACAAAGATCTTGAGGACCCACCAGTGACCGTATGACTGGCCGTTCATGATAGTGATGTCTCGCAGTGCCGCTGTGCCCATGGCGGAAATGCAGTGCAAGATCGTCCTCGCCGAGGCTTGTGGAAAGCGGCCTGGTATTGAGGAGATGAATGTTGACCATCGATCAAGCACATTCTCGGTCGAGACACCCGACGCTCCATCTCGCGATCCAGTCTGGTTTTGCAGGAATTGTGCGAAGGAGCCGTTGTCCTCGAAGTTGTAAGGAGTGAAGCCGTACGGATCGTCCTGGAATGCTGGAGCTTGAAGTGGCTCAAGCAGACTTCGCATCTCGGATGTCATGATCTTATAGACTTCTTCGTAGCCACAGTCTGGCAGCTCAGCCTCCATAACACGCTTCGGGTTGACGGTCTTGACCCACTCCACCCACATTTGCTCGCGATTCTGGTCGATGGTGAGCAAATTCGCAGCAGCGTGAGCAGACTGATTGACCCGGATGAGACGGTACAGCAGCCCAGCAAACACGGTGGCAGGTCGTAGCTTTGCTTCAAGCACATGTGCAGGTTGCTGTGCGAATGTCTTCGCGATGTGGCCATGGAGGCTGGCAGATATGTTCGACAAGATGTTAATAACAACCACGGGAGCCGCCTGCAAAGTCAGACGACTGACGAATCGTACCATCGTCCGGTACATGACGAGATCACACTCCTCGATCCATCCAGCCAGATTTGGGTGTGTAAAGAGCTTCTGTACGGGCACAGTAAGCGTGCCATGAAACGAGGTATATAGTCGGAAGAACTGTTTCTCCTTGCAAAAGCGAATGCTGTCGATGAGGGACGTGACGTGTGTACGGTATAGCGCCACAAGTGACTCGGCTGTGTCGTAATCGGTCCGGTATGGTAAGTACGATGCTATGGGTGGGAGATTGACTGGCTCGTTCTCGGAAAATGGTGGAAGATTTGCTGATGGGAAGCGCAGGCAGTGTGAGTATGACATTGACTCTTGCGTCCCAGCCTGCATGCCTCGACTGTCTGGGTATGCAAAAGCTCGTGCTTGTGAGGGTGGTCCGCGAGGTATCGCTGATCGAGGAGGCTGAAAGTCGAAGGCTTGGTCTGCAGCTGGGAACGCGGCAGTGTCGGCCTGCAGGCGAGGCATGTTGTTGAAATCAATCTGCTGTGTGCTGGCAGACTCGCTACGATGCGATCGTACGTCCATATGCGGCTGCTGTCCGAAGTCTGGGTTTGTGATTGGGTTCATATTCTCGTCTTCGAGTGCCAGGTCGACATAATGATACTTGCTCTCGCCACGCACACCCAGTCTTCGGGTCTGGATGCCTGGGAAGATCACACGTACGAGCTTTCCAAACGATGCTGGATTAAGCGGCACAACGCGCTCAGTACCACAGCGATTAGCATACTGGGAGTAGACCCGGTTTCGTGGTACGGATGACTTTGCAGGTTTGCACACAGCGCGAAGCCTGTGAAGTGTCAGTCGCACGTCCTTCGTTGTATCTAGACCAGTCAAGCATACCATAGCATTGCGAAAAGCTGCTTTGTCTTCTCCGCCATCGGCGTACGCTCCTTCTGGATCACCTCTTGCGCAACGTCGCGTAAAGGTCTTCCCTCGTTCCTGGTGAGCATCTCGCGAAGCTCCTTGTCGTTCGTAGCAGTTGCAGCAGATCCCTTCCTTCTCTTGTCGTCACCCATTTCAGCTCCACTGCCTGCTGCCACTGACTCGAGTCGCGCGTGGCCCGCGTACGTTGGCTCTTGTCCTTGCATATATGGAGAGTCGTGTGAGAAGGACAGACTATGCTGCATCGCGTATGGCGGGCCTGGTACATTCGGGATGCCATGTTGTTGCGCATCAACGAAGCCATGCATCGGTTGTTGATTGTTGGCTTGATATTGGAGCAACTGCGCCTCGGGCGTAGGCTGAACATGTTGCGACATGAACATTGAGCTGTCCTCGTGTCGCTGAGAGGTGGCGCTGGTTGTAGAGGCTCGTGACTGTGGTCTGCTAAGCGCTGAGACAGAGACTGATGGTCGATGTCGTACCGCCATGACTGCGAGCTTGTGTTGTTCCACCCGGCTTTTAAGTACGCTAAGAGACGACAAGGCCAAAGGTGTATAGACCAGCGAGGTCGTCCACACCCGGTGTCGTATATTCGTTTGTCTTCTTAGCGATACCCGATCTCGTAAGTCCAGATGTGAGCCTCGAGAGCGAGGTCCGGACAGTCTCAGTGGTCTTCTGGAATACCACAAACAACAAACTGCGCAGCGACAGTGTTCGTGGATGCGCAGGCTCGAAACGCGATAAAGATGCTATGTGTTATTGTCAGTACGCCCTGCAGCTCCGCACTGGTGAACAACAATCCCAGTTTGTGTCGAGTCTCTTCGCGCTGCAGATGCGATATGCGCCGGGAGTGGTTGGAGCTGCGACTTGAATTGTTTTGATCAACAGTCGGCACGGCAATCATCCGCAGCCACAGCTGCCAAGATAACGCTTTGACCAAGCACATCACCTGACTTCACATGTCTAATTCGATTTTCGACATCCAACGGTTCGATGTCAATGTGATCGCGAAACACCGATGAATCTCCCTTCACTGCTGATTGCCACCCTCGCCTAAAGCACAATTGTCTCGTCGTGAAGAGAGACGCGTTGGCTGTCGCAGCATCAGGCCAATCACGAGAAGCGTGGACCACGTCATAATTCGTTCCCCACCGCAATTGTGCCTCTCAGCCCAGACCTCAATCTTGCTCTCTTCCTCGTCCCATCCACCCACCGTGCGCTTTCACTGTCCCGGAACACCTTTCGTATCTCTTGAGACAATCAAACCATAACCACCTTCAACAACACCGCCAAAATGAGTTCAGGCCAGAGCAACCAGTCTATCCAAGGCAAGCTATCGCAAACACAATCGGCAGTCCGGAGACAATGCTAACAGCTGTATAGAGCGCGCACAGCAGCAACTCGGTGCTCTTGATGTAAGAAGATCTGAGCAACGCCCTGGTACCACACGCAGCTGACCATCTTCCAGAAAGAGCTATCGAGGTATGGACCCCTCAATCAATTCGAGCAGCAGACGAGCGTGCCCAAGGTATACGTCGTGCTCGGCCTCGGCGCCCTCTACTTCTTCCTTGTCTTCTTCAACATCGCCGGCGAATTCCTGGTGAACACTGCTGGCTTCGCTATCCCGGCATACTACTCTCTGGAGGCCCTGTTCTCAGCTGGCAAGTCAGACGATACTCAGTGGCTTACGGTATGTGGCAGCCTTTCCAATCGCCGACATTATGTTGTGCTGATCATGTGAATAGTACTGGGTCGTCTACGCGTTCTTCACCGTGATTGAGTCAGCCATCAATGCTGTCTACTGGTTCCCCTTCTACTACGTCTTCAAGTTTGTTTTTGTGCTTTGGATGGCACTCCCCCAGACTGGGTATGCGTTTTCTCTCACCTACTCATCTCGCTTGTGCTGACATTAGCCTAGTGGCGCTCAACTTGTTTTCCGCTCCCTCCTCCAGCCTCTCTTCGCCAAGTTCTTCGACGGCGGCAATACCACCTCTGGCAATCTCCGTGCCCAGGCCGACAAGGCTACGGGCAAGAGCTTGTAAGCACTCCAGGAGATGTGCGAGGAAGGGCTTGGGATGCAGTAAGCAAGTTTTGATGCGAAGGAAGAGCGCATACTTGAGTGCAAGATGTAGAGGGGAGACAGGTAATCTGGTGATGATGAATTGTGGAGGATGGGAAAATGATCTATGACGGTCATGATTGACGGCTTTGTGAATTTTGCGACTACCAGGAACGGCATGCTTCGGCCCAGGTTGATGCAGATACGGCGATAGATTGATAGCGGTATGTCAAGGTGGTTTCATTGTACGTGAAGTCTCAACAAAGTCACATTGGATCCATGATGTGACATCGCAGGGCCTGGCCGCGATTGACGTCCAGCGGGTAAGAGCGACGGACTCACGGTCGTGCTTCCCTTGAATTTACACAGAGTGAGCACAGACCTTCGACTTCTTATCATCACCACTCACTCCCTGCAGATTTCTCGTTTGCTCACTACTTCAGTACATACACGACTACATCTTTTCAACACCTACGATATACCATGGCGACTGCCGTAGGCCTGTCACAGTCTCAGCTGAGCAGGATGCTCGTACTGCAGCTTGACCAACTCATATCAACACTGCACATGGTCCGCGGTGCACGAGAAGACTATTACAACATGGTCAGAGCCAACTGCTATATGAGAGGAGTAGCTGTGCCACGCTTGCTGCAAGAAGAATTGAATGCCTCTCGCCATGCACTTACGATTGCCCTTATAACAGCACATCTGTGCGTACGGGGTGACAAGCGATCATTCTGGCGTTTGCAGAGACTGCAGAAGCTCGTGACGAGTTGCTTGAGTAATGTTCGGCTCATCGAGAGCGACCGCTGGCAGATGAACACCGCTTCGAACAAGGACGAGTGGATATGTGTGGCTCGCAGGGCTCGCTTTCGAGACTCGCAAAGTCTTCTCGGGGCTTCGTTGACTGGCTATCTTGCCGCGGCCACCCCTTTTGTGGATGCAGGGGATCCAAATAAAATCGCCTCGCCAATCCATTCGCTCTTAGCAGCCCTTGCGAGCCGCGACCCCTACTTGAAGCCGCGCCGATATGGCGGCCAAAGCAGGCTCTCGACATCTTCGAAAACACAGCAAAGCAACACCTAGTCACTATGCGGTCTGTCGACTTCTCTATTGTCACTTTCCCAGTACCAACGACCTCGTTGTGGCCACGAGACGCCGCTGATCCATGCGAATTGCTACTGAGATATGACTTCTTCAACTCGCTGTGTCAGTCATGCACGCCGCCCAACATCCTACAAGGTGACAACCGCAAGGTCTACCTCAGTCTCGGTGCTGTTGCCCGTGAGAAGTGGGTAGCAGACGGACACCCGACTATTTGGGAGCAGGATGAAGCTTTCTCTTACAGTCCATTACTTTGGGCCAAGACCCTATGCGAAGTCGGCTTCGCGGTCGGCTTCATCTTTGACGATGATCCTAGCGTCGTAGTATGGCCCACGGGTGATACGGATCTGGTAGGCGGCCACTCGGCCGTCGTCTACTGCGCACAAGTCCGGCCTTCGCTATGGCACTACAAGCCCTTTGCAATCTCTGATGCAGTCAGCACTACCGTTGCGAAGACCGCTCGCACAGTCGATCTGCAGCCACAGAAGGGCACATTGTTGAACCTGCCTTCGGAGCTACGCAATCTCATATACGACGCAAGCCTCGAGCATAACGAGCTAGACTGCGGACCGGACCCTGCGCCATGTCTGCTTGAGATGAGAGTCCCTGCACTGTGTTCGACCTGCCATCAGATTAGGGACGAATTCGCGCCCATCTACCTGTCTTCCAGACAGTGGTCGATCGGGGCACAGATCGATGGACAAGAGGGCCCGAGAAAACCTGCTGACAGTATCTTCTCGCCGGCCAATTACTGGTTAATGCACTTACCAGTTGAGGTAAGCTTCAAACAAATCAGGATCAGCTTGATGTTCGTTTACCCGCCCCATGGGTCTCGCCAGGAGTGTGTTTTGGTATTCGATATCGATGTTGCCACGACGAGGAAGGTGAGCAGAGCAGAATTGGCGTTTCGGAAATCCTCATGGAGCCGGACGACGAGGATAGAACAGTACGAAGACTTGCTTAGAGAACTCATCGATATGCTGCTGGAGGATGGCGATAAGAGAGGCCTGACGATGACGGATCTGGTCGCCATCATGGATTTTTGCTTACAGTATCATGGGCCACCCGATTGACGAGATTGAACGATAACGAGGAGGTGCATTGTCGAGGCAAGTGCTGTAGCAGCAGAGTCGCCCCCTGAAGGGACTCCGAGATCTTGGGAAGGCAGAGCGTGTGAATGAAGTTCCACCGCGCCTTTGAGCTGATATGCGATTGCCTTGTTGACGTGATGCGGCGCATAGGGCCATCTCTCTCTCCAGGGCAAGTGCGCATCCCATAGTAGCGATAAGAGTCACTAGGAGGCAGCTATCTTAGTAACTTTCCGACGTCGCCAGGAGATCCGCACAGCTAGTGAGGGATGGAGAAAGGTAGGTATAGAATTACATGAAGTACAAGATCTACAATCGTAAGAATGCTCCTTCAGATCTTCAATCCATGAGGGGTGGTGGAAGCATACCTAGACGTTCCGCTGCTCATACAAAAAAAAACGCCATTTCTATATCCCCTGCATCCCATCGCCCAGAACGCCTGCAGCAAGCTCCTTCTGCTCGACACAAACAACTACGATGTCCCGAAGAACACCTCCACTCAGGACTTGCGAAAAAGCACACTTTCTCACCCCAAACACCAACAAAGTCCTTGCAATGCAAACTAACCACCACGATTTCCAACCCCAACAAACGAATCCTACGACTTCAGCGAATCCCGCATACTCTGCACACTCGCACTCGTAGTCGGCAACACACTCCCGCCCGCCGGCCCACCCTTAGAAGCGGCATCCTTCTTCTGCCTAACCTTCGCCACCGCATAAACCAACCCACTCACAAACCCGACCCCGATCGCACTAACACTCGGAATCGTAACGGGCGCATCAAAGAAAACCAAGCCGGAGATCGCAATGGGAAGTTTATTCAACGCGCCGACCATGGAGTATGTAGTGGAGGAAGTGATGCGGACGCACCAGGCCGAGGTGTAGGAGATGAAGACGGAGCTGAGGCCGGAAATGACCATGGTGGAGAAGATCCAGGTTCGGGTTTCTGGGGGAAAGACAGTGGAGAGGTTGGCCGAGGACCAGTTTTCCAGGAAGAGGGAGCAGAGGAGGAGGATGGGGATGGAGAGGAGGTTGTTGTAGTACATTGCTAAAAGTTCATCTGAGTCAGTCTCGCCGTTGTCGACGTTGCAAGGAAGGTGGGAAGTCAAACGACTTACTGTCGTAGTCGGAGAAATTGGTCAACTTGATCCTCTTCCGCATCGCCAACAGGAACGTCGCCGAGCAGAAACAATTGAACATCATCCACAAATACCCAGCATTCAACGTGGAGATCTTCTCCGCCGCCTCCCCGCTCACCGCATCCCCGCCATAACTCGTAAGCGCATGCTGGATATCCGCCCACGCCGCAATCACGGAACTCGCCACCATCAAACCAAACGAAAGCAGCGCCATGCTCGTCACGCTGCCGCCGAACCAGAGGACTTCGCCGTAGGCTATGAGGATGATGGTGAGGTTCTTGAAGATGGTGTAGACGGGTATGCTCAGGTATTGGAGGGCTTTGGTGGAGGTGTAGATCATGCCGATGAGGAGGAGGGAGATGGGGAACCATTTCCGGGCTTCGTCGCGGTGGAAGTCGCGGAAGGAGATGAGGGAGGCGGATTTGGCGGTTTGGATGGCGAGGATGCAGACGATGGACTGTAGCCATAACATTTCACACAAGTCAGCACTGCCATCACGTCATACAAAAAAAGCATCGTGCATAATGCTAGGAGTTTTTGTGGGATGAGGTTGAGACTTACCTGTACGGCGAGCAGCAAGAAATTCATATTGAACCCGTTGCCGCTCAGGACATATTTGTTCGTCACCGTCATGAGGATGCTGCTCCCACAGTATGCGGTTATGGCTATGACGGGGTTGTTCGTGACGCTACCAGCTAACACGTTCTTCGCGGGTCGTGGCTCGAGGGGTTTGGGTTGGGCGTCGAAGTGGGCGCTGCCGTTACCGTTGGGCATCTTCTCGCCCATTTCGATGGTGGCATCGCGTTTTTTATCGTCGGCCATGTTGATGTGTGGGTGTGGGTGTGGGTGTGGGTGTGGTGGAAGGGTGGAAGTGGGTGTGGACGGAGGAGAGGTCCGCGGCGCAAAGGCTGAGGCGGGTTTCCAAGCTCGGGTTTGGGGGAAGCCGATGCGGGTCGTCGTGGTGGGTGGTTGGGGGGTGCGCTGGGCGCAGTCAGTGGATGATGTGGATGCTGTGGATGATGTGGATGATGTGGATGATGTGGATGATGTGGAAGGAGTGGTATGACTGAATAGTAAATAAATGGACAGGAAGGGAGGTGGATGGATGATGGGAGGTGAGGTTGTGCCTTTCTCTCTCCTGCTTTCCGCTGCGAGTGCAAGGGTCTTCCCCCAAACGTTTGGGTTCAAGGCGGGATGGGATATCCACGTGGCTTTCTTCTCGTATATCTCAACGAGACAACGAATGCCAAGATGCAGGATGTTTGAAGGAGGAAAGTAGTAATATGAGGTTGTTGCTACAAGCTGCTTCACGGCCCAAATCAGCCAACACTGCTGGATTTCCCCGTCATCCAAGATTATTTTATGGACGTATACGAGGCCTCAGCTCAGCCCTGCAGGCGATCTCCCACTAGCGTGCCACACAACGCGTCTCCCGACTTTCCCCTCCACGTGCCCGCTATCAGAAATTCCCCAGAAATTCCCCCAATGCCACACAATACCGCTCCCTCGACAAATAAATCCGCCATACCACCACCACCACCATCACCACTTCGATCATGCCCGCCCTCGACCCCCACGTCGCCACCCTCCTCGACAAACACGTCACCACCCACGACTCGGACGACGAAGACGCGCTAATCGCCGAACTCGAAGCCGAAGACAACGACGACAATACCACGCTCGCCCACCTCCGCTCCGAAAGGATAAACCAGCTCCACGCCGAATACACGCGCACCAAGACTCTTAAGGAACAACCGGGTCATGGCAAATACATGGAGATCAAAGACGAAAAAGAAGTCCTCTCCATCACCACCAGCACGAAATTATGTGTAGTCCACTTCATGAAACCCGACTTCAACCGGTGCAGGATCATGGACGAGAAATTGGCTGTGTTAGCCGAACGACACCTGGACACCCGCTTCGTATCTGTCAATGTAGACAATGCTCCTTTTCTGGTAGTGAAACTGGGGATTCAGATTTTGCCTTGCGTGCTGGCGTTTATTGATGGGGTGGGGGTGGATCGGGTGTTGGGGTTTGAGGGGCTGGGGAGTAGGACGGATACTTTTACCGTCAGGGAGTTGGAGGTGAGGTTGTTGGGGACGGGGGTGTTGGTAAGGGGGAGTATGGCTGAGGGGGAGGAGAGGAGAAGCAAGAGAGAGGTGGAGGATGTGGTTGATGAGGGGGATGACTGGGATTGAAGTTGAAAGCCTGTTGTTATTCGAGGCTGCTTATCGTAAGCGTGGGACTGCGATGATCGGCTGTAAATCGAACCTGCTGGACGGAGTTCCCTTTTCTGGAAGGCTACACCTGATCGACTTGGCGCAGTGCCACCGCAAATCCACCCTCGTCCGCATGCGCAGTATACGTCCATCATCTACAATCCTCGAATCTCCGGCTCCGGCATCCCCCCCGCACTCGGCCAGAAACACTCGTCCTTATCATCGCCCCTCCGACACTTCCGAACATAAACACCCATCTCCTTCGCAACACTCTTCGGCGTCTCGCAGGTCCACTACACAAGCAATCACGAAAAGTCAGCAAACGACTCACACGCCAAACCAACTTCATCTCCGACACGGATCAAAGTGGAAAGAAGAACAACTCACCCCGGCCTTGCCGAACCGACAAACCCAAGGACTCCTCCCAGCTTCACCCTCCCCACTACTATGAACAAAACCACCCTTCCTCGCCCCCATCATCCTAACCCAACATCCCGGCCCCGCATCCCCATCGTTTCCACAGACAAAACTCCTAGATTCATGCCGACGAGCGAAAAGGCCTATCATCGCGCCGAAAAGGAGGACGAAGATGATGACCGCGACGAGGTATTGACCCAGTTGGGAGGATCTGGGTTGGTGGGGAGGGGGCCGGGGATGAGGTCGGTGGGTGCGGGTGCGGGTGATGAGGAAGGCTGTTAGGGCGGGGTTTGTGGGGTTAGGGTTTAGGTAGGATGGTGGGTTTGTTGATGAGGGTGGGGATGAAGTGCCGTCCTCGAGGGCGGAGGCTGAGAGATGCCCACCTGGATTTCTTGTGGTGGCGGAATTAGGGCAGAAGGCTTTAGATGGGTAAGCCGGTCGCGCTGGCGGTAGTGGTGGTGGTGCGGAGGAAGAGGCGTTGGTGATTTTGTAATCGACGAATGCGTACGCCGGTGGCTCCAAATTCTCGAGGTCTTCGACCGCATCCTGCATCTTCAGCGTCAGCTCTCCTCTTTTCATGCTGCATAGACACCTTCTGATGGATTTGCCGGAATTCGGGCTGGACGGTGTGGTGGACTTACGCAGCACCGGGATTCGCGGCACGGTCGTGTCGTTACGATAAAGCCGGGACTGGCAGGGGTTGCTCGGCGCAGGAGCAGTTGTGGTGGGTTGTTGCCATTATGAGTGGTGCTGTGGTGATGTGCTTGGGAGCTGTGGCGGCGGGGGGGGGCGCGCGGATAGTGGTGACGAAGTACTCGGCTTGGAGGAGGGCCGGACTCGAAAAGAGCAGGATTCGGGGGAGAGGGGAGGTGGTGTGGGAGTTCTCGCTTATATACGAGCGCCGAAAGCGTCTGAACGGCGTGTGCTAGAGAGAGAAGCATGGCCATGTTGTTTTACACAGCACGAATTGATTGGAGGTGGGTGGTCAGCCTGTTGTCCTCTTTACTTTCTCGTGACTGCTTACCAGCAAGTCCTGAAGAAAGGCGAGTAAGCTAAGTTAAGCTAAGCATTCCATATCGGAGCTATGTAGTGAGAAAATTAGGCTTCTTGAATATGACTGCTCTCGTCACCATACCATGGGCATGGTCACCTGCCTTGCCCTTCCTCGGACCACTTCAGCAATAGCACCATCAGCCCGAATTCAGGCTCATGTGCATACCGCGAACGAGGTCGATAACCTCATGACCTCACGTATCCTCATGGACTGCGTCTTCACCTTAGTCAGCCACCGAGGTGGTCCGCGAGAAGAAGCTTGTACCATAAGGTCTGCTTGTATCTTATCAGCAATAGCAATAGCCAACAGGACCTTGTGCAATGGAAGTACATCTTGTAACTACTCAAGATCCTCGCTCTTCCTTTCTCTTCGGCTTTCTCGCATTTGACAAGTCGAGTCAGGGTCTTTTGCAAGCTGGCTCGGGGGTATGAATAGTGTCTTGGGAAGTGGTGAAGAGGTGATGAGGTGTATTACCATGCGCAATAGTTTAGGACATATGCAGTGTGCCGAGACGGGGGCGCCCTTCCCTCCCCACTAGTAGGTCGTATCTGAATGTGTTTGCTTTTGTGGGTAGTTCTGAGTGGCAAGTCGCAACGACTTGGAGGACGCTAGCAAGAAATCTCCTTCCAAAAGGGCGCCCAGGGCAAGATCGTAGTGTACATGTATGGATCATCCGACACGAACATCCCGAGCGGATATGCTCTTGCTCTTGTTTCCCCTTCTGTCTTTCCTTTTCTTTCGTCTCCGATAGGCTCCTTCCTGTTCTCATTCCAGAAGGCGTGATTGCTAGAACATCGTGCATACCTTGTCCAAACATATGCGGCGACTCGTCCGCATCCCCCCAAATCGTAACACGATCATGATCTCACTTTATGAACCCGGGACTGCATATCGAGTGCCACTACTGCTGCTGCTGCTGCTGCTCCTGCTGCCGCAACTGGTCGATCCTGAACCCAATACCTGACGGCCCACCACAAATCATCTGGCTTCCGGACTTCGAGGTCACGCGACCAGATACCACTTCGGACACAGTCCTTCTCTTGCTCCTCTTCATAGCAGCCGCTTGCCTCATCCTCAGCGCAATTAACGAATACTTCCGCTTCAGCGAGGCCGATCCTACACTATTCCCACCGTTCGAAGCAACATTTGAAGACCACGAGAGTAACACCGCGATGATCGCAGCCGAGACGAGCGAAGAAGCCGTCCGCGGTACCCTCCAGATCAATCATGGAAGAGACGCCAGCTCTGACGACTTCATGCACGGAGGCGACAACCAGTGGCGCGCGAGTAGTCAGGGACGCAATCCTCTGCCTGCTGAGCCGACAGAGCGAGATATTTACGACTCCCACGTACCTCGCAATGAGCCCCTCCCGCCGTATGAACGACTGTGGTCCATGGCTTTCAATGCTTATTTCCTGGTGCTTGTCCTGGATATGCTCG
This sequence comes from Recurvomyces mirabilis, assembly GCF_035927965.1. Taxonomy (NCBI): domain Eukaryota; kingdom Fungi; phylum Ascomycota; class Dothideomycetes; order Mycosphaerellales; family Teratosphaeriaceae; genus Recurvomyces; species Recurvomyces mirabilis. The sequence goes on along the minus strand of NW_027041950.1, from coordinate 422,917 downwards.
TGCTGGGATATATAATGTATCCGCAAGAGCTGCACGAGCAGTCGACAGCGAAGTGGTATGAAAGTGCGAGTCGGTTCATCATTGCGGAGTGTGTCGTGTACGAGGTTGGGGTGGCGATAGCGGGATATTGTCTTTGGAAACGCGTCGAGTTGATACTGGAAGAGGACGGTGCGAGCAAAGGTGAGAAGAAACAAGAGCGGCAGAGGGTAGTGCGTGATCGCCGCGACGCTTTAAGGGCGTGATGCGGCTGTGCTGACCATGGACGGGTTGGGCTGCGTGGTCTAAGGAGTTTGCTGAGTGCGTGCATATACAAAGCAGTACAACGGCAATGCCAGTTCGATCCTGATCTTATATTCGTACAATATCCAGTATCCACCAAAAGTAATACACCAACACCTGCGCTTCCCAAAGCAACCGACCAATGCGCAAACATTATCATCCCATAATCTCATCCTCCAAAACGTCATCCTCCTCATCCACCCCATCAATCCCCGGATCCGGAATCACGAAGTCCAAACCCATGAAACCCGTCCTCCTCAACCCAATAACCCTCACCTCCTTCCCCTCCCTCTCACAACCCCGATTCCACTCCTCCAAAAACCCCTCAATCCCCTTCTCCGCCCTCTTCGCCCCCGTCAAGCCCAGATCGTCCCAGACCCATCCTGTCAACACGCCCATCACAGTATCCACCCAGCTTCTGCTCGCGAAGGGATCGAAAGCGGCTTTGAGTCTGCTGTTCAGGTTCGAGACGAGGTACCGGAAGTCGCTGTCGCTGACTAGTGGGTCCAGGATCTCGGGGTAGAGGTTCGCGTATTGTGGGTACAGATCTCCTGATTGCAGCCAGTCGCGCTTGACTCTTATCACTCGTGTGTTGAGGTACTCAGGGCTATTGGGACTGCAATGTGGATTCGGATGTGGGAAGCAAGGGTGCCAGGGACCCCAGGCAAAGTCCTCGGTACCTGTAGTCGCAGTCGCTATGCTATCGTGTGAAGGTCGCGAGGCAGGGATCGCCGTCTGATGGTCTGGCTCATCTTGCGCTGATGACGACGATGTACCGACGCCTCCGCCGAACTCTTTCTGCGTGGCTGATGGCGGAGCGGGATAGTCTTCTGGTGCGCCGACGGGACTGTGGGGTCTGCTCTTTGCGCCTCGTGATCGAGAGCTATTGAAGGATTTGTGTGAGGCGCGACGATTGAGGGGGAGCGAGGCGCGGGAGGCTCGTTGGAAGGTATCTCGCTGCGATGACTCGCCGTAGTGATCGTCTTTGGCTGGGACTGGCGGGGGGACTACTTGAGGTTGCGATGGGCGTTCGTTCCAGGAGGACTGCAAGTCAGAAGCGTCTTGCACACCGGCGAGCTTGTGTAGTGTCTCCATCTCGGTCGGTCCAAGTATGGCAGTCTGGCGATGGCGAGTAGAATATCGGCGGTGACCGTACGCTCTTTATCCTCTTGCTACACTGGTGTATACTCCATAGTTCATACGCAGGCGTCAATCGGCTGCTCGGACCCAGATCCGAATAACCCTGAGCTAAGCCGAATACAGGAAGAACGCTTTAGCATGTTGCAGCGGCGACGACGACTACGCAGTGCCAAAATCTACACAGGACATACTGGCCTTGTGGCTATAATGACCTCCTGTCTAGCCCCTCTACCATTGCATGTGCATCCTTAAGATACTCATACAACAGCGAGGATGGTACGTTTCGGACTTTACGACGAATAGCTATATATCCTTCTAGCGTATAGGAGTGTTACACACGCACAACATCGAGTTACGTAGCAGATCATATCGTGCCGTGCTCAACGGTTGCATCGAATATGCAATTACAGCACCTGTGCGACGTTCGAAGTCTATCTAGGCACAGTCTCCGATGCCATGGGTCGAGTGAGACACAGTCTCATGTTCTTGTAACTACTGCCAGCTGCCGCGCTGCGGTGTGATCGTGCACTGCATGAATATTTAGAAAGGCTACCTCCGTCAATGTCACGCTTGTCTCGACTCCCGCCTCTGCATCGTGGGCGCCTTTCCTGCTCGGCTGCGCATGTCACGACGCACGATTGCGGGGAGGCATATCCGGTCTGCGAGGGAGATGGGCTGAAGTGTTAGGAGACGGCGGGCAAGGAACACGCCGCGGATAGCACTGTGAAGTAAGTATGTGCTGGGCGATGGTTGTCGGCTTGTAGGTCTATATCTAGTGCATGCAAGAAATAGCACGCTGTAGCAATCGTTTCTCCAGTACAGCCCTGTCAATCTAGAAAACAGCTGGTAGAAGAAAGTGAGGTTGCAGCGGCACGGGATCCACTCCATATATTAGCTCCTGTAGACCGTTCGCTTATTCCAAGTAGGTTCAGTGGCTGCATATAGACTCGCATGCTGCATGGGGCCCGTTGCTTGCCGCATGTATCGCACCAAAAAGGCTGCACTACTTTGCTCGTCTGTCCGCCCGACCATCTACCTGCTTTGCCTACTTGATTCCCCCCCGCTTGGGCGACACTCGCGCTTCCATCTCATCCATCCATCAATCCGACATTGACGCACCACGAAAAGGCCGACAACACTAGAGGAGCGCGCAGAACGTGGACACGAGTGACGAGTATTGCGATTGGCGTGCGGCTGCGCGTATGCGACAAGCTTCGAGGTGGTAGAGGACAAATCTCACTTCGCGCCACAGCCGGCCGCCAACGAGCTCTTCGAGTCCATCTACGAAACACGCGACCTGAGATCACGGCAGTACCAGCAGCAGAAGAGATCGCACCCGTACAAAGACAAGATGTATCCACATCGAGCTCAGCAACCGCCGAACAGGCTCGGAGAGCTGCTCGACCAAGTGCGCGCCGAGTTCGAGGCACAAGCACACCGCTCCAATGATTACGACCAGCAATGTGAGTGTACTCATGGGAACTTGACGTGAGGTCGGAGGAGATGAGACGCCGTGCCTGCTACATTCGGCAATCGCATATCGGACGCGCATTATACTGACACGTGATTCTTACAGTAGCGACCCAAATCCATGAGATGGAACTGGTCCGTACCAAGATCTTTCAGCTCGAACAGACTCACCTCACCATGAAGGGAAAGTATGTATATTGCACAACAAGTCTGGTCATGTTAGGATCATGCTAACAACACCAAGGTACGAGGAGGAAATCTCGCGTCTGCGCCATGAGCTTGAGCAGCGTGGTGGACCTTCGCAGGGCGGTCATGCTGGTCCATCTCAACCTCAGCCGCCAGTCATTGGGCATGGCCCAAGAGACCTCTTTCAAGGTATCATGGCTGGTGGGGGACAAGGCGGCCCAGGTCTTGCCCCTCCACCACAAGAGCAGCAAGGTCAACCTGGTATGCCAGGCCACATGCAGGGACAAGGCCCTCCAGGTCTGAACCAGCCTCCACCTGGACCGCACAATCCTTTCAATTATGGTCAGCCCCAAGGCCCAGGTCTGAACGGTAGGTAGTTCTTATCACGGTTTCAGCGAAAGTTAATACTAACTTTACATACGCAGGCTACGGCGGTCCTCAGCCACCACCACAAGCAGCATCTCCAGGACCGGGTAATAAGCCTCGCGTGGGTCCACCCGGGCTTCGTGGCCCAGCAACACCTCAGCAGGGCCAAGCAAATCCATACCCAGGATCGCCTGGCATCGCACGACCAACCCCACCACCTCAGAACCAACAGCTGGCGCCAGACTTCCAATACACACGCGAGCAATTGGAGGCAATCGGCAACCAGCTCAGCGAGCTTGATCCAGAAAAGCTCCCACCTCACCTCAAGCGTCAAGGAGAGGACTGGCACGCCGTATTCAACCCTCGTGTGCCGCGCAGGCTCGACGTGAATCTCGAGCACAATCTCGCCCATCAGAGTGTGGTGTGCTGTGTCCGCTTCAGCCATGATGGTCGTTTCGTCGCGACTGGTTGCAATAGATCTGCCCAGATCTTCGACGTCCAGACTGGAAAGCAGGTGTGCCACTTGCAGGATTCGGCCACCACGCAGGATGGTGATCTCTATATTCGTAGTGTGTGCTTTAGTCCTAATGGCTTGTTTTTGGCTACTGGTGCGGAGGACAAGATTATCAGGGTGAGCTACGATTTTGTCATCAAAGGTTTTCACGCAGAGACTAACGCGTTCGCAGGTATGGGACATTGCCTCGCGATCAATCCGTCATAGCTTCGCAGGTCACGATCAAGACATCTACTCCCTCGACTTCGCCTCCGATGGCCGCTACATCGCGTCTGGATCAGGCGATCGCACCATCCGTCTCTGGGACATTCAAGAGAACCAATGCGTTCTCACCCTTCAAATCGAAGATGGCGTCACCACCGTCGCCATCTCGCCCGACGGCCGCTACGTCGCTGCCGGATCCCTCGACAAGAGCGTCCGCATCTGGGACACCACGACTGGCGTCCTGGTCGAGCGCACGGAAGGCGAGCAAGGCCACAAGGACAGCGTCTACTCTGTCGCTTTCGCACCACATGGCAACCATCTCGTCTCCGGCTCTCTGGACAAGACGATCCGAATGTGGCGTCTCAGCCCCCGGGAGTTCCCCGGCCGACAAGGTGCTCCCGGACCGAAGTCTGGAGAGTGTATCCGTGTGTTTGAAGGGCATAAGGACTTTGTGCTCTCGGTTGCGCTCACGCCTGATGGCGCTTGGGTCATGTCTGGGTCCAAGGACCGAGGCGTGCAGTTCTGGGACCCTGAGAATGGGCAGGCGCAGTTGATGTTGCAGGGGCATAAGAATAGTGGTGAGTCTGATTTAGAGATATTGATGTTACGTACTGGCTAACTTTCGTGCGTAGTTATTTCTGTGGCGCCTTCGCCGACGGGTGCGCTGTTTGCTACGGGATCTGGGGATATGAAGGCGAGGATTTGGAGGTATGGGCCTTATAATGGGCCGTAGGGGGTTTGATGAGCTGAGGAGGCTAGGAATCGTTTCGGCTGTTTTATCAGGGCTCGCCTGCATGATCGCGAAATATGGACGAGCAGGAGTGCTGAGAAGCTGAGGCTGTACCAGGGACTGTGTCAGGTGTCGCGAGGCCGGCCACGCGGTTTCACTGGCGCGCCTCTGCTCTAGGCCATGTCAAAGACGAGAACCAGCTGTATGTCGGCCTATGCACTAGCCTCCTGGCTACGATCACGAACGCCCTCCACTCCGCATAACGATGGACAGCAGTATCCGACAAGTAAGGTGCATTGTCAGCAATCTGCTGCCCAAGCTGGTATGGTGCGCAACGCCACTGGACAATTTATATGTTCTCTTTGTATCCGCAGTACCTTATGTATTTATCCAAAATATATCCTCACAGTTCTCCACGCCCACGAACATGTCTTGCCGAATCTTCTTGCCTAAAGCCATGTCTCGTAGCGTGGCATCGGCGTACTTGTTAAATTCGACATGTGAGAAAATCATAGCTCGTACAGAACTCATATTTATATGTCCCTAGATCGTTACTTCCTCATTATTGCGCCTGCTCCTGCCTTCACTAGCCACGCGGCCACCGCGCACCTGCCCCATCAGCGTCATGGTGAAAAAGCGGAAGGCGCGACCCTGACTCGCCAAATTCGCATCAGCACGGACCACTCACACACTGGTATAAAAGTTTTCGTTCCCTTCCAACACAAACCACTTCTCTCGGAAGCTCTCTTTGCCTGTAAGCTACCTACCCATACACTGGGCCGCCATGCTGCACGACATCTCGCTAACACTCTCTATAGTTTGGCTTAGATCAAGTGTAGTATCTGTTCTTATTAGTTTAATCACTAATACGACCTCATCGAGGTCTTTTACGATTAATCTTCTTTTTGGCCCGAGCCTCTCGGCCGCTGGGGCTTGCTCCATGTCGAGGGCACCGTGTCGCTGCTATCGCACTACCTCCGGCTGACGCGAACCTCCTCTTTTTTCATCAGTTTGGTCGTGCTTCGGCAGGGCTCTGGAGAAGAAATATCGTTGGCGAGTGTTGTGCAAACAACGGCGAGAATCCCGATGGCAGTCATGGACGGTGATGGTAGTGAGACGCGCTTCTGACAGTCATCAAGGCGCGTAGGCGGTGGGAGAGAACAAGACGCTGCCGTTTCTACAGTATCGATTGTAACACCGTCACAAAACGATACGCATAATGCCACCCACTCGCCAACCACCCCACGACCCCTTCACAGATGCACCACTCCGCCCAACAACCGGCAACCCCTCCTTCCGCTCCCAAACCTCTCAATCCAGCCTCCGCTCAAACGCCAGTAACGCGTCTGCACGTCCTCGTCCACCACAGCAGACACGCGACCTCTTCGCACCCGCTCTATCACGCCGGCCAACGAGCAGAACAACACCGAGGGTGGAAGACGATGTCCTCGCCGACCCCGACTCGGAGGAAGAGATAGCAGTGATGCAGAGGCAGCGGCAGCGGCGACGGCAAGCACAAGATGGGTTGAGGACGGCAAGGCAAGGCTCGCCGGAGAAAGGTGGTGCACAATACCATGGCAGGAGAGGCGCTACGAGACGCGAAGAGGAAGATGTGGACATCGTTAATAGGCAGGCTGATGGGAATTATATGCTTGATGTTAGTGGTATGAATGAGGGTCTGGCGATGGGCGTGCCTTTGAATTATCCTTCTGCTGAGATGGGTGGTGATGGTGTGGAAGACGAGGATGCTAGTAAGTGATTCCAAGAGTGCTAGAAGCGCGACGACGATTTCTGATGGATTTTGGTAGGCACAGATACGTACTACGCAGCCGTAGCACGTCAATACTTCACATCAGGTCGAACGATGGGTGGGCGAAGTGTTAAGGGCGGCGCGGGAGATGGTGAGTACTCGCACAACGCCCGACTGAGCAGATTTGTTACAGATCGCTTTCTGACTTGGCCACAGACGTGGAAGAACTCGTTCCTGAGATGATGGCACATCTCCGTCGGCAGGCTACGCGTAAGCTGGAAGATGAGCGATGGATGTATGAGCCTACACCTGCGGGTAGCACGTACTAGTGCCGCCTATCAAGTAGTATGCTGTCACTATTCGATAAAGCAGAGAATTGATTGTTACCAATGCTGTGCCTTCCTAGAGATCTGCTGAGCACAGGCACTATACACCATCGGTGGTCTTCATTACAGTTTTGGTTGCGGTTCCTGTCGTGCGAACGCCACAAATTGACGAAGCGGTCTCTTTGTGGGACGTCCATACCAAATCTCAACTTGCAAGCAATAATAGAGCGGCTCGTCAAATTTAACTACAGTACAGCCATCGTACACCGAGGCAGCACAAGATCTGTCAACGACGTGATCGTCCATGATCTCCGATCTGCTGAGATCTGCGCAAGGTCATGAAGCACTTCACGAACCGCGGATGCGGCGCGGATGCGGGCATACCACGATCAGGCTTTATCATTCCGCCTTCAACACGGAAACAGGTCGGAAACCATCACCCTCACTGGTGGAGCCTGCGTGCCAGCCTTGCAGTCCCTGGCGGCACCAAACTCCGGACTTGTCTTCCAGAACATAGCTGCATAACAGCACTTCCGGGGCGGCGACCCTCAACGGCCTTCGCCCTTCGCGATATACATGGAGCGAACGTGGGTATGGGCTTGGTCATAGAGTCGTAAAGCGATGCGTAAAGAGATTCCCGGGTGAAGTGAAGCACCCCACGCAGTCTGCGACCTCGGCGTGAAGTCGGCGCTGCAACCCGTCGGCAAATCTTCGATCCGCAATTGGTGGACGATCACGACAGGTCCTCCGCGACGAGATGGAGGTGTAGTATGTAGCGAATGTGCATCGTTGGCTGCCTCGGATCAGGCATTGCACAACAATATCTGCAGGCGCATGACGCGGCGGGTATGTTGCCACTCCAGCTCAACAGCGTGGGATTTGTGAGGCGAGCGCCGACGACATCACGTCCCTCGTGTGCTTCGGAGATGAGAGTTCCTACTGTCCTGGTCGGGGCGTGCTGTTGGGGTTTGCCAGTCGTCTTTTCGTCGTCCGAAGACGCAATAGTCTCCTTCTAGTAGTGTAGCGTACCGCCTACGTGGGTTGAGAGAGCAGGTGTGGCTCGTGGCAGCGGACGGGGTCAACGTAGCCGAGCGGCGGTCATTGGTTGGCTGTCATAATTCGATCTCGTAGGTTGCGCCGCAAGCTGGAGATATTGCCTATCGAGTACCGATACCACGGTAATCGAGGATCCAGTCAGCCCGTACCTTGCTCGTCGGCAGACAAGGAGTCCTTCGCGAAAGCATGGGAGCCGTCGACTGGCAGGCATATTCGTGATATCCGCTCAGCGGATCAAGGTGGGCAGTCTCACAAGGCGTATGGCATCAAGGTTTGACTTTGGCTCAGTGGCTTGCGACTTCACTTCCCATCTCCGAGCACGTGGGCAGTCGATGTAGCCTGTCAGGCCTTGCTGCGAGCCTTCTCCGGACTACCAGGCCAAATGTGAATATTGACATTGACCAGACGAGCAATAGCGTGCCGCCCAAGGTCCCGATCCAGCAGCGTCCTACACGGCACATTGTCTGCCCCAGGCATATCCGCCGTCTGATCTACGAAGCGGCGCTGTGTGATTGTCCAGAGCTCCGCAACAAGATCTACGGCTAGGACGTAAGAGGCCAAAGCTGCCTATCTTAACCGAGCATGAGGGCCCAGGATATGCAAACTCACATCATTTTGAGCCGTCTCTGCATCCGCCTTGCGCTCCCACCCACGACTCTGTCAAGATGGTGCCGCATCTGTCGCGATCGCTTTACGCATTCATCCCGCCGAATCCTACCCTGGCCACTTTAGCCTTCCGTCCGTCGTCGCTCCTCCTGCAGATGGGGTCTGTTCGTCGCGGGATGGACTCCTCCCCACATACTCTCGTCATCCCAGAACCTCACCGTTGCTTGACGGCGAGCGGCTACTGGTTGAACCTTGAGCTTATTAGGTATATTGCGGATAGGTTTGAAGACGAAGCGTGGTGACTCGCTTCTTTCTCATCAAAGTCCTGTTGTACATACAGTGCGGTCGACCGGTCTCAGTCCTTCCGGCTTGCGACTGAATCCTTCCGCCCATCCTACGACTCAAATCTCCCGGCGAATACGATAACATAGCAAAGTCAGGAAGTGTGCTACCACAACGACCAGGTCTCGACAACCTCACATCATGGCCGCGGTACTAGCTCCAGCAGCGCCAAGTGACTTGCTACGGCGCAGATTCAATCATCCACCGTACGATAACATCAACATGTCCGACCTCATGCCCGGCTTCAACATACCGTTTCGACCAGATACAGCTGCTGCTGCCGCTGCGGCATCGTCGACCATGCCTTTTCTACATAATCAAATGCAATCACATTTGCCACAAGTTCAACCACAATTCCAGCAACAATTACGGCCCCAATTCCATCAAATACCACAGCACAATCCACCATCGATGGCCCCAGGTGAGATGTTCAGCCACCTGTCAATGCCGGAGGCCGCAATGCTGGGTGGACCAACCTACGCGGATGCTTACATGCTTGGAACCGACTTCTCTGGCGCCACTTTCGGCTCGTTGAGTTGGCCCGTGGGCTCGAGTACCGCTCCAAGCTTGATACAACCACTACATGACCACCACGACCTCAGCTACAGTAGCACCGAGAGCGAGCCATATATCAAGTCCGAAGAGCAATCTCCAACTTTCGCCACTCACCTGTTCACCGAAGCACAGTCTTACCTCTCATCACCAGACACCTTGAGCTTAGCAGACTCCTCTGACGAAAGCAAGCCGGCCGTCTTCTCTACTGACATTGATGTGCTCATGCGAGCTATTCAAGCCAAGTGTCAGCCATCAGGGCAGCAGCCTAGTGAGAGGGTCAAGTCGACAGAAGCACGGCCCACGCCAAGTAAGATCAAGAAGCGTTACCACTGCCAGATTGCTGGCTGTGGCAAAGCCTTTTACCAGAAGACCCATTTAGAGATCCACACCAGAGCACACACTGGCGTCAAGCCTTTTCTTTGCAAGGAGCCTACATGTGGACAACGTTTCAGCCAGCTCGGTAATCTCAAGACTCACGAACGTCGGCACACAGGTGAACGGCCATACCACTGCGATATATGTGGCAAGACTTTTGCGCAGCATGGCAACGTCCGAGCTCACAAAATCGTCCATACTGCTGCTAAGCCATTCACATGCAAGCTGGACAATTGCAACAAGCAATTCACTCAGCTAGGCAACCTCAAGTCCCACCAGAACAAGTTCCACGTCGAGACGATCCGACGACTAAAGGCACGTTTCGAGAATATCAAGGAAGGCGATGTCGTGCAGGAGTGGGAGAAAAAGCTCTGGGAGTACTTCGCAGGCTTGTACAAGAACTGCAACAAGGGCATCAAAGGTCGAGGCAAGGACAGACGGATTAGCAACACCGCCTACGCGTCGCCAGACAGTACATGTATATCGCCCAGCCAGAGAAGAGACAGCATCATCAGCACAGCTTCAGGAGGAGGGACTGTATCACTGGGTATGCCGCTGCCTCCTGCCATGTTCATGCAATAATGGTTGTCAAGCGAAGAGAGAGGTCGGCATTCAAAGGCGTTCGAGATACCCTCGTCATTCACAATATATTAAGGTCGGACTTATGATGTGTTGTACAGTCTGTATATACTTGTAGCAACCTCTGTGCATCCAGAAGTTTCACGTCTAGGGAATTCCACCACCGACTGACATCAATCATTTTGAGACCTGAATCCAGCAACGCTATATCCACGTCTTACGACCCCACGACATGCATATCTTCGCCAATGGCGTCGGCTAAGCGGTTCCGCATTGCAAGCTATCTCGATGGCGCAAGATAAGATCTATACGATAACGTCTCGCAACAATCTCCTGTACGCTTCGCACTTGCGAGTACAGTTCGTGAAATCGTTCTCCGCGAAGCCAAGCAAGGCTGACGAAAGCACTTATTACTGATAAGCTACTTACAGTACATGTATAATGACACGATATATCTCAGACGTCGTCATACCCGACAAACTTCGCAATCGAGAGAGACCGAGTCCCAGACATAAAAGACTTCCATCTCGTCGCTGGCTTGGCTCTGAATAGTCTGTAAGGTGGAGACAACCTCCTCAGCTTCCACACGCCGGGCTCATATACTTCCGATGGTTGCCGTCCTTTCCATGAGGTTCTAATTCATACTTGCGGCACGCTTGCGATAACGTTGGACTTGATGATGAGCTGGCTCAATGACCGATAGGCTCAGTACAATCAAGTGAGACAAGGCTGTGAAACGACAAGACACGACTGGAGGAGTTGGTGTGAGCAAACACGCGGTAGAAGAGGTGGGATCCAAGAATCTACTGGCTCTATTGTGGGTAACTACCCAAAGGTTATTTACATATAAATAAAGTCTACCGTCGCAGTTATTATATTAGAAATCGACGTGGCATTTTGGAGCGTAACGCGTGGAGAAGCGCCGTCGCTAATGTGATATAGCCTTGCTCTTCAATGGTCGATGGAAGCCTCGTATCTCGAATTGATCCTTTAGAGACCAGAATCGATCTCGGGCACGACATGGCCACCGTCTGTCCAGCCATTCCAGTCACGGCATGTCTGAGCCATTGTACTAGGGATTTGCATCTTGTTCTTGATGTCATCGGGACCTTCGAGAACGTTGATGTAGAGGCCGCCAGATACATGCCAAGCAATGTGGCAGTGGAAAGGCCAGACACCCGCATTGTCAGCGTCGAATTGGATGACCATGAATCCCGGGTCACCTCCCAGGCTAACGGAGTTGGGAAGGAGCTGGACGTCACGCCTCTGAGGATTGCCGGGGTTGACGACTGTTCCATCCCAGGTACCGGTGCCGGTGGCAAGGACATACATGTTGTGGCCGTGCAAATGCATTGGGTGGGCGCCCGTGAAAGCGTAATTGTAGACCACAAACCGAACGGAAGAGGCAGATCCAAAATTGTAGACATTATACTCTGCTGGAAAGTCGGTCTTGCCGAGCTTTGCGTCCAATAACACTGGGTCGTTGTAGTTGGCGCGGAAAGTGGAGTTGTTCATGTAGAACAGATTCGTCGTTCCGTTGGATTGATAGGTGATGTTGATAACCTGTGTCGTAGACGGTACAACAGGCGGTGTGATCGAGTAGGAGGGCTGAGTCATAGACAAATCATCATTCTGGCAACGTAGGATCTCCGAGAGCGGGATAGAGGAGTTGGTAGTCGGGATCGCAGACTGGTTTGCGTGTTGGTAGTAGATCGCGGCAACGGCCTCGGGTGAGATCCCATCGTTGAGTGTGCAGCCACCGACAAACGCAGAAGGGCCAAGCGTAGAACGCATCCAGACTGCGTCAGTCGGCTTGCCATTAGCCTTGAAGATAACGTCCTATATATGTCGTTAGTCTCATAGTCATGCTAATAAATGCCGACAAGCCAACATACCGATCTCTGGCCGATGGCCAATGTAACCACGTCGACATCGTATGGTGTTACTGGGACGAAGTCGTTGGCAATGACAGTCAACTTAGCGCCATCGATGCTGAACTTCTGAATACCCTCGGATCCAGTGTTCATGAGACGCAGACGGTAGCTTTGGCCGGAAGTGACGTTGAACTTCGAGATACCGGCGTTGGGCGTGCACTTCAGACCTGTAGCGTTCGCGCAAGGATAGTTCATCTTGCCGTTGATCAAGTTGTTCTGACTGATTGGTGGTAGTGCGTTCGCGGCAATTGGAGCCATTGTCTGCTCGACCAGATCGTAGTAGCTGGTATGGTACCAGTCGGAAAGCAGGACAGGGCCAAGATCGACATCGTAGCTGCTATCGTGTGGGCCGTAAATAATCTAGCATGAGCGTTAGCGGTATTCAGTCGAGGTCGAGTATCATTAAAATGGCGCATACCATTGGACCCAGGATGCCACCTGCATATTGCGCAGAATAATGGGCGTGCCACCAAGATGTACCATACAGATCAGCCTTGAATCGGTAGGTGAATGTGCCGCCATTAGGGGAGATGGGACACTGCATCACAGCTGGAATACCATCCATCCATGGAGTAGCAGTCTGGAGCAGACCGTGCCAGTGGATCGTGGTGCCTTCTACTGGAAGATTGTTTGTTACTTCGACCTCGATCCAGTCTCCCCAGTTGGCCTCAACCGTCGGACCAGGGAATGCTCCATTAACCAACAGAGCAGCTCGCTCAACACCGTCAGGTGCGATTGTGCCTTCAGCAATGTTGAACTGGTACTTCCTGGTCACACCGGTCTCTGGTGGGCTGTTGTATGGGTTGGTATTGTAAGGGTCTCTGCCACCCCAAGGTGACTGACCGCCTTCAAAAGGACCGCTGAGCCATGGGGGCAAGCGAGGAGCATCGAAAGTCCCAAGTGGGCTATTGCCGTTGGTTTGCCATTGAGGAAGACCTGGCGCTAGGCTGTGGCCAGGAGGCAAAAAGGCTGGACCACGGTACGACCCTCTCGCCGGACCACCGAATGGTGAAGGCGATGGCTTGATCTGTGTCGCTAGCCCTGTCGAAGCTGGAGTGTTGCCACTGACATTAATAGTGGCGGTCCCGTGTTGCGCAGTGTCGACTTTCGTCACCGTAGCAGTAACTGTAGCAGCAACTGTCGATATATGTGTCGACACAACCGTTGTGCCTTGTGGCGAAGATGCCCCGGATGATGTGGCAGATGTCTTGGTGCCGGTTGCGGATGTACCTAACGTTGATGTGCTACCGACATCTGATGCGGCGGACTGGAGAGCCTTGAAAGCAGGAAGAAAGTCGATCGAAAAGCGTCCCAGTGCCGGTCCTGGTCGAGGATGCGAAAAGGGCGCAGGATGAAGTTGTGGTGCGGCTGCTGCAAAGCCAGAAAGAAGCAGGACAGTGCCTGTGCTAAGGAAATTGGCGACCATCTTGGTTGAAAGGGAAGAATGAGTCGGTCATAGATCGCAAGAAGATCCAGAAGGAGGGCGCAAACAGGAAAGATTACAATTAAGAGTGCACGACAGGTCAGACCTAAGCCGGCTGCAACGAGGGACAGGGAACCGGACTTGACGATCACTTGGGGCGAAGTCTTGTCGTTGGATGAGGTAAAGGAAAGGGTCGTGAAGAGCGCGGCAAACCGCCAAGAGCAAAAGATGAAAGATCGAAGTGCAAGAGAGAAGGCAGCCTTCGGTTAAGAACCCGTCAACGTTCGTCCGTCGTTTGCTGATCGTTGGCCAACAACGTGGAAGGTGTGGACTAATCGTTGCGGCTGTCGTTAGGCTCACCTTTGTTCAGCGTAGGGCGCCGAGCTTCCAGTTCACAGGACGCCTATTTCAGACACAAATCGTAACCGCACGGATCAGCGGTGCATACGGACCTGCATTCTACGGAAGTATTGTCTGACCAGTGCAGACGGGCGAGGCCGTAAGGCGGTGCTTAGGCGACAAAATCAATACAACCTCGAGGCTACTGTTACGGGCCCTGAACTCTGGTCAGCCTCATTCCGTATCCAGCGGCTGCTAATTTAATTAATGTCCCGGTATAAGATTTCGGTGGCATGATGGTCCGGCCAGGGACAAGAAAGTGTGTGATGTTGCTTGTGATTGATCAGACCGATCCAGTTGGCCGTATCCTGATGCTCAAAGGAACCATCATTCATACGTATCGGGCGAGCACATCACACATATTACCCCTGTACATCCTGCCGTAGGCCGTCTTGTCAAGTCCACGAACCGATACTCACAGCCACAAACTGCAGTATGTGGGTCTGCATATTCTTCCAGTCTTCTGAGCTGCCACATGGAGCCTAAGCGTGTACGAGCTGAGTCGATGATACCAGTCCAATCGGTCGGGACGGCAGCATGTAGTCAACAAGGCTCGTGAAGCTAGTGTGAGCCAAGCGAAGACGGCACAGGGGGGTTCTAGCCATACTCGCCGATCCACCACCGTTTATGTCTCCGCCCCCGAGGCCTCCATGCGGTAGGCGCTTCTCCTTACAGGTGGTACAAGCAATTTGATCGGTATCAGGGCCGATTTGATGTTATGACGAAAGATGGGGAGGCGTGAGTCTCGAACCAAACTTCTCTCTCGCCCTCCTGCTGTGTACCTGTCTCTCAAGCTCGTTTGTCTGGTATGGTCACAAGCGGTGGAGTCTCGCTTCCGCACGCAGACAGCCGCACATGGTCGCGCTTAAAATAGCAGCTCACCCGCAGAAGATGAACACTCGTATTTGCAGTGAAGAAATACCCGATGCGACGTGTGGGACAAGGTTCTCGCTCCCCACCATATAGCCTCGCAGCATGGAGGTACACAACAGCAACTCCATCTTTGATGCAGGCTGTCATCACTTTAACAGCGTTGCTTGTCTGCACTCCAAGGCCAAGATACCACCGTACGCCCACTGGAAATACTGTAAGATTGGCGTGGCGCAGCCTCAAAGTCAAGCCAAATCCCACGAAAGCGTATTCGATTAAGCTCAGGAGCCTATTGGCAGAGCGCCAGTCCATATTTCCCTCACGACCTCCTTCGCGCCTCGGATCCTACTTCCGCTCTGATCCGCTAGAAGTTGGACAATAGGTGTAATTGCTGAAAATCGAGGAGCGTACAGCCAACTCCGCTAGACATCTGAAAGGCTGTACGGTGGAGCAATAACAATATTCCACGCATCAGTACCGCGACAGGGCTGCACACTACAGCTCAAGACATCAGCGTTATCGCCTGCTCCTTCCCGGCCTTGTAAAGACGTAGCAAAGCATGCTATTGGATGCGCTGCCAATATCCGAGTCCTCATGCTAGATATATGAGATAAGCGCATGATGAATCACCGTAATATAATACATTCTTACTACATCCGGTCTTAAATACTTCTCAACCAGGAACGTGCATAGACTTCGCTACAGGGTAACAGGCAGAAGGTATTCAGCCGCTGGATCTACATTGCATCTCACTCGCCACTCAGCACGATCGAAGGCTGCCAGCAAGGAGATGCCTTGGCATCAGGATCTCAGCCGCACGCCTGGCGTAAAGCGTTCGTGAGATCAGCATCATTACTCATCATGACCGCCCACGCTGTGCTGATGTCTCATCCTGAGTACTGGTCAGACATAATGCTCGTCGGGCCCGAACATGGTGTTCTTCACCATCTACACTCCCTGCTCAAAGCTGTCCTCCATTTCTACTGACACACTGTACCGATATTTTGAGTGGCTTCTGCGTCAACTGGGAAACCTGTGATCGCTACGTTACGAGCTTGTATTCACCAGACTAGACTTTCAGAAGTGTCGTGACCGACCCGAGGGCTCCTTGAGAAGAGAGGTTCAATACAGTATGGCTAGAAACGGCTGTTCTTACATCGTACTGTGAATTTCCTCATACATCACGTATTCGACTGGTCGAGGATGTGGGTGCAATTCCAATACCGTGTTCTTACGCCTTTCCCAGCCCAGGCAGTACTCTGTACACCTGGTATGTTGTTGCACTAAATCGATACACGACATCCTCCTCACGATGAAGCGTGAGCACTTTCTTTCTTCACTGCGCCCAGCCCCGTCATACTCCTACGTTTTCCCTCTTGTTTGTGCCACGGAGGAATAGCATTTCAAGCTGTGGCAAGTCAAGCTTGTGGCTATCTACCCATCGCAACTCTGTCCTTCCCTCTTGCATGCTTTGGTCGGCCAGCACCTGCTTCACTGCCTCAAATCAAGCGTTGCCTGGCAAGTCTATAGCCATACCATTATCAACTCCTGGCAGTCATGCGATGTAGGCAAGCATGACTAAGAGAAGCGTAATACCTTCACAGCGGCGCACTTGTGATTTAAATGGATTGAGCGCCCCGTCAGTCTTGCCAGGCCATGCCAAGACTCGAAGGCTCTCGCTGCTCACAACAGTGAACACCACCCGCGACAACTATCCTCCCGTCGCACTCGCAATCAATGGCCGCGCCCGAGTGCCCCAAATTGTGCTGCACACCAAGTCTCAGCATCCATGTATCGACTTGGGCCAGAACCCAGCATTTCACCTCCAGGCTTATAGGCACGACCAAGAACCTTCCATTTCCTGAACCCTTGATGCTAGTCTAACTGCAATGCTCGTTTAAAATGTCTGTTATGTCTGGCCATGAAGCTTCGAGCTCACGATCAAGGACTAAGAGAGTGCTGATGAGGTTTCTCCGGTTCGGCGAATGTAATAATGGGTTCGAGTGGGAGGATTCAGTAGGTGGATGATTTCTTGGTGGCATAGCATTTCCTGTTTGTCGCAACATACAGCTAGCCATAACGTGGATAGGAAAAAGGAGACCAATAGAGAAGTAAGGATGCTACCTATCTACCTTGTGTCAATATCGATGATTGAGAGTAGGCAACGTGCAATGTATTCCCACATCATTCCTGGTAGTGGACGCGGCAGGCGGTCTCTGCGTAGACCCAGAAGGACCTATACTCGACCTCTTGATACTCCACGGCCGTCAGATGTTCTTGTTGGTTTATAGACACGGGTTCTCGTGAAGGCAGATGTGAAGCACGTCCGAACAGAAGTGTTGAGGATGAGTCAGGCAGCGGAGCGGGTGGACCCTGGTGACGAGGTGGGTTTTGAGGTTAGAAAATGTCCCGCAGCACAAACTCTCAGAGTGAAAACTGGTGCGGCGGCTTTCCCTATTCACGGCTGTAAAGATTCCCAGATACCAATCATCCGTAGCAGCAGGTCTGCCATACAATAGTCTCCCGTCGGCATCTTCACCGAACTCGCCACCACTTCTTACAGGCAGAAGAGTGGTATCGATTAGCCCCACCAACAACGAAAGAAAGCGGGCAAGGCGCTGCCGTATTTGGGTATCACATTTTTCTTAACCACAACACCACACACATCTACACCTTTGAAAATGTCTGTCTCTGCATCCAAAGCAGCGCGCCAGGCCAAGAAAGCCGAGAAGGCCGCTGCCACCGGCAAGAAGACTCCCACCTCCCGCCTGGCTTCCAAAAACGCCTCGAAGAATACTTCAGCAGCCAATAGCGACGATGAGATCGAAAATGGCGTCAGCGAGTCCGTCGCCAAGATGGCAATGCAAGAGGATAAGGACGGCATTTCAGACCGAGTCACAACGGGTGTGCTCGCCTCCCTGGAAGCCAGCCGCGATGTCAAGATCACATCTGCCTCCTTGACCTTCCACGGCAAAGTACTCGTCACAGACTCGACACTCGAAGTCAACTATGGGCGACGATACGGTCTGTTGGGCGAGAACGGCTGCGGAAAGTCTACAATCCTCAAGGCCATTGCGAAGCGAGAGTACCCGTTCCCAGAGCACATCGACATTTACCTACTGAACGAGGGCGCCGAGCCTTCGAATACTGGTGCGCTCGAGTGGGTCGTGCAGCAAGCAGAGAAGGCGCTGAAGGATATGGAGTCACTGGCCGAGAAGATCTTGGAAGACGATGGTCCAGACAGCCCGAAGCTCGAAATCCTCTACGAACAAATCGACGGCATGGACCCAAGCACCTTCCACACCCGCGCCGGCCAGATCTTGACAGGTCTCGGCTTCAATAAAAAAACAATGGACAAGAAGACCAAGGACATGTCAGGAGGCTGGCGTATGCGTGTCGCCCTTGCCAAAGCCCTCTTCGTCCGCCCATCTCTCCTCCTCCTCGACGATCCCACCGCTCATTTGGACCTCGAAGCCTGTGTCTGGCTGGAAGAGTACCTCAAGAAATGGGACCGTACTCTCATCCTCGTCTCTCACTCCATGGATTTCCTCAACGGCGTTTGCACAAACATGATTGATATGCGGATGCAATCCCTGATCTACTACGGTGGTAACTACGATTCTTACATGAAGACCCGATCCGAGAACGAGGTAAATCAGCACAAGGCGTATGAGAAGCAGCAAGATGAGATCAAGCATATCAAGGAATTCATTGCCAAAGCCGGTACCTATGCCAACTTGGTTCGTCAAGCGAAGAGTAGGCAGAAGATTTTGGATAAGATGGAGGCGGATGGCTTCATCCAGCCCGTCAAAGTCGATCGAGTCTTCAGTTTCCGCTTCGCGGACGTTGAGAAACTTCCTCCTCCTGTTCTGTCGCTGGATAACGTCACATTCTCCTACTCCGGCAAGAAAGAAGACAACCTCTACGAAAACCTCGATTTCGGTGTCGACATGGATTCCCGTACCGCTCTTGTCGGACCCAACGGTGTTGGAAAGTCGACTCTCCTCCGTATCTTCACCGGCAAACTCTCTCCTACCTCCGGCTCTGTGAGCAGACACACTCATTTGAAGCTTGGAATGTACAGCCAACACAGCGCGGAACAACTCGACCTCAACAAATCCGCTCTCGATTTCGTCCGCGACAAATACCCTGCCATCAGTCAAGATTACCAGTACTGGCGCCAACAGATGGGTCGGTACGGCTTGAGTGGTGAATCGCAGACTGCGCTCATGGGTACGCTGTCAGAAGGTCAGAAGTCAAGGATCGTGTTCGCACTACTCGCCATTGAGAGCCCGAATATGTTGTTGCTGGACGAGCCAACGAATGGATTGGATATCCCTACTATTGATAGTTTGGCGGATGCTATTAACTCTTTCTCGGGCGGTGTGGTGGTTGTTTCCCACGATTTCAGGTACGTTTGGATAATCCCCTCGGGCCAGTTTTACAGATTTGGAATGCTGACGTGTTTACTGCAGATTGCTTGACAAGATTGCCAAGGATATTATGGTGTGTGAGAACAAGACTGTGACGAGGTGGGATGGCAGCATCGGTGCGTACAAGAACTCGCTGAGGAAGAAGTTGTTGGCGAGGGGTGGTGTGTAAGTGCGTGGCTATGCTATGGACTCTTACGCGCACATCACAAGGCATCAAGGCGCCCGAGGTTGACGAGGTGATATTGGGGTAGCACGCCTATCTGTGTGGACTATGCGCCATGCCAGAGGCGAGAGCTCCATGCTCCTGCCATCGTCTTCATTTGAAAAAGCATGCATGAGGGTCGTGTGGGAAGCGGTGCATTTGGCAGGATAGACCTAAAGGCGTTCCCCTCTTCTCGTCCTTCGTAGATTATGAATTACTCATCAAGAATGAACATGATTATCTTGAATTCCCCCCGTGTTCTAGATCAACGCCTCCAGATTCTACAACGGCGTAAGTGCAGGAGAACGTTGCGACGTGCGGGAGAGAATTCCAAAGGGTGTCTCGTTGGCGGTGAGACATGGAGGATCTCGGTAGGCTATATACGGAGTCAAGCCCGAGGATTGTCTTACAGCCTCAGCTGATGTGGCGTCTCGGGAAATTATGCTGATTTGCATCATAGCTGTTGTGGCGCGCGACTCGAGATGAGTATGATAAATAACACACACAGTCAAGAGAGCAAAGCGAAGTGGAGAGAAGAGTGAATGGGTTTGATGTGGTTTTCTTTAGCTATAGTAAGCTAATTTTGCTGGCCAAGCCTGGCCGCCGATGTACTGCAAAAGCAGCAATACAACTGCACGGAGCCGAGGAAGGCAGCATCATGTCATGAATATCATTACGCCTCAAGTAAAGCTGAGCGTGAACCAGCCTCGCCCATGGACGCCTGCTTATGATTGTGATGTGGCACACAACTCCTCACCGCATCGCATCGCATCGCATCGCCCTCTGCTCAGCGCATCGCGAACCACCCAGCACCTCGTATTTTAAGCACACTCGCACTTAACGATCCTCAGCCCACTCATTCTCGCGACGGATCTGCTCCTCCTCCTCTGGTGTGAAGTCGTTCTGAATGTTGAACGTCTTGCGGATCTCCTCGGGGCTCTTGCCCTTGATCATGTTGGCGACGGTCTTGCAGCCGACGTCCAGAAGAGCCTTAATGTCCATGTAGTTGGCGGCAAGGATGATCTCGAATAGCATCTCCTGGTCAACCTGCATGAACTTCTGGTCCCAGTCGTCGATGTCGGTCGTCTTCTTGCGGGAATCGGCGTCGTCGTCTTGGGTCGGCGCGGGGTCGTTCTTGTGGTGGGTGCACCATTCGAGGACTTTGCGTAGGACGGCTTCGGAGACCTATGGGAGTGAGGTTAGCACGTGAGCTTGAAGGTGAGTGAGGTTGAGTCGGTGAAGAAGCGCAACTCACGTTCATAATTGGGATGGGCTCCTCGCCTGGCGCGCCAAGGTCCTCGATCATATTCTTGATGAGCATGGAGCGCTCAGCCACCTTGCGCTCTGTGAGGGTAGGTCAGTAAGCGGTCAAATGTATAAGATCATAAGCAAAGGAATGACATACCAGTGAGGATCTCGACATTGTCACTGCTGACGAGCTTGACCTGTTGGTCGGCGGCTTCGGCAGACATGGCACTGGTACTCGATGTGGTAGATGTGGTAGATGTGGTAGATGTGGTTGATATGTGTTGTAGTTAATGTGGAAGGTTGTTGCCGCGGATAGCAAGAAGTTGGAGATTTGTGTGTTGCAGAAGTGTCGAGGTCGGTCGGGAGTTGATTCTTATAGTAGAGTGGTCGATGCCGACGAGCTTGGACCGGAGCTTACTCGATATGTTTGCTGTGAAGGTGAGAACAATAATAATGAAGCAATCGATGCAATCGGTGCCTGCGTTTGAATGAGGTTTGCGGTCACTGGAAGGCAGCAGGCGGGGCTGTCCGCACTAGTGAGGCTGACTCACGCGATGCACCATTACATTCACTTCAAAGTTGCATTGAATCTTTAAACACGTGACAATCTGCAGATATGTCGTACGGCTCACGTTTGGCTACACGCTGCCAGCATCTATTTGCTAGTCGCTCTCAAGTACGGCGTAGACAGATGGCGGCCTTCCGATAGAGTCGCATAGTCGAGCCTGTCGTTACTAAGCATGCAAGTGATCTACGCCGTGAGAGAGCCGCAAGGATCCACAGTATTGTGATCGACAGGCGGTATCATCTTCTGTATCAACTGCCATCTAATAAACTGACAATATATATCTTGTTGTACGATCTCTCGCCCAGCGATGGCCTCGTTCTGGAAATGTGGCTCGTGCTCACGCGACGCGTCGAAGACACGGAACCTCAGGTTTGCTCGCATGTAGTATCACCAATTCCAACCCACAATGGCATTCCGTCTGTCACACTCCTGGCCCTCCTGACAACTCGATCGCAAAATGTCGCGCAGACTATATCTCTTCCTCGTCCTGGTCAGGCTGTACTTCGCGCTGTCGCGCAGCTACATCCACCCAGATGAGCACTTCCAGGGTCCCGAGATAATTGCTGGTATCGTTCCATAGCCTCCCACAGTCAAAGAAGCCGCTCTGATGGCAAGGTAGGTGAAATCTTCGGCTGGCCTGTCTACAAGACCTGGGAGTTTACCTCCGAGCATCCTATCCGCAGCATATTTCCGTTACGCCTCATCTACGCACCGTCTCTCATCATCTTCAAATGGCTATGTCATGGTATGGGCTACGAAGCTACGCCGATGGCTG
This sequence comes from Recurvomyces mirabilis, assembly GCF_035927965.1. Lineage (NCBI taxonomy): Eukaryota > Fungi > Ascomycota > Dothideomycetes > Mycosphaerellales > Teratosphaeriaceae > Recurvomyces > Recurvomyces mirabilis. Next base: position 400,587 of record NW_027041950.1, on the reverse strand, counting down.
CCTTCTACGTGTTGAGGGGATTCATGTTCTTGTTAAGCTTCGTACTTGAGGACTGGGCCTTACATGAATTACTGCCAGATAAGCAGGAACGTGCCAGTGCTTTGCTTCTGGTGGCCTCATCATACGTCACCTGGACATTCCAGATGCATACTTTCTCCAACAGCATCGAGACGATTATTGTGCTATGGTGCTTAGTCCTTATGCGCCGCATGCAGCATGATCCGGAGCACACACAGGTCACACTGTGCATCGCGCTGGCATTCCTTGGAGTCCTGGGAGTCTTCAATCGCATCACATTCCCAGCGTTCCTCGTTGTAGCAGGTGTTCAGCTTCTACCACACCTATGGGCGAAGCCACTACGCATACCAATTCTACTAGGTGTAGCCGCATCCACGACAGTCATAGCTTTGGCTCTTGACACCGAGTACTATCATGGCCACCAGTTACGTTTCTGGCAATTATTCAGTACTGCAGTGTTCACACCAGTGAACAATCTGACCTACAACCTGGATCCAGCGAACCTCGCCCAGCACGGCATTCATCCATACTGGCAGCACTTTGTTGCGAACCTTCCACAACTGTTGGGTCCACTCTTCCCACTGGTATTTGCTCCAGGCCCCCGGAACACTCTATTCTGGTCGGGCATATCCGGTACGGCACTGCTATCCTGCTTCAAGCATCAAGAACCACGTTTCCTACTCCCAGCAGTTCCGCTCCTCCTCTCATCCATCCAGCTACCGAAACGCTTTGCTAAGATCTGGATAGCCACATGGATCGGCTTTAATGTACTAGCGGTCATCATATTCGGTCGCTACCACCAAGCAGGCGTCGTACCAGTACAAGCATGGCTGGCACAACAGGAGAATGTATCCGAAGTCTTCTGGTGGAAAACATACAGCCCACCTCGCTGGATTTCCGGAGAAGCAAACAACCACCTGAACACCACAGATCTGATGGGCATGGACGGCGACGAGATGTTCAAGCTCACCCAACACACAGCCGAGTGTCGTAGTCGGAAGCTCAACTTGCTGGTTGCGCCCTCGAGCGCGAGCTACCTGGATCAGTATAAGCATCGTTCTGGCTTAGTAACTTACCCGGAGTCAGCGGTGCCATTGGATCTTCTGTATCATTATTCGCGACATATCGGACTGGATGATCTGGATTGGAGTGAGGATGGCGTGTGGGGGACTTTGTATAAAGTGATCGGGAGGAGAGGGTTGGATGTTTGGGATGTTTCCTTGCGATGTTAAGTCTACGTCCTACGCTATAAGATGTCGGAGTCCGTGTCGACGCGCTTCATCCGGCTGCACTCTTCTCAATCGGATATGACGTTGCCTGCAATATGGCCGGCTCTCGCTCTCTGTGTATTCATGATACGGGTATGACCCAACGCTACGCCTGCCATTTGACTTTTGACCGCGTGATAGGGAACAATATGCGGCATAGCTATCCCACACCTGACTTTGCTCCTTTTCGCTCGCTCGGTTTGATCGCAAAACCCACCTACATGGCTGCAACAACGCCTTGTAACAGAGACAAACAACAAAGCCGCCAGAACCATCTCCAGCAATCGCAGCCTCTTACTCGTCGTGGCTGGCGCTCTGTAGATCCGCGGACGAGGTCGCTGCCTCTCTTCGCGGATACGAGGAATGTTGCGTCCGACCTGTGAGCGTGGTTCGTGGCTGACTACCAGTACAGGAGGCAGCAGAGCAAGGCTTTTATCAACCAGTCTGTAGTGTGGGAACAGGCTCGATGGGCAATGAGGCGGAGGCTTGGGGTGTTCTTGAGGCGGTGAGGCTGAGCGCGATTCGCGACATGTGTGGATGTATGGGCTTGGGGTTGAGACACTTGACATGCTGGCGTGAGGAGGGCCTCAAAGCACGAGTTGACGGTCAAGCAGAACTCGATGCAAGGCTGCCTGGCATTTGAGAAAAGGTAGGGTGAATCAGGTTCGACGGCCGCGCAGCCTTGTGGCATCTCAAATTACTGGTGAGGCTGCAGAAAATTCTGCTTCTGTCTTGCTTCGGAAGCGTGGACATGATGCTGAACCTGGTTTAGGATTCTACCAACGATGCAGAGTTACGGACCTGAATCATGCTGTCAAGGAACACCCTTCGTGCGTTTCTTTCATCTCTTCTGTATACGTGCTTCGTGCCTGCTGTTGTGGCGCAATGTTTAGCTATACAATCAGCGCCTGATTAAGCCAACCAGAGCCAAGACCACAGGCCAACCTAACACTAACGCCAGGACAATCACGATTACCAAAAAGGCACACCATTTTCGTGCCATTGGCGACTTCCGCCGAGCAGGAGGTATGTCGTGGGCCAGCAGCCGTCAAGCCTCGCGTGCCGCAGTGCCGCGTAGATGGTCGCTGGACTCGTCGTGAATGTTCGCCGCTGTGGTGTTGACTCGTGAATGCCAAGGCGTGTCGTCTGTATTGTGGTACTTGAACAGCGGTTCGGTGTATATGGGAGGAGTTCCTGTCCTTGCGTTGAGGTATGAAGCAGCAGGATACTGCGAATATGGTGGCGGGGGCTCCGGTGGCTCCGACACACCTGGCATCCTCAATATCCGTCCCTGCGATGTCGCCGGATCAAGCAATAAATACAAAGTGCCGATGACGGTGTGGTGTTATATGACATTGTTAGTCCATAAGTTTGATGCCGAGCTTAGCCTTGCGAGGACGTGATCTGGTTGCTGACGATCACAAGGCTTGTGGGTAAGGCAGCCTTGCATCGGGGCTGAGTCAAAAGCTCGCTACCAGTTGTGATGGCGAGACTAATCATCAGAAAGTGTCGCTGGCCACTTTGCCGGCAATTGCTGCGACGATGACGACCACAATCAGTACCGATGCGATACAGATCCAGTGACAAGAACTGCAGCCCTTGCGACGAGCTTGGTACGGCGTAGCTTGTATGTGCTGCGTTGGCCGCTGCTGCTCAAGGTCCTCGACAAAATGGCTCGTCGAGGCTTCGCGGCTTCGTCCTGAGGCCGTGTCTGCATGAGGCTTCGTGACGACACCGCGGTTTGTTGGAGGTGGATCTCGTGAGTAAAGAGGTAGAGCCTCGGGATCTGTGTTATGTGATAATGCTGGCTCATCGAATGAAGCCGGACGAGCTGAGTATGGTGGTGGGAGACGGCCGTCTGGCGTGGAGTGAACTTGTCGAAGTGGTGGCGAATGGTCAGCAATGTGGGCGGCTCGAGGTGTGGACACTCGTTGTTGTATTGGTAGCACGAACATGACTGAAGAAGCGATACGATTTGATGACAACTTCGAGTACTGAAACACGGCGACTGTCTAGAAGTACGAGCGGTGTCTATAGAACATGTTGCCGCCTTGCCATGGAATACCAAGATTGCACGGACCTCTTGAGGCCGCGCCTTCCGTAGTGGCTGTGTCTTCCTTTCACAACCGCAGCATGCTCATCTACAGCCCACATTAATATCTTTCGCTGCCTGTGCAATTCTGCTCTTGTAATATCTGGCGTGTGATCATCCTCGCAGTGGCCCAGGCAGCGGCCGTAGCATCCGGACAGTTTTGATGGTCGCATCTGCCATGACTGAGGTGCAAAACGCCACCAACATGCCAAGCTCCAAGAAACCGGATGACAGCCTCGTTTACTGAAGGAAGATCTGCGTGGTGCTCTCCATCAGTCGTAACGGTTTCGAGCCATGATGTTTCGTGACCCCTTCAGCCGCTCTCACCAACCCGCCCTCAAATACAGGATCCCGAAGATACCCATCAATAGCAAAAAGAATAAGAAGAAGCACGCGCAACCAGCACAACCCTTCTTCCTTGCAGCTGGTGCTCGTCTGACTTGCTGCTGTCGTTCGAGATCGAGCACCGGCGCTTCGACAGGAGGTTGCTTGTCATTGAGCCCGACTTCGTGGTGCGGGAACAGTGGTTCTGAGTAGCCGGGTAGTTGCTCCACCACGAGATCATGTGATGACGAAGATGTAGCGTTTGGGTGAGCATTGTAGGCTGGCGGGGGGACTTGGATGTCGGCCATGGTCAGTGGCGTTACTAAGGCAGTACTCGCGGACCTCTGTGGTTTCCTCAGTGTATTCTTCATTGATCAGTGAATGCAGGACTGCACTTTGTGAATGCAAGAGATACTCCAGCTAATCTATAGCTTAGCAGGTCTTTATGCCCTGCTTGACCGGCCGCAAGGCTGCGTGAGGGGGATTTAGGGCCACCTTCGTGGCTGTGCATAAAAATGTGACACCACAGCCCGACTTCAGGCATCATTGCGTGATTAGTATCCAAAAACTTCTGTCTGTGAGGAAGCCACATCGGTCTATCAAATTACCATCGTGCTGACATCTCTATTGGCCCCCAGCTTGCTCCGTAGCTGCAACGACCTTGGCAAGATTTCGCTTACACAGCTCTTCTTCCTACCCTTCGGTGACTCCATTGAGACATGCAAGCCGTGACTAGGATGGGGAGGTACTCGACGGTGCCTAACGGCAACACGATGAGGCAAGATGATGAGATTCACTTTTACAAAGCTAACGAGATCATTTGTCTGTGTAAGAGGCATAATGATAGAGTTTGTAAAAGCTCAGTAATTTGCCTCAATCGAGCTCGCAAGTCCGAAAATTTGTCGTCAGCTGCAGTCATACGATGGTGGTAATCCTCGAAGTACATAGCAAATCCTCCGTCCACACCACCTTCCGACCCTTCCTGCTGTACAGTCTAACCATCCACTTCATCTCACGACATCAATCAGCTTTGTCAACGAGACCCATGCTTTTCCATAAGTCAGACATACCATGCTAGCTATATAAACCATTGACCCTTAAGCAGACCATCTACTCAAACCACAGTCGCTATCATTTCTTTGGCGATTCTTCGTCTTCCTTGGATGGGTTTTTATCATCTTCTTCTTCCCTCAACGGATTTACACAGTTCTCGTCTTTTTTGGGCGGCTTGTGTCCACATCCATCCTTCTCATCTGTCCCGGTAGGCCCAGCAGCATTCCATCCGGGCTTATCACCACCCGTCGATACCGCTCCATCGGATGGCTGCGATGGATCCGCAGCAGAAGAGGAGGCACGCACTATCACTCCGTTTGCGACCAACGTTCCCGGCCCATTGTAAGCTGAATGTGCAGGAAGTGGAGCGGCAGGCGGAGCGGGAGCAGGAATCCACATCCAGGCCGGCTGGCCGCCATTCACCGTGACAGGCCCATGATATACTCCGGCTCCTAGGCCGGCTCCTGCCAAGGGTACACTAAATCCCATTCGTATTTGGGGTTGAGTTGGTGCTGGAGGTGGTGGCGCAAGCTCAGTGTCCTCAAGAGCCGAATCTCGACGCGGCGCCGTGGTCACCATATGTGTAGATTTTATGCAGGAATGCAGAGGTACTGTTGGTCTCCCTGAGTCCTGCTTCAAGATCAGCGAGGAGTACCAGGATGGTGAGCTCTTGTTAATGATACTGGTACAGCAGTGACTAGCGAGTCGTGAGATGGGTACTGGTCGTGTCCACGAACCTTGAAGATAAGTGCTTTTGTCCCTAGTCAAAGACGATATTGACAGAGCACAACGAAGGCAGGATTGAGTGGCGGAGTTTTGTGGCGAGGAAGAAAATCAAGCAGCAGAGGAGGAGCTACATGAAGATCTCGTTCGTGAAATTAAACCTACCTTCCTACCATGTTGGCATGGAAAAGTGCCTGAGGCCAGACGCTAGCACGCCAGGAGAGCATGATAGCTTAAACAGACTGGTACCCATTTCGCTACCCAACCTGACCAAACGGCGGATCAGAAGATGAGGACTTCCGAAGTCACGTTGTCACATATGCACCACACGCCAGGGGGCTAGAGATCAGACACCTCGACTCACGACAGCGGAAGTAGACAAGAGCCGCGCTGCGTCCCAGTCTGGGTTCGAAGAAGCTTGGAAAGATCTTCTTGGCGCCAGCCAATATTATGGCACCAGGGCCTTGATCACGAATCCGTGGAGCTTGACGCGTTGATACAATCGCCAATTGACTATTCACGGAGCTTGCAGTCATCATATCCTCTCCAGAATGAGGAATGGACGATCACATGCCACTCTGATCCATCGAAGGCGCGCTCAACGAACCACGGAAGGAGCTTCGGAAGCTATAAGCTACGTGATTGAGCTCGAAGACTGATATGAAGGCTTTTGTCGCAACCTCGGTGATTTTGCCGTTCTAGGCTGCGCAAGCTCTTCCTGTGTACTCCCTTTGTACAGGCCTTCCAGAGTGCCGGCCTTGAGTGCCGGCGACCGATCGCGAGGCGCGAAGCGTGGGTCTGACAAGCTACCAAGCAATTCCGCATTACGAGCTCTAGAAGGTCGGACCGGCAAGAAGTATTCCGACGATAGCAGCTGTTGAGTTGTGTGTTGTGCCCGGTCATTCAAGTCGACTTAAGCGGATCAGAAGTGGTTGAGAATATTGCGCAGAAGAGACATCTCACGAAACATCCAGACGAGTCGCCAGGCCAAGATTACAAGCTGTGCAGCATCAATCCGGCGATTCGAGTGTTGGTGACATACGCTTCCTCTTGTCGCACTATTGTGCTTTCGAGATTTTGAGATCAAGCGAAATCAGCAGAAGATCAAGAACGACTCCTGGAGCATTTTGAGAAACTCAGAAAGTCGCAAAAACACAAAGGCCAGGCGCGTTTCCGAAATCACAGGTCGAGTGATCTAGAGTGCAAGTTCCGGATGCAACAGCTCTTGTGGTGCACACCAGCACTTCCAACCTCTTCCTCATGGTGTCCGACTAACCACCGCCATTCCCAGGCCCTCTCTGACCCACCCTGTATATCCACACCGCACACACCAGATCCGACCATAAATGTCCGACGGCCTCCTTTCGAACATTCCCTCCTCAGCCGCCGCCAACGCAGCAAATCCAACAATGTCCTGTCTCCCTCCCTCCGTCTATCGCACCCTCACAAACATCGTCCTGGCAAACTACATCTGCCTGATCCTGACCACAATCATCCTCTTCATCGCCACGTTATACCGCATATACTCCCTCATGAATCGAGGTTTGCGCTCTCTAGCGAATGGCACAGAGGGTTTTGTGACGGCACTGTGGTTGATCATCGCGAGCACGATTTTCGAATCTCTGCTTGCGATCATCTCGGGAAGGTGGCATGAGTGTTTAGAGTGGGTTGGTGTTGGTACTAGAGTGGCGACGTTCATGACTTTATGGCGGTTGTGTTCATTTGTGGAACGGTTGTTCTGGGTATCTTGGTTGTGGTGGCGAATGATAGGCGGGGTGGCCGTGGTTTGGCGTAAAAGCTTAGATCGGTGAAGAGACGCAGATTACTGAGTATTGATGGTGAGAGAATCTCGCGGAACCGGAGTGATGATGGGGTAGAGCTGCAAAGTGTGCAAGTGCAAGAGCCGAGTGTACACTGTGGTAGAGTATACAGACGATATCGTAGCTTTGAGGCCAGTGCAAAAGGTTGATGCTGCTCAAGAGACCTCATACTCCAATTCCCTGATCTGATCAAAAACACTCTTCTCCCACGTTTTATATTCTGCTCTGCGTTCGTCGCTCAGCCAGTCGACAGCAGGCTGGAACATGGTGCCCAGTCCAGGTAGAAGACCGGCAGCACCCACATCTTCGGGTCCGTCAGGTCGCGATGCGTGTTTCTCTTTGCGCCGAAGTGGTGTCTTGGATGGTCGTTTCACCAGTGTGAGGACGTTGTCATCCTCTTCTTCTTCTTCTTCGTCCGGTTGCAATGGCACTGGTATTTCTTTCGGCGGCTCCCGCTCGGGCTCCGGTGCTGCAGCAGAGGCAGCAGGTGTTCGCTTGACCCTCTTCGATGGCGTGTCGTCCACTTGCAACGTGCGCTTGACAGGCGTTCTCCTCAGCCCCTCTCCACCACTGCCAGACGCCTTGGCCTCTCCTGCCTTCTTCGCTGAACCATCCTCACCTGTCTTTGCCTCGAGCTTGTCGACTACCCTTGCTGCTCTTGGTGTGTTCGCGGGTGTCCTGAGCACAGTTCCCAGATAAGTCTTCAGTTTGTTGTACACTTTCGGTGCACAAGGCGGTACGGGCCTGCCGATCTCAAGGGCAAGCTTCTTGCCTAGCCTCTCGCATGCTATATGGCAGCAAGCGTACGTCCGCCCAATCTCTTCTTCCTGCTTCAACGAAGATGCCTTGGACCGAGATTGTGCGACGAGTGATGTTGCCAGCTCGAGGAGTTGTGCTGGCAAAGGCGATACAGTAGGTAGCAGAGATGAGAGACTGCTCTCTATCTGCCGTGACATGTCGGCCGGTCCGAAGAGTATGAGTCTGCTATGTCAGTAAGATAGAATAGGAAGGATTGTATTGGTTAGAAGAGGTGATGTTGGATGTGGAGAAGGCGCGAAAGTGACGCGAGGAAGCGTGACCGTCAGACTTGATATTCACCTACTCGACATCTTAAAAGGATGATAATTGGATAGTCAACGGAGAGGCCTCTCTGGTTGCGATGAGCCTCATCCTATTGGTTTGGACGCGCACAGGTTGGAAGGCACGAGAGGAAACGATCACGCCATGAAGAAGCAGCCGTCCACTAGCCGACCTCGGACGACAATCCGAACTTTTGTCAGCAGAGTCAACATATATCAACAGCCGGAGGAAGACATCTTGAAGGATCGCAGCGGACTTGGCTCAACCGATGCAATGGCAACTCAGGTCTATCCAAACTACCCACCGGATCTGACCCCAGAACAAGAGCATTACCTCCTCGCAAACCTGAAGGACTGGTCGATAGCCCATGGCTTGGCAGTACGACCGACGACAGCATATGTACCAACAAAACAAGATCCTTCAGTAGCACTAGCAACAACCGCGCCCATTACATTGTATCCCAGCCTTTTCCCGCGAATATGCTTCGAGCAGGCGCGGTCAGTGGCGAAAGCATACAATGAGCTCTACTCCGCAATTGCTAGTGATGAGGAGTGGTTGAAGGGGACTGTCGAAGAGTAGGTGCGCTTCCCCAACGAGGTTCATCTTCGCCGTCCATGCTTTGCGCTTGGTTCCATCCTTGTAGACTGCATGATATACATGAGAACACGGAGCTGACTATCTAATCTCAAGGCTGCTAGACATCGATGACTTCATTGCCGAGTTATGGAAGGTGCATCTCGACGTGAAGAAAGAGGGCTACGCACAAGTGAACTATCCACTCGTTCACGGCCGAGACCAGGTAGCTGATCTCATATTAGCCTCTCAACCTTGGCCTCTTCCGCTCAGACTACATGGTCCACATTGATCCGTCAGATCCTACAAGCAGACCGACCGTGAAGCAAGTCGAATTCAACACTATCGCATCCTCGTTCGGCGGCCTATCGACCCAAGTATCAGCTCTTCACAAGCATCTACACTCGATCGAAGCCTATCCTGACAGCACTTCGTCAGTCATCGCTGACACCGCACTACCCGATGCCACCTCCGTGCCCAAGCTAGCCCATGGAATGGCAGCAGCTCATCAAGCCTATGGTCCATCGTCTTCCGGTCACCCGACTTGCGTCATCTTCCTCGTCCAAGAACCCGAACGAAATGTCTTCGATCAAAGGCACGTTGAGTACGCTCTGAACAAGAATCACGGCGTGCGAACGTTCCGTCTACCATTCCATCGAGTGCTAAAGGACACCAGAGTCGACTCGGAGCGTAGATTACTCTATGCGCCACCACATAAGCCCGACAAACCTTTCGAAGTATCCTTGGTCTACTTCCGAGCAGGCTACTCACCAGACGAGTACACAACCCCTGATCACTGGAAAGGCCGTCTACAAATCGAACGAAGTGCTGCGATAAAATGTCCAAGTGTCTTGACGCAATTGGCTGGCACGAAAAAAGTGCAACAAGTCCTCGCTACACCACACTCACCTCACCTCGCCAAATTCCTTCCAGACAAGGATCAAGCCTCAGAAGTCCTAAAGACTTTCGCTCCCATCTACCCAATGGACAAAAGCGAAGCAGGTCTCGAAGCACGAAGCTTCGCTCAAGATGCAGAAAAGTGCAAACGCTACGTCCTGAAACCTCAGCGCGAAGGCGGAGGCAACAATATCTACCGCAGCAATATCCCCGGCTTTCTGCAGGAGATCCCCGAGGAGAAATGGCCGGCGCATATCTTGATGGAGATGATCGAGCCGCCAGCGCAGCAGAATGTCATCTTTAGGAATGGAGAAGTGCAGAGTGGTGGTGTGATCTGTGAGTTGGGTGTTTATGGGGCATGTCTGTGGGAGCAGGGAGACGGTGATGGGAAGAGGGAGGTTGTGGAGAGCTCTGAGGCGGGATATCTGCTCAGAACCAAAGGATCGGGAAGTGAGGAGGGCGGCGTAGCCGTGAGTAGTGTAAAGGTATGGGTATGACGAGAAGTGCTAACATGTTTGCAGGCTGGCTTCGGATCTGTTGACTCAGCTTGTCTGGTCGATGTCTAGATTCGCACAGAAGAGGCCATTGAGATGTCACGATGGCGAACAGATGCGTGAATAGGGATAGTAAGCCGTCTTCTGCTTGGACCTTCATACTGGTCATCTCGTTGAGCCTCTTACAGCCAGATACCTTTCGTCAGAGCGTAGGGCATGGTGAATTAGTTCAGGCGAGCCTCTTTGTTTCACTCGCTATCCTCAGGTCGAGTACAGCTGATCCAAGGCATCGAGCAGATCCAACCGCTTTTGCCATTGCTTCTTACTCCGCCTAGGCAGATGCTCCTGGCTTGCTGACCTAGCATCTAGCGCCCCGATCTTCCGCTGCAGATTCTGCGCCGTATTCAACACAAGTTCAACCTCTACATCTGATACCCTGAGCCGACTCTCAGTACGTCGCTTGAGATACTCGATCGCCATCTCCAATTCCACATCGTCCGGGAAGTCTGTCAAGGCTGAAAGCTCGCTATGATGTTTGACAGATCGGAGCCATACAGCCCGGCCCTCCTTTCCGGCGATGAGCTGGTCTTGTACTTCCCGGACTGTGACCGCGGATGTATAGTGCACCGTACGGTTGTCGTCGGGACCCGGATGATCGCGCAGGTTCATACTGGCCATCGTTGCGGGCATCAGTACGACTGAGGTTCTGTCTTGCCTCTCGGCCGACCAGGGGTACTCCTTCAGATGGTGGGACACCTGAAGATGAATTATGGCTGCATATGGTTTCGGATCTTGTCCGCATTTCGGATCGTGCGCCATGGTCGAAAAGGAGGTTGATGCGAGTGGACGTCATGGTCCGCTGTGTCTTCTGGCTAATTGCGGCTTGTGACACTCTGATCTTATAGCCATACATTCCATGGTGTAATGACGGCTAGTCGATCGTGAGTCATCCCCATCATTTGCTTGTAGCAAACGATCTGGGATCGTATGATGAACCTGTTGGCAAAGGATCGAACAGACGAGCCTATCTCTGCAAGTCGTCGATGCACAACGCGATCATACCTAGGCCATAGGAACGGGACCGTGCTTCTGAATGACTCAACCCGGTCGAGCATAGACAGTAACGTTAGCACTCCTACAGCGTAAGTAGGGGCAGAAATGAGAGCAAAGGTGTAGAGAACGCGACTATGTCAGACCGGTACTCCAGAACAGACTATTTACGATTCCAACCCACAACTTTTACCTCATACCTGTCTGCCACAACTGGCCCTCGGGCTCCAACTCTCCGCCACGGTCTAGTGCACGCCATCGCCTTCTCTCCCGCCGCCCTTCCCGCCTCCCATCATCCCCATCGCTCCGCCTACCTGAGAGTCGATCGAAAGCCTCATTCGTAGCCAGCACCAGCTCAATCTCACCAGGTCTCCGTCCCAGCTCAAAAGCAACAGCATCCTTATATTCCTTGATAAAGTCCTCCAGCCCCAGGCCATCAACAAATCCAGACAGAAGGCTGAATTCCTTTCGATGGCTGAGCACATTCAGTGCCAGAACCACGTCGGGACGGCCAGATGGGAGAAGTTGAAGCTTCGCGTCCCTGATGCTGAGACCGGCAGGATAGTAGACAGTGCGACTAGTGCCGTGCACACGGTCATGGAGCTGGACAGTCTTTACATGTGTTGGCATGAGGAGAATGGGGTCCGAGGTGGGTGGGCTCTCCACCGTGCTCCGATACCCGTCCGGGCTGCTGGACACTTGTAGATGAAATACCATGGTACCAGGAACGGGTTGTTGGCATAGTGGCTGCCGTGACTGCTGCTGCTGCTGCTGCTGTGACGGACCTCGGGTTGCCGTGGAAGATGTCGATGGAGCTCGCTGCGTAACTAGCGGAGCCTGATTCCTTGGCGACATGGGCGACTGTTGCGATGCAGCGCCCTGTATAGAGGAACTGCGACTTGTGTCGTAAGCCTGACCCTGACTTGGTGATAGATGAGCCGGCAGGAAGACCACCCTACCATAACGATCGCGCGCCCATGGGTTTCGATAAGCCATGGCTTGAGCTGAAGACAATTGCGCTGAGGTGATGTCGCCAGACAGTCACCCGGAGCACGGCTGATAAGCATTTCTGCCTGGTCTGTTTTTGTGATTTGCTCAGTGACTACTTCTGAACCCCTTCAAAGCCATGACTCCACGCCACCGCAGTCATGCAAGCAGAAGGACAAATATCTTGAGAGCTTGTGTAGCAATCATGCGCCTCACGTCCTTGCTGAGCAAGTGTGTACGTAACACTGCTTACTCTTGCCTCCTCACAGCGCGACCGGTGACTTAACATCATGGCCTTCAAGATCAGCATATTAAGAAGGGGATTGAGCTCGATAGCCCGAAGCCCCCACTCTTTGCAAACCAGTGCCACTACCCTCTGCGCACCCACCGCGCTGCAATTGTCCCCCTTCCCACCCCCTGACAACAACAAACTCAACACAAACCCCCTTGACATCCCAACATCCCAAGGCAGCGCCCCCCAAACAACACCAACCCTTCTCAGACACTCCACAACCCCCTCCGGCGTCCACGCCTCCCACTCCACCGTAAGCCAAATAACCGGTTCCGGCCACCCTACCAAGCTCAGCCCCAGCGCCGCATTACCACCAGCGTCAGAGGTCAAAGAGCTGGGGAAAAGTATGTGGTGCTTCAGTTCGTGAATAGGGGGTCCAGAGAGGACAGTAGATAGTGCGTGATGTTATGTTTGAGTAACCGTTTGGGTGGGTCTTGGAAGTGTAATCCCAGAGTACGTACCCACGAACGTTGGAAGAGGGCAGGAAGACCGGGTCCGAGGTTCCAGGTGCCGCAGCCAGTGTCGGGGCAAGAGACAGTGCTTCAGCTGACCAGGAGTAGTCCGTATACTTTCCAGGAACGCGGAGATGAATGATCGCTGTATCGTCGCCCATGGACGGCTGTGTGCAGATTGGTGGCGGTCCTGACGAAGTAACAGAAGCTGGACCGTACCTGCTAAGCGCCGGAGGACCCGTAGGCACATTCGGTGGTAAGACCAGGTGGCTACTCGATGGCCCGCTGGCCCTTTGTCCCTGAGCCACATCGTCCGCACGATGATTAGTACGACCATTGTGTTGACGAGCAGCACCACCACCTCTGCCTCCGCTTCTGGCTCCACCTCTACCTCCCTGACCTCATCTACCTCCGTCCCCCTGACTACCTCCACCTCTGTCTCCACGACCACGACCACGACCCAGACTACCCAAAGGCCGAAAATAACGTGCTTGATCTCCACCACGCATATTGAGAAGGGCCAAACTCTCGCTGCTTGTCTTCCAGAATCCGGGACGCCACGGTCCGTTGTCGCGGCGCCGTACGACCTCAGATGCACGTCTGGCATCTACGATCAGAATCGAAATGATCTGGATCTGAATCTCATCTTGGTTCAGTATGCTTGGCATAAGCTACATCTCCATCAGTAGAATCATCAGTTCCAATCTAATCGCGCGGTCAGTACTACTGCCTCCCCATCATCGCAGACCACAAGAGAAGGATAAGAGGAGCGGCGCCATGGACAGAAGAGAAGGGGATGAATGCAAGACGTGAGTCGTACGGCATTCTGGTAGCCTTTCTATCCCACCGCCTATTGCGCCCGCTAATCTCATAACCCGAAATCCAGAAGTTACACCGTCGTCTTGATTGTGCCAACCTACTGCACCTTCTTACTCCCCAGCAACGGCTCCTCCGTCCCATAAGTCCTCTCATCCCTGCCCTCAACCTCCACAACCATCTTCTCCATCTCCTGACTCTGCCTCGACCACTCCACCTCACTCATCTTCTTCTCCTTCTCAAACAACTCCGGGTTCGGCTGGCGATAACTCCCGCCCAACCGATCCCACAACGTAGTAAACTGCCCATAATTATAATTGAAATAAAGGTGATGCATGGTATGACACGCCGCCCCGTTGATCACGGGACTATTGGCCACATACTCCCCATCGTGAATCATGACGGTCCAGATCTGGATGAAGGTGAATAAGGCGATGTAGGCGAATTTCTGCAGGGGGAAGAGGAAGGGGAAGAGGTGGTAGGGCACACTCTGCGCGTAGCCGTCGAGCGGGTGGAAAGCGTGGGAGGCGAAGGGCGTGGGCATGATCCATTTATGATGCGGTTTGTGCAGGCGTTTATATAGCATTTTGGAGTGCAACCCGCGATGGATCCAATAGATGCCGCAATCGGTGAACATGATGAAGAGCGGGAATTGGATCCAGTTATACCAGGAACCGAAGAGGCTGAGCATGGGGTGGGTGAAGCCTGGCGCCAGGGCGTCGTCGTACATGTAGCCGTGACCGCGGACCTCGAGCAGGAAGAAGGGGACGGTGAGGACGGCCATGATGGGGATGGAGCGTTGGGTCTGGGCGATTTCCATGCGGATTTGGTTCTTGAGGTATTTGGGGTGGTTGAAGGTGGTTTTGTCGAAGACGAAGAGGTAGGAGAGGGTGGCGCAGAGGAAGTAGATGGCGGCGCCGAAGAACCTATAATTAACCAACCCAGGCTGATTAGAACGAGGTGTGCTTATGTGTGGTGTGGATGTTTGTTACGGACTTACCAAGTAATCACATATAATGTCAACATCTGCCGCCACACATTATCCCGATCCCACCGACTCATCCACGCAAATTCACTCGGCTGCACACTAAACCACTCGCTCGAAGGTTGGAAACTCCATGCTGACCGGGCCAGACTCGCATCGCCTGCTAGTGCTGCGGAAGAGGCGGCGTTGTATGTGGCATTATAATCGAAACCCTTGAAGCCGGCGGTGATGGTGGAGATGGGGTCAAAGTTGGCGACGGCCGGGTTGATGGGGAGGAGGTTGGCCCAGAGGCGGTCGAAGAGGAAGGTGTCTGCGAGCTCGAGGACGACGTCCATTGCCTTTGTGGTAGTGGTAGTGGTGGTGGTGGTGGTGGCGTCCTGTTGTGTTGCGCGGAGCTTGTCCCTGAGACGTCTGTCGTGCTTATGCGCTCTCCTCTTACCGAAGCTTTCCAATCACTCCACCTAACACTCAGTACGACTCGACAGATCCAAGAGAGTGGTATGAGGTAGCAGGACAGTGCAGACAATCAAAATCCAACAACACACCAACCCATTTGAACACAAACCCTCCTCGGCCCAGCTCGGAGATAATAATATTCTACTTTGAATGTGGTCTGATTTCCCTCCTCCCCAAAATTAATATTCGAGGTGGAGCAACAGCTTCCAGAACCCTTGCCGCCTCCCATTCGCCGCACGTTCCCCAGGGTCGAACCTTATTTGTTCGGCCCTGACCGATTATGCACGATTGAGGAATTATGTCGGTGGGGTATGAAAGAGCAATGGAGTAGATAGATTGAAGATAGTAATATACATCCAGCACGACGCAGCTAGAGCTCACGCCATACTCATCAGCCGTCGTTCCACTGACGCGCGCGCAGCTGCCAGTATCCCAGCTAGTCTCATCCCATCGTGGTATCTTTCCATGCCCCCGCAGACGCCTCGCTACCATATACGCCCCATCATCGCTTCACCCATTGCCTAAAAAACGGGAAAGAAGCACCATCACATAAGCATGATATCAAGAAGCAGTCTCCACTGCGGCAGTACTCCATTTCCCATAGCACTTGGCAAGCTACCCAGGACTCCCCGAATAACTCCCATCGCTCCTCCACCCCCCATAAAAACTATCCTGCGGCAGAGGCGGAGGCGGTAGTGCAGACCCATAATGTGATGTGCTCGGCGCCTCCGTCTGGATGGGCGGTAATCGCATGCCCTGTCCACCCGTAGCCGGCGGACTCGTGACGCCCGAATACTGGTATCCGCCAGGTGAAGGCGGTGGTCGAATAGCGAAATGCTGTGTGCCATTGGCAGGATGAAGTGATGATGATGAAGCGGGTCGCGAGTTCTGTTGATAAGATCCAGCCCATTGAGCCCGTGAACTGTACGGGGAATCTAGTGGTGCGGGTGAATGCGAGGTACTCGATAAATTGCCATTGGTGTATGACTGCTGATAGGATGTTGTGTTGTTGTTGTTGTGTGGACTGCCAGGCACATGCAAGAAACCATTGCCCTGGCCACCGGCATGTCTATAACTATCATTCACAAGCCTGATGCTATCATTGCCTGCCGTCGTAGTAGTAGTAGATCTATAATCCTCCCCACTCAAGGGTCTAAAACTGTCAGCTTGGCGGAACCCTTGCACTGTCGGCGGAAGAGGTTGAGACTGGTAGAAACGGCCATAGTCCGATAAGGATGATGGTGTGGTATACGACTGTTGTGCGGGAGCGGGAGCAGAATGGGAAGAGCTTGTGGTACCTTGCTTGTGCGTTGTGGACGATGTTGTAGGAGCGTGCCTCTTGGCTGGCCGTGGCGGCTGATCTTCGTCGTCAGAAAGAGTGAGGTCAATCACCGCGCCTGCTGTTCGTTTGTTACCGGCTCGTGCTACAGAAGCTGTTGATTGCGCTACTGATGCTTCTCGTGATGACAGTGGTGGGGTGTTGAAGGAGTATGCAGCCGGTGCACCAATCGGTGGCATTGACTCTGTCTTGACGCCGTTCACTGCCTTGTTTGTAGGACCATCCAGCTCAACAATGTCATCATCGAAGTCATCATCGTATGGTGCTCTCGCTTTGCCACTGGTGCCATTGGTGTGGTCATCGTCTTCGTCCTTGATCATCTTCCATTCACCGTCAGGCTCGACGTCTACCTTCTCGATACTTGGCGGCGTCCGCTTCAGTATATCCTCGAAATACTTGTCGACGCACAGATCTTTGAACTGCAGGACTTTGTTACACACTGGACAGTTCCATTGCGGAGCTTGCTCGACCAGCTGCATGAACATGGCTCCATCGAAGCACTGCGTATGTGCGCACACAGTCGATCTGACTGGCAGAGTAATCCGCACAGTCGACACCGGATCGCGAAGTGACATTCGTGTTGACGTTGCCTCGATGTCTGGATCGGCATTGGCTCTTCGCATCTCCTTGATGACACTATCTCGTGGTATCACACTCTGTGTTTTGATGCGGTCCGTGAGGATCCCAGCACTGACATACCGCACAAGATATATGCAAAAGGCATACCTCTTCGTGGTCAGCGCATAGGTGATCGTGATTTGGTTTGGATAGTTTGCCTTTGTGCGGACTTTTGGTGTTAGATCTGCTGGTTTGGTGGAGCCGGGCTTATTTTTCAAGCCTTTGTAGTTTGCTTTGACATCGTCATCGTTGACTTTCACCTCAATCTGGTTCGGGAATGCGATGTCGATGGGATGGTTCGAATAGACAGACTGAGCGAGGCCGCAGTACATGAGCAAGCGCATGTCGCTGTTAGCTAGACGTTGCGATTGCTCTGTGGTCAGAGTGATGCTGCACTTGACAGTGTTCCGATTCTGCGGCATTTCTGTACGAGCCACTAGTCAGATTCGTGAGTGGGGTCGAAAAGGTGGGAAGATGGCGTGGACGTACCAGGAATGTCGGTCAATGGCAGCACAGTTTCTGCGATCTCGTAGAACGGACTGTCCTTGAAATCTGCTTCCGAGTCAGCTGATCTGCTGGCGCCGAAATCTGGAATATGGGACGTACATTGCTTGGGGTTCTGCCTGTTCGGAAGTGTCGCATTGCCTCTGCCAGGTGCCATTGAGTACGCACTACGAACGGGTGCAGGTGAGCTGTAGGTGTTTGCCGGTGAGTCCAGAGTCTGGGTAGAGGGTCCTCGTCCTTCATTCGTGAGTCGATACTTGAAGTTGTCAAGTGCCACTGGGTCGCCTCTGGCCGCAATATCGTTGAGAACTGTGAAAGTCAGTATCGTCAATATCAATCATGCTATGCTGTGACCTTGCTGCTCCTTCACTGCCATCTCTGCCTAGGGGTTGTCCAAGACTTACTTTCTATGCATCTCCTCTGCAACTCGGCCTTGTTGCCCGAAACTGCCTTGCCATATGCTCTACATATCTCCTTAAGCACCTGGTTAATGGCTCTCTTCAGCTGCGTCTCGATATTCGTCCTCTGTGCTTGCAGTATGTGGCCGCCAGACGCCATAATGCTCTTTGCGCCTCAGCACAGGCTCGTGGTAGTGCAGGTAAGTCACCGGAGCGGTGTTGGGCAGGAGCGCGCGTATGATCGAGTCCTCGGGCGGAGCATGAGTGACGGGTAAGTAGTGTAGATAGCGATGGTGTCGGTGTGGTGATCAGTCAATCAGCTGAAGATAAGTTATTGAAAAAGAAAGCCTTAAAGTTGTCTCATGAAGTTGAGGCGCTCTGAGGAAGGTGCGATGGTTCACGGCAATCGCTTCCCGCCTTCGATCACGTGTCTTCGCATCACGCCAACACTCACCAGAGAGCAGGAGAATGAAAAGACATGTAGTGAAGAGAGCACAGCATATGCCGGCACGCACTGCATCACTTCGACAAAGCCAACGCCAAAGCCTGACGACGAAAGCCATTCGGGGTGCATAATCGCTATCAGATCCTAGCGTGGACGGGAGCGGGATCGGTACCGAGGAGCGGCAAGATCTGGACATTTCATTTTCGTTCACATGCAAGAATTTGAAATCGTGGTGCAGTATTGAACAGATAGCAACGCAGCCATGGCCAAGAGCTCAAGAAGCAGTGCGCTCAAGAAGAACAACAAACAGCTGAAGAAAAAGGTCTTCGGTCCTGCTGAAGCAGCTCGTCAAGAGAGACTGAATGCAAAGTTGATGGCACTGGCAAGCCAGCCAAAACCACCAAGAGCTGAGATGGAGGTCGAGACTGAGGGTGCGCTTAGTAGGATGCTCACGCCATGGTACGCACCGACTAACACTACAGACAGAAACTGTGAAGGACGCAAAAGCCGGCAACGAGATGCAGGTCGAAGAGGAAGGCACGACAAGCAAGACGAAGGAGCCGACGAGGGCTTCAGGTGTCTTCGACTATGGTCCGGATGCCAAGAAGACGCCCAGAGCCTCTCGCTCTGCCTCCAGGGTGCAGAAGACGAGGCATCGGAGGAACAGGAATGATATTGTCTTTGCGCCCACCGGGATTGCAAAAGCCAAGGCGAATGCCAGAAAGCGGAGCAAGCGATGAACAACAGCAGGACTCTTTCGTGCCAGATACCTGTTTCTTGACATGGGGCACGACCAGGACCAGCAACGAGACTTCTCTACGGATCTGGGAGGGCCATCCGCAGCCTGAAGTGGGGCATGCGAGCATCGATCGATTCCGAATCAATAGTGTGGCCACGCTTACCGCTTTACACGATCAACCACGGGCTCCCCGTTTCGCAGAATCGTCTCCCTAGCCAGTGTAGCGCCTGACGGCAGATAGTAGAACAGGTCGAGAGAATGGAAGCCCCTCTTCTTCTCTTCAACAAGTCAAGCACCGAGCCCAATGAGACCATGACGACCGAGCGGGGCGAACATTGCTAGCCATCGTGCAGTAATGCGACCGCGAACTTCTCCGACCAGGAGCGGATCAAGACACACATGCTTCGCCAGAGCTAATGCCAAACTCCGGTTGAGAACATGGAGCAGGCGAATATGTATATACGAGCAGTCCATTGCAGTTAATTTGATAACATTACTATACTCATCAAATCATGCCTTGTAGCCGTATGTGCCCCATCCATGGCTATATCCAAAGCCCCTGATATGTCTTTTATTTGCCTGGCTTTCCCGCCGGTCCTGTTTGTTGCCCATCCCACCTGTCATCCCACCCCCTCCCTTCCTGTGACCCAAAACCCATAACCCACTATCCCGCCCCTTAGCGAAAAAACTCCAAAACGAAAGTCTGAATCAGAAAAGGGTATCACATCGAACCAAAAAGAAAAAACCTCACCCGTCTCCTCCACCCTCAATCCTCATAAACGGCACCAATCCCATCCATCAACCACACTCACTCCCTCACTGCGTCGACTCCCTAGCCTTGGCCTGCATCCTCCTCAAAGCATCCCTATGCGCCCCATGCAACTGCCCCGTCCTCATAGCAACATCAACAGCACTCTCCCGCCTCTTCCTCTCCGCCTGCCTGTTCTGTAACTGGAACTCCGCCATCTGCCTCTGATTCAACATCGCCTGCCGCGCTGCATGATTCTCAACCAGAGGTTGTTTGGCCGCAGTTTCCTGTTGGATGGAAGCGCGCCATTGGGTGAGCATATTGGCTTGGTGGGCTTTGTCGACCGTGTTAGTGCGTTTGGGTTGGTGGGAGTCGTAGATTAGGGTGCTGTGGTTTGTTTCTGCTGGGGCGATGGGTGAGGAGGTTCCGAGGGACCGGGCGCTTTGGCGGCTGGAGGACTGGTCGCGGAAGGTCGGGGATTGCATTGTTTCGCGTTGTTGTATCACGGCTTTGCGTTCTGCGAGGGTCATGTCCTCCTCCGCGACGAATTGCTGACGTTCTGAGCCGGGACTATAGACGGTCTCGTTTCGTGCGTCTAGGCTGTCTGTGTTGCCGCTATCGCCTGCGGTGAGCTGCGCGGCAAGAACGTTGAAGTTTGTGCTTGTTGGCTTCCTCTTGAGACGTGTCTGGCGCTCGCCCATCAGGTTACTCATGCTGGCCATACTCATGGCGGAATGTAGGACACGAGAAGGACCAGGATCTGCCGCATCTTCAAGTTGGTCTTCCTCCATAGGCGACTCGATCAATGGCTGGCTTGTGAGTGGCGCAAAGACGTTTCGCAGACCTTGTACGGATGCTCTTGGTTTGGCGGACATGCTGTTGCTGCTGTTCTGCCTGTTCAGGGTCATAGCTGAGCTGCTTCGCATGACTTGATTAGTATTGCCACTGCTTCCTCTATTCAGCGACATTGATGAGCCGCTTCGGAAAGCGTAGATAGGGGTCGCTGCGCCGCTACTTGTCCTCGCTAGTGGCTTTGGCGTGGCTTGGATACTCTCGCGATATGGGTTCTTGCTCGAGCTTTGCGAAGTATTGCGGACCATCACTGGTGATGCTGGTGTCAGTGCCTCGACGTCCACTGGTTTGGCAGCCTCCTCAGCAAAAGCGGTGTCCACCTGAATCCCTGGCGATTGGCTACCCAACTCCGTCTCTGGTGCGACTGGCTCGTCAGCATCTGCAATGTGCTTCGCCCATTCGTTCGTCCGATAAGTCATGGCGACCTTTGAGAGCTTTCCGGGAAGGTGATCCGTCAGGTTTCCACTGACAGTGATGTCGTCTGCACCGCCATCCGACAGCCTACGCCCAGGTAGGGCGCTGCTGCTCGACTCTTCGACCGATCTTCGTCGTTGCGGCTTCAGAGCGGTTACAGTTGGCAGAGGATGCTCATCAAGGGATGTCGGTGACCTTACGATAGCCTCATCGTCCTCTTCGTTGACCGGCAGCTCCACGACGGAACGCCTAGGGTCTGGCGAGCGATCTCGAGGAAGAGGAGGTACCGGGACGGTCAGCTCGTGGTCGTGGTCCCGGATGTAGATAGAGTTCGGCATAGAAAGATGCTTCCTCGACGCGGCATCGTCGACAGCAGCGACAGAAGATGCCCGGTCGTCGTCGTCATCATCTTCTTCATTCTGAATTCGTCCCAATGCAAGCTTTGTGAGTGGCATGACTTGCCGTTCATGCACAGCGGCTTTGCCGAGCGTCGTGACCCAATAGACTCAGCGTCGGAATCTGCCTCGTTGTGCTTTTCAGCTCCGGGTATAGTGAACGGAAGAGGAACAACAGCGGGTCCCTCCTGGGCAGCAGGCGGTTCCTCGAGTGACTGTCTTGCTGACGGAGTCCGGGAGCCATCCTCAGAATCATCCACTGTGCCATCATGTTTGCTTAGCAAATTCTCGACAGACTCCAACCCTAGCACTGGGCTATCTGCCCTCTCTGACGCATCCTCGAGCACTACCGCAGGCACGCCGCTCTGCACAGTCGTACGCTTGGATGCAGATCGTGGTACTGGATCCATCTCAATCTCATCTATCTGTCGCTCGCTGATCGTTGTAGACTGCTTACGAGGGCCGCTTGCAATCGATGAACCAACTCCAGAATCGATATGGAGAGTGGAGGCATTCTTGTCGCCATAGACAGCTTCCCACTGCTTGAGCTCTTTGCCGTTGCTCGCCTCAATGTCTCGTCCGACTTCAGATTCTTCTTGAGCACGTTGCTCCTCGGCTTGCAGACGAGCTGCGTCCTTCTTCTCTCGCTGCTCCTTGACGATTTTCCAGATCTTAAATTGTGACATCACACCAAAGAGGCAGATTATGATGGTGCATGCCAGTTCGACTCGTATGCCACGAGTGATCGGGTACGTGTTTGTGTTAAGAGGAAAGACATTCTTGTTAAGATCTGTGAAATGTCAGCATTATGCAATATACAAATGTCTCTTCACACTTCAACTTACTCCAAATGTACATCCAGAATTCCTTGAGTCCAGCTCGGCTGAAGCAATCGATGCCAATGATCGAAATCTGAGCTCCGGCGAATGCGGTGCAGAATATAAGGCCGTAAGTTCGTGTATAATAGCTAAAGTAAAGGCCAAGGAAAGCAAGGCAAAAGACCGCGATCATGATCGCCCTTCCACTCGTGGAGGAAACGAGGCCACCGGGGGCGAGCGTAAGGAACCACATTGACAAGCAGAAGCCACCTAGTAGACAGCCAAGACCTTCAGCCACTTCTTTGAAGACCAGGGCTAGCGAACCAAATATCAGACCAGTCATGACAGCGGCGACCACATATGCTCCTTGAATAGCGTTGGGGACGGGCGGATTCATGACATAGACGATGAGCACTGTCACCGCCAGCGCAGTGAGTAAAGCAGTACTCAGGAAGACATGAAGCCATTGGTGCTTAATGCCGACAAGAGCCAGTGCGATTCCAGTTGCCATTAGGATGACACCCGCAATGCCGAGTCCAGGTGTGATCACGGGCTGGATTGGTAGCGTGGCTGCTTCACTTGTAGCATTGGCCGCTCCAGATTCTGTGGGCATAGCTGTCGAGGCGACAGTGCCGGTCGATATATCAGACGAGATAATCGAGCTGGTCGTTGATGTGGCGCTACTAGCTGCCGTTGTCTGTTGCGCACTGCTGGTGGTCGATGCTGCGTTGATTGATGAAGTCGCTGTCGAGGACGCAGCATTATTAGACGATGGCGACGATGAAGCATTGTCGCTACTTGACGCTTGGGATGCTGAGGAACTTCGAGTCGTCGACACTTCTGTGGAGTCTTGTCGTTTAATCAGGCCAACGCGGCCGACCAAATTCTCAGCGCAGCATGATGCGAGCAGTATCGAGAATAAAGCATATGTGACCTTCATCTTGCTGTGCTGCCCGCGTTGCACTTCGCCAGGCGCACAAGCAGTACTGAGGACGTGCTACTGCTGGGAGAGTCTAGCACTTCTTCCCAAGCCCAGATCCAGAAAGTAGCTTGAATTGAAGGTCGACGAGCAGCATATGCGTCCAGTAATCGCGTCGTGAGAATCGTGACGTGTAGTGACGAGAGGTGGGAGTAGCAGTGCTATATCGCCGGATCCTTGCGCATAGCAAGGATCAGATCACATCAAAGACATTCGACAGAAGAGACCCTACATTTTCGAGCCCTCCACCGCATGGCTGGTCAGACAATCCGGCTTAAGAACCTTCTGTCCGAGGTCTCCACCACCAAGTCCGCGAAACAACGCATTGTGCGCACTCGCGTATGGCGGCCGTTGCGACTCGAAGGACAAATTGGCTTCTTGGGAGGAGGATTGGCCGTGGGATCGCCAAAATGCCAGAGCATAAAGTCAGCACGGTTGAGGATAAGAGCCGTGTAGCTCTCACTAAGCCTGGTCGGTGTGAATGGCAAGCCACCTCTTGGAGTGCAGCGAGCGGCAAGGTAAAATTTGGCCCCGGAACAGTCTGCTTTCACCCCAAGCAGGGTAGAGAAGAGGGTACCGCAGTGGACATCAGATTTTATTGCTCAAATATAGGCTCGCAGCCCTGTGCATATATGCAGATATATATGCAGGTGTTGATGGGATCACTGCACCTCACCCGCATACAGTACAGCAGCATCGGATTTGGCTGCGCGGATGTCTTGAAGTTTTCAACGAGGACGAGGAGTCTCCGTTACGTCTGTCGACCGGGTTGACCTCCGTTGCCGTCAGATTGCAGGCGCGATTTGCCTTGCGCCTTGCTGATATTTCTGGGCTGGAGGGGAGATTGAAGTCGTCTGAGAGAAGGTTAGACGCAACGGTCGTCACACCCGGGTTCCCGAGCGCCCGCGCGGATCTTCCAGGGGTCATCTGTCGGTACATGCATCTTTGAGGTACGTGGTGCCTTCATCTGTTTCATGTGGCTATTATGATGGCATTGCACGGTGGACCGGCATGGTTTGCGTCGATAGCAGAAGCTGCCTTGTCGATATCGTAGGCCGCATCAACCGAACATGGTGACAAGAGCAAAGCTGCGAGGATTGTACCGAGGGCAAGTGCTCGGGAAATTTGTGAACCCTATTCTGCTTCCCAAATGAACGGCGTCGAGCTTAAGGGAAGTCACGAGAGCCAATGGTTCGTGAAGTAGCTTTAAACGTGACAACGGCCAAGCAACGTCCAAGCAACGTCTCGCTATGCCATCATGCCAGACGTTGATGATCTCGCGACGCGTGAGTGTCGCGTGTTGCGGGCAGATGTGCGCCACTGTTCAAAGACAGATTGATCGCTGTTATCGCAATGTGACGACTTCTCGCCAGATAAAGGAAACCATGCTCATCGACGCGGAAGACTACCAGTGGTTGCTAAACGCAGACTGTCCTGTGGCGGAATACTATGTAGACTCGACCCGGCTGGCAGGAGGACCCAGACATGTTCAAAACACCCAGATCGTTGGATAATCAGCCTCATGGGCTTGCAGGGTCCTTCTCACCTGACATGTGTGGCGACTAGACGAGTATCGGTAGAGGAAATATGACTTATGAAGCTACACAACACGTTGTCCAAGAGGATCTGGATGCCGAGCAGGAGGCAGAGGCAGCATGAACGAATGAGGCGTTTTCTGGCTAAGCCTGCCCTCCACAACGAAGCTTATCAAGTCACAGTATGCAGATGCTCACGTCGCGAGTTTAAGCATCATGGTGTGCTGCCTCAAGGCAAGTGGCGCATGCAATATCTTGCCAAAAATTCTGCATGCAGCTACAGCAATATGCAGATGCTGCTGCTGCTGCGCCACACCAGCATCAATTCTCAGCTGCGTAGCTCCCCTGCCACAGCTCTTCGACAATATGAAATACTGCTACATTATTGACCATGTGAAGTGACCGCGGCCGTCCGGACAAGACACTATCACATCGCTCACAATGCTTGACCCTCTCAGCGCCATCAGCTTGGCTTCTGCTATCGTTCAACTTGTAGACTTCAGCAGCAAACTCTTGATCGAAGGCTATGGCATATACATATCCGAGACTGGCGCGACAGAAGAGGCCCAGGAGGTGCAAAGGGCTACTGAAAGGCTCCATGAGCTTGCCAATCGCCCGTCCGGTCCACGGAGAGTATGGAAGACTTCAGAGGAGCTTGCTTTGTGGGAACTGGCAGCAGAAGCTCAGCAAGTATCAGAACAGCTGCTAGATCTGCTAGAAGACTGCAAGATCAGCTCGGCGGGTCTCATGCACACCTGTGATGCTGTACGCAAAACTATCAAGCGACATGTCAAAGCAGAAAAGTACGCCAATCTGCAACACAGACTTGATCGCATACAACGAAATGTCTCCGTACATCTCCTTGCCAGCCTCAGGTACTGATAAGTCGACGGCTACCATGGCGATTGACGTTTGCTATCGCATGTTCAGAGATGATCAGAGCGCTGTTAGACAGTCTCTCAAGAACATCGAGGTCACGAGCGAGAAGTTGCGTGCTCTGCAAATGAATCGCATCGGGAATCGTACGCGTGAGCTTCGGACAGTACTGGAACGTCAAGGCAACTCGAAGCAGGCATTGCTGTCATCGAATAAGTCGAGCAGCGAAGCACAGGCAGCAGCCGCCCAGCGCTTAGAGGCGCCCCTGCAGAAACTCGACGAGAAGCTCACGGCGTTACAGCAGGAAGGAGCGGCTCTTACAACCTCAAAATGTATCCTCGATAGCCTTATGTTCGCTGAAATGCACCAGCGGAAATGTGACATCCACAAGCAGTACCCTGATACAATCTCCTGGATGTTTGACGAGGTCCGCACGCCATTCAAGACTTGGCTTTCTTCAGTCAGTGGTATATTTTGGGTTTCTGGCAAAGCGGGAAGTGGCAAGTCTACCCTGATGGAATACAAGACGGACAGCGACCAGGCCACTCATACACTGCACCAGTGGGCCAGGAGCAAGCAGAAAGACCTCGTCATCGGCAGTTTTTACTGCTGGAATGCTGGCAGCGATATGCAGAACTCACAAGAAGGCCTTCTTCGAAGTCTTGCTTACCAAACTTTCCTGCAGTGCCCAGACATGATCAAGCAAGCAGCGACAAAGAAGCGCCGGCATGCTCCAGATAGTTACCATGCAAGTCCTCGACCGTGGGAACTAGATGAGCTGTGCGAGACCGTCGAGAATATTGCACGGCATAGCAAAACGTTATCAAAATGCTTTTGCTTTTTCGTGGACGGTCTTGATGAGTACAATGGCCATAACTTCACCACTCTTATCGACCTCTTTGATGAATTGACGGTCTCCGACAGCGTCAAGATGTGCGTCTCGAAGCGCCCATGGACGGTGTTCGAGGCCACTCATGGCAACGACAAGTCGGAGAAACTTGCACTGCAAGATCTCACGGTTGGTGATATGGACAAGAACATCAACGGAATGCTCGGAAAGAATCGCGAATTTCACAAGCTCACTCAAAGGACTCCCGAGGCTTGGCTATTGGCAAGAACGACCCGCGAACGCGCAAAAGGTGTCTTTCTCTGGGTGTATCTCGTGTTGCGACGTCTGCTTCGCCTGCTTGAAGAAAGACTCAAGGATCCGGATCTGCTGCAGGCTGCTCTGGATGAGCTGCCCTCCGACCTGGACAAGTATTTCAGAGATATCATCGACACCATTGAGGTTGCACATCGTACCCACACCGCCGGTATCTTTTCGCCGGCCTTGTATGCTGCGCCTCTACCACTGATCGCTTTCTGGTTCTTACCTTCGGTTCTGAGGGACCCTGATGCAGTTTACAGCTTGCCCATTGGCTGTGCCGACGAGGATGACGCTGACGACGGGAGTCTTGTCAGTAGGACCATGGAAGCCATCAATTCCTGGTGCAAAGATCTGCTCGAGGTGCGCAGCACTAAAGCCGCAGCCGACATCGTGAACGAGCGAGACTACCAGATCGACTTCCTCCACCGGACAGTTCGTGACTTTCTCTCTACGAACGGTGAAGTTAGGCGCATATTTGCCGATAATCTATCACCAAATTCTAACGCTGGCCACACGCTGACCTGTCTATATGTTGTGCAAGCAATGACTGGCCGGCCTAGGTCTGCAGATTCGAAGGATGTAAAGGCTTTCGCAGTCGCCGTACTCTACGTTATGATGATCGCAAGACGTTCCGAGCTTGCCAAGATTCCTGTCAGCCCACGAATGCTTGATTACGTTAGCGGCGAGATGATGCTTCCCTGCAAAGACTGCGCCATTGGCTTCATTCTTGTCTGCAGCTGCTCTGCGCGGACCATTCGGACTACGCTGTTGGAGAAGGGCGCTTCTTGGGCGTTGCAGTGGCATGTGACTTGACATCCTATGTTCACTTTCAGCTGAACAAGTCGCCATCCATCATTGAAGGCAGAAGTGGAGCAATACTACTTGATATAGCCTTCCATCGGCTTATCATACATCCTACTCTATCGACGGACCGGCTGCCTTGCTACGATATGGTCATGCTTCTATTAGGCATGGGAGCTGACCCAAACATGCCGTCAAGCAAAAGCACGAAAACATCGACTTCATGGCACCACTTCCTGAAGCACTGCCACCTAGTTCCCGGCTCGTCCGACTCGGGAATGTGGCCCTATGCCAAACTTCTTCTCAATTTCGGTGCTGATCCCTATGCTGAGATACCCGACGGCACGAAAGTCGTGCAGCAAATCCGCAAAAATGCTCGACATACTGTCGTTCCAAGCATGTTATTATCAACAGAGCAGCGTCTACTGAAAGTCTGCAGCGGCAATCTTCTGCCTAAGCTATGTGCGTGCCTAGAAGAGGCTCGTGAGCAAAGGGCACGGAAGATTGTGGAGAAGAAGGCGGCTGAGCAGACTCAAGGGAAGCTCTTCGTCAACGCCTTGTGGAACAGTTTCGGTAGTAACCTAGTCTCCAGCAGGAAAGCACGAGGGTAGGCAGCTTAGTGCTGGAACTCGTCCAAGCCTGTCCGCCTCTAAAGCGTCAGATCTATTGCACGCGAGATACTTTGGCGATTGTACTCGAAGCATGGACCAATAAAGCGACAGGACAGGCCCGCATGCGTGACGCCCCCACTCTGCAGTATCCTGCAGTCCTCGACTTGATCGCTTAGTCGACTGTATCTTCGCCCGTCATGGGTGGCTTGATCTGCTAGGTGGACGCTTCCGAAAAACTGAGTGTCTGTTATTCGAATCCGGGGCATTGACAAACGCTAAATCCGGTCTATGCCTTTCGTTCTGCAGAAAATGGCACGGCGGTTGCAAGAGTACTGGGCTCGATGGGTGATGCAGCATACGAAGCGGTCGCGGAACTTCGAAGCTGCTGAAGAGTCACTCATTGCGTGGGTGTGAGCTCATAGACTGCGGCCTAAGCTGCTGCCTAAAGCCACTGGCTATCAGAAAGGTGAGCCGGCGACGCGCAGATCTGCTTCTTCTGCTGCACCCTACCCTCTTGAACCCTCCAACCCTTGCGAACTTCCCAACGGTCCTTACAGCAGCTCGTAGAGGGCAAGACGCGGAAAAGTCCTCTGCTCCACACGCCACCGAGGGCATGTCGACTGCCACAGACCTCCAGAGTCAGGAAGACCTTGCGCATAGCCACCAACAGCAAGGCAGACCTGCAGAGTCAGAGGCCTTACTCCGCACAGTACTATCATCCCGCCTCCAAACGCTCGATCCTCACCATGCAGATGTCGTCCGAGCGAAGAACAATCTAGCAGCAAGTCTGAATTCGCAACACAAAGACCTTGACTATGCCGAGACCCTCCAGCTCGACGTGATCGCTGCGGACCGTGACAGCCTTGGACCCGAGCACCCGGATACGCTCGTCAGCCTCAACAATCTAGGGAATATTTATATGCATCAAGGGCGTTTCGAAAAAGCTGTCGAAACTCAGCGAAATGCCCTCGCCACGAGTGAACGGGTGAATGGCGAAGCGCACGAGAATACGATGACGTTGAAGCATAATCTGGACAATACACTTCGTCATCAGCGAGAGGCTGCGGGCACGGGAAGTCAGTAGCTGAGGGCATGAGTGTGGTCTTGCGATGATGTCGTTAATGGCTAAGCTTGAGGGCGCCAATATGAGATTGGGAAATCAATATGCCTACGGTAGACTGGAGACGGACGTACGCACGCTAGCCAGAAGTTGTCTATGGTATTTCAGCGCAGGACAGGGCCTTAAGGCGTCTCGAAGGTACATGAACGAGATACGAAACAGAATGAGAACCTCTATAGTGCAACCTCAAGATTGGATTCTGGAACTCATTGTCTAGTTGTGACAAGGGCGAGAATGCGCGTACGTAGCTCTATAATCGAGATTGTAGAACGACATCACATTGAGGACCTTGCATTGAATTCCTATGCGCAGGTGCTGCGAGGCTCTCCGATCAAATGTCCATGGCACGAGCAATCTCTGCTCCGAAAGCTGCCACCAGTAACATAAAAGCACGATCTGCAGGCTTGCCGAGTACCTTTCGCAATCACAACGTTTGGAACTATGGGTATTAAATCTAGTTTTCGTCGAGATGCATAAATCCTCATCTCGATAGGTAGCAGAGCGAGGGCGCACATGGTAAAAAAGTAGTATACAACAGAGCGGCCGCATAAGCTAGATAACCGGCAAACGAGACCAGCTTGCCGGACTCAAGGAGACGCACGACAGGTTTGGCGTCCTCAAGCAACCTGATCCATATCCCCATACTCTTCTCCCACCGCCGCCTCCTCCTCCTGCCCAACAACATCCAACTCCAGCTCCCCCTCGACCAACTCCCCAATAAAACCCTCCCCCACCACCGCCTCCTCAACAGCATTCTTCCTCTTCCACACCCTCGTCCACCTCACCCCCCACCTCTTCACCAGCTCCTCCTCTGCCTCCCCACCCTCGAACCTCTCCACCATCTCATCCTGCGCCCCAGCCGCCACACCCGTTACCGCATCCTCAATAGCGGCGAAAAGATCCCTCATGCCCTCCCTCTCCCTCGGCAGCGCCTCATCAATTTGTTGACGCTGGGAGTAAGGTAAAGTCATATTATTCCTTTCCCGCACGACCTGACGGACACGATTCGTGACTTTGAACATGGTGAGGAACACCAGCTCATAAGTCCGAAGGTTCGCGAGAGCACGCCCACGATCCATGTGGTCTTGGAGTGCCCATTGGATTACGGACATGGGTGTGACGATGGTGTAGTTCAGGAGTTTGTCGACGAGATTCACCGCTGTGCCTGGGTGATCGGCCCAGAAGTTCATAACAGAGGTGATGATTTGACGGCGCGCGGCTTCGGATTGTGGGCCGACGGCTAGTAGGCGGTCTTTGCAGCGGTCGATGGTGGAAAGGACGTGCGATAAGCTCTTCGAACCGATGGAGAGGATGGACGTCATATAGATGTCCATAATCGGGACCAGTGGATCTTCGATACCGTGAGCGAGGGCCTGATCGCGGACGATGTCCAATACAGTCTGGACATCGGCCTCCGGAGCTTTCTTCTTCAGCATAGTCAAGACCTCGCGGCCTTCTTTGGCGTAAGGTGTGTTCTCGTCATCGTACTTGAATTTTGGGACCTCGTTCTCTTTGCTCGTGGGGATGAGAGGGTGGTAGTCTTCGGGCAGCGTATCGCGGACGCGTTTGGCGAAGGAGAGTTGGATTTCTTTCTCCAGTGTGCCGAGTATGAAGGCCTTCTTGGGTGTGAGGTCGGAGAGAGTCAGCTCGGGGATCCTATTGTTATGTTAGTAGCTGACAGGTTTGGAGCATAAATCATCACGACATACCACTCAGCCCACTTCCATCTGAACTCGAAATTACTCAGATGATGAGCGAACCAATCCATGAAACGATACCCGAGCTCCATATCCATGGTATCCACACTGCGGAACAGGAACCTGATCGCACGACCAAGACTAGGTGCGACAGCACCTGGAGAGATCTTGCAGGACTCTGTGATCAGGGAATGGTAGTAGACTAGTCGATGCTCAGGGGTGGGTAGCTGAAAGACCTGTGAGAAGATGGCATCGATAGCGACGTCCTCGGGTTTCCATGTCGGCTTGCCCGCTGCCTGTATGTCGCGCAGCTTGTCGAAGGCGGTAGAGCGTTTAACGAAAGTGTCTGGTGCCCAATAGCAGTCTATCTCGTTCAGGAAGCGAGCCGTGGCGTTGCGGTTGAAGTCGAGGATGTTGATTGTGTCAACGATGGCGTCGCGCACGATACAGCTGGCGATGTTGGTGGTTGGTGGCACGGACTCGACCTCCTGGTCGGCGTAGAGGGAGAAGTACAGATCCGGGAACAGTGCTCGTGGGCCGGTATTGACAGTCGCTGGCACTATGATGCCTGGGAAAGTGTGCTTGGTAGGTGTTTTGGTCTCGCCGTTGCCATTCGCTTCGATCTCGAGGTCGCCGTCGCCATTAGCTTTGACGGGCTTCAGTGTGGGGTCGTAAACACGCGGGATACATTTCAGAGGCCAGCCATTTGCCTCTTCTTCCTGGAGCTGACGCTGCAGCATGGAGATGGTGCTTGCGCAAGGCATCGCCTTCTCATCTTGGGCATTATTGTCCGGGTAAGGATCGACAAGCGGCTCGATCGGGCTCTGCGTGGACGCCACAATGTCCGTGCGACTGAGTAGGTCACTCACAGTCTGTCGTAAGGTCTCGTCGTTGTTGGCGGCTAGCAGGTATGGGACGGTAAGCAAGATGACCTTGATCAACTCTAGACCGAGTGTATCGTCCTGCGAAGCCGTCTGCAGATCCACCGCACGATCGAACAACTGATCCAAGATCGGCGAGATTGCATCCTCCTCATACAGTGGGCTCAAACATGCCAGAAACCTCAGGACAAGCTTGAATTCCCTCCACTGCCCAGCCTCCAAATACTCCTGCAGGCGCGGCACAGTCTTCGCAATAGCATCCCTGGCAACCTCGGCATTTTCTGCATTGGCATACAGCACTACTGCGGCCACAAAGGGGATCTTAAAGGGCTGTTCGACGATGAGCTTGAGTGCGACGGTGGCGAAGATGTCCTTCACATATTCGTCCTCATAGTTGTCGGCTGTGAGCTTGGCGAGGTTCTGCGCCACTTCGTGTGGGAGACGGAGGGGGTCTTCGGCGATCTCGAGGAGGCCTTTGCGGATGCGCGTTCCTGGTGGTGCATCACCTCGAGGGCGGTGATTGGGGTAGCCTTGGTCGAAGTCGTCGTCCTCTGTTTATTACAACTGTTAGTCACGGAGCATTACTTGCTGGCATGATTGCAAGTGTTCGCACCTCTTCCACGTTTGCGCTTGTTGAAGCCTCCTGATCTCCTGTCATTGCGGTAGCCACCACCTCTACCACCGCCTCCTCCTCCATAATCGCGGCGTGAATCTGTGTCTGCCATTATCGCGATCTCGTCCACAAGCAGCTTGCTATTGTGTTGTTCGATCACAGGCTATGCTGTCAACCAAACAGTTGAACGAATTGAAGCTTGGTCGCGTTGCAGAGCGGACTTTCGCGAGCCTCCGCCGAAGCTTCATTGCCTCACTTTCTATTGTGTACCTGAATCGTTACATTAACCACCGCTTCTTCAGTATCCACCACACTACACACTACACGGTGCACCTATACATCGCAGAGCCTACAAACCAATCGCAACCATGCCAGCGATCCGCAGTGCCCGCGGCAAAAAGGCTCCTCCAGAAGGCTTCGACGACATTGAAGACACCCTCCTCGAATTCTCCAACAAAATGAAAGATGCCGAGAATGCGAGCCACGAGGGCAAAAAAAAGCACGAGATGCAGTGGCCCATCTTCCAGATCACGCATCAGCGTATGTACTGCCCAGGTTGAAATACACAGCCTAGCAAAGCACAAAGCACACAAATGTGTTATTGGATGCCGGTCGTGATTATAATTATACTGGCGTCGGACTGCCCGCCTCAAGGGCCGCAAAGGTGAGAGCAGTCATCTCTTTGACCTGAGCGGACTGCGCGGGTGTAGTGGGTTGAGTACTGACTTTCTATGGTATGGGCAGGTTCGAGATATATCTACGATCTCTATTACGAGAAGGAAGCCATCGACAAGAAGCTCTACGATTGGCTGCTGAAGAACGGGTATGCCGACGCGAATCTGATTGCGAAGTGGAAGAAGCAGGGGTATGAGAAGGTGAGCATTTGTGCCGAGGTTTGAAGGTGTGTTGTGTGATGGGACTGATTCTTGATCTAGCTGTGTTGTTTACGCTGCATCCAAACCAAGGAGACCAACTTCAATAGCACATGTATTTGCCGTGTGCCGCGACAGCAATTGAAGGAGGATCAGGAGATTGAGTGTGTTAGCTGCGGGTGTCGGGGATGTTCGAGTGGCGACTGAGTGGTGTGTGAGCTCACAGTCTGAACCATGAGATCGACGGTGTTCGTTCACTCGGCGAGAGAATACAGATCTACGTGCTAGCTAGACAGTAAATGCCTTGCAAACGTACTATGGGATGAGTTTTGATTAATGGTATTCCAATAAGCTTGCTATATGACAACCCTAGACGGCCATGTTCTTAGTATCTGAGTACCTCCAACCTCCATGGTCTGTAGGTAACTATTCCGTATCGTTCTGCAGCACAATCAACGTGCCTTATATGAATGTACGCTGTTTAGTGAATAGTGAAAGTGACTCGTGACCAAAGTCCTGAGCCTCAACCTCAGGCGATAACGCTCGGACCCACAGGCGCGGACAAGTTGCTCACAGTGAGTTAGGCGATGATACGCCTTGTTACAAAGAGGTCGCCGAGGCTCTACACCATTGAACGCCGGCTCTATTACGCGACTGGACGCGCTGAGACGTGCGCGGCCACATTTGGTACGCCTTTTACGATATACACGACTATCTCTCCCACCCACCCAAATCGCGACATAGCCTGGTGACTACGACCACCAACGAGCCTCCTGCGCGCAGCTGGACCCGAAGCTTGGCGTTCACAAGCAGCTTTGCGCCGGACATTGTAAACCACAATTGTCCCCAAGCTCGCATTACATGCCGAGAGGATACCATAACTCGGAGTAGTTGTGCGCGTGGTCTGGGAAGGTCGGTGCCTGGAGTCACGTGAAAGGTGGTCAAGAGCAGGCCGGCCCATCATCACACACACAAGTCAAGATGGCCGCGGTACAACCAGCTCAAGGCATTCCTCAGCAGCAGCAGGGGGCGAATGTCAACAATGGCGCACAGAATGCCAATGGGATCCTGCCGCCTGGCATGACCAAGGAGCAGGTGCAGGTCCTGTACAAGAAATACCAGGCGATGAAGGCGAGTGGAGTGTCTGAGACCGACCCGGAACTCATGAAAGCGCGGGCTGTGCTGCAGTCGATACAACAGCGTACGGAAGTGGTCAAGAGGCAGCAGGCTTGGCGTCAACAACAGCTGAAGCAGCAGCAACAGGCGGCTCTTCAAGCACAGAATGCTAGTATGAATGCGGCATCGCAGCAAGGTACCAACGCCACGCCGACGACCGAGACCGACCAGACCGTCTCGGCACAAGCAAATGGTGCCTCTGGGGTCACGAACGGCCAAGAGCATACCGTTGCTGCGACACCTGTGCAAGCTGATGGCTCGAGCGAGGCCCCCTTCAACAAGGATCAGATCAGGACTCTCAAGGCTCAGATGCAAGCTTTCGGCCACTTGCAGAAGAACATGCCTATCCCCCAAAACGTCCAGGACATGATCTTTCAGTCAAAACAGGATCAGAAGCCTGTAAGCCCGGGCGCAGCTGTTGCTGCTGCTGGGAAGGTACTTGACGATGTAGCCAAGGGAAAGGCGACTACGAATCTCATGCCCGATGGCAAGCCTCGCCACCGTTTCGAGACTTTCACCGACCCGCACTCTCTCATGGTCAAGCATATAAGCTATGCGGATCATACGCACCGTCCATATCGATCTATCATCCCAAGCTTCATGCCTATCGGTGTTGATCCAGAGCGTGTTCGCGAGGAGCGTGAGAACATCGTCTACAACCGCGTACTAGCACGGAGGAACGAGCTCGGGAAGATGAGCGCTAACATGGGTGCGTGGGATGTCACCAAGTCTGATGTGCCACAGGACAACGCGAACCTCAAGCTGAGGGCACTCATCGAGTACAAGATGCTAGCTCTCCTTCCCAAGCAGCGCGAGCTGCGGCAGAAAGTTGGCAAGGAGATGATGAACTCAGACAACCTCTCCATGACTGCCAACCGAGCAATGTACCGACGTGTCAAGAAGCAGTCTCTTCGTGAAGCGCGTGTGACCGAGAAGCTTGAGAAGCAACAACGTGATGCAGCCGAGAACAAGGAGAAGAAGAAGCACAACGATTTTGTCAATTCTATCGTGCGCCACGCAGAAGACATGCGTAATGCAGCCCAGCAACATCGCGCTCGGAACCTCAAGCTTGGTCGTCTCATGGTGCAGACACACGCCAACATCGAGAAAGAAGAGCAGAAGCGGATCGAGCGCACAGCCAAGCAGCGTCTCCAAGCTCTCAAGGCCAACGATGAAGAGACTTACCTCAAATTGCTTGGTCAAGCTAAGGATAGTCGTATCTCGCACTTGCTCAAGCAGACTGATGGTTTCTTGAACCAGCTCGCCACCTCCGTCAAGGAGCAGCAGAGGTCGATGTCGCGGCGGTTTGGTGCTGCCGAAGCGCCCGAGGAGCCAGAGGAAGAGGACCCGGAACCGGACTCAGAAGATGAGAGCAAGCCGAAAGTCGATTACTACGAGGTCGCTCACAAGATCAAGGAAGAGGTGCACGTGCAGTCCTCGAATCTGGTTGGCGGTATGCTGAAGGAGTACCAAGTCAAGGGTCTGCAGTGGATGATTTCGCTGTACAACAACAATCTGAATGGTATCTTGGCCGATGAAATGGGTTTGGGCAAGACAATTCAGACCATCTCCCTCATCACGTACCTCATCGAGAAGAAGCGACAACATGGTCCTTACTTGGTAATCGTGCCGCTCTCTACTCTCACGAACTGGAACAGCGAATTCGAGAAGTGGGCTCCCAGTGTGCAGCGGATCGTGTACAAGGGTCCTCCAAATCAGCGCAAGAACTTCGCGCAGCAGATTCGATACGGCAACTTCCAGGTCCTCCTCACGACATACGAGTTCATCATCAAGGATCGCCCAATTCTTAGCAAGATCAAGTGGCTGCACATGATTGTGGACGAAGGTCATCGTATGAAGAACGCCGGTTCGAAGTTGTCAAGCACGATAACGCAGTACTACCACACACGCTATCGCCTTATCTTGACTGGTACACCTCTCCAGAACAACCTACCGGAGCTGTGGGCGCTGCTCAATTTCGTACTACCCAACATCTTCAAGTCCGTCAAGTCTTTCGACGAGTGGTTCAACACTCCGTTCGCAAACACTGGTAACCAAGACTCGATGTCGCTGTCGGAAGAAGAGTCGCTGCTCGTCATCAGGCGTCTTCACAAAGTTCTGCGGCCTTTCTTGCTCCGTCGCCTGAAGAAGGACGTCGAGAAGGATCTTCCAGACAAGCAGGAACGTGTCGTCAAATGCAACTTCTCCGCTCTGCAGAAGAAGCTGTACCAGCAATTGCTCACACACAACAGGATGTTCGTATCCGACAAGGATGGCAAGAAAGCTGGCATGCGCGGTCTTTCCAACATGCTCATGCAATTGCGCAAACTCTGTAACCACCCCTTCGTTTTTGAGGAAGTAGAGGACCAGATGAACCCTGCGAGACTGACCAACGATCTCATCTGGCGTACGGCTGGCAAGTTCGAGCTTCTTGATCGTGTGCTACCGAAGTTCCAGGCTACCGGTCACAGAGTGCTTATGTTCTTTCAGATGACGCAAATCATGAATATCATGGAGGACTATATGCGTTTCCGTGGAATGACATATCTTCGTCTTGATGGTTCGACCAAGGCAGATGATCGGTCTGAGCTGCTGAAGGAGTTCAACAAGCCTGATTCGCCTTACTTCTGCTTCTTGCTTTCGACTCGTGCTGGTGGGTTAGGCTTGAATCTGCAGTCGGCCGATACTGTCATCATCTACGACTCCGACTGGAATCCGCATCAAGATCTACAGGCTCAGGATCGTGCCCATCGTATTGGTCAGAAGAATGAGGTGCGGATCCTGCGACTCATCAGCTCCAACTCCGTTGAAGAGAAGATCCTCGAGCGGGCACAGTACAAGCTCGATATGGACGGCAAGGTCATCCAGGCTGGTAAATTCGATAACAAGTCTACGAACGAGGAGCGTGATGAGATGTTGCGTGTTATGCTTGAGACCGCAGAGGCGGCCGAGGCATTCGAGCAGGATGAGATGGATGACGACGACCTCAATCTGATTATGGCGCGTAGCGATGGGGAGCTCGAGCTTTTCGCACAGATGGACGCGGATCGTACGGCGAACCAGCGATACGGACCTGACAAGAAATTACCTCGTTTACTTGGCGAGAGTGAGCTGCCGGACATTTACATGCAAGAAGATAATCCTGTTGAGGAGAAGGAGGACAAGTTCAACTTTGGTCGTGGTGCGCGCGAGCGCACGAAGGTCAAGTATGATGATGGTCTTACTGAGGAACAGTGGCTTGATGCCGTCGATGCGGACGACGACACTATTGAGGATGCGACCAAGCGGAAACAAGATCGTATTGCCCGGCGTGCAGCGAAGAAGGAGTCCAGACTGCGTGGCGAGTTCGATCTGGGTGATTCGCCTCCTGCTTCGCGAGACAGTTCCGAGGAGCCGGCACCCAAGAAGCGTGGGCGGAAACCTGCCAAGGCGCCGGAGAAACGCAAGGCGGACGAGGCATCGCTCGATGGCGTCGAGGCACCGCCGAAGAAACGTGGGCGCCAGTCCAAGGTCGCGGAGACGTTGAGCAGGCAGGAGCGCGACACGATCCAGAAGATCATGGACAGTGTGCACGACGCTCTGCAAGATCTCGAGGTCACATCGGAGGATCCTGATGTTCCGCCTCGAGGCATCATCGATCCTTTCTTGGATTTGCCGCCTAGAGCAAGCTATCCGGATTACTACCAACTCATCGTTAAGCCGATCGCGATGAAGCAGATTGAGAAGAAGATCAATCAGAAGCAGTATCAGAGTCTACGGGAATTCAGGCAGGATATCGGCCTGCTCTGCAATAATTGTCGGCAGTATAATGAGGATGGGAGTGTGCTTTATAATGATGCTCATATGATTGAGGTAAGCCAAGCCAACAAA
The DNA here is from genome assembly GCF_035927965.1 of Recurvomyces mirabilis. NCBI lineage: Eukaryota > Fungi > Ascomycota > Dothideomycetes > Mycosphaerellales > Teratosphaeriaceae > Recurvomyces > Recurvomyces mirabilis. The sequence goes on along the minus strand of NW_027041950.1, from coordinate 361,759 downwards.
ATGAAATCAAAGACTACGGTATATTGACTTCTGCCACAGCGCGCCTGCCTCGACAAACTTCGCGAGGAAACCGCCGCACACCCCGGACTCCAAGACTTTGACGAAGCAAGCGTGGATGGTACTTCGACGCGCCCGATCTCGAGCGTCAGTACGCCGCAGCCGCCGCAGAAGTCGGGCTTCAAGCTTAAGCTTAATGGGCGAGGTGCGAATGGTCATAGTTCGAGGGGCGGCACGGAGAGTCTGGTGCCCAGTGATGAAGAGTAGAGTTCTAGCAGCCAGGAGTCTATCTTTGATGATATCGACTGTGACCCAAAGGATCACCGCTGAGGTTAGTGCGGGTTGGGGGCAAGAGGTCGCGGAGTAAGGTGCATTATTTGCGGGTAAGGGTTCTTTCGTGCAAGAGATGTATTACGACGAGGATTACAGGAAATCGGGGATGAGGAGTCCGTGGTGCGCAGGCGTTCTACAGTCTGCTTGACCACTTCTTCGTGTCTATTGGAACTCTTGCTGTAAGAGTAGAAGCTAGCGTAGCAGCATTATCATATCCACATCCACATCCACATCCACATCCACCCCGACTCACGTCTACCCACCCTCTAGAACAACACACCCTTAGTACTAGGTACCTCGCCCTCCCTCCCCACAACAGGACTACACGCCATCCTTAACGCCACGGCCAAAGCCTTGAACGCACTCTCCGCCCGATGATGATCATTGTCCCCGCGCAAACAGTCCACATGCATCGTAATCCCCGCGCCCTGCGCAAAGCTCTGCAGACAATGCGGGATCATCTCGCAGCTCAGATCGCCCAGTTTCTCCCTCTTCAAACCCAAGTCTACTACGCTGAACGGTCGGTTCGACAAATCTACCACTGCCCTGCTGAGAGCTTCGTCCAGAGGACAATAAGCGTACCCGAACCTCGCCAAGCCGGAAATCGTCCCCAACGCAGTCTTGAGCGCTTGTCCGAGAGCGATGAAGGTATCTTCAGCCGTATGATGGTCATCTATATGCAAATCGCCACGGGTGCGAAGGTGGAGAGACCAGCCGCTGTGTTTTGCCAGGGCGTGCAACATATGGTCTAGAAAACCTATCCCGGTGTCTACGCTTATTTGCTGGGATTTGGATTGTTGTGAGGCGTGGTCTTTCTCGTTAGATGAGGCTTCGCTGTTCGAGCCTTCGGTGGTTTGGAGGGGGCCGCCGTCTATGCAGAGGGAGAGGTCGATTTTGGTCTCGTTGGTGTCTCGTTTTATGGCTGCTGTGCGGGTGCGTTTCTCGGAGGCCATGGTGGATGAAATGATGGGTCAGGTGCTTCGATATCTGTGTTGGAGGTACTGATCTGCTTTGTAGCTGGATATATATTTATCGTCTGTTGTGGTAAGTGCTGTAGACGATGACCCAATGGCAGCTCCATCGCATAAATGTTCGGGCTACTGCATGACGTTCACTAGCGTGGAAGGTTAAATATTCTTCGAAGACGAGTATTTGTCCAAACCACTCTTGAGACCATACCAGTCCGACCAGTCAACAAACCACGCAAAATTAGATCATGGCGCAAGAAACTGTGGATGAGCCCATGGAAGATGCTCCTGCAGGCGCCGAAGCCAACGATGCCGACTTCGTCTACGAGAAGCAGAGATTGAGAGTGGTATGCGCCACAATTGAACGGCCGAGTAGAACGTCCATATGCTGAGTACTTGCAGCTTCCTGGTAGTTCCGACACAGCAGCCTCGTTTGCTTTCGAAAGGGAAGACCACACTCTAGGCAATGCACTACGATATATGATCATGAAGAAGTATCCAGACATCAAGTGGCCGGCTCGTCTATTCACTAACATCACGGCAGCCCTGAAGTGGAATTCTGCGGCTACTCAATACCTCATCCATCCGAAGCCGTCATGAACTTGCGCATACAGACGTGGGGTACGTCTGCAGTTCCTAGTATGGCTCAGAGGCCAGGAGACTAACGTGCTGTCCAGACGGTGCCAATGTCAACGATGTCCTACGCAAAGGCCTTGACGACCTGGCAGACCTCTGCGATGTGGTTGAGGACAAGTTCACAGCAGCACGAGATGAGTTCAATGCCACACATCCTGATCGTACCACGGATAAACGATGAGGCGAAGGCTGGACGTTGAAGGTTTTGTTTTGTGCTTGCTGAGATGCTATATTTACAGAAGTACAGTGCACAAAAGCATGAGCTTAGTTTCGGCCCTGAAGGTACATATTAGCGATGGCGTTTTGGGAAGGGAGGGTGAGGTAGATGCCGAGGGTCATGTACATACCTCAAGGAAACCTTGTATAAAAGTCTTAGGCAACGCCGCCTTCGGATCCTCCTCTGATCGAAAGTACTTGAGCACATGTGTGAGTTGTTTCCAGAAATTGAGCGTTTCCTGTCAAGCCATCGTATCAGTCCTGTCCCATCGTCACACCTGCGCCAACCACCACAGCTTTAGGTCCTGCTGTCTGTTGCCCTCTACCCATTAAACGTACCTGAAACTCCTGATGACTGTTAAACAACAACACATCCACCGTCTTCAACTGCGAAACATATCGATGCCGCTCAAACTCCTGCCGTATCTTGGTTCGGATCGCGGAAACGGGCATGTTGAGGGAGTACATCTGTTGGACTTCGGGTGCCTGTGTAGTCCCTCAGAATCAGCTTACACTTCCCGCTCTATCCCACATCCCCTCGTTCCATCTCTTTTTACTACTCAGTCTAACTCGGTGCGTACATACCGATCGTACCCAATCCCGATAGGACTTGATCACTCGCTTGTGAGCATCGTTCCAGTTGACGGCTATGTGTGTGGTCAGTATAAGCCTGGGCTTAGCGGTTGTGGAGACATACATGAACGCGTTCTCTGCGCGAGATAGGTAGGGTTAATCACCATGGTCGTAGTGCTGGTCTTCGCGACCAATGGCCAATTGCTCTATCACTGATGTTCAAGTGAATGCCAAATGTGGAGTGCCCGAGCTTGAATGGGTGACTCAGCCAGTATCACGTGATGAGCCCATCTTGAGGCATTCAGATGCCGATTCATAGGCTTGGTAGACGGGAAAGTACATGTTGATCATGATGACATGCTTTCCATTCGTGGGATATCTAAACACAGCTAATCGTGACCAAGCCTCACGGGCCACTTTTGCATGCTCCACGCCCAGGCGACACTTTTACTAAAAGTACTTTCGTGCTCCTCGTCCCAGGCAGAGAACAGCAACCCAAGCTTCTGCTGTGTTGCCTTACGCCATTGCATCCCATGCATGAGAGAGCTCCCATGCTCATTAGCTGAACGGCTGCCCAGTCTCCATGTTACCCAGTTCGCCGGTTCTTCGTGAGAGCATCAGCTCCCCAGTATGAGCATGGCCGGTAGGTTCATACCCATCAGAATAGACATCTACGTGTCCAGGCCAGCGCGCACCTTTGAGTAAATTGCACTCGTCGAAATCTAGCTTCATCATGCTTCGAGTATGAGGGACTCGCGCCAAAGACGCCAGGCCCATCAGCGCCGCGCTTGTGAGGTAAGTTGAGAAGAACATCGCTGCGTTACTTCATGATGTATGACTCGTTTTTGAGCTTGCGTAAATGCTGGTAAGTCATCTCAGCAGATACCTCAATCCAAACGAGCCATCATCTGATCGCGTGTCAAAGGCGTCAGATTGTCGATATCGAGTCCCTTGGAGACCAAGATCGGTCGAATGTGGGCTGGGACCAGCTTCTCATTCAGCTGGGGTGCGATCGACAGCTCGTGATGAGTGAAGTCGAAGAGGACCGGGAGATCTCTTGACGCACCGCTCGAGTGGCGAGAGTCGGGCAGGCGGGTGCTTGGGTCACGAATCTCGTCGAAGAATGGATGTACCATGGCCTCCACCGCGGACAAGCGAGAGGTAGGAGTGTACTCAAGCAATCTTGCGATCAGATCAATAGCGTTGGCATCGGCCTTACGGAATACCTGTATAGTGTCAGTAGATGGTTCACAGGCTCACATCAAGCGAGAAGAGTATACCTTGCTGAACGGATGCGGCTTGATCTGTGGGAACTTGTGCTCCATGTAGTTCGGGTTCATGGTGCGGATCTGGTCACGGGTCGGCGTGCCAAGGACTTTGATGATCTCGACAAGCTGATCAATGCCGGACTCTCCAGGAAACAGAGGTTGACCGAGCATCAACTCAGCCATGACGCAGCCAGTGGACCAGACATCTGTCAAATGTTAAACTAGCTCCTCAGAAGTGCTTGAATTTGTGCATACCAATTTTCGTCGTATAGTTAGTAGCGCCGAAAATGAGCTCCGGAGCACGGTAGTACCGCGAGCAGATATAAGACACATTCGGCTCGTTCTCCACCAGAATCTTCGCGCTACCGAAATCGCACAGCTTCAGGACGCCGGTTGCTGGGTCGAGGAGGAGATTTTGGGGTTTGATATCCCTGTGGCAGATGCCCTGTGAGTGAATGTAGGCGAGCGAGCGAAACAGCTGGTAGATGTACAGCTTGACTTCGAGAATCGGCATGGTCGTCTTCAGCTTGTTGAAGTGTCGGGAGGCACGGTATACGGTTTCCGGCACGTATTCCAGCACCAGGTTCAAATACACCTCATCTTTCTGTACTTCCATCAGAGCTGTTTGCACACCCATAAGGTTATCGAGTTCTCTAACCCTGTCTCCATTGCTGTAATAGAACGCTTTCAATTCCACGATGTTCGGGTGACGGACGATGCGCATGATTTGCAGTTCGCGGTTCTAAGAGGTATTGTCAGCATATTGCCAGTGACTGCAAAGGTGTGCCACCTCACCTTGAAGCGCTTGTCTTGCAAAACACGCTTGATGGCCGCATCTTCTCCCGACGGCGAGAGCTTGGTCTGGAACACCACGCCAAAGGACCCATTGCCCACAATCTTGCACTGAGTGTATTGCATCTCCTTTGTCTCTCCTGTCAGGCCATCTTGGACTTTCTCGCGTATCACCTCTGCATGTCATGGTCAGCTCACTTCCTCACACCTCACTCCACAGCTGCCATTGGAGTGTCTTACCGCCCATGCGTAGGCCCGAAAAGGCTGAAGGCCTGTTCTGCGACATCATGCGCTCTTGACGTCAAAACACGCGCTCTTGCGGCAGACTAGTGAGGGAGTTGTGATTAGTTATTGTGTCCACCGTGGTGTAGACGTCGAGGTGATGAAGTGAATCCGTGGCGGGCAGCAGTCCGGTAGTCCAGAGCGGTCCAGCAGCAAAAGGTTGATGTTGCTGATATGAAGTTGGGGATGTTTGTTCGACCAGGTGGTGGAGAAGGTCTAGTGACTAAAACTGATGTCGGGGGCAGGTGCGACTGCTGAGTCTGGAGGCAGGTGCGCCAGGTGTTGGAGAGGCAGGAGCGATGTTGACAAGCTGATATGAGGCTGAGAGACAACTTTCGACCAATCAACACTGTCCACGAGACTGACGTGATGAGGTATGGTCTTGCTCGAGGGATCTAATACGATTGTCGCAAAGCACTTCGTCCTCGTCTGGGAATGGGTATGAGGAGGGTATGCCGTCGACCACCCCGCGCCTAGCAGATTTAGGTACGTACAATTTGGTCCGTGCCCTTGCTCTTTTTGAAACCTAAGTGTCTGATGAGGTTTGACAGATGGAAAATACTCATACACGCAACTCGAGGAATATCAACGCGAGTCAAGAAAGTCGCAAGCAGAAATGCTGAGCACGAAGTCCGCGACAGTCATTCCATACTGTGACGTCTACCGAGCAGAGTAATACCCGGCTCTCGACATCTAATATTACGACTCCGCAGACGATGGCTTGGACCCACTCAGTAGCAGGATCAGATCACGAGAGCACTGGTGCCGCTGGGGGGAATACAGAGGTCTTGGCGGAGGGTAATCACAATTTCCAGGGCAAGAGCAAAGCATTGAAACACCACAAACGTCTGCCGCTGATGCGAAGTCTCCTTGAAATCGTTGAGATGCAGTCCTTCACGTGCTCGTGTGCCCACGCCCTGCCCGCATGATTTTGCATGTCATGCGGGCAAGCAGAGCCTACCTTAGTCGAGCTAGCGTCGTACATCCAACGAATGCCCATGAGCTTGTCGGTAAGCTCACAAGAGACCGCATCCGAGCAATACCGCGTGCCTACGCATAAGGAAGTGGCACAACACAAAACGTGCTCAGCCATCCTCCATCCATGTGCTTGTGTCGCATACTCTACGCTTGATCGCATAGACTGCCGCTCCGCGCCTCTCGGCAGCCGCTCCAATGCAATGCACAAAATAAAGGCTTGACGCTAGAGGGCCGCGTCCTCCAGACTGCCCAAACGCCCCCTCCGCAGCCTGCAAAAGCGGCCACCACGGCGAGAGCTTCGTCCAGTTAGCATAAGCTAAGCACGTCTCGAAAAGTCGCGCCGCATGTATCCCTGGTCCAGATGACGATTCGAGCTGCCAGATCTCGCCAACTTGCAGGCTCTCCAGCCAATGAGAACTAAGTGCCGCACAAAACACCACCTCAGGTCTGCTGGTCTCGTAAGCACGACTACGGGAAAGATCTCATGTGGCCACGTGAGGCTGCTCCAGGAAGTGGGTCAGTATAAAAGTGGACGACATCTTGTGACGAGTGTTAAGCAACGGCTCGAGCTTCTCACCGGCAGCGTTTATGCTGTGGTCGCGATGCTGTGCGAAAGAGATGCATGCTTAGATCATATGCAAAAGCAGAGCTACACTATCGTGATATGAGCTCGTGTTGCACCAAGGCAACCAAGTCGTATTCATACAGCTATAAAATAACACACATGGAGTCGCATATCATCGCTTGGTAATAGAAGGTCGGCAGGTGAACTATGCCCAATGCGGCCTCCTCGATGATCTCAAGACTCTGGTATCCGTTCCCCAGAGAGCAAAAAGGATACTCGCTATTGCGGAGAGCCTTGCTACCTTACAGAGAAGTGTAGCGCTACGGGATACAAGCTTCCATTCTGGCTTCCGCACCGAGATATCGCCCTCTGCTCCCGCTTCCTCCACAGTGTCAGCTCAAACGTACACAGTTTCAATTTCCAGGCACGCCTCGCGCGAACAGTTCGTCCTGCAAGAGCCGCGTCTGCACATTAGCAGTAAACGTTTCCCTAGTCGCAGTCACACTGACCACTACGTCGAAACATCCGTTCTCGATCTGACGGCCTAGAAAGCATAACTGTTGTACGACTCCACGCTTGCGCTGGAAGCGACATGTGATGAAATCGGAGGTCGTGTCCATGTTGTGGTAGATGATATCGAGCTCTCTATCACTTTCGGTTGCAGTGTTTGGGTCGGGCCTCTGCTGCGTGCTCGTAGCATTTGCTTGATTTGAGATGGTGTATATCTCCGCTTTCCAAATCAACGAAGGTAGCAAAGCCGTGACAAGGCGATTCCCCGACAGTGTAGAGCTTCGAATGCCGTCTAGATGGTACGCCAGACAGCCAAGAGAGGTATGCCTTGCTGGGATCTTCCACAATGACGCCACTCTGCATCAGTTCGCAGATGGTCCCACGGCGAAATTGCAGCATCGGAAGATTGGTCCTTGTTGGCAATGGGAAAATGCGGTCCGGGTATCGACTATCTGTTTCGGTATATCAGTCTGTTTGTTGGTATGTCGAAAGGCGGAGGGTACTACCTGTCTATTTGGGTTTTGGTAGCAATGCAGCATGAGATGGGCTCAGGTGAGCTCCTACCGTAGCGTGTGCGTCTGGTCAGGCGGAGGGTACGGTTCCTCGAATTACAGATCGCTGGCCTGCTCCGCTAGGTTACAGCAAAGAGGCGTTCCCACCCTAAGCAAATATGCCATGTATCTCAAGCAGGTCTTTGCCAGTTCGTAATCCTCACGTTTAAACGAGAGCTTCAACTTCACGTCCGGGAGGCTGGCACTCGAATGTCTCTTTGTATATGCGGTCCTTTTGTGTTCGCCGCCACTCATTCTTCACATAAGCGAGTAGCCTCAGCGCGCCTGCTGGTGTCATACCTTCGATTCGTCGAGCCTGTCCTACAGACTCTGGTCGTGTATCACTGAGGACTTTCTTCTCCTCGAAGCTCAACCCGTGAATGGCTTGGTAGTTCAAGTCGCCGGGCAGGAGGAGGCTCTCGTCGCGTGCGAAAGCTGCAGCTGAAGCTTCTTGCTGTGTAATGTATGGTGCATATGTCCCTTCGACATCAAGTCGTGCTTGTATGCATTCAGAGTATTGCGCAATCTCTGGAATGAGTTCTACAAGCTTGCTCGTGGTAACGCCAGTGTGGCGCAGCAGATCGAACCCACTTCTCCTGACACTATCACTACGCACAGGAAAGCCATGTTCAATCCAGTCCGTAGAGCTTAACTTCTTCGCCTCCAGCAACGCACGCAGCTCTTCCATTTGCGTCTGCTCATCTGTATACGCGGTCCAGCGCTTATCGCCTACGACCCCAGCCTGTCGACCCTTGGCTGTAAGGCGGACGTCCGCATTGTCAGCTCGTGCAGACATGCGATACTCGCTGCGGCTAGTGAACATGCGATAAGGCTCGCTGACACCTTTTGTCACCAGATCATCGATCATGATGCCGATGTAGCCATCTGCGCGGGAGATCGTGAATGGTGCTCTACCAATGGCAGAGTTGCCAGCGTTGATCCCTGCTAGCACACCTTGCGCAGCTGCCTCTTCATAGCCAGTCGTGCCGTTAATTTGTCCAGCCAGAAACAGACCACTGATAGCCTTCGTCTCGAGTGTACGCCTGAGGCTTCGTGGATCGACATAGTCGTATTCAACGCCATAACCAGCTTGTAGCATTTTGGCGTTCTCAAGACCAACAATAGTCTTTAGCATAGCCTCCTGCGCCTCGACAGGCACGGTCATGCTGATCCCGTTCGGGTAGATCACATCGTTGTCAAAGCCCTCCGGTTCGAGCCAGATTAGATGCTGCTCTTTGTCCGCGAATCTGAGAACCTTGCTCTCTAGGGACGGGCAGTATCGAGGTCCCTTTACAGATTCACGAATGTGAATGCTCTTGTCGAGATTTGCTCGTATTACATCATGTGTTGCGGCGTTGGTATAGGTACTCCAGCAATTGAGCTGTTCCTTGACACTCACTCGATCGTTGAGGTATGAGAAGGGCATAGGGTTGTCGTCTCCAGGCTGGACTTGCAGCTTATCGAAATCAATGGTCTTCCTGTCTAGTCGTGGTGGTGTGCCTGTCTTGAGCCGACCAAGCTTGAAACCTGCATCTTTTAACGAAGCAGAAAGTCCGAAAGTCGCAGCCTCGCCCATGCGACCAGATGGAAAGACCTCGAGGCCAATATGTATCTCGCCACCAAGAAACGTGCCTGTGGTGATGACCACGTTGTCCGTCTCAACGACCTCGCCAGACTCCAGCCTGACACCTGTGATCTTGCCATGTCTACCGTCCAATCTAGATTCCGGCGACTGATCGAGAATGATATCCGCGACTTTGCCTTCCTTCACACTAAGCCCAGGATAGTCCATCATCTCATCTCGCATATGCTTCTTGTACAGTGCCCGATCGATCTGTGCCCGTGGTCCCCATACCGCTGGCCCCTTCTTCCGATTGAGAACCCTGAACTGTACTCCTGCTTTGTCCGTGATCCGACCAACTAGTCCATCCAATGCATCGATCTCCCGCAGCATCGTCCCCTTCCCAATCCCTCCAAAGGACGGGTTACAGCTGCATACTCCAAGATTATCGTACGAAGGCGTGACCAATGTCGTTCGAGCACCCGTCCGCGCTGCTGCTGCTGATGCCTCGCATCCTGCATGGCCGCCTCCTATCACGACTACATCGACATGTGGGCGTTGTCGAGTTCGTGGGAGATCGGCGATGGTCGCAAGGCCTTGTCGTCTTACGTGTGATGATCGCACACGAGGTGCATGGCCCCAGAGCATGCGTGCCCGGGCGGGGGACACCAGAGGCATGTTCACTGCTATGTATAGAGAACCCGGCACACATTAACAAGACGAATGCTATCCTGTTCGGATACTGGACCCTGGAGAATATCGTTTCGTTATAGAGTACTCCGTCTGGCTCGCCTCTTGCAAACCACCCTACTGAAGCCAAATGGGATGGACTAGGGTGTTCCGATGATTACTCTTATCAGGGGCTGTATGAAAGCTTGAATCTGAACGCTTCCCGCTAAGCCCAATATCACCCGAACATCTTCCTTCACATGCAAGGTGTCAAATAGTCCAAGTGTCGCGTGCGTCTTCGATAACCGCCTCTCTACTGGACATCAGCGAGGTCAGTTGTCGACAATGCAGAGCGAAGCATGGCACGCATGTTGCGAGTTGCGAACCTGTTAATATGGCTGGCCGGCATCATTTCCTTACCTCATGCAACGGCGGATAATAACAATGATACATCTGGAATCAGTGCGGCTGCACCGGCAGTCGCCACTGCGAATACGACAGATGCCTCCTTCATACAATCTGGCTTTGTACCAGCCGGCACACGCTCTTCGACATGTGTGAGCGGGACAGTGAATTATATCACCCATACCTTGCCACAGCAATGCCTTCCGACTGATCGATCATCTGCTACCACGAATGTATCCCTTCAAGCAGCCAACACCACAGGACTGGCAGCTGGCTTGCCTGTGACAATACCGTCCGTTAATGGTAGCTGGATTACTGAGAGGGACCAGCAGGCCACCCGTCTAAGCGAGGAAGGCTCGGCCGAGCCCACTGCGACAGTCTCAGCACCTACATCGTCAACACTATCGAGTGCCGAAAGCAGTCGCAGCAGTTCACCTGCTATAGAGGAAGGAAGTTCTGATGAAATCGATTCACTCCTCGACTCTGTCAGCTTCCTATCCTTTGAGGACTGGAAGAAGCAGAACCTTGCGAGGACTGGACAATCTCCAGAGAACGTAGGGAAGGAGAGGCAGTCTACCGGACAGCAAACCAGGCCAGGTAATGATCTCGACACACTTGGCGAAGAGAGTGAGATCGATCTGGATTTCTCCGGCTTCGGGACTGGCGGCTCAGCGAAGCAAGAGCATGACAGCAGCAGGACGATTTCAGAGTCTACAAAAGACAGCTCCTTAACAGATTCGCCGAATGATCCAACTCCTGCAACTTTACGATCCAGAGATGCAGGCAAGACGTGTAAAGAGCGCACCAATTACGCCTCCTTTGACTGTGCTGCCAACATACTCAAGAACAACAAAGAGTGCAAGCATGCGTCTTCCATATTGGTAGAGAACAAGGACAGCTATATGCTGAATAAGTGCTCGGCCAACAACAAATTTCTCATCGTCGAACTCTGTAACGATATCCACATCGACACCATTGTGCTTGCCAACTACGAGTTCTTCTCGAGCAGTTTCCGCCACTTCCGGATCTCTGTGTCAGACCGCTACCCTGTCAAAGAGGAGAAGTGGAAGCAACTTGGGACTTTCGAGGCGCGCAACACGCGCGAGGTGCAAGCCTTCTTGGTCGAGGAGCCACAGATATGGGCGCGATATCTTCGGATCGAGTTTCTGACCCACTATGGCAGCGAGTACTACTGTCCAATCAGCCTGCTTCGAGTGCACGGTAAGACCATGATGCAGGAATTTAGACAAGAAGAGGAGATGGCTCGTGGAGAACTTTCGGACGACGATACATCTTTCGAGACTGTGCGCAGCGAAATCTTGGAACTTCCTGTTTCAATACCAAGTGAGGAAGCGATCACGGCTAGAAGTGTGCTCGAGAACAAGACTCTGGACGTGGGAACCATGATCTCCCCGCCTGATATAACCGTGGTAGCAAACGAGCACAATGCAACCTCTCAGGGAGAGCACACTCCGACTACGAAAACGGTGCTGGATGATATCATCGCTGCGACTGACAGTGTTACGTGCGCAGCCTCAATGACCCTGGATAGCATCGTGCCTACCATTGAGCAGCATGTTGTTAGCGAAGACACCAGCGTAGCAGCTCTAGCTGAGAGTAGTACCACCGTGCCCGCTGTCCCGACTACATACGCGCAAGTCTCCAATACATCCAGCTCCGTTATAACGACGCAGACGTCGTCCACTATCGACAAAGCAATCGCCCCCAATGATTTCTCCTCACAGACGGCGCTTAACGAGAGCATTCCTACCGTCTTGCCTCCTCGTGCCGATGTCTCCGCCAGTGCCTCCACCGATACCAGCGCATCTAGCCAAACAGATGTAACCATCTCTAGCACTCTGGCGGCTGCTTCAGGTGATGGTAATAATACAACCACGAACAGCACACGCAGTGTAGCATCCAGCACTTCCGCTACCTCTCAGGCACCAGCACAACCATCTTCACAAGAATCATTCTTCAAGTCCATTTCCAAGCGACTACAACAGCTCGAGAGCAACAGCACCCTCAGCCTGCAGTACATCGAAGAGCAGTCCCGCATCCTCCGCGAAGCCTTTAACAAAGTCGAGAAGCGCCAGGTCACAGCCACGTCGACTTTCCTCACCACTCTGAACAGCACAGTCATGACCGAGCTGCAAGGCTTCCGACAGGCGTACGACCAGCTATGGCAAAGCACCGTCATCGAGCTCGAAGGCCAGCGAGCGCAATATCAGCGCGAGATGCTCGCGTTGAGCACGCGTTTGACACTGGTGGCAGACGAGCTGGTGTGGCAAAAGCGAATGGGTATCGTGCAGTCCACTCTCCTGCTACTTTGCCTGGGTCTCGTGCTCTTCGCGAGACAAGGCAACGGAGTGGTGGACATGACGCTAGCACAATCACTCGTGAACCGCTCGCAAGCAGCTCTGAAGGTAGGCTGGGAGAGCGACCCGGCTAGTCCTTCTTCACCAGCGAGCAGGAGTCCGGTATCGGTGTTGCGACGCAGGATCTGGCGTAGTAGCACTGAGCCTGTTAGCAATGTGGCTAGTGAGGATGATAGTAGGCCGCAGACTAGAGACGGTGATGCTGGGCTGGATATTGAGGTTGAGCCACCTACACCTCCACGAGAGAACCGGGTGGTCGATGGGACGTTCGAGGGCTCTGGGGATGAAGATTCGGATGTCGAGAACCAGCCTGCACGGTCTCACAGCAGTCCAGCTGTGCCTGTAAAGTTGTATGGTGACGCTGGTAATGGTGTGCGTAGTAGACCTGGGAGCCCATTGCGGTATTCATGATAGCGTTCTATAGACATACAAGTACACTATACTACACTCTCTTCCCCTTACTCGATTACTATAACCCTTGTACCAGTCGAAATAGCCTTATCAATGCTCCTTCGAATCTCCACTGATAGAGTGTGCCTTGCGGAAGGAGACTCTCGTCTGTATCCTACATCGCTAGAATCTACCACATCACCCATCTTCGCCAAACGGGTAATTGAACTTCAAGAGGCCATTCAACCCACCAACCCAATGGTCCTCGCCGTCTGCTGCGCCGCCCGACCGTACAATGCTCGGCACACCGCCCATCCAGTCCCTTGCACCAGGCGCACCAGGCGTCCTGACCTCCTCACCCACGACTCTGACTTCCATGCCCGCCTTCAGACCCTCCTTCCGCCTAACACCGTCGACAGAGACCTCTATCTCCTTGCCGCGGTTCTCGGCCTCGATGCGTAAGGTCACAGGCGTATTGGCCGGTAGCACAACAGGTCTGAATGAAAGACTGCGAGGGCAGATTGGCGTGAGGAGAAGACTCGAGACGAGCGGATGCACAATACAGCCTCCACTCGAAAGACTGTATGCTGTCGAGCCAGTAGGTGTGCTAACCAGGAAGCCATCGGCTATTGCTGTCGTTAAGATACGCTGGTGGGGCGGAGTGCCGATGAGGATGGTGATATGCGCTAGATGTGGTAGTGCTCCACGATGAAGCAGGACTTCGTTCAGGGCGAAGATATCCTCGCATTTATTGTTCGCATGCGCGAATGGTGGTTCATGAGGTAGGCGATTGCCGTCAGAGTCGAAGATGCCAATGCGAAGACGATTACGCATTAGCACGCGAGAGCTTCGTGACGCTCCCATACTTTTGCCTTTGATGTTCGCCCAGGCTGAGGCATCTGTGGTGACCCGTGGTCCGCTGCCGCCGTCTGTCACCTCGTTGCCGATACGCTCCGGTAGTGGCGATGGGTGGCCTGAGACGTAGACTTCACGAAATGCTCGTTTGTAGTCTTTAAACTTCCATTCACCGAGAAAGCCTAGAGTGCCCATGCTAAAGGAGAGCATGGGCGGAACACTAGTTGCAGTGGCGAAAAGGGAGGCAGCATGGAGGATTGTGCCATCGCCGCCAAGCGTGGTAGTCAGATCGGCCTTTTCGTGATATGGCACGTTACTATCGTCTTCGCTGACGGTGTAGATCGGGAAGTCGAAGATCTTGTGCAGTTGTTTTGCGAGGTAAGGCTCAAAGATCAGATTCGTCTCCGGGTAGTCCCTTTTGATATGCGTGATGTATTCCAGCAATGCGCTATGGACCTGATCATCGTCATCCTTGCGGATGCACAGTATGTTTCGTGGCGGAGCGGGCCATTTCAAGGCCAGAAGGTCGTGATGGCTTGTCTCTGAAGTTCCATATCAGCATGTAGGTTCGTGATGCTTTTTACGAGGCGTCTGACGTGCCTCGATAGCCAGGAAAGGCGCGTGGTGGAAGCTCTGCGATGCTTCGAATCTCGTGTCTTCGCGACGTGATGGCAAAGCCTCTTCTGCATGATGCCTTCGCCGGCCATGTGACTCCTGCTACATAGTGTTTTTGTCCTACTGACGGACGGCTAGTCGTGCTCCGAAAGCATCTCCATACCGTGGTCATCGCCGGTCCATTCTCTACACCTCGCTCATAACATCGCCATTACCATCAATATGCATCAGTCTTTGTGCATAAAAGGACGCGCTTTTGTGTACTGATTACCCAATCAAATAGATTATCCGGGATGACGTGCGTGCTTGGGACAAAAGAGTCATCACCCTTTGAGCTGTTCCGAGTGAACCCGTCCACGTGCCATTTATTCGGTCTTATAGTACCAGGCAGCAACGTCTCGAGTCTCTCCCTCCGGCTCAACAGAAGCTGTAGGTATGCGCCTCTCATAGTCCACTCGCTACCATGGCATCTCAAGCCAACGGAAGCGTCCACCAGCGCAAGCCGACTCGTCCGGATCTGGATCGCGTCCCTAGTAATCTCGCAACAGAATGGCAGGCTTGGATGGGCAGTGGCCCGAAAGAAGTAGAGGAGACTCTAGGAGGACCTAAACATGGCCCCTGGCTACAAACTCTTCGTATCATCGGCTTCTTCCTCCACTTCATCACCTCATGCCTGTTCATCCACTTCACGCAGCTGCTCGGCAGCCCGCTGTACTTCATAGACAAAGACTGGTTCTACGCCTGGATGGCCATGACGAAGCAGTACTTTGGGCTCTTTGTGACGACGATGACGCAGTGGTGGAGTCCGACGGTGATCAGAATTAGTGGCGACAAGAGCATGAAGGGCTTGATCAAGCAGAGTGAGGATGGGCAG
This sequence comes from Recurvomyces mirabilis, assembly GCF_035927965.1. Classification (NCBI taxonomy): domain Eukaryota; kingdom Fungi; phylum Ascomycota; class Dothideomycetes; order Mycosphaerellales; family Teratosphaeriaceae; genus Recurvomyces; species Recurvomyces mirabilis. Next base: position 346,343 of record NW_027041950.1, on the reverse strand, counting down.
GTGAGGATGAACTTTGAGGAGCGCGCGGTGTTGATGGCCAATCATCAAATCTATACCGACTGGTTGTACCTGTGGTGGGTCAGCTATACCAATACGCCGCCCATGCACGGTCACATCTATATCATCCTCAAAGAGAGTCTGAAATGGGCGCCTATACTCGGGCCAGCCATGCAGTTCTATGGCTTCATCTTCATGGCCAGGAAATGGTCGAAGGACCAAGAGCGCATGCGATATCGCATACAGAAGCTTAGCACACGACACTCGGGTCCCACGTCAGGCACTCATGGAGGCGCACAGTTAGATCCAATGTGGCTCCTCATCTTTCCCGAAGGCACAAACACCAGCTCTAATACTCGTGCCGGGAGCACGAAGTACGCCGAGAAGAGCGGCATATCAGATATGCGACACCAGCTCCTCCCTCGCAGCACCGGCATGCAATTCTGCTTACAGGAGCTGAAAGGAACGGTCGAATACCTCTACGACTGCACAATAGGCTACGAAGGTATCCCGCCAGGCCTCTACGGCCAGGACGTCTTCACACTGCGATCCGTCTACTTTCAAGGACGGCCGCCAAAGAGCGTGAACTTGCACTGGCGAAGATACAAGATCTCGGATCTACCTATTACGGATCATGATGCGATGGCGGAGTGGGTCCTGGATCGATGGCGGGAAAAGGATGATATGCTGGAGCTGTTCTACAAGACTGGGAAATTCCCTGGTGATGTCGAGGCGGTACATATTGAAGGTGGACCGCAAGAGAAGGATTGGAAGACTGCATATATCAACACTGAGGTAAAGGCTCGTAGTCCTTTCGAGTTCTTGCAGATGTTTGCGCCTGTGGCGGCGGCGGGATTGGTTGGGTCGGTTTTAGTCCGGGCCATCGATATGGTCACTGGGCACAAGTGATGATCTATGGTCGCAAATATGGGGCTGGCGGCTTGTCCGAAACGAGAAGCACGACTTATGGCCGACAGATATATGATGGGAGGGCAGATTTTACGGTGGCGTTGGTCTGGTGTTGACTTATTTTCCTGCTAGACCGATACCCCTTTAGAGTGTTCATATATTCGATGCGCATACGCAGATCTGCCTCCACTACTGGCCACATCGTCTCTTCACAGCCTACTTCAATGCGACTATTGTTTGGGCACCTTTTGGCGCCCCCAATAATGAGCTGTTATGCCTGGGTAGGCTATCCCTCGACGCCCAATCTGCGCCGACAAACTTACACTGATGCATGATGGTGTTTGACAGCTACCATGCATATCAGCAACGGTTAACGGGTTCACACTTCCTCGTTCGAGTCGTTGAAACTACATTGCTTGGACATACCCTGTTGCGGTTTGGTATCTTCTCGGAATGCACTTCTCGCTCCATACATTCGACGGTCGATGCAACTACACCATGCCATCATCATGCGCTGTCATGATCATCAGTGCTCAACTTGGTGTCCCTCATCATCCTACACTTCCCATCCCTCGAAGATCAACATGTTCTATGCTAGACCTGCAAAGTCATGCGACGCACATGCAACCAGTGTGGTTGGTTTTCTTAATTCTCTCTCTTATCGCCACTGACTCGTTACACTTTCGACAACGACAAAGCTTACACGGTTGACTTCTGCCAACCTCAAGAGTTTGTTTGAGTGCTAAAACGATCGGATAAGTGAGCCTAAAGCTTGTCGCATGCCCCTCTTTGACCTCATCTGTCGTCCATTGTGCACATGGAGTCATGTTGGGCATGGATTTGTGGTCCGAGTCGCTGGCTTGCTGGTCGACACGGTCAATCTCACCATTTTGAACGAAAGCCTCCGCGATGGCGACTCATACAAGGTTTGTAGGATGCTTACGCTTCACCTGCTTTCGTTGCAATGATTCTGATATCGAGTCGTTGCACAAACGCCTTGAACATGACATGCTTACAGCCGCCGCAGTAGCCGCTAGGCCGCGCTACGGTGGTTGGAGGAGCATGACGGCCATGTCCCTGACAAAAAGATGACAGGTTATCCTTGCGACACGAATATTGAGTGAGGATCTTGTGCTTTCCAAGAGCCACTACTGCCATCTGGGGACATCCGTTTGTCCGTTCATCCACATATCAACAACAGTGCTCGTACCAGGCCGAGGCAATGAGGTATGCGATAAAGAGGAGTACGAGTGCGATAAAGTGGAAATCCTCGACATATCCACGGAGATGTAACAAGAATCGTGGTCGAAAAGATCGACAGCACTCCGTGGTAGCGGCGCCACCTTGCAGGCGTGAGTTGCCTGCCGCAGAACTGTACCTTTCAGCTGGGTCGATGCCGTCAGTAGCGTCAATTTGCATATAGTAAGAAATGTCTTAGAGTTATGCAGATAGGAAGGTCGATCCGCTCGGCGGGGAACGTAATACAGCCTCCGTACCATTGTTACCCTGCTGTCTGTCTGCGACAAGCCATATCACGGTCTAGACAAGCATGTCAGGGCAAGTGACTGTGAACCAAGGATACCGACATGTCTCACCCATCCCAAATAGCTGACCGAGACATTGTGGAAGTTCCATCTCGACTGTGGGTTTAGATTATGGATGATACCAAAGTTTCAAAGTATCATCTCCGACGGGTGGTAGGAGGGTCTCTGGTTGTGTCGAACATCTACTGAGACCAGTGCCATTTGAGTCGGTCTTGGCGTTGCCTTTGCGGTCCCTCCGTGGCCACGTCGGATCTCAAATCACATTGCTCGCCACGTTCGCAGAGGATGGCAGGAATCTCGCACACATCGTCGCGCTGTGCATGACGACCACCCGTCCCTCAGCCAGACCGCAGCAAGGCCATGAACAGCCGTCCAAGCTGATGGTTGCTGGGAGCACAATGTGGTCATAATCGCAGCTTTGCACGAGTTCGGCGACGATAAGTTCCTGCGTCTCGCTGCGTCGAGACGCAGTCAAGGCTCCTCGGTCTCATCGCATCGCATCTCGCGTGGCCGGTTATATGACCTCGGCCTTCCCTTTTGATCTCGCATGCAGATCGTAACAATACGCTACTGCTGGTACATTAATATGAGTGAAATGGGGTCTCATGATTCCTCGGCTCACGCCACCGTGAGCCAGAACTGCAGCATACATGATGTCGCCATCTTGCTGTTTCCAGAACGCGTCGTCGTGCACGAAGAGTGGTATGGACTCGAGTCTTGTGCCAGTAGACACTCTCATCAACCGTGATTGGTCTCGTGAATGTGACCCGCGACATCACCTGTTAGCCTAGGAGTGATACGTATTTTCGTGCCACCGACTCCGCCAGGAACAAGCCAAGGTGACCAGCTTTTGTGCATCCCGGTGGAGAGACCGGTCTAGACGCTCCAAGCAGCGGTGCCAGCTCCGGTCCCGGCTCACGACGGCGATCGGCATGCTGTATTACGGCATGTAGATGTCGCGCTGTGCAACAACGCTATCATGCAATTATGACATTAGCAAAATATGGTAAGCCGCGTCTCAGTACGCCAACTGCAGGTCGAGCGGGTTGTATCGTAGGTCAGTGGATCTGCTCAAAATCAGTAGTAGACACGCTCGATCCTGGGTACATGTGAATATCGATCGGCAAGTGCCGAGACGGCCGCAGCTTCCGTTCAATGGTGATCTGCAGGTGCTCGACGGAGTGTGCATTGATGCACCTCCGCTCATGGCAAAAGATAGCGATTGGGTAGGGTGCCGGTCTGACCGAGCAGAGCAGGACTTGCGAAAGATAGGAGCAGCCCAGCTGCTCGCATCGTGTATGGGTGATTAGGTGGCAGTTGAAGGCTACGCCAGCGACACATTGCCGCGCGGTGTCTAGCCCGGCGAAAGTCTGCTTGGCCTGACACACTAGAACGACTTCTGTGTGTGCGCGAGTTGTGTGGCGCGTAGTGGATAGTTTGTGGCTACAGTAGAATTGAGCCCCTAGACTGGACTGACGCCGCTAGCCGCAGACTCGCGCAACAGCACTGCGCGTATCGTGGCGGAAGCTTATGTGGCTGGACGTGAGAGTGTACCTGGCCTCTGGGAACAAGGGAAAAGCTGAGTCGGCACCCTAGCTATACTAGTCAGGACGCTTGGGCATAGTCCGTGACAGGCTACCTTGAATGCATGAAGACGGGGCCATGCGCTTGGCTCCATTGATGTCCAGCAGCGTCACGCTAGGAGAAAGAGGCCGTGGTGGACTGTTGGTCGTAGTGGTGCGCTTACTGAAGGTGTTTGTAGACCACACATCGTCATCCACGTCTTCATCAAAGGATGTCACCACATCCTCCGGATTGAATACGAGTGAATATAAATCGCAAGCTTCCCGGCACAGGCGGAGCACGACTCGTGGAGCGCAAAACTAGACTCGGCGCATCAGACCGTTGTGCAGGCACCAGATTCACCAACCAGACCCCGGATATCTTGGAGCGATAGTGTTGCGGGAGCGCAAAGCAAAACCTGCATCCTCTCTAACCACATCAGACAAGCCAGCCAAAGGCACCGTATTTCTCCGAGGCTCGTTCGTGCGGACGAGCGCAACCGCCAACGTCGGTGGTACATTTGAGATTCTTACGAAGTCGGTCCGAGCCAATCCAGGGCGTAGCTGCGAATAGAGGCATTATTATTGTGCTCGCTGCTCCGGTTCAAGCTTGCCGAGAAGATCGACAGAGGTAAGTGGGCAGGTTCCCGACCTGATTATGTCAAGGCGAACGATGATTGACTGTGCTCGTCAGACACCGCGGATTTAGAAGTGGAGGCTACCGATTTATTCCCAGTCTTGCCGTACTCGGCGAGCCGAAAGATCTGATCGACCAATCCTGCACCGCCGGCGAGCGATTTGGCATGCCCTAGACACTTTTTCTTAGTAGTACCCAGTACAAGTGGTGAGACCTGGTTGAGGCTTGTCTTGCCTCTCTCGCCCAGCTATCTCCAGCTACCCAGCACCTGCGGACAGCGACTACTTGACATTGGCCCAGTGCTTCCGTGGACCGTGGCCGCGCACGTACAGCGAGCTCGAAGCTTTCTGGCCACTGCCACCTCCCACTTTGGAAGTGCGACCCACGTCCTGATCAGGAGTGCTGCGCGGCCCCAAACCGTCTGCGACGAACCCAAGCCGATCTAATTACCTTACTCACCACCCCGACTTGACCGTTGTGCACCCAACTCTATTTATCGAAACAGGTACGGCCACAAACTCTCTCCATTTTATGCTTAACAGCTTTGTCGTCACACCTTCTAATCCTCGGCGTTCTACCCGTCAAACAAACTCATTTACGCAGCCTACCCCCGCCATCCGCGACTGCATACATATCTCCAATTGGGTTCGAGCGAGATTCGCTCTTGCCAACCTTTCTCTACACGATTCGTCTTCGCCGATAACCTTGAGCATCTTGTTGACAGAGTCTCTGCTGCCAGGTACATCAAGTCTTGAGTTCGCAACATACTTCCGAAACCTTCCGACATCCTTACGGCAGTCGACTACCGAGCTTGTCAGCGCAGCAGCAGTACCCTTGTCACTGGCTTCGCATCGATCCTCTCAAACGGCCAAGTACTCCTCCCGTTCAAGTCCAGCGAGAGCAGCATTATCGCGAGACTGCCCAGACGTGACAGCATCGAAGGTTCACCTACGCTTCATCCGGAACGTTCTTGCTTCAGCTCGGCGCAACATTAGCAGCGCACGCAGGTCTGGCCGTCTACGCGCTTGATTCACATATCTGCTACCTGGCAGATCAACCTAGACCTCGTCATAGGCTAGGATTTGTCCGTCTTCAGACGCGTTGAGGTCATCTTTACGAACGTTCGATCGGACGCAAGATGAGCGGCGGAGGTGCGGGCCCACTGGTCCCAACTTTCCATGGCTTCGTGCACAACACCATGGACGGCCTGGTCCTGTTCGAAGCGTGCTTGAGCGGGAAGCTTCACCACGTTCCCAGGCGACCACACGACAGAGAACGCTCGTCCCTCATCAAGAGCGGCAGTATCTTCATCTACGAGGAGAACGCGTCCGGCATCAAGCGCTGGACGGATGGCGTTGCCTGGAGCCCCAGTCGTATTCTAGGAAACTTTCTCATCTATCGCGAGCTAGAGAAGCCTTTTCCACCAGGCGAGAAGAAGCGCGCAATCAAGAGGAAACGTACAAGCTTGGCTGGAGAGCCATATCCGCGACGCGACTCGGATGAGAACGAGGCCGCAGAACTGCCAACACCGCTGACTCCACCCACGCCAAACCCAACCGGCGATGGCAAGTCCGAACTTCCAAGCAGTGACCAAGACAAGGAGCTGGAGCGCTCTCTCATCGGTTCCCTCGTGGATAGCTATGGCTTCCGACCTGACGGCTTGGTGAAGAAGACGATGAGTGTATCTGTCAACGGCATCTCGCATCATATGGTATCTTATTACAAGGTGGACGATGTGAAGAACCAGCTGCTTCCGCGCCCATTGACCGATCCACGCCTGCAGAATATCTCTGTTCGGCCAGATCTTTATCTCAAGCAGAACTTCAGAGCGCCTGTTGAGGAGACCGAGCATTACGCGATCGACAATCACATGCACGCGCATCCTCAATCCATGTACTCTGGCATGGTCGGCGGCTATGGCGTTCGACCTGGTCAGTATATGGGTCAACCCTACAGTGGTCTTTACGGGCTACAACCAAGCACCGCAGCAGGTGTGTACGGCGGCATGACTGGAACCTCTTGGCCTGGACAACAATCACCAGCAACAGCTATGGCCTACAGCAATCGAGGTTACAACGGTCAAAGTTACGGCGGAAGTTACTATCCTGGTGCACCTGCCAGCACTGCGACAGCGCCGCCAGTCAAGGCTGAGGATCACCAGCAACCTCCACAACAATCCAGCTACGGTGGGCACTATGCTTCTTCCTATGGTGCCATCCAGCGCAATGGCTCGCAGAGCACGCCAACCATGATGCAGCCTGCATATAACAGCACTCCTGTGCAGCAGCAGACCGCATCCTCCTTTGGGTCGATGAGTGCTCACAACAACAGAGCATCTTACGGAAACGTCATGAACAGTCCTTCGTCGCATGCACAGCCGCCTCATTCGTACGCAAGCGCGCCTACTCAGCAGTATGCTGTTCGCTCGCCCGTGCAGAATTATGCCATGCACAGCGCGCCCCCGAATGCTGTTGCGCAGTCACCTCATCCGGATCTCAAGAGCCCGATGTCTGCATCACATCAGACAAATCCCGCAGCAGACCAGATGCCGTACCGCCCTGGCTCATATTCAGTGCAAGCACCGCACTCCGCTACGACCTCTTCCGATATGCACGGTCTTGGTATCAGCGGCAATTCGAGTTACCAGCAGGCGGCACATAACGGTCAGCCATATCAACAATACGGATCCTCGCAGCAAGCTTTCCGTGCCGATCCTGTGCCATCTGGCGGAGGACATTACGCACAGTAACCATATCAATTCTATTTTTATTAGGACTTTCTTCACTAGGAGCGTCGGTTCAACCTGTTATCAGCCTCATCGGGGCTTTGCTCGGAGTTTTGGGCAATTATGATTATGCTGGCAGAGCATGCGTAGGAGGCGTTGACGTGCCATCAGTATCGCGGAAATGATAAAACGAAGTCATTGAGGAGGTAATCTGAGTTTTTTCTCGCACTTGCGTGTATCATATGCGACACGATGCGAGAGAGGAAAAGCGCCATGTGCTGTATCACTCAGCTGCATGACTGGAGGCTTGACGTTGATCGAATCAAGTTGTAATAGTCCTGCTACGATATCATCAAGCAATAAAAGCATCATTCGACATGTTGTGACACGACGTGCATCTGCCTGCCTGCCTGTCTGCTTGGCTACAGTATCTTCGAGCTCGGTATTTCGCCCCCAATTCGGGCTAGGGCAACAACAAGATTCACGTGCTCAGGAACAGGCTCAGGTGACAGGTTGCACAAGAATGACAAGATGCGCTGACCGCTGACTAGCAAGCATGAGCCGGAAGTAAGGAAGCCTGCCATCGATCGGCTACTGCAACTGCACTGCCTACCATACTCCACCGCTCAGAGCAGCCTAGAAGAAGTGATCGACACCGTAATCGATGAAACCGTTGCGCTATTGTCGCTGCGCCGCTCGTAATCCGAGGCATTGTGATTCGATGTCATTCGTGAACCTGTGACACGTAGGATAAGCTGGTGCGATGTGTACCCAGACCCACCGTGCTCCAGATGCTCATCACACCTACGTGATTACAATTTGCGTGTCGTATTAACATGCCGACTCTACCTCATTAACATGTCGTTGACAAAGATAAACACACCGGACGCGCGCCGGCGGACGTGCGTTGCAGATGTGCAAAGGCAGACGCCTCCAACGAACCCAGAGTTTTGGCCAGCGATCATGCACGCGCGATCAGCGACAGGGATCAGCCACACATCTGGAAGATCTCTTCCACCTCACCTTTTCCTCCTCCACGCGCGAAATGGCTTGATCGGACTATGGCACGATTGGTCCTCCGGCAGCTTTTGCGCGCTCGCTGCTATGTGACATCTCGCACGTCTCCGGTCCTTGGTGGCACCTTCGGGCGTGGACCTGCCCTCTCCTCAGCTATACCCCTTACTCCTGCGGGCGTGCGTGGCGGCCTTTCTGTCATCACAGCTCGATCCTTTTGCGGCCACACATGTCGACCAATTGCCAGCCTGTGGTGGTAAGCATCGGGCCTTTGTTCTCGGCGCCCTCATCGAACCCCGACTGATTTGCCAGCCGCAGCTCGTTGAAAGGAACGGCCGCATCCACGAGATCGTATTCACACGCATCAGTAAAGCCGTACCCCCCGCAAAAGCCCACGGAGCTCGAAAAGGTAAACGCTATCTCTCTTTGTCATAGCTGCCGCCGCTATCACTCGTCACCACCGCGGACACACTATGGTATTTGAGGTCTACGATCTGTGTTTGTCTCAGAGCGCGGACGCCTCATGCGCTCGCCAATTTCTGCCAATCCTCATTTCACAGGAGGAGTCGAGCCGTGCAAATCCGTCCCAGGCAACGAGTACGCAGTAGCCCTTGGCGCCGATCACACCGACACCGTTGAGCTTCAGGATCAGCATGGCTGCCAAATGCGCATTCGCAATAACAAGTTATGCTGCTGACTGGTCCTTCGGCAGCTGCTGCACACACGTGGCCACCGGGGTACACAAGCTGTGCGCTTGACGCCGCATCGATGTGTGCCCAATCGTAACCTCAAGGAAACGAGCATGTGCCTTTACACTCCATCCTTCAAGGCACATGTTCTTGATACTGCCACCATACACCGCCAATTGTGACTGTGTTGCTAGCATCATGCAGGACTCCACATCGACTGACAATAGCGCAATTAGGAACCAGAGACAGAACCTATCGCCAACAGCATCAAGAATGCTCGTGAGAGTACTAAAGCCGTGACGGCCAAAGTACGGTCCTCGCTGACCAGCTTGACGCCACGCGAGAACATCTACAATCTCCCAAACCTCCTCACCGTCACTCGCCTCGTCGCAGCACCAGTGACGGCATATCTCCTCTTGCATGACCATTACAAGTGGGCACTGGCACTCTTCGCTTACGCCGGCATTACCGATTTGGTAGATGGCTGGTTGGCGCGAAGATGGAAGCTGCAGACGGTGGCCGGCAGCGTCATGGATCCTATGGCTGACAAGGCTCTCATGATTATCCTGACTGTCACGTTGGCTGTCAAAGGTGCGCTGCCATTGTACCTCGCTACGCTTATCCTTGGGAGAGATGCTTCGTTGGCTGTTGCGGCGATTTACTATCGATATGCTTCTTTGCCTGCACCCAAGACGTTCGCGCGGTACTGGGACTTCTCCTTGCCATCGGCAGAAGTGCATCCGACTACCGTATCGAAGTACAACACCTTCCTGCAGTTGATGTTGATCGGCTCGACTTTGGCCTTGCCTGTGGTGACTGTGGGTGGGCAAGGAGCTGCAGTGTTGCAAAGTCTTGGGATAGGTGACCTTGACTTGCATCAGAGCATGCAATACTACCAGTGGCTTGTGGCGGGTACGACTGCATGGAGCGGGCTGAGCTACGCCTTCCTCAAGAACGCTGTCACGATCATGGGCACGGATGAGAAGCTCAAGGCGAAGCAGGGCGCTCGTGGACGTGCAGTCATTGGCGTCACCTTCGGGAGTGTGGTTGCTGCTGCGACGTGGATTGCTATCAATGTAGATGAGGCTGTAGATGTGGATGCTGTGGAGGTAGAGATGAAGTAGGTACGATGTGTAGACCAATATGTTACAGTTCCCAGTCTATTCAGTGGCTGCTTCATTAGCTAGGAGGATTTGCGATTGAAGTGCGCTGCGCTGGCGACCACGACGGACCCGCTAACATTGTTGCTGTGACTTCAACTAGGCGTATCAAGTCGTCTGTCAACCCGCTTTCTCAGTTGTGGGCTGACATCGATGGATCGGTGTTCATCTCGGCATAGAGCAACAACTCGGAGTATCGGTCGAATGCAATGCTATCGAGACCACGACTTCGCCTATGGCGTATGGCTGCAAAGTGCTCCACTTGTCTGCCGGAGTGGACGTTGATTCGTCCACGCAGCACGAACAGATCTGTATGTCCATAAGTTGCATACGGCGCGGATGTTGAGGTTTCAATAATGTCGTGCTGCGCAAAGCACGTTACCCAACCCCTAACCCTAACCCTGTTGAAAGTAACCGCACACGTACCCGACCACTTCTCATCTAGGTTTACGCAGACCTTGAGGTCATGCTTGATTATGCAGCTTATCCAAAAGCATTCGTTCACCATGGTCCCGAATGTTCGAGGAGTCAGGGACAAGGTAAAGGCCGAGGTTGGAGCTTACAGAAGGCCGCTCGGATGCACTACCAGCGGACTGACAGCTTCGACCACCAGAGCATCGTCTACATGTATAAAGCCCTCCTCGACATTGAGCCAAGCCATTTCGTCTCTCATCATAGCCGACCGAGCAGATGCTTACATGTCAAGCATAGTACAAGCCATCAATGATCACCTCGCGATAGTATCAAGCCAAAGCAGAACCCCCCCTGAACGCCTCGCTATGCCCTTCCGCAAGATCACAAAGCAACCAGCTGCGACCAGGCTTGATGCTCAAGCAAACAACACCCTCTCATCCAACTCATCCACCTGCCGCCTACCCTCTCCTGTCCGTAGGCCAAGATCCCTCTTCTTGACCTTCCTCTCGAGCGTCCCTTCAGCACGAGAATTATACCTCCCAGCCTTCTTCCGCCTCAGATCGGATCGGATCTGGTTGGGAGAGATGAACTCCTTATTCTCATATATCACCGGCCCACCAAACGATCCTTCCAGAATCACAATAGGCGTAAGAACGAATCTTGGCCCGACTTCCACTAGAGAGACGTTTGTCTCGCCTCTGCCTGCCTCACTTGGTGCCGATATACTCGCCGCCGCCGTCGCCGCCGCATCACCATTCGCTTTCCCGGCCGCAACATCTTTCTTACTGACTTCGGTCTCCGAGATTTGATAAACCCGTACCCACACCTTGCCGCCCACAATCGTAAAGCCCATAACATGGTCCACAAACGGTTTCACCTTCCTGCTTCCCTCCGGCACCCCAAAGACCTGCGTTAGCATCTCCTTCACTAACCTCCAATGCGCCTGTCCCTCGAAAGTCTTGTCAAAGCTTAGGATCGCTCTACTGCCTCTGAGACAGTTTCCAGTGAAGTTTAGTTCTTCCATCGTATGGATGTTCTGGCAGTGGAACTTGAGCGTTGGTCCATTGGGAGGTTTCGAAAGCCAGAGGTAGAGGTCTTTGGCTTTGCGGGCTTCGAAGAACAGGATGTTGTTGGTGTTGTAGAGGTCCGCTAGTTCGTTTAGTTGGTTCAGGTGGGTTTTTGTGTCTAGTTTTGCGTCTTTGCGGGACTACCGAGGAAAGTCAGTACTGCTTCTTTGGGTGGACGAGCCGACGTACGTGAGGTAGGAGGGAGTAGAGGTCGTTCAGTAGGTGGCGCTGGGAGTGTGTGACCCCTCTCGACGTCAAAATGAGAAGTCTTTGGCGGTTCGGTCGAAGTTTGTCCTGTTTACTGTCTTGTGAAGGGGCTGTCTTGCTCTTCTTGGAGAGCGAACGATAGACTGAGGCCATTGCAGCAGGTTGGTTGTAGATATGTCGTCTAGAAAGGTTTCTTTAAAAGTCTCCAAATAAATTCACATGCTAGCTTGCTGAGGCTTGTAACACGGTCTGTAAGGATATTTGATATCGCTGCAGGAAATCTACTTTCTCATACGCTGCATGGTGACTATAATGTATACCAAGATGTACGCTAGCACAAAAGGGAAGTATATCCGATCTCAGCTCTGTTACTACTGGTCAACAGTTGGTATGCTCTCCGCGACAGAATCGGAATAGTCACGAGTCCTATCGGGCCAAATTGTGACTATCGATTTCTGCACCAGATCAGAACACCCTAAAGGCGGAAGCTGTGTGGGAAGTGAAAGCAGCTGGACGAACGAGGAACGCGAAAAGCCGTGCCTTCATTCCAGCAATGTTTCGATCTCCGGCACTGGAGGGGAAACTACGACAACAAGATGGAATGTCTTGTAAGGAAGGATAGTGCAAGAAGATGAAACGGACGCCGCCATATGTATTGTATTGTATATATCTACGTGGAATTGCGTTCTGCGTCGCGTACTGCATGCTCGCGTAAAATAGAGAAGAGAGAGGCTAGGGCGAAGGGCAGAAGCATCCGCTCGGGTCATTATTGCGATCAGATAGAATCAAGCTGGCTGACTCCATACGCTCAATTGCCGAGTGCTGGACAGTGCAATATGATTGCTTATTCCACACTGCCAAAGATTAGGCATCACTTCCCTGATCCCATCGCCATCACATGACTGACTATATGCCATCACCTCCGTGACATTGCCAGGATATACACGCGGAACAAGGGCTGCGCGCTGTGGACGAGACGTCAGCCATCCACTAACGCTATTGCGGTCGCAAGAGCTTGTCGATAGCATCATTCCTACTGTCGACAGAGCCGTCCCGACGATGATGGATGGTCAATAGATTGGCACATGAACGACAGTCATAAGGACAATAGCCAGGATGTATCAATCACCCACACAGGGCGCCGCACATGCTGCCTACTCGCCCACACACGACCGTCACGGCCGATCAAGAGCTGCCTCATACACCGCAACCGACTCACCTTCGATGGCGAGACTCCCACCACCACCCTCACCTTCCCGCGATCGGCCGACGTCAAGCTATTACGACCCTATCAGCGAGACACGGGCCAACACACGAGACATCAGCGCGCACAGCACACCATACCACATGAGGTCGCCGGTGCAGAGCCGATTCCCACCGGACTCGATACCCCTTCCACCACAACCACACTACGCGAATGACTCGAACATGTCTCGACCTCACGGCCAATCGTCTCCTCCAGCTTCGAGCCATGCACATCCAGCTCAACCACCTCTTGATGCACGATCTCCTCCCATGTACCATCCACCACGGACTAACGGCACGCACTCACATACCATGAGCGCCGAACTGCCATCTGCATCCATCGCTCAGCCCACGTCGGTACCCACGCGCATGTCGAACCCCATGTCGATGAATAACTTGTTGTCGGAGGACACCCCCACAGCTCCACCACCAGAGCCGACCCCAGCGAAGCCTCCCACTCCAGTCGAGATTGCCCCGCCTGCGCCAAAAAGCACGCCTCGCAAGGCTAGCCGCAACTCGAGTGCATCTCACCAGGGTCATCCGCGCGTGAAGGAGGAGCAGCTAGACCCACTGCGGTCACGGGCTGACAAAGTAGCCATTCCGCCTGCACACGCCACTGTCATTCGTCCGCCCCGACCCCAAGCACCAATCCAGACAGGACCACCGGGTCTCACAATCCGCGATACCGAGGCAGCGTGGGTGGAGATACAGGCCCAGGATATGAGCGATTTGGAAGAAGAAGTGCCTGGTATGGAGCCACAAAAGCAGGAATGGCATCAGAAGTCGCGAAAGCGGACTCTCGAGCTAGGAGTAACGGAGGGTATGAAGAGGAAACGTAGAAGGATGAACTTGATGCAGAAATATCACGAGCACTTTAACGCGGCTGCTGAGGCTGAAAGGGCTGCATATCTCCAGGCGCACGAGGACGAGGTTGCGGAAGAAGTTCGAGCCAAGGAGGTGGAGGAGGACAAGGAGCGCAAGAAGGACCAGCAGCGGAAGAGACGGCGTGAGAAGGCTATTGCTGATGAGCAGATCAAGCGTGATGAAGCCTTTCGGTCACTCGAGACGATCACAGACGAGGAAGAGCGAATCAAGGTCGAGAAAGACATTCAGCGGTTTGACAAGAAGATTCGCGATACACAGAGCCGACTGCAGGGCATCACGCCAACCAAGGATTTCCGCCACGAAAGTCCTACAAATGGCGTACCCAGCCGCAAAGACCGCGATGTGCCCATGGAACACAGTTTCATGAACTCCTTCGCAGCTGGCAGCCATGGCGCAGACGAGGCGCAAACACCCGAGTTCTCCGGGGCAGTCGGTAAGAGGGGCGGGCGTGGAGGTCGTGGAGGCATGAGCGGCGGCGGTAGAGCTCGCAAGAGCAAAGAGCAGAAGGAGGCGGAAAAAGCTCGCGCTGCTGGTGCCCAGGCTCAACTCGACCAAGGTCAGGAGCTACCACTCATTGCTCCAAAGGAGGAAGAGAGACTGCAAGGCTATGCTAGGCCTGTGCCATCGTCTGCGCGCGACGACTCTGAGGAGCCGAGTGAGATGACTCCGGTGGCATTTGAGACACTGCAGCCTACCGCTGGATTGACTGGAATGGCGAGGTTTGAAAGTAAAGGCTATCTCCAAATCTACGAGCAGATTTCACGAGAGTTGGCCAAACAGGTGCCCAAGGTTGCCCGCATCAAAAACAACAGCCTGGACACCAAACAATCGAACGCACGCAAGACCGCACAGCTTGCGGCGAAAGAGGCTCGAAGGTGGCAGCTGCGCACCAACAAGTCAACGAAAGAGGTCGCTGCACGAGCGAAGCGTGCCATGCGAGAAATGCTTGGCTTCTGGAAGCGCAATGAACGTGACGAGCGCGAAGGTCGCAAGGTCGCAGAACGTGCCGAGCTCGATAAGGCAAAGAAGGCCGAAGCTGAGCGCGAAGCCAACAGGCAGAAGCGGAAGCTGAACTTCTTGATCTCCCAGACTGAGCTCTACTCGCATTTCATTGGCAAGAAAGTCAAGACTGATGAGATTGAGCGGCATGGTTCTGATCCTGATGGCACGACGCCTAGTGGGCAGACTATAGTCGGCAATGAGGACGCAGAGCATTCAGTCGACTTGGGTGACTCGCTTGGCAAGCTAGGCACGAAGGTAACGAATTTCGAGGATCTGGACTTTGATGCCGAAGATGAGACGGAGCTGAAGAAGGCCGCTATGATCAACGCACAGCATGCGGTCCAGGAAGCCCAAGACCGTGCTCGCGCTTTCGATCGAGGTGGAGAGGAGTTGTCTGGTGCTCAGGAGAGCTTCGACGAAGGAGAGATGAACTTCCAGAATCCAACTTCGTTGCAATCTATGGATGTCGCCCAGCCGAAGATGCTCAATTGTCAGTTGAAGGAGTACCAGCTCAAGGGTCTCAATTGGCTGGTCAATCTGTACGAGCAAGGCATCAACGGTATCCTTGCTGATGAGATGGGTTTGGGCAAGACCGTGCAGTCGATCTCCGTCATGGCGTATCTGGCTGAAGTGCATGACATCTGGGGACCCTTCCTCGTCATCGCGCCTGCGAGTACCCTCCACAACT
Source organism: Recurvomyces mirabilis (assembly GCF_035927965.1). Taxonomy (NCBI): domain Eukaryota; kingdom Fungi; phylum Ascomycota; class Dothideomycetes; order Mycosphaerellales; family Teratosphaeriaceae; genus Recurvomyces; species Recurvomyces mirabilis. The sequence continues at coordinate 330,598 of NW_027041950.1, read as the reverse complement.
GGCAGCAAGAGATCACAAGGTTCGTGCCTAACATCAAGGTCTTGCCGTACTGGGGCTCTGCGAAAGATCGAAAAGTGTTGCGCAAGTTCTGGGATCGCAAGCACATCACTTACAACAAGGACTCGCCTTTCCATGTTTTAGTTACGTCTTACCAGCTGGTCGTGGCGGACGCAGCGTACTTTCAGAAAGTGAAGTGGCAGTACATGATTCTCGACGAGGCGCAAGCGATCAAGAGCTCGCAGTCCAGTCGGTGGAAGAGCTTGCTGGGGTTCCACTGCCGCAATCGACTCTTGCTTACTGGTACACCAATCCAGAACAATATGCAGGAATTGTGGGCGCTTCTGCACTTTATCATGCCTTCGCTCTTTGACAACCACGACGAGTTCTCCGAGTGGTTTTCCAAGGATATCGAGAACCATGCTCAGTCGAACACGAAACTCAATGAGGATCAGCTTCGTCGTCTGCACATGATCCTCAAACCTTTCATGCTGCGGCGTGTCAAGAAACATGTCCAGAAGGAACTAGGCGACAAGATTGAGGAGGACGTGTTCTGCGACCTCACGTATCGTCAACGAGCTTACTACACCAATCTTCGCAACAAAATCAGTATTCTCGACCTCATTGAGAAGGCTGCCGTGGGCGATGATCAAGATACCGCGACTCTTATGAACCTCGTCATGCAGTTCAGGAAGGTTTGTAATCATCCAGACCTTTTCGAGCGAGCGGAGATAAAGTCCCCTATGGCTATGACAAGGTATGCGGAGACTGCCAGCTTCATGCGCGAGGGCAGCTTTGTCCAAGTAGCTTATTCTGTGAGGAGCATGATTGAGTATTGGTTGCCTAGTATGCTTGGCGAGGATGCTGGGAGATTGGACGTGGCGGGCCCTGGTAATGCGAGGATTGGGTGGAGGAAGAAGGCGCTGGCCACGGATTTGAGTATCTGGGACGAGAGGAATGTCGTTGCTGGTCAGAAAGACAGAGGAGCATTTTCGTGGCTGCGATTTGCGGATGCTTCGGCTGGTGAAGTCGCAGACGTGGCAAGGAAGCCTCTGATGGATCGAGCGGTGGAGTTGGCTAAGAAGGACAACCATCGTCTCGGCAAGCTCAAAGTGGCGTTTGATGATGATGAGGACGAGCAGGAGAACCAAGGCTACATACCTGTCCACGCCATGCTCAACATTGTCAAGCGTAACGACCGCAAGCCGCTCGCCGAGGTAACAGAGCAAGGCTACCTGAGCCAGCTCATGAATATCTCGCAGAACAAGATTGACGATCAGGGCTACGGAGTCATCGAAGCCCTCTACTTGCCATCAGCCGCTGCACCACCAATCGAGCTCGTCTGCCCAAGCCAGCAAGCCTCAGCAGAACAGGATACAGCACTCTTCGATGTGCCCTTCCGCAAGGCACTTTACCCCATGTCCCTCTCCACCGAGGCGGCCTTACTGGACAAGAAACTCCCACCATCCAAATGGCCCACCACCGGCCTGCTCCCAGCTCCAGAAGCTCAGAAACAGCGCTTCACTTCCATCCGAGTACCAAGTATGCGCCGCTTCGTCACCGATTCCGGCAAACTCGCCCAACTCGACCGTCTTCTCCGCCAACTGAAAGAAGGCGGTCATCGCGTCCTGCTCTACTTCCAAATGACGCGCATGATCGATTTGATGGAGGAGTATCTCACGTATCGCAACTACAAGTACTGTCGTCTGGACGGTAGCACGAAACTTGAAGACCGCCGTGACACGGTGGCGGCTTTCCAGAGTAGTCCGGATCTCTTCGTCTTCTTGCTCTCGACCAGAGCTGGTGGTTTGGGTATTAATTTGACAGCTGCGGATACGGTCATCTTCTATGACTCGGATTGGAACCCTACGATAGATAGTCAGGCTATGGATCGTGCTCATCGGCTTGGTCAAACGAGGCAGGTCACTGTCTATCGTCTCATCACACGTGGCACTATCGAAGAGCGGATTCGCAAGCGTGCGTTGCAGAAGGAGGAGGTGCAGCGGGTCGTCATTTCTGGTCAAGCTGGTGGTGACAGGGTTGTAGACTTCAACAACCGGAGTCGTGAAAACAATCGGACGAAGGAGATGGCTATGTGGCTTGCGGATGATGACCAGGCTGCTCTCATCGAGCGACGGGAAGCTGAAGTCCTTGCGGAGGAGGAAAGCAAAGCAGGTGCCAATGCTGGTGGTGCTAACAAGAAGAAACGCAAGACTGGCCCAACGACGGGAGGCAAGAAGAAAGAAGTTAGTATGGATGATATGTATCATGAAGGTGAGCAAGAAACACTACCTAGAGACTTCCTGCAATGTGGACCAAGCTGACTTTGAATCTACAGGCGAAGGTACATTCGACGATGGTCCTTCGCATGAGCCTTCGGGCGCTGCGACGCCGGTCTCGGCTATGGAGGGTCCACCAGCTAAGAAGAAGAAGGGTATGAGCAAGAAGGCGAAGACGGTGCAGCAGCGGCTTGCTGTTGTTGACGGTGATGCTTAGACCTGCAGGGACGATGTTGATTGGGCTGCCGGGCCGTGGTCGTCTATGAGATATGGCCATTACCCGGCGTGAAGGCTACTAAGATATGATTGGTGTATTAGTAGACATAGACAGACGTTGACGAGTTCAGCGTCTATAGGCCCTCGCGATCAGAAAATGCTTTAGGACACGAGGAAGGTATCTTGTATTACTATAGCTTGCATTTCAAAATTGAGCGTGCTACAAGGTGGAAAGGTGCACAAGTGGTCATGCTGCGCTCTGTACATGATTCGTCCCATATCTACATTCGTCAATTCCTATATTACAAGATCCGGTCGTGCTACACTCGGCACGGCTGTACTGCGAGCGCGGCTCAAAATGAACAATCGTTCTATAATTATACTCACACCTCGTCTTCGCGTTCAATCAAATAGACCGCACGAAAGCTCACTACAGCGCGAACTTCGCCTGCGTAGGCGTCCCAGGCTCCTCCATGCTCTGTCCCAAATCCTTCGTATCTAGTCTCAACTGCTTCATGCGTTCGGAAGCCAGATCATCATCATCAGGCGTCCCGGGTCCTGATTCCAAAATGAAATGCTTAAAGCTCATCTTCCCAGCTTCCCTTTCGGACATTTCAGTCACCTTAGCTCCTTGACGGGAGGACGCGGTAAACTGGTCTTCTAGCCCTGCTCCATCTTGCTGTTGCGGCGAGTCGAAATAAATCGGCTTTTCGGCTCGGGGTGTAGTGTCGTGTTTGACTTGTGCTAGGATCTTGCCTATCGAGCCTGTTGAGGAGGGGCGTCCGGAGTGGATTTCTCCTTCTTCTTCTTCTTCGACAAGGGGAGGAGGCGCATTCGTGTCTAGGCCGTTGAGGAGACACCAATTCCGCTCCAGATACTGTGCGAGACGTTCGCATTGGCGGTCCCATTGTTCGTCTAGCAGGCGATGCGTTGATTGGATGTCTTGTACTGTGAAGGACATCGGTGCTGGGACGGACGCCTGGGAGCTCTGCCTGTTCCGTGGTGCCGGGAGAGTGAAAGACATTGGTGAGGATGTGCGAGTGAGGGGCGAGGAAGAAGTACGATCCGACATATGTGGGATGTACGACGAAGCTGACCGTGTCGCCGACCTTCTGATCGAGGTCAGGCTGCGCTTAACAGACGACCCGCTCTCGAATGGTGCTGGACTGTGCGAGGTCGGCGAGCGTGGTGAAAGAGACATGTCGTCGGACATTGACTTCATCGTCACATCTGCTGAGCGGAAGGCGGCAGCCCGTCCGTCATCCATCATAGGAAGTAAGATGAGAGTTGTGTTGTCCACTAATGAGTTGATCAGGTCCGTGAACCCATGCAGCGGGATCTCATTATTGCCACAGTGCAGTTCTCTCAGTGTGCTGTTGGCTTTCAGGACATCTGCCAAAGTGCTTGCGCCCTGCAGGCCAAGCTTCTGCTTCTCGATGCGGAAACATTGCAAAGTCTTGTTCCGTTTGAGACCGGACAGGGCTTGATTGATATTGCTTCCAAATCGTGATGATGCTAGCCTGGACTCTTCGCCCGATATGTTGAGTTCCACAAGCGTATCATTCTCTCCCAGTAATCGCTCCAAAGCGCGTGCAGTATCCTCGCCAATCTCGCCTGGAAGTGCTGTGTGCGACATGTCAAGATATCTGATGGATCTGTTGGTGGCTAGTGCGTTCAGCAGCTTGCGGAAGGATGCTTCGTCCCGATATTCAATAGCCTTCATGGTCAGATGCGTAGGCGTAAGTCCGCTAGAGACGGCCTTAGTGATCACCAGAAGGTCGTCACTGAGATGACTCTGGCTGATATCCAGGTGCAAATCTCGTGCTTCGAAGGGATTGTGCGACATGCTCTGGAACAGCGTAGCAACATCTTTCCCACTGAGATATGAATTGTCCAGATATAGACCGTGCAGGCTGCTCGATTGTGGATGTGCAAGGTACGTCGCAATAGCATCGATTGTGGCACGATTCAGTGCTGTACCACTCAGACGCAATTCTTGCAGTCGCCACATCAGTAACGTCTCTGCCTGCAGTAGTGGCTCGGAGTCGGATGTCCTGGAGACATAGGAGAGGTCGAGCTTGCGGATGAAACCGAACATGGCCATTTGACTGTCAAAAGCCGCTGGGTTGAGACGTGCAGCATTGCCAGCTATGTCGATTGCCTCCAGCGTGTTGTCCTGAGCTCGAAGCGCATCGAGCACAAGACCCATGCTACGGTCGTTAAGTCCACACCGGTTCAGTTCCACCGCGCGGAAATGACAAGACTTCTCCACCGCAGCTCCGACAAGGTAGTCGAGGTCAGTCTCGCTCAATATGATACCGTTCAAGCATATCCAGTCCACATTCGTCGTCTGATGTTTGCAGAGTGGAAAAAGCGCCTCCACGACTCCGCAACCCAGGTCCTTCCTTGGTGGACCTTCCTCCTCAATAGTGTTATGCTGTGGTACAGACTTGTTCGTGACACAACCCGAGAAATCCATACGACGAAGCTTCTTGCTCGTCGCAGCCAGTGCACGAATCTCCTGCACCAGCAAGCAAGATCGACCGAGCTCCGTGGCACTGAGTTTGATGGGTGTTCCCTTTTTCGTTTTCGAACAGACGTGCTCCTCTCCATAGTTGTCATGTAGTCCGTTCAGGCTGTCAAGCGATATTCCTGCGAGCGACATACTGCCAAAACTCTCATTATATCGCAGCGCTCGTGTAATCGCCAGTAGTTCGATAGGGCCATACTCAGGTCTTCGATGATCGGTAGGCGGAAGTAGCTCGAAACGTGGTGCGTCTTCGCATTGGTAGTTGATAGTGTAACAGACTCTGCTCGAATTGACGCCATACGCCACACAGTAAGCAATGAGTGTCCGGTCCAGGCAGGAATTGTCTTTGTTGGACGCCACCGGTGGTTGTAAGATAGCCTCAACCTCAGCAGGCGCCTGCCACTCGAACAGTCGCTGGCCGCATTCAGGTCGCAGATAGTTCTCTGCGAAATGTAACTGTGCAGCTATTTCGTGAGAGGCTAGCGATGCCAGAAATATTGAGCGAGGCCTCTGAAGTGGCTGTCGGAAGGTCAATTCGAAAGTGTCATCGGTGTTGCTGACCTTGACACCAACGAGCGTCAGGACACCATAGGAGGATGTAGTGTTGTTGACCACGAGCGATGGGCTTGATGACCGTACAACAGGTTTAACCAGCTGGATCAGGTGGACCTTATGCACGCCGATTGCGAGAAAGCAGACGTTAGAAGCAACTTTCGTGAGATCGTCCGACGAAGATCGTCCAGTAGACTTAGAAGACTGCCGTTGTACCACCTTGTATATCGAGCAATTGTTCGGATCATAGTCGTTGTCGCGCTCGATAATCCGCGCAGCATTCTCCAGATTGTAAGGTGAGATACTGGTTGCTGCTACATGTGGGTTGTATCGTACTGTATTCCGTATACCCCTCAACCACATATCTCGTTCTTCAGGTATGCTGAATTGCAGTGTCAGAGCCGATGCTTGTCCAGACTCCTCGTCCAGATAGGAGACCTCAATGGCAAAGTATGGCTTTCCGTCGTCTAACCGGTGCACAGCGACGACCTGTCGCAGTGACACTCGTCCATCTTTGTCGCCAGAGGAGTCGGACATGGTCTGCAGATCGCTGTAAGACCCGGCAGAAGGCATCGAGCCATGTCGGATCACAGGACTGCGTCCGAGCGGGTGGGATATAGCTGTAAAGGTTTCTGCTGCCTTCGTTTGCGATTTGTATCGTATTATGTTGGTCTCCGTCAGGACCAGATATTCCTTCTTCTTCCTGAACATTCCCGCGCTCGTTTGCACCTCGCCATGGTATACCACATTCCGTCCCGATGGTCCGCCATCCATGCCGGTATCTGACCAACCAACTGAAGGCGCGGTTGACGAGGTTGTCGACAAGGGCTCTAACGTCTCGTCTTCCTTGACATCGCCGGTGCTCGTCTCGGTGCTTGTTCGTAGGGAGGATCGCAATGAGCCAAACACAGATGGTGGTCGGCGTAGTGAACCCTTCATACTCAGAGGTGGACGCTGTTGACGAGCTTGATCAGGCGTGACAGGACTGGAGGGAGTAGAACTGCTGGTTTGACGAGAGAGATCCGGCCGATCGACATGCGCAGGTACCCGCGCACTTAGTGTCCTGCTGTGCTTTGGCAGCTTCTTCAGTCGTCTGATTGCTCCATCGTCGTCTCCGCTGCTGCTGCTGCTGGGGTTCAGTGCAGACAGAGCAAACAGGCTCCGTCGCTTGCCCCACGAGCTGTCGTTGCTGCTTCGCGACATGTTTGCCGACGTCTCGCTCCTATCCTCGTCCACGCCAGCGCACGCGAGATTGGTGTTAGGACCTTAAGTCCATGTGATATTGCTCCCTGCGATTCCGTTGTAGCCAATCATTCAACCAGGCACGGTATATGAGAAGTGGAGTATCATGTCCACGTGGAACGGCGCCAGCACCGGTATGATATGATGGAGTGCATATGGAGAGTCAAGATGTCACTACTGGTGAGAGGAAGTCCGTTGGTTTACCCGGCATGTCTTTCTTTCACCCCAGTGAACACAACTTTGGCCATGTATTAAGGTTAATCTATCTGGCTAGTCTATTAGGGTTGTTGGTAAAGCCCGCTGACGTAACGACAGGGATCTTGTTCAGGACAAATCCTGGTCTCCGTCTTGGTCTCAGACGTCTGCATTACACCAAAGACTGCTTGAAGTTTGCTGGAGTGATATGAGACACAGTAGGCGTAGCAACATCTTCGCCAGACGAGCTGTTCGCCATGGAAAAAGTCGTATCGTGGCTGCCTTCTAGCTAGGCTCGTATTTGATATGCGCGTCGCGTTGATGGCAAGGCTACGGAAGTCTACATAGCCGTACGATCCCGCGGGGAGCAACACATTCGATAGTGGCAAAACTGCTACGACTGACTGAGTCAAGGATGGCATGTGAGGAACACTCCGTTTGGGAGATTCTCGGATATCGTAGGCGTGATTTGATTGAGGTAATGCTGTCCCCGTCACGTCTAGATTTGAGGGACCAATATCCTGCAGTGGTGCCATGTGAAGGCTTTGATTCAGCTGTTTGGTCGGTCTCCCGAACGAATCAAGGACCGTGATATGATCTCAGTAATTGCGACAAGGTTAGGAGCCATGCGCAGGCATGGAGTCGATCGTTTTCGCATTGTGTAGGCTAGAAGTATGAGCCAGAGGCCGTCCTCAGACCATGAGAGATATGTTCACGTCGATAACATGAACGGACTTCCCGAACCAGGATTTCGTGTTCACTATTTCGCTTCGTGATCGCTTTGCTGCGTTGGCACCGGAAGAACAAGAGTACGTGTAGTGAATTGGGTAGTTTGAAAAGAGTTGAGACGAGACTCGAGAGGATGGACATGCTCAATTCCAGCTTAGCGGCGGACGCTTCCGCTTCGGATTAGAATGTCTTGGCGCACGAATTCGAAGAACACCTCCACCAGCCGGCATTCGCGAACGACCACACGCACGCCCAGCAATACTTCTTGTCGCCACACACACCCAACGACAACCACAATGCCTTCGTCAGAGAGCTCGAGCAGCAGCCACAGGCTATATGTGAAGGCGAGGCATCTGTCGTACCAGCGGGTAAGACCCACCACCACCAAAACACAATCCACACGGAAAGAGATATACAGGCAGGCAGACAGACAGGTTCTAATATGATTGTGTGTGTTTACAGGGCAAGCGCAACACCAACCCCAACACTTCCCTCATCAAGATCGAAGGCGTCGACAGCCCCAAGGACGCCACATTCTACAACGGCAAGAAGATCGCCTACGTATACCGCGCGAAGAAGGAGATCCGGGGCACGAAGATACGGGTGATTTGGGGCAAGGTGACGAGGCCACATGGTAAGCGATGCGCCTCAATACAAGAGACGACGTACAATTTACGATGACTTGGAATGAGGGCTAATATATATGGATACAGGCAACTCCGGCGTAGTAAGGGCACAGTTCAAGCACAACCTCCCACCGCAGTCCTTCGGCGGCATGGTGCGCGTCATGCTCTACCCCAGCGCGATATAGACGGGACATCCGATCAGTGATGAACGAGAATGCGAGGATCGACCCCGACCGTTGAACCTGCAGAGAGCATGCTTTGAGGATATGGCAAGGCGTTTTTCGTTGCCGGGGATTGGGAAAGCCGGTGGCTTGCAAATTCGGCAATTACCTCTGTCTACCTGCACTGCTATTGCAGCCGTCTACTACCATTGATGCATGTCGCTTAGCAGCGATCACAACACCAACAAATACCAAATCTTCACAAACGCCAATACGCTTACTCGTGCAGCTTCAAAATTCTTACCCATGGTAGTACTCGATCATTTGTCGTGACTCAATGTCGCTCCACTCGAATCTGACAGCTTCCGAGCTTTGCAAGACCGTCTAAGCAGCAGGGCTAGCTGTCCATTGTGCCTCAGCGCAGCATGAATCAATGAGTGACTGGAGTTGGTCATCTATCGACTAATTACACTAAGATGCAGGCTCGTGGCTTACTCGGCCAGCTTTCTCCTAATACTGCTGTCCGCCCTCGCTCGGCATATGGCCAACCTACAGGCAAGCAAAGACTCCAGGCCTTAGCTCATGAGTCGTCGGAGTCGGTACCGTGATCATGCCACCCAAGACCAACCTCAGCAAAGTGCATGCTATGTGCGCCGTTCCTTTCAAAAACAAGATCTTGCCCCAGAGCGCCACGCTATGCTAACATAATCCTCAAACCCAAGCCTCCCCTTGCGAGTACACCGTCTATCCCGAAACATTAAGATTCAACATCCGCATTAGGTTCTCCTGCATCGTTTTCGGCGAGTGCGGTGCGCCGTTGGTATGTGGTGGCGGCGGACGACCTTGCAGGGTATTATTATTACCAGAACTCCCATTGTACATACCGTTTGGTGCGTGTTGTGGCTGCTGACCGTTACCATTACCATAGGCAGACCCAGCGCTGAAAGGTCTGGTGTCTCCTTGATATTGTTGCTGGTGCGCTGATGGCGGTCTGCCTCCTCCTCCACCATGACCATTATCATAAGGAAATTGAGGAAACTCTGACGGTACTGCAGCTTGTGCTTGCTGGTTGAGAAACCCACGCATGAAATCATTGGGATCGTTGAGAGGTAGATGTCGTAGTGGTGGCGGTGGCGGGTTTTGTGGGGGAGACGAGTATGTGCCGTCCTGGCCAGGAAGCTCCTGGCGTAGTTCCGACGGACGGCTGGGCGTATCGTTACCGGTGCGCGCGGCTTGAAATAGTGGGGAGAGGTTGCGGTTACCGTAGTGGAGGGCGTAGTTGTTTGCTGGGTCGGCTGGCGGAGCGGGTGTAGACGGTCCGGAACCTGAGGCAGGACGGTTGAATGGTGAAGGTCTGTTGAAGTGCTGCGTGTTTGATGGTGGTGTGGGAAGCTGTTGTTGCTGAGGTGGGGTACGGTTCTGGGCAGGGCTACCGTGTGCGGCTGTGTTGAAGAGTATGTCCTTGAGGGACTGTGTGTATACGTGCCGCTGCTCGCCTTCTTGAGCTGGTAGCTGCATGCCTGGCGAGGAATGTGCTCTACTAATCGGCGCTGGCTTCTTGTTCTTTGGTACGGTCTTCGGGCTGGGTATCGATTCGTTGTTGCCGTCTAGCTCGTGAAGGAAGATGCTTTTCTGATTGTGCAGCATCGCGTTGCGTGGTTCGGTGGCTGGTACGGGCCGCCTCGTGGCCATCTCGGGAGATAACATGCCGCCACTGCTCGCTCTATGCTCTCGCTCCTGCTTGTCTGCTTGAAAGAACATGTCCAGGGGTGATTGAATAGCATTTCGAGGTGGTATTGGTGAAACTACCTCTGGCTCTGGAGACGAATCTGTCTTCTCTGGCGTCTTCTCGCCTTCCATTCTGGCTGCCAAAGGATTACCCTTACCAGGTACGGACCGCGAAAAGAATTTTGGCATGGGTAGAGTAGACGGCGCAGGTGAATTGTGGAATGTTGGGCCAGCGTAGGCCTGCTCTTTCGCGGGAGTGGCCGGAAGCATTGGTCCGCCCATGGACACTGGTCGCGGCTTCACTGCTGCAACAGTCGCTTTACCCATCTGACCGTTGTGCTGAGGAGCACTACTCGGTGTTGGTTCTCTTACTTTCTGTGGCTTCTTTGTCCTCGGCGACACTGCTGCGCCGGTCACCGAGTCAGAGACTGTTCCGTCCTGTTGTGGTATTGCTTGCGGTGGTCTTTGTCTTCTGTTGCGGTGGTTCACTCGCTTCTGCTGCATCTCGCGGGAGATTTCAGTAGGTGCAGGTTGGCTCTTGCCGTTGCTGCCTGCCGTAGGAGGCAAGGGTGAGGCGGTGGCTTGATCTGCCATGGTCGCTCTGTGAGCGAGTGGGTGAATTGGAGGTGAAGTGAAGGTTCTCTTCCGTCGCGCTCGACTGTTGCACTATGCGATGCGCTTAGGTGGGCACAGCGGCCTACGCTATCTTGGGGACGGCGCGTATCGCCAGGGAATTGATGGTGCTTGTTCAATGTGTGCTTTGCTGTTGAGGATTGAGTTCGACATTTGGGTAATATTTGATTGTTGTCTGGTCAATACCGGCGGAAGTCTTAAGTGATAGTCAGCGGTTGTTTCGGAAGTGTGACCGTTGTTGTTGTCAGACATGTGCTGTCGAAACGAAGGGACAGCGAGTCGCGAAGTGCTCGGTGAGTCGTCACTGCTGCGGCTTTGTCTCGGATCCCAGCCTTTCTGTGGCGCTGTGGCTGACAAGGAATGGAAGCCGCAATCGATAGATGACTAACAGGTGGTTGATGCCTTCGCCAGAAGATGAGCTCGACAGCATCATTCCAGACACACACACACACACAATTCTCCAGACCACCACCCTGCGGCACACACACCTCTGCCATCACATGTCAAACTCTGGCCATTCAGCACAACCGCCCCGCTCGTCGCTCACACCGGGTACATCCTAAAGAACAACTCCTTCACATCCTCTACATCGAGACACATCCTAGCAACTCCACCTGAGCATATATCATCCTGCACCACGACCACCCCAGCATCGACCGCTCCCCCTAGTCTGTACTGAACATCTACCACAGCGAAGCGGGTCGTGTCAACAACCTCCAACGCCAGTGACTCACAGCTGTCACTCACCGCAGCCTCTTTCAGTCCTGGACAAATTGCTCATCAGACATCTTACATCACCAAGAAGACCAAGATCATGGCGGACGTGGAGATGACTGATGCCTCGGCTTCGGCTGTGGCGCCCAAGGTAAAGAGCAAGAGTGGACCGAGTGGTGGTGATGTGGATGGGAAGAAGAAGTTTGAGGTGAAGAAGGTACGTTTACAGCTTCTTAATACCTGCACTTGATATGGTAGGCTGATCAGAGATGTACAGTGGAATGCCGTCGCACTATGGGCTTGGGACATCGTCGTCGACAACTGTGCCATCTGTCGCAACCACATCATGGATCTTTGCATCGACTGCCAGGCCAACCAGGCTTCCGCTACCAGCGAGGAGTGCACGGTCGCCTGGGGTATCTGCAATGTCAGTCATATTGCTACAAGATCTAATACTCCATTGTGAAGCTAATTTCTTCTACAGCACGCCTTCCACTTCCACTGCATCTCGCGTTGGCTCAAGACCCGTCAAGTCTGTCCGCTCGACAACAGGGACTGGGAGTTCCAGAAGTATGGTCGTTAAATACAGTCGGGAGGCAAAGGTATCGAGAAACGAAGTCGTGATGAATACGGCTGCAGGGATGTCTGGATGCACTTACGTGGCATGAATGGCGTTTGAGGCGTACCATTGTCACGATACCACAGCATCATGGGAGGCCTATCTTCCTTATGCTTCCAAATTACGAAAGTATTGAATTGAGATATGAGAATACATCATGTCGTCGTATCACATCACACGGCAAACATACTCCTGGCTAGCAGATCTCTATTCGCTGCCTAAACGTCTATCACATGCACTCTACCACATCACATCATCCCTTCTAAGCCCGATAATCACCATTAATAGTGACATAATCATGACTGAAATCACAAGTCCACACCTTGGACTCAAAAGTCTTCGCTGCCTCCGTCATGCCTAGACGAGCCGGATCCGCTCCATCTTCCAACCTGACCAAGATCTCCAGATCCTCCATCTCAAGGATCTGCTTCGCCCGCACCTCATCCACGACTTGCGGCTCGCCTCGCACAAGAAGTTCGAGTACTTCACTTCCATCGACGGGGATGAAGGAGACGGAGGTTCGTTCGGGAGTCACTTGGCCAGTACCCGGTGATGAGGCTGGTAGTTCCGTCGAGCCCATGATTCCCGGCGCGTAGCCCACGGCGCAGAGGATCCGACCCCAGTTGGCGTCTTTACCGTACAGAGCTGTCTTGACCAGAGCGGAGCGGGCGATGCTCATGGCGGCGCGCTTGGCTACCTGGGCATTGACGTCCGAGATCACACGAATGGTGACGAATTTCGTTGCTCCTTCGCCGTCGCGGACGACAAGTTTGGCGAGGTCCGTCATGAAGGCTATGAAGACCTCGGTGAAGGCTATCATGTCTGGGCTCTGTTTATAGTGGTCGAGTTTTCGGTTGCCCATGCGCGGCTTTTGGATGAAGTCTTCTGGCAGGGTCAGAGGCTGAACGCCTTTGGGAGTGGCAGCGCCATTAGCGAAGAGGGTGACGGTGTCGTTTGTGCTCGTGTCGCCGTCGATGGAGATACAATTGAAGGATCGATTTGCTGAGTGGCGCAGGATGGAAGTGATGGCTTTGGGGTCGATGGAGACGTCTGTGCAGACTATGCCGAGGAGGGTGGCCATGTTGGGGTGGATCATGCCGGCCCCTTTGGTCATGCCGGCGATGCGATATTCGATCTCTGGGTGTGAGGGTAGGCTGAACGTGCGAGAGATGAGTTTGGGGAACGTGTCGGTCGTACAGATTGCTTTTGCGGCGTCGAGCCAGTGGTCGTGTGTTGAGCCCAGCGCTGAGTGGGCTTTAGGGATCGCAGCCGTGATCTTCTCAATCGGTAGTTGCTGGCCAATGACTCCGGTACTCATGACTAGCGTTTGTGGCGAGTCCTGTGCAGAGCTCGAATGTTCTGGGTCTTTGAAGCATCTGTCGGCCTCCTTGGCCATGGCATCGGCGTGCTCCAGACCTAATCTCCCAGTAACGGCATTGGCGCAACCAGAATTGACCACAACACCTCGAATTCCATTGTGCTGTCTTTGTATCAGCGTCGCGAGAGAGGCTTGTACGGGAGCGGCCTTGAAGATGTTCTTGGTGAAGATCCCAGCGGCAACACATGGTTGCTTGGAGATGACTAACGCAACATCGTCATGCTGTGTATTTGATACCTTGACACCAGCATGGGATGACCCGGCCAAGAAGCCTTTTGGATACGTTCCAGATGTGGGGACATACTTTTGCTTAGCGGGTGGTATTGATCCGTTGCCCGGGGCAGAGTAGTGGCGGATTTGTGAGCATTTGCATGCTAATCGTTTTATCCTAGACGGTGTTCCTGGGATCATCCTCTCCATGGTGAATGAGCTCAGTAGAGAGGCGGGCTGATATGACGACAGAGCTCGCCTCGAGAATATCTCGAGGGTCACGGGTAGTAAGAACGGGATCCAATAGTACTAATAGAGATAGTGGTCCTGACTTGTGTGCAGCACGTTGACACTGTCCCGAGTGATTCCAGTTAAAAGTAATCCACTTTGATTGAATATCAGAGCATCGATACGAGCCAGGTGTGTATGCTGTCCAGCAGCAGGAGACTTATCAATTGTGATGTAACTTAAAGAGAAGGCACGCGACAAGATCATGCTTCAATGGCTCCGGAACATCGTTCGGCCGACCGTCTGTCCTCAAGAGGCAGCTTCATCGCCTGCTTGTGTCCACATTAGCTCTCACTTGACTGTCCACCTCACAAATGCTCGCACGAATATCACGACTCCTGAACAACACATCGACTGGCTCGATACGTAGATTTACCACCATCTCCAATTTCAGGCCACCACCCGACATGGAGCAAGTCGACACAAGCGATCGTCTACGCCAATTGAGGGATCTGATGCGGCAGCATAAGGTAGACATCTACAGTACGAAGCAAAGCATTCACCAGACCATGTCGGCTGACTGACATGCTGCAGTCGTGCCTTCCCAAGACGCACATTCGAGCGAATACATAGCTCCAACAGATGCAAGACGGGAATTCATATCTGGCTTCTCTGGCTCGGCGGGCACAGCAGTGATCACCCACGATAAGGCTGCTTTAGCTACAGATGGACGCTATTTCAACCAGGCGAGCAAGCAATTGGATAGTAATTGGGAGCTTCTGAAGCAAGGATTACAAGATGTGCCCACATGGCAGGAGTGGACGATCGATCGAGCGGCAGCGACTGCCGAGCAAGCAGGCTTGACGGTGGGTGTCGACCCGACCACTATCACCGCTCCAGATGGCAGGAAGCTTGGTGAGAAGATCAAGAAGAAGGGTGGAAAGGGTCTCGTGGGCATTGCGGAGAATCTGGTCGATCAGGTCTGGGACAAGCAGAAACCAGCAAGACCCAACAACCCTGCTAAAGTGTTAGGGCTCGAGTATGCTGGCAAGCAGTTCCAAGATAAGATCGAGGAACTGCGGAAAGAGCTCGATAAGAAGAAAGCCGCCGGGTTCGTGGTGAGCATGCTGGATGAGATTGCCTGGCTGTTCAATCTGCGAGGAAGTGATATCCCATATAACCCGGTCTTCTTCTCATACGCTGTGGTTACGCCTACTACGGTCACGCTCTACATCGACGAGTCGAAGCTGGACGAGAGCGCGAAAGCACATCTGATCGGCATCAACATTCGACCCTACGACGCCATATTCTCAGACATCACAGCACTTACACGACAACACCCTCCTGGAGTGAATGGCGATGCAAAATCTGCCGGTGTCCCGAAAAGGAAATATCTTATCTCGACGCAAGCCTCCTGGGCTCTCGCACAAGCCCTAGGTGGCGAAGAAAACGTGGAGGAAATCCGCTCCCTCATCGGCGACGCCAAAGCCATCAAAAACATCACCGAGCTAGAAGGCATGCGAAAATGCCACATCCGTGACGGCGCTGCCCTGGTCGAGTATTTCGCCTGGCTCGAAGACGAACTCCTCAATAAGAAGACCACTCTCGACGAAGTCCAAGGCGCCGATAAACTCGAGGAGATCCGAAGTAAACACGAGAAATTCGTCGGCTTGTCTTTTGACACAATCAGTAGTACAGGCGCCAATGCGGCAGTCATCCATTATAAACCTGAGGTCGGTAATTGCTCGACCATCGATCCTGGTAAGATATATCTTTGCGATTCCGGTGCTCAATACTTTGACGGCACGACGGATACGACGCGGACGCTGCATTTTGGAGAGCCCACGGAGATGGAGCGGGAATCTTATACGCTTGTGCTCAAAGGCCACATCGCTCTCGATCTCGCTGTTTTCCCGAAAGGTACGTCTGGCTTCGCGATCGATACGCTTGCGCGGCAACATCTTTGGGCACATGGTCTTGAGTATCGACACGGCACTGGTCACGGGGTAGGCTCGTACCTCAATGTCCATGAAGGGCCGATAGGGATCGGTACGCGCATCCAGTACAGCGAGGTACCCCTCTCTGTCGGCAACGTCATCTCCAACGAGCCAGGATACTACGAGGATGGAAACTTCGGTATTCGGATAGAAAATGTGGTTATGGTGAAGGAGGTCCAGACAAAGCATAAATTTGGCGATAAACCATATCTGGGTTTCGAGCATGTTACTATGGTGCCCATGTGTCGGAAGCTGGTTGATGTGGCTATGCTCTTGAATGTGGAGAAGGAATGGCTGAATGCTTACCATCAGGAGGTGAAGGAGAAGACTTCGTCGTTCTTCAAGGACGATGAAAGAAGTCGGAAGTGGTTGGAGAGGGAGTGTGCGACGTACTGATACCGTAGCACATATTAGTGTTGCAGCTGGCCAGTCGACTTCCACTCTCTGAATTTTAGCTTTTGCTGTGATGCCTAGAGCCCCGCCATCTAGTGATTTCCGAGTCCTTTGGCGGCGATGAAGCAGTCTTCTGATTCTCCAGATCGCGGTCATTCGAAGTTTGGGAGCTGGGTGGCGCCGGTGCCACGGTGGGAACGAGAGGCGCAGACGCTGGTGGAGGTGTTTTCGCGGTCGGTGGTTTCGCTGTTGTTGCCCATAAACCTCGCCACCACAGCCTGGTTGATCGTTGCATATGGATACGGAGGATGTCCAACTTTTCAGCCGACCAAGCAAAGATTACACACAGCAGCGCGATCGCAGATCCAATCCCGAAGACATAGCTTGATACATATGATAGTGACATCTGGAGACCGCCATCTTTGCCTTGGTGCGGGAACTGTGTTACATTGATTGCGAAGAACGCAGCCAAGAATGACAAGGGCAGGAAGATGACTGTCACGATCGTGAAGACCATTAGGGTCTTGCCTTGTCTCGCAGTGTCGGTTGCCTGCATGGCATTTGCATGCTTCTGTTTGAGGTCGAGTAGGTCGCGGATGGAGTTGTATATTCGCTCTGCTTGCGTAGTCATTCTTTTAATATCACGTAGTGGGTACGTGATATGCCGGACTTGGTCCTGGTGAAGCTCTTCAATCCGTTTGCGTTGCTCGTCGCGCTCTGGCAGCAAGCCAACAAGGTGGTCGAACATCTCTGGTACGTGGGTCTCTTGCGTCTCGTAGATCATCTTCAGCATGTCGAGTTCGTCTCTGATATCCTTGACCTCTCGCAGCAGACGTGTCTCCGCACCAATATCCAGCAAGGTCTGTACGAAAGCAGGCTCGGCATTCGATGCCTTGTTCTGCTGCCCGGTATCATCCTCCTCTGCTTCGTCATCAAGATCGGGTACAGACATGGCGTAGCGCTCGTACATCGTCTGCCGTAACGGCTCTACTGGATGCCCGCGGATCTCTTTCAGCCACACTGACGCTTTCTCCGAAGCCTTTTGGAATGCCCTGAACAGTCGGACTTCCTCCTCCATAGCATATCCAAGGGATGACTCAAACATGTTCATGAACAGGAGATTACTGTCGCTCGCGTCGCGCCTGTCCACCCATCCGTAGCAGTGTCCGGTAATTATGGTGGCAAGCTCGTGAACGCCTAGGACAGGCTGACGACCAGGACGCTGCAGATCGTTACATATTGCCTGCCACACTCCGTGCTCGTCGTTGTCATGGTCCTTGTTCCAACCACGAGGGAAGCTGGTGACAATGAGATCATCACGGACAATCCATAACCACAACTGATCCACCATGATGATGTTGGCGTTGCGATGTATATCTCTCACCTTACTCCTGGCTTCAGGAGCCGAAAGTTTAGCAGTTGTATCGAACTCGACATCATCCCAGGCTTGTCTCTTCTGCTCTCTGTAGATTACCTGATCGATGTCACGCTGGCTCGTGTCTATTGTGCGATAGAAGAATTGGTCAAGAGTCCGCCTGATTTGTAGGGTTGCCAACGATGGCATGGCGTGGGCGTAGATCAGGTTCTCGTCCGCAGTGGGCTCAGGTGCCGACTGGTGCTGCTTTCCGCCCGAGCTAACTCGCTTCTTGGTGCCCAGTAGTGCACTACCACTGATCGTCGACATGTTGGAACATATCCTTGGATGGTGACGATGTGACCGCGGTAGGCCTTGTCCTGGGTCTTTATCGTGTGCTTTGCATACAGCCCTAAGCATTAGGTCACGATTGCCAAGCGTCTCGTAGTGCAAGTACGGCATGAATAGGTAGACATTGTCAGGAACCCAAAGCTCTTCACGCAGCCCTGAGATCTGCTCGTCAATGACTTTGCGATCCTGCAGCGAGTCGTGTGTCGCACCCAGTGACTTGGCTCTGACATGAGAATGTCGACGTGATGATTGATGCGTTCCTTGGCCCCCTTGACTATGCGTCCCTGCGTCACTGGTATCTTCAACATCGTCATCGTAGATAGCATGCTCCTCGTCGTCGATAGGTGCTTTCTTCCGAGACACACTTGGGTTGTGATGGCAAGTGGGCCGCATGTAGCAGGCATGTAGGTGTTTTCCTCTCTGCTGATGATCGAACGACTGCTCGAGAGCCTTGAAGGTCTCAAAGTGCACTTTACTGTCTTCCTCCAGAAGAAGTTTCAAGAACAGTCGTTTACACCAGGTCACATCATTTGCAGGGAGATGAACCCAGCGAAATCGAGCTATGTCTTGCTCGTCATCGTCGACCGTAATGGCATCTTCACCTGTTGAACGTTGCAACTCTGCCTTGAGGGAGACTGTCGGTGATGAGTACGATCGATCATAAACCAGGTCATGCACTCGTCGAGAGGTGACTTTGATGTTGACGCCAACAAAGTCGACCACGGTCGCAGTGGTCCCTGCCGCGGCCTTACTTTCTTCTGATGACACAGTAGCACTAGATGTACTCAGTGGTAGCAGTGGTAGGAGTAAGTGCACGATAGCGGTATGGCCAGATCTTGCCGCACATAGTAGGGCGCTGTCTCCGAAGTCATCCTTTGCATTGACGATAGGATCGACAAAGTATTTGAGTAAGTACTCCGTGGTTGCGAGGTTGCCAATTTCTGCTGCCAGGTGCAGTGCGGTTTTGCTGTGTCCTGTCTTTCTGAATATGTCGCTACCAGGTCGAAGTTGTTCCAACGTCTTCACGGCATCTCCTCGAAATCTAGCAGCAAGCTGGAAGGGCGTCTGTCCATCTGCTGTCTCGACATCTGCAACGGTGGCGGTCTTGAGGAGTCTTGTTACGAGCTCGTGCATGCCAACCGAAGCAGCAAAGTGTAAGGCTGACCACTTCCTGCTATCCAACAGAGTCAAGTCCAGAGGTCTCTTGGAATCAAGTAGCTTGATAGCCAGCACTTGGTTTCGAGAGATCAAAGCGCAGTGCAACGGAGTCCTACCAACTATGTCTTCACGTTTGTTGAGATTGATGTCACTGGCGAGCAGTAAATTTGCTATGTCCTCGTCATCTTGATCTGCACAATTGTTTCGATATCGCTCTGCTCTGACAGCATCTTCGCATAGATGATGCAGCACCTGTTATGAGAATGATCAGCAGGTGTATCGGAGGTGGTAATGCTCGTGCTTGACGGGGATTCGGAACTTGTGGGACAAGTGCCGGAGTAGACATTGAGGGCAAGGCTCACATTTCTGCCGCGAACGTCAGGTTTATTGATATGGATCCGCGGATCTTCCAGCAAGTGACGGACAACATCGGGCTCGTTCCTCCAAACAGCAGTCATCAAGACTGTGCGGCCTTGAGGGTCAGCGGCGTTGATGTCTACTTCGGCATTGTCAATCAGCAAGATCGCTATACGTTTGGACGCGTCTCTCAAATCTCTCCTACAGTCTAGGAGCACGTTGACGAGTGCAGTGTGACCCTCGTTGTCGCAGAGCGTGACATCAGCTTTGGTCTGCTCGACGAGATATTTTGAGACATCGTAGTGCCTGGACAGCATAAGTGCCGTCTTTCCATCCCTGTCCCGAGCGTTGATGTCCGCATGTGCGTGCCTCAGGAACTCCACGACAGCGACGGAAGTCGCTCGCATCATTGGCGTTCGACGATGTCGTGACTCGCGACAATTTGGTGAGACGTTGATGTCGAGTAGATAGCGAGCATGATCCAATTTTCCGTGAATACAAGCTTCATGAAAAGCATCCGTCAATACTGGATGATGGGTAGGGAGTGGTGTACGCCGACTGTCGAACAGCACCTCCAGCTTGTCGGCATCCTCCTGTCGAACAGCATGGAGGACATCTGCTCTAAACGTATGATGTTTACCCATGATCGCGTTGGGCCAAGTTGAATGGAGGTATGCTGCTTTCCAATGGTAGTCTTTAGTCGTCTTTCAGTGCTGTCCGCACATCAGACTATCTATTCCAGACCTTGTGTCAGACTTGTATTCGCAAGTCCGTAGCAGTCCCGCAGTGGAGTTCTCTGTTGAAGATCTCGAAGACATCACAAGGCCACTCAGGCCCAGCTCCGGGTCGCAACATTGTACTTATCTGCTCCTGCGCAGCCTTGCCACCTCAATGGCACATTTGAAGATGGCGTGAGCTGTTGAGGCCACCGGTCAACCTGCATCGAAACGAGCCGTCAATGTTCAGCTTGCCCTTTGGGGTCAAGCTGTTCGCTCCGCCCCACGTCAATCAGAATGAGGTGTTCGGGCGAGCCTTGTGATTCGTGGCCATCGAGGGTCTGCTCCGACCGCCCATAGGTGGTGTGAGTAGACAGTAGCAGAGCCTCATCGTGCTCATGATCTTTCATTTCCAGGTCGATTTCATTCAGATGGAAGTCGGTTCGCTGATGAGTAGCAGTAGCAGTGTCGCGGTCATGTTCCGTGCATAGCGCCACCTCACTTTCGAGTTCCTTGTTCTCGCTTCCTCCGCTTCTGCTCTTTCACACCTCATCAACCACGAGTCTGGTTTCGCAAACCACGTTATGTCTATCTACGAACGTCTATCTACGAATGTCAGACTACCCCCAATGCTCATGATTGGGGAAGGCCAGGCTTGTAGACTACGCCCTTGGAACCCTGGCACTTCTGGAAGCCCATCTGCACGTAGGATTGCTGCGCCACCAATGTTGGTATGAAGTGCCCCACTTTGGCGCAAAATGTCAGCAGATATTTATTGCGGTCCAGAGACTAGCTTATCGTTGAGACTGGTGCGGCTGGAGTATACCACGAGAATTCTTGAGCACAATCATAGCTAGCAACCATGCCAATCCGACTTCTCCATACAAAAGACTTGACCTTCAAGGACTGCAGAGGGACGAGGATCCCACGCTATGCTATTCTCTCCCATCGATGGCGAGATTCCGAGATCAGCTACCAGGACTTCATGGAACGCCAAAGCAATCGTGGACATGGCCAGGTCGGATTTCATCAAGGCCACGACAAAGTCAAGAACTTCTGTCAGATGGCATCAGACCGCGGCTTCTACTACGTCTGGATCGACACATGCTGCATCGATAAGAAAAGCAGTGCCGAGTTGACCGAAGCATTGAATTCCATGTGGGAGTGGTATCGTCAGGCAGACGAATGCTATGCCTTTCTCTGGGACTTGCCGAATCTGCAAAGGACTAGAGGTCAGCCATCAACTCCAGAAATCGATAAGGCTCTGCGAGTCAGTGACTGGTTCACGCGCGCCTGGACCTTGCAAGAACTACTCGCGCCGACAAAATTGTACATCGTGACCCGGGAATGGCAAATCCTAGGTTCCAGAGATGGTGGGCTCACACCTATCTTGTCCGAGATCACTGGGATCGCGCCGCAGTATCTGACCGGACATACGAATGTACATTCCGCGAGTATCGCCACACGTATGAGCTGGGCAGCTAGAAGGACTGCCACAGAGATCGAGGACACGGCATATTGCTTACTAGGTATCTTTGATGTGAACATGCCTCTACTGTATGGTGAGCGGGAGAAAGCATTCATGAGACTACAGCGAGAAATCATTCTCAAATCTGACGACGAGTCAATCTTTGCCTGGCGAGACTCGGGACGTACCAGTGGCATGCTAGCACGATGGCCCACTTGCTTCGCTGACTCGGGCCACGTCGTTGTGTTGAGTGTCAGCCCTACATTGAGACTACACTATCATATAAGCAATAAAGGTCTGGAGCTGCAAGTGCCAAGAAATGAGGTCGAGCCGCGCGAGATAAAGCAACGTGAGATCAATCCTGCACGGGACGATTTCGTGTACGAACCAGCGCCAATGTTCGTAAACAAGGCAGGCAGCAAGACTGTCCACCTTGCTTGCGAAGCTGTGACGAACGAGAGGGGATCGTCCAGACGTATTATTGGTATTCAGCTCAGGTCGCAGGGCCATGCATGGCACAGGGTTAATTGCGATAAGTGGGAAGAAGTACGACAAACGCCCATGAGAAGTGAAACTTTAAAAGCCAAGTATTATGTTATACAGCCTGGTATGTGATACCAAGTCGGTCGAAACTTTCCTTCTGTGCTTATGGAAGATTGTCCAGTGCTGCTTTGTGCAGACGCGGTCTGCGGCATCGTTGCGTATAACATCTATCAACCATGCCATCCCCTCTGCATTTGTCCAGTCTTTGTGGACGAAGACCTGCCCATAACGAGCCAGTCGAATGCTTGGTATGGTATACCTCGTCGTGCATACGGCTTAGGGGTGGATTCGTTTAGAAGAGCCAAGGAGGGCATGCAGATCTAGTCAATGGGCGTCCTGACACGTAGCTGGCATTCGAGTTCGTGGCCGTTCAAGCTCTGCGTAAACGCCATACACACTCCATCATGATTTCTCGAGTGCTTTGTTGATATCCCGGCTTAGAGTCTCCAGCTCACCAACGTTCTGCTTGTCTGGTCCGGCCTTCTCGAATTCTAGCCCCGTTTTCACCCATTCCGCAGCCTCCTCCAACCTCCCCATCTCCTTCAAACAGTGCCCTCTTCTCCACCAACCCTTGATATTGCCCACCCGCTTCAGCTCAACACTGCACTCCGCATCCACAGCACCTTCTGCCCAGTTCTGTTGCGCAATGAAAGCCTGCGCTCGATTGCCGTACAGCGCACTAAGCTCTTCACGCACAAGTCCGCTTGCTTCCCATGTCGGCCGATCTGAGGCCATGCGAATGGCGAGGTTGTAAAGATTGATGGCTTCCGGGAAAGTGCCCTTCTTGTAAGCGGCATTGCCACTTTCTCGAAGTTTCGTGATTTGGACGCTGCGCTTTGGGTTGACTGGCATTGGTGGGAGTGGTATTTGATTTGGTGTGTCGAGTCCTACAATGTTCCGGTGGAGCTTGTTGAGTTCTTCTATGTCTGACGATAGATTTGGGTCATCGCAACTGATGGCCTTGCTGGCGGGATCTATATTCAACGACAGCTGGGTGAAAGTCTCTGGGACTTCCATGGTGGTGTGAGTTGATAGCTCTTATGGTTGTGCCTCAAAATGATCCTGCTGTTTCCTGATGCTTTCACTGATCGTATGGCTGGTAGGACATATTTTGTACCGTTAGTTAATTATCGACAGCTGTGCTGCCCCCCACCAAACCCTAGATCTCGCTTGCACGTGCGCGGCCTCTGCCACAACGCCATCTCCTTAACCTTATCGGCAGATCAGCCGGTTGCTATTTACAGCGATCCACATCCAAATGCAGCTTCGATCTTACCAAGCGGTCTTGGGGCAAGTCGAAACAGGCTGAGACACTACTCAGAGTGTTACAGCCTGTCGCTCGCTGTCCATTCATCATCGACAGCCTGCTGTGTCATGTCTTAGCCTTCCAACAGGCTGAGAAGTCCTTGTATATACTGAACGAAGCTGATGATCTGACCTACTTCCTGCACATAGTAAACAGATCGACAGACCGAGATCGTAAAAATGAGGGTCGCTCAGGACAAGCTGCAGAGTATCAAGACTGGTCTACACGGTGCTCAGGGTGTCTGCATCTTCATAGTGGGATGCCTGGCCTTGGGTGTTCTCACCAAAGATGGGGGGACAGGTAGTGCCATAGGCTTCCTGTTCGGCCTGGTACGTATTGACAACGATCCAGCGACTATTAAATAGCTAAATGAGTACACCTAGTGCTTCCTTAGCATACCTGCCCTCATCTACCAGATTATGGTGCCCATGTGGTCCCGAGCATCGCGTTTCGCCAATGTCTACGCATACACAGCCATCGACCTTGCCTTCACGATCTTCTGGTTCGCAGCCTTTGTAGCAGTCGCAGTATGGAACAACAGTGGAAATCAAATCAAAGATGAGAAAGATCAGAAGCAGGCCTCTGGTACTGGCACATGCGGCAAATTTGCCCATGGCAGTGTTGCGAAATGCGAAGTGAGCAGAGCGAGTGCTGGTTTCGCGTTCATTACGTGCTTGCTCTTCGCTGCAACAAGTGCACTGAGCATCCTGAATGTCATCAAGCACCGGCGGCCAGGCGGTATAAAACAGAGCAGGCCAAAAAGACTGCCGATGGACGAGACGGCGAAGGATATCTGGAACACGAACACGGACGAGCTGGACCCGTCCCGTCAGTCAGAAGAGAACCCTTTCGACGAAAGACATGCTTATGGCCAGGTTTCTCAAATTGATTTGAACTGTGGCGGTGTATCACCAATCAACAGCAGCGATGATGTGCGAAGCGTGAGTGCTCATCCTGGCCGCCCTCTCAGCTACGGTTCGTCGACGAATCTGTCAATCGCGCCACCAACAATATATGTCGAGACGGAAGCGCCCAGTGCATTAAGCCCGAACGGCTACGAGCAGACACCACGGGGGAGGTTCAGCTTCCCGAACGGCAATTACAACGAGGCTTTCAGGTAGTGTGCGCAGCACAGGGCTGGCAGGATCTTTGTTGTGCTGCGTTTGAGCTTTGTTGTGTTGCGTTGGAGCGATTTATGTGTATACGTATCTATGTATCCAGTACAAGTCATTCTGTTGTCACCTCCAAATCTACCTTCGGGTGAGCCAAAGGGCAGAGAACATGAGCACGGCCCCTCCCATTGCGAATCTGGCAGTCACGCTAGCAAATCATGTTTCCCGAGCTCGTCGGCAATACCGCTTTGGGCAAGTCCGCGCCAGAAATTAATTATTTATCGACCTCAGCATTTCATGACCACGTTCCTGTCAACTACAACGAAGATGGAGTACGATACCAAAGTCCGTGAGTGCAAATGAATGACGATCAGCACCGTAGCTGCTGACGTTTCAAGCGCTGTCGAATACTGGCGACAAGACTTCATTTGCTTATATTTCTGCGAGAGAACGATGGCCCATAATATTGGTATGTCATCGGTGATCGATGTGATGGAGAGCATATGCTGATATAGCACTCTTAAGACTGGTTCCATTGATGATCTGCACAAAGCTGTTTCGAAGGACAGCAATGCTGAGAAGCAGCAAGAAGGCAAGAAGATCACGGAAGGTCTTGCGACGCTCAAGTACGAGTTGCAACATGATAGGCAGTTAACGTACGTAAGAAAGGCGTATCAGCAGATTGAAGGCGCTGACGATGCACAAGCCCACTCATCGATGATGGCCAACCAGATATCGAAGGCTACAATACCGAGCTCTCCCAACGAGGCAACCCAAATTGGCACTCCGTCCCCTGGCTCTACGCGGAATGTTACTTGTATCGCCGCATGGCCACACTCTTCTCCACGTCGACACACTGGAAAAGCTACGACGTATTCCACGCCCAGAAGACCAGCACTTTCCGCTCCTCTCGCCCCGCTGTGCTAGAACTCGCTGCTCGATACAATCAAATGATTGAGCAATTCTCTTCCCCTGATAGTGCCCTCACCGAAGCCACCGAAGAGCAGCGCACGACTGCCGAGAAAGCTCTTTTCACGGAGATGTGCGAGATTTGTCTTTGGGGTAATGCGACTGACCTGTCCCTGCTGACGAGTTTGTCATACGAGAATATTCAGAAATTACAGGGTGCAGAAAGTAGGAAGAAGAACGAGGAGAAGATCCTCGTCAATGACTTTCCTGCTGCTTTTGCTTGCCTCAAGAATGCTCAGAAGTCTGGCTCGAAGGAGAGGAGAATTGATATCGTGCTCGATAATGCCAGCTTCGAGCTATTCGTCGACCTGGTACTCGCAGGCTATCTACTCGAATCCGGTCTAGCGACGCACATCGTGCTTCACCCAAAGAATATCCCTTGGTTCGTGTCAGACGTCATACCCAAAGATTTCGCGGATCTACTGAGCATGCTCATCAACGCCAAGAGCTTCTACGAAACACCGTCGGAAGACGAGAAGGCAGAAAGCAAGACACCAGCATCACTCTCGGAAAAGGACCAGTCGAATTTGCAGGCTCTATTTCAGAACTGGAGCACTCTCTACGCCGAAGGCAAGATTCTGCTACGTCCAAACACTTTCTGGACGGAAGGCGGATCTTATTGGCGGCTTCCCAAAGTTGCTCCTTCGCTCCACGAGGACTTGAAAGACAGCGAGCTCGTCATCTTCAAGGGTGATCTGAACTACCGCAAACTCACTGGTGATGCTATGTGGGATGCAGCTACGCCTTTCACGGAAGCCATTGGGCCAATGGGTCCTGGTAGTGGTGTCAAGGTCCTGGCGCTGAGGACATGCAAAGCAGATGTTGTTGTTGGTCTGCCGAAGGGCAGGGATGAGGAGCTTAGGGCCATGGAGGGTGGTGGTGGGGACAGTGGAGCGAGGAAGTGGGCTTGGAGTGGGAAGTGGGCTGTTGTTAGCTTTTGCGATGGCAAGGCTTGAGATGTTGGTGATGCGCCACCCGACGCTCTTAGATATGTGCTGAGCAGTTGCGGATTAAGCAGCTTACACCTTGGATGGCGTATGCGGTGCTTCGTTCGGACTAGAGACATAGATGCTAAAATATGGTTCATAGACTCTGTATCACGAACTACCTTCTCTGCCACGGCGTGAGTTCCAGCATGTAGGCAGATGGCAAAAGATGCGCCGGTATATGAAGGGAGAGCAACCATTAACAAGATTGGTTTAGACCGTTGACTAATCGCTCGCCGCATAGCCCTCAACCTTACCAAAATCTGGGGAGAGCTCAAGCCTCGGCGGCGATGAATTCGAGCTCGGCTTCCCGTTCTACTTTCCTCCCACACAGTACGCGATCTTCAACAAGGTTTAAGCGCCGTCTCGGACGGAAGGGCAAACGGTCTGCACAACTACGACGCCAAGTGCCGTACCTGCAGACAATATGAGCGACGCCGGATCGCGCCGTGACGAGACATCACCACCGCCGCCGCGTCTGTATCGCATTTCGACGTTGAAAGACTTCCTTCCACTCTCTGAGGCGTCACCTTTATCTACCCGTTCCGCCGGACTACAGGGTTTGATCCAGTCTCGCTCGAGCACTAACATCAACGCGCAACGTGGCCCATGGACGAACAAGCGGAGGAGAAGTAGCTTCGGCAACGAAGAAGCGCCTCGACGTAGCCAAGACAGCGAACGACCAGACGAGACGAGACCACGACGCCGCGGATCTGCCGTCAACAGCGGCATGGAAAGCGGCGATGAATATTACGACGAACATGATCGCAGAATGAGCAACGCGGGACATATATTGTACACACCACAGATGCGCAGCCAGCGGTTGATTGGCAACAGCAACCCAAGATACAGGTGGGAGCAGTACTGGAAGACGGACGAAGATCTCAAGCCGCTTCCAAAGAAGTTACGCGCATACTATGAGCGGTGTAATGATCTGATCCAGCGGTATCTGTACATCGATCGGCTTTTGGACAGCAGTCTACCACATCATCTGATACAGGAGTACCAACAAGTCACGTCCAACACCCGCGGGTTCAGTCCGTCTGACGTGCCGACGACCATCTCCGAGGAGCCTACGCCACATGACTCGCCCGAGCTAAATGGTCAACGACAGAGTTCCATAGATGAGGGACATGCTACCACGCCCAATGGCACTGCGCCGAAGGTCAAGAGGACGCCAAGAGACATTTACCGTGTCAAGGCCGATGAATCCCCAAACGGCGAACTTGAGCCACTACTCAAGAAGACGAATACAAGAGGTGATGAGGAAGCACTGCCCATGCCCCCGGAACTGGAGGACGAGGAGGAAGCCGACTCAAGCTCGCGCGTAGTCACTATTGCCATTTGGGTCAACACTATCGCAAACACTATCCTGCTTATTCTGAAGATCATAGTGGCAGTACTGACGAGTAGTGTGTCGGTCTTGGCATCTCTTGTGGACGCTGCGCTGGACTGGCTGTCTACGGTCATTATCTGGACGACTACCTACATGATCGCCAACACTGACCAGTATGCGTATCCCATCGGTCGAAGACGTCTTGAGCCAGTCGGCGTTATGGTTTTCGCGGTCATCATGATCGTCTCGTTCGTCCAGGTTGCTTCGGAAGGTGGTAAGAAGCTTCTTGGAGATGACCACACGGTCGTCCAGCTCTCGCCATCCGCTATTGTTATCATGGCAAGCACTGTCGCGATCAAAGGCTGCTGCTGGCTGTATTGCCGCTTGATCAACAACAGTTCTGTCCAAGCTCTCGCACAAGATGCTGTCACGGATGTGGTGTTCAACACTTTCTCCATCATCTTTCCACTCATTGGATATTATGCTGGTATCTGGTGGCTCGATCCCTTAGGTGGTGTCTTGCTGTCGTGTTACGTAATCGTCCAATGGAGCAGAGTCTGTCTGGGCCATATCCGGAACCTGACTGGCTGCGCTGCGACTGCCGACGAACGCAATATTCTGCTCTACCTCACCATGCGCTTCGCGAAGACGATCAAACACATTCAAGGCCTCCAAGCCTATCATGCCGGCGACAAGCTCAACGTGGAAGTCGATATCGTGCTTGACGAGCATACAAGTCTGCGGGACAGTCACGATCTGGGTGAGAGTTTGCAGTATGTGTTGGAAAGTGTACCTTACGGTGAGTCAAGCCATGTTGACCCTGTAGTGACTGGTGTTCATCTCGTTTTGTGTCCTGTTTGCTGACATATGACTACAGTGGATCGTGCATTCGTGCACATGGACTATTCTAGCTATAATTTGCCGAGCCATATGCAGCAGGACTCTTAGGATAAGTCCTTCTCTGTGTGGTGGCCTTGTCAGGACTACAACTAAAACAATCTTGATGCTAATTGTATAAATCTTGTGCTGTGGATTCCGATTCCAGACTCAACGCTTAAACAACCGACTTGCATAAACGCATTGGGCTGTTAGCTAGTTTGTGCTGGACGTGGTACCTGGTTCCCCATTCAACCTTGTTCCAAGTCCAAGGATGCATGCCAGCAGGTAAGCGACATTAACCACAGCAAGAAGGCCACTGTGCATCAGTGACCAAGAGCGCTATAACGTAATTATATGCACCCGGGACTGTTCTTTCGAAGCCATCTGCCTATCCACCTGCTCCTGCTAACGCGACCGCAAGCGCAGCACTCCTGGGCATAGTTTATAACGATTCTGCTTACCACGGTTGGAACAGAGATCATCGTACCAGGATTAGCCACAGTAACATATCATCTTCGTTGGACTACATTACTCCATTCTGTAGTCATGTATCCCAGGCGTACGAGCAACGCTCAAGGCGGCCAGAGCAGCCAATATGGACAAATGCAGGTTCAGGAGAGCACGACGACGACCACCACGACCACCAAGACCGACAACACGAAGCAGGCGATGGCCGACGCTCAGGCTGCGATGATGGTTGAGAAACGTGAAGCCGTTGTCAACCACTTTATTGAGCAAGCTGCGGAGACCGGCACTCCTGAGGCGGAAGTCATCAAGATCCGCGACAATATCTATGCTGGAAAGGCAGATGCACTGGTCAAGCAACAGTGGGAGCTCATCAAGTCTGGTAAGACTGCAAAGGCAAAGGCACATGCACCTGCGCAAGCTCAACAGCCTATGCAGCAGTATGCGCAACCACAGATCGGATATCTGCAACCACTTTACCAAGGGTACCAGCAGACAGCCCCGCCTATGCAGCAAACAGTGCAGTATCAGCAGCAGCCTCAGCAGGCGTACCAGCAGATCACGGCTCCCACGTCGCAGAACACTTCGTATACTCAACCAAGGCACCAAGGACACCAGCAGGTGACTCCGCCAGCACAACAGATAGCGGCCTATCCACAGCAAGCGTGTCAAGGCGCTCAACAAAAGGTGGCTCATCAGGTGGCCGTCGCCAAACAGGTGCCACAAGCTGCCACATACTTGCAGCAGCCGACCAAGAGCAAGAGCAAGCAGAAAGCGGCTTCTCCACCTGCACAGCAATATGCCCAGTACCAACAGTACCCGCAACAACAGCAACAACAGCAACAACCGCAACAACCGCAAGGTAGCACTGCCCTACAGGCCTACCATCAGCAAGCTACTCCAGCAGCTTCGAGGCAGAGCGCAGCCCAAAATGTCGAGCCGTACGGTGGCTACATGGTCCAACAGACGACCACAACCACGACGAGTTGCTCGTCTGACGGCGGACAGCAGAATCGAGTGCAGCCTGACAACGCGACTTGTGCCCAGCAGCTGTATGCTGAGCAGCCAACTCAGCAGCGGCTTCAAGCAGCCGGCGCGCAGCAAGGCTACACACAGCAGCCCACACACCAACAGCTGCAGGATGCAAGTCAGCCACTGCAGCTGACGCAGAGCCCGCACGACCCGCACTTGATTGCGCCGTACACCCAACAGATGCAGGTCGCGCAACAACTCGCACTTGCTCAACAGCAGGCCCAATTGGCATATGCAGGGCAGCAGCAGTACTCGCCTCACGGGCAGATCGCATATACATCACCAGGCCAGCAGCAAGTGGCGAGCCAGCAGCAGTATCAGATGACTGCTGTGTCTCAATATGCTCCTTATCCGCAGTATAACCAGCAGCAACTCCCGGCGCTTGCTTCGAGCTCGACGGCTGTGGCGAGTTCATCGAAGCCAGTCAAGCATTCGAGACATGACAAAGATAAGAAGGAGAAGAAGGAAAAAAAGAACAAAGAGAGAAAAGGCAAGAAGTGACAGATCAGCCTTTATACTTTTGCTTATGTTTTCTCCTCGGACCGAGAGGCCTCCTATACCAGCAGTGGACGCCTACACAGCAATATCAGCGGGTCTGTAGGCTTGCAAATATGATCTTTTCCGCAACTAACATTTCTACGACAATAGAAAGCAGTCACTGTCGTCTGGGAGCAGTAAAGAGCACTATATCAGGAGTACGCCCTCGATCGCTACGCTCCCTCCTACTAGGTATTCACTACGACGGTCATCCTTCATAAGCGACCAGTGACTAGCACCGATCTCGTCCTCCATAGTCACGCGCGTCTACAATTATGGCGCTGACCCTACTTATCATTACACATATCCCTCCTGCTTCTTCTAAAATCCCCAAAGCATATCTTGTGCGCCATCAATACAGCAAACTGCTTGGAAGCCTGTATCGTGGACACTACCGTGATCACAGCCTCACTCCAGTCAAATCCACCAAACTCGCACGAGCACAACACCATAGACCCGGACTTGTTCAACAAGCTCTTGCAGAGCGGTGGAAACATCGCCGAGCCAGCCCAGGCTCAAGATCCGGCAGAATTACAGCAGACTCAACGGCCAGGGATTCCACAGCGACCGCAATCGCTGCCATTTCAACAGCCTCAGAGGCCAAAAGCGCCTGCAGCTTACCAAAAGCCTTCGCCACCCGCTATAAGGTCCCAGAGCAATATAGTCGCAACGCAGGCTAAATTGCCTGTACAGTCTATGTCAACACGGCCCATGCCGCAAGCT
This sequence comes from Recurvomyces mirabilis, assembly GCF_035927965.1. Lineage (NCBI taxonomy): Eukaryota > Fungi > Ascomycota > Dothideomycetes > Mycosphaerellales > Teratosphaeriaceae > Recurvomyces > Recurvomyces mirabilis. The sequence goes on along the minus strand of NW_027041950.1, from coordinate 298,879 downwards.
ACATCGATCAGTCAGGGCGGCACACCTGGCACTCAGGCCATAAAGCAAGCGTTCGCAGCTGCGATGCAGATGGCGTTCGATGATCCATTCATAAGCGCACGTACGGCTCGGAAAACACAATCTCTCGCTGCTCAGAGTATCCGCAGGATGAATGCGGTGATTGACCGCGAAGGCGAAGCTGCGTTGCCCCTAGTCGTCGCAAAACTCCACGAGCTCGACATCGATCCAGCTATTGTGGGACTCGAGGATGGAATTGTAGATTTGAGAGGTTATCCTGGTATCATGCCTTATATTCCATTCGGTGCCTATCCGGCGGCTTTACCATATGGCGGTCGATATCCTGAATTTCCACCTTACGGCGGCTATGGAGGCTATGGCTTCTAGATATAGTGGTCACTGAGGCGATACGGCGGATATGGCGGCTGGTGGCCTCCTTGAAGGCGTGCAAGGGATTGTAGCTGGTAGCCATGAGACCCTAGCTGGAGCGAGTCAGACAAAAAGCGGCATTGAATAAACAGCGGGTGATGCCGATGCATGTGAACAATTCCAGCTTCTCTCAATGCCTCGATCTTAGAACCACAAATCCAGTTTCATGTTCTCCGTCTCCCAGATAGATCGTTGGATGGTAGATGTACCTCGAGCTAGGGGCCCAGTATGAGCATAATTAACACGCGAGATCATTGAGTAACATGAACAAATTGTCCAGAGCATCATTTTGAAGACTAAGCTGTGCGAGTCATTACCTTCACGAAATCGGGCTGACCGACGACGAGCTATAGTTTCACGCTGCCTCGCACTCGTGGGCAAAAGAGTCTTAGTACATTTTCACAGTGCAGATAGCTTGACACATTCAATATTATTGCAGCATTCGCTCCACAAGCAAAAGTTGTCACCCCGATTGCTGAGGCGGCTGCCCTACCAACTCAGACCCTTCAGCGCCTTGCTCTTCTGACCAATTGATCTCTGATACTGACGGCTCCACTCACCATGAGGAGAGCCGATCAGCCCGCCAGGTGGAGCCCAGCCATAAGGTGCCATCCTATACAAATATCAGCATTACTCCGCTGTCTCGGAGCAAACGAGCACAAGGCTCACCAGGGAGGCAAAGCAACAGCACCATGAGGACCCAATCCTGGAGCTTGCAGCATCGGACCCACAAGCCCTTCACGCTGCAGCCGGCGAATTTCTCTTCTGCTAGGACCCATCCCTGAGACTGTCCATTCGCCGTCTGCCTCCTCGTCCTCGGCACAATACATCGAAGCGAAGTTGGGCAGGACGCCAGCTTGAGGGAACAGCATTGGGCTGCCAAACCAGCCTCCTGCGAGAAAGGGTGATGGGAAGATTGGAAACATGTTGAGATTGTGGGTACGGGCCAAGCTGCGCTGATGGGAGTCGTGAAGTGATGATACCGGTCAAGATTGCCTCTTTTCGATGAATTCAATAATCAGTCGATGGTTAGGGACAGGAGAGATTCGTATGTGGTGTAAAGGTAGAAGTAAGAATTTGCAGGAAAATTTACTTAAGTATGTCTCTCCTCGACGGATTCAGTGACTGAAGACCAGACGTTCTGGCCACGCAGTGCATCGAAGAGATAGACAGTCAAGGTAGCAATGGGTCGATGAAGCTGGCTATTCAGCATTCACCATCGTGGAACCGGTTTGGTTCGTATTTTATGATCAAAACATCCTGCTCTCAACAGTAGTACCACATTTCTTACCACGATTCTATCAACACACTCAGACAGCTACCTCAACAGTACACAGAATTTGTGATTGACACCCGGTCAAGGTTGATATGCCAAATCAATTCTTCAACAGCTTTAAGATCGACGGCGGAGCTGAACGTGTCTACGAGCGCCAGGCCTGGGTGATGCATCGAGGGGGCAAAAAGAAGAAAGGATCTAGAGACGATCCATGGGGTATGATGGGCGGTATGCAAGGCTCGCCACAGATGATGGATCCTCGAATGGGCGGTATGGGTGGTGGCGGTACGCCTGGCATGCCCGGAATGCCTGGAATGATGGGAGGGCAAGTGTTACATCACCTTCAAGTTATGGTCCGTGTTGACAGCTTTTCAGATTCGGTAGTGGACCACCTTCGCCGGCGGGACTTCCGCCGGGGATGACGGGAGGTCTACCGGGAGGTCGTCTAGGTATGATGGGAGGTCCGCCGGGCATGATGGGAGGCCCGCCAGGTGTGATGGGTGGAGGTATGCCTGGTATGATGCCTGGGTCAGTGTTGTCTCCCTCTGTGACTTTACTTCTGCTAATTAAGGTCAAGGCTTGGTTCCGGCCCACCATCTCTGATACTAGGACCGCCAGGAATGATGGGAGGCGGGCCCATGGGCGGAGGAATGCCCGGGATGCCGCCTGGGATTGGGATGCCCGGGATGAGAACTCGGTAGAAGTCCACATCGCTCTCAGTCTGTTCACCGAGCTGACAAGGAGGCAGAATGCGACCTGGCATGCCCATGCCGGGTATGATGCCTGGTTTGAGGGGAGGTCTACCAGGCATGGGTTTCCCAGGAATGGGTATGCCAGGTATGGGAATGGGAGGTCCTATGAGCGGAGGCATGCCGGGGATGGGATTGCCAGGAATTGGCTTGCGCGGCATGGGAATGGGAGGTCCTCCCGGCGGCAGTCCAATGGCCGGTGGTGGCGGCAATCCCATGGCGGGAGCACAAGGCGGAGGCGGCGCTGCTGCACCGGCTGCCGATGACGATGATGACGAATAGGCTCCCTAGCGATTACCGATTGGATTCCGCGGGGCGGCACTAGAACTGCTCGATAGACGGTCGATCCTTCAGACTTCCCCCCTTGCCGCTAGTCACTACATTTTGGGTGATCGTGTCATGCATCCTCGCCGGCGCTTATCGCAGAACTTCCAGTGATTAAGGTGATCATCAAGACTGTGTTGTCAAAGGTAGTGAACTCGGCCTCCTATCTGCGAGGATATAAGTAAGCCGGTGGGTTTGGTTCTGCTCAGCAACAACACCAATACCCACACTAAAAGATTGCACAAAACACACACGAGCAGCATCCCACTTCCCACTTGCCACAAATACTCAACCCAGAATCGTTTCTATTATGGGCAGGAGATCCAGGTGGGGTATCCATCATCAAGCCCCATCAGCCGACCCGTACATGCAAGCAGCCATGTACGGATATGGAATGCCATACCCCGACCCGCTCGCCATGCAGCAACAGAGCGCGGCCAAGTTCGAGCCATCAAAGTCGTTACGAACGCTTATCACGGACCGCATGGACGAGCAGCAGCAGTGCCTGACCATCCGGCAGGACCAAGTGAGCCACTTTCTGCAGCTCAGCTTCACCGCCGATGCGAATCCAAACCGCAAGAAAGGTCCCGGTGATGAACAAATCTCTGCTGAGACTTCGCAGACTATTACTGGGTATGGGTACAGTGTTATTGGCATGTTGCAGTATACACCCGCCTGGCCGAATTACGATCCGTACGGCCTGGGTCTTGCCGCTGACGGGAGATCAGGGCCGCCGCCAAAGAAGAAGATCTCCAAGCAGAAGGATCCAATGGGTCGATATGCGCAGCTGGAGGGGGAGATCCAGGCACTCATGACTCTCAGCCCGGCTCTGATGGATCCACTGCCGAACTCGATGAAGACACCACAAGCTCTGTCGGCGACTCTGCATAAGAATGTCCTGACTAGGATTCTGGGGACAGGTAATCTTGAAGAAGACGATGATGATAGTGATGATGATGGCGGCCAGGCAGCTGCTCCGGCAGTGCAGCATATGATCGGTGGTCCAGCTCAGGCGTTGTCGCCCATGCCTCAGACGCCACAGGGCTTACCGGCGATGCCGATGAATATGCCGATGCCAATGGGTCCGCCAATGGGACAGCCGATGATGGGACCCCCAGGTATGAACCTGTTTGCTCCTATGGGACCACCAGATCCGGGGACTGGATGATCAAGGAGGGAAGCGCAGAAATCTAGGTGGGTTTTGGCCTGTCGAAGTAAAGCCAGACACGTGTGATCATAGTGATCTTGAGCTCGACTACGAAGCAAGTGCTTGATATGGTGGGCCAGTCACATAGTCAGCAATCAGCAGATTGCTCATGAAACCTTTGCTCTCGGTGCTCAGCGTGCCTGGCCATTGTTGTGGTCCGAAGTGTCGCGAGATGACACAACGTGTTGCTCTCGAGCCCGTGGGCAATCGAGCTCGTGGCTAAAGCAGCATGGCTCTACGTATCCTGCTGTAGTGGTTTTGACAAATGCTAAGCGTCCAAGAGGCTATCATGTGTCGTTTGTAGGAGAAGTGAAGTTGAGGTTCAGAGTAGATATATGCCATAGTTGGACCGTGCAGCCACGCGATTCAGCGACCAATAACGTTCGGTTTACTATAATCGTGCTCGGGAAGCCACATGGGGGGACATTGGCACATTTTGTGGAGGCAGAGGAAAGGTTTCCAACATCTTGTTACAGCAGACAATCTTGGCCGGAGAGGGAGGACTAGGACTAGGACGGCGATGTATTTGCGATAGCATACTACGAGCAACACAAGCCACCCCGAGCCACGCACGACATGAGCGTCACCTTGAAGGCACCCAATCCGGAAAAGGGCAAGAGATATCTGGCGTCATTAGACCAGGCATTATGCGATGGAAGATGGTCGGAGGCACCGGAACTGGCGCGGAAGACAGATAAGCATGCACCGGAGAGATCATGCTTCACCCTGGTAGCGCGAACAGAGGCGCAGATAGCTTCCGCCTCGCATCGGCCAACATCTGCTTCATCTACAGGCACTGCGAGTCTACATAGTCTTGGCGAGGCGATACCGAGGCTTGAGCAGGCTATTACTGGTCCTAAGACCACACCCGACGAGGCATACTGCGCCAGTGCATGTATAGCGGAGATACATTGGTTGCAGGAGGATGCTACTGCTGCGTTGAAAGCACTGCCTCGTGATGTTCAATCGTCAAATACGAGCGGTGGCAGGAGTACACCACTGGGTTGGCTGGAAGTATGCGAGGCCAAGGCTGCGTATATCAGAGCCGCTGCGCTCGAGACAACAGGACACGCGGAGGAGGCGCAAAGCGTATATCGAGCGGCAGGAGCTCAGGCTCCAGGCACACGTACACAGGAGCTTCGAAGATGGACCGAACGACTTATTGCACGAGGATGTATGTACAGCTACAGGGCGGCTAGCCAGCCTTCCCCGGCGGCATTGAACGAGTCCCTGGTATCATTTCGATCATGGGCGAGCTTCTGGCAAAGAGCGCCTGCGCCCGTGTCAGGTAGCGGTGGCACTCCCTCAAGAGTAGACATCCCGAGACGCGGTGTATGGAAAGCATACTACGACATTCTGTCTACCATCCTCCGACACGGTATTATTTACAATACTGCTGCTAGCTCGGGACAGGCATTACTACTTGCTTCCAGCAACGGAATGACTGATGAGCGGCTGGTCGAGGCTAGAAAACGGCAGCGAGCGGAGCTGAAGCAGGTGGAAGTAGAGTACGAGACCCAGCTTCTCAACCATACACAATTTCCCAAAGCAAGCGAGTCGAACATCGAAGTGGAGAGCTGGGCTGAGGAGGCGATGGTAAACTGGAGATTACTATGCGGCGCAGATTGGTCTGACGAGGAGCTCGGCGAGGGTGGTAAGGTTGCATTGGGACGTGGTATGCTCGATATACTTTACCGCGCTGCGACAAAGACCTTCCACTCGACTGCCATTCTGCGCCAGCTGTTCACGGTCCACGCTGCACTCGGCGAGTATGATTTAGCCATGCATGCTTTCAACAGCTATGTCGAAATAATCGGCAAAGCCAAAGCACGAGCAGAGAAGACAGCAGAGCACGAGCTGGGTTTTGACGACGATGACGCAGCCGTCTTAACTGCTGTCGAAGCTGTGCGTGTGCTGTGCAAGTACGGTGACCGCGAACAAGCGGAGAAGGCACTGGAGGTTGGTACGCAGATACAAAAGTGGTTGGGCGAGCAAGCGCCACAGGTGGCAAACGAGATCGAAGCTAGCAACGATACCCGACCTGCTGGGATCGATTCGCCAAGTCGATCCACTGTCACAGAACTCCAGCCGTACACGATAGCAGCTGCATATAAAGCTATTGGCATCAGCAAAGCGGAATGGTCGAGGACAACGTACGACTCGGATGCACGACTTGCATTACAGACACACGCTATCGAGACACTGAAGCAATCACTTGCACAGAACTCTAGCGACCTGGAAACAATCTTCGCGTTAGGCCGGCTGCTCGCCGAAGCGCATGATGTATCCTCAGCGATCGCACTACTGAAAGGTGCCCTCGCAGCATCCAGAGCTTCTATCGAGGACGACGGTGACTACAGCAAACAAAGACAGCTCGTACCGCTGTGGCATCTCTTCGCGTTATGCTTGACGGCTACCGATGAATACGATGGTGCAATCAAGATGTGCGACGCCGCTTTTGAGCAGTTCGGCGAGCCTCAAAACTTGTATGGGCAGAGTTTGGCGAGCGTAGGTTCTGCGACTAGACCTCGTGTTCAGCGAGGTGTTGTGGATCACATGGATGGTTTCGAAAAGGAGGCGCTTCTACAGCTCAAGATGAGCCAACTTGCGCTTCTAGAGCTTACGGAAGGGCCGGAGCAGACTGTGGACTCTAGCAATGAGCTCTTACGGCTGTATGCAAGGCTCTTTGGCAGTATTGAGGACTTGAAAGTGCCTGCTAAGCGGCCTGCCACGGCTGCCACGATGGTACCACCGCCTTCGAAAGCCGGCGGTGGCACACTTCGCAGTATAGCGGGCAGTATACGACCGCGATCAAATCGCAATAGTGCCGAGAAGGAAGGCCAGAAAGTTGTTTCCGGCAGCACAGTGAACATAGCCAATACAAGTACTGCTAGATCGCCAGCGTCTAATGGTCATACTACAGGAGCGCCTATCGCCATCACCGTGACTAACGAGGACGGCGAAGCAGCGGGAAAGGAGAAGTCTGGCCATCATCATCACGACCATCACGTGCATCTGCCATTCAAAGTACGCGGACACAACGGCGAATTCAGTAAAACTGGCAGCCTGCGCTCGAAGAAGAGCACAAAGGGTTTGAATGAGAAGAACGGCGCAGCATACGAACAGTCACCTGCGGTACCGCCCAAAGGCTCTGCTGTGACTGACCATGCACAAACGAACACCATGACATCTGGTCCACAGCAACCGCTCAAGGAGATTCCTCACGATCGATCTCCTAATGATTGGCCAGAACCGGTTGTACACGACCAGAGCCCTCCAGAGCAAGATGTGCGAATACCAGCACCACCACCCACATCCCACGGCAGAACGGCATTACCGCATGCCAACCTGCTGCAAGAGCGACAACATAAGACTAGCGTGCTGGTCAATGTCTGGTTGTTCGTAGCCGGCCTGTACGTACGAGCCGGCTTCTACGATGACGCTGCCGGTGCTGTGGAGGAGTCGGTCAGACTTGTCGAAGCTTTTGAGGCGGAGAAGGAAGCTCAGCAGGTTAGTGCTCTGGCGTTGTACCAGAAGGGATGGGGTGGTGGGAAGAGCGTTGACGAGTTGTGGGGGAATGTATTGGCTGCTGTAAGTCCATGCATACGAGTGCATCGTGTCTTGGAGATCGAAATCGTGGGATTGCGCTAATTGATATACAGAAAGGCGACCTGGCATCTGCCCGCGAACTGCCCTTCGAAGCGATGGAGTACTACGAACACGCGCTCAGCTACTTTCCGGATCATGCAGACGGCATCATCGGGCTTTCGAACCTGCTTATGGATATCTATGAGCAGAAAATGCCTGCTGAACCACCTCAACCACCGCTGTATCAACCAACCTCCAGCTCCAACTCCCTCCTCCCCAATCCCACGGCCCAGCATAATATCCCGACCACCCAGTCCTCAGCAACAGCAGGTTCTCACCTCGCCTCTCCCGGCCGCAGCGCACCTCCTCCTCGCAACAGCAGTAGTAAAAAGGACCCCTCCCCCGCTGAGCTCAATCGGCTGGCTGCGAGGGATCGAGCATACATGCTCCTCTCTTCCCTCACGAAGTTGGGAACCGGATGGAATTTGCCTGAGGCGTGGCTCGTGCTTGCGAGGGCTTACGAGTTGAGTGGGCAGCTTGGGAAGGCGAAGGAGGCGCTTTGGTGGGTTGTGGAGTTGGAGGAGGGGAGAGGGATCAGGGGGTTTGAGGGGGTTCTGGGGGGTGGTGGGTATGTTTTGTGATGGATGGGGATGGGGATGGGTATGGGTGTGGGTGCGGGTGCTGGGGGTGTAGATAGATAGGGTGGCGGTCTGCTTTGTTAGCTTATCTGGTGCTTGCATTATATACCCTTGGCGCGAGTGGCTGCGAAAGGAACAGTGATTTGATCAATTCGATCTCTCGTAAAAACTATCTTTCTTCGTCCTCGTCGTCGCCGCCCAAAGCAGTTAGTTCAGCGGCATGGTGCATGAAATTAGTGGGGCGGCCTCGACCCGAAACTTTGGACGCTACCCTACGGCAAAAAGTCGCGTGCAACATCATCGTCGCAAATGCTTCATGCTTACGCTTTTATCGGATCCCTATGATGAGCTGACATCGCCAAAGTAGAGACATCGGTCTCGATAGGGTGAAGTACTATGTCCTCCAACTCCACAACCATGGTCGGCAGCCGGCAATCCTCCATGGACGAAAACGAATGGGCGCGCCAGAACCGGCAGCGTGGCAGCACAATGTACCGCCGCGAGAGCAACATGAGCGAGTGAGTCTACGCCTTCGTACCACCACATACATATATACATGTCTATGGCGAGCCACTAATCACATGACACCTCTACCCGCAGAGCCAGCTTCCTTACCGACGTCGAAATGGCGCAAGACGAAGTATTCTCCGGTCCCATGTCGGAGAGTGTGCCCACCGCCACCTCGGCCTTTTCCCATCGCCGAAGCCGGGCGGATTCGAATGCGAGTTTTGCTTTTTATGAGGAGGAGAGGGATTTTGATAGTACGGAGGAGGTGCCTGAGGATGCTTTGATGGACGAGGGCGAGTACGACTTGGAGAATGGGAGTCTAGCGCCGGAGGATTTGTTTGACGGGGACGGGGATGATGCTAATGGTGGGGTGGAGAGGGATGGCGGGGAGGAGAGCGAGAGTTTGGTTGGGGATGGAGAGAGTGAGGGGAGCAGGAGACCGAGTATCGGACGGAAGAGGAAGAGCTCGGGGTTCTCGAGGATGTCTCGTGGTTCACGGGGTTCGAGACGGAGTACGGATAGTCGACGTTCTGTCGATGCGCCGTTGTTGAAGAGACATACTTCGGCGGACTCGGGAGGTAGTGGGTATGGGAGAGGAGGGGAGAAGGTCAGCCAGAAAATTTATATCCTGACCGAGGATATGACGATTGTGGTTGCCGGATTCAGTACTTCGTTGTTTGGGTTCGCGGTGTACGTCACGCTTTGCGTGCTTACAGGTGGATTGGGCTATTTGTTGCTTAGGTGGCTGCCGAGATGGTATGTCAAGATTGTCGGAAGAGTCACGCCGTTAGGGAAGTGCGATTGGGTCGTCATTGAGAATCAATGGGGTGAGATGATCATCCAGAACCTCAGCAAACAGGACTTCGGGCACTCGCTCTCCGCCGTCTTCGGCGATCCAGAAAAGAGCAAGTTTAGAGACTACGACGAAATGGACGACCCAGTGCTCGACGAGCTCAGGATCCTGGACTACCGCTACATCCGCTTCTGCTACCACCCGGTCAAAGACAAGTTCGTCCTAGGCAATACCTGGCAAGATCCAGCCTGGACGGACATGGCCGCCGTACGCGAAGGCATCGATACAGACGAAGCCGAGAACCGTGAAAAGATCTTTGGCAAGAATGCTATCGATATCGAACAGAGAACTACTGGTCAACTCCTCATGGATGAAGCTTTTCACCCCTTTTACGTTTTCCAGATCGCTAGTTTGGTCCTCTGGTCACTGGATGAGTACTACTACTATGCTGCTTGCATCTTCGTCATTTCCGCCATGAGTATCACAACCACTCTGATCGAAACAAAACAGACTATGAAACGTCTTCGCGAAATTTCCCGCTTCGAATGTGATATTCGAGTCTTCCGCGGTGGATTCTGGCGGTACGTCGAGTCCTCTGAACTAGTTCCGGGCGATGTTTACGAGGTCACGGATCCGAATCTCGGGCAGTTCCCTTGCGATAGTCTGTTGCTTTCTGGTGATTGTATCGTCAATGAATCTATGCTTACTGGAGAATCGGTACCGGTCTCCAAGACGGCTTCGAGCGATGAGACGCTGGAGTTGTTGAACTTGAGCGCTTCGGCTATTCATCCTGAGGTGGCTAAGCATATGCTCTTTTCGGGGACGAAGATCATCCGCGCCAGACGGCCGCAGGATGATAAGAGTGATGAGGCTGCTGCTTTGGCGCTGGTGGTGCGAACAGGGTTTAATACGACTAAGGGCGCACTGGTGCGGTCGATGTTGTTTCCTAAGCCATCTGGCTTCAAGTTCTATCGGGATTCGTTCAGGTATATCTCCGTCATGGGTGGGATTGCAGGCATTGGTTTCCTGGCCACGCTGGTCAACTTCATTCGGCTGGGGATTCATCCGGGATTGATTATTGTGAGGGCGTTGGATCTCATTACCATTGTCGTTCCGCCTGCGCTCCCAGCTACACTGACTATTGGAACAAATTTCGCTCTGCAGAGACTGAAGTCGAAGTTGATCTTCTGCATTAGTCCACAGCGCGTCAATGTCGGAGGCAAAATCGACGTCATGTGCTTTGACAAAACTGGCACGCTTACGGAAGATGGTCTGGATGTTCTTGGTGTTCGGGTCGTTTCGAGGCCGCTGAATAGATTCAGCGATATCCTGTCTGACTCTACTGCTCTCCTCCCTGGAGGCCAGTACGAAAGGGATCCGACGATTGATTACAATGCCAACAAGGCTATCCTGTATACAATGGCTACATGTCACAGCCTCCGTATCGTAGACGACGAATTCATCGGCGATCCGCTGGATCTGAAGATGTTCGAGTATACGCGCTGGCAGTACGAGGAAGGATCCGAGAGGCCTTCGGCTGGTGCGGAGGATGACGAGGATAAATCTCTCACGCCTTCGGTTGCGCGCCCGCCCCCGGGAATGGAATTCGACATTGATGAGGAGGAGGACTCACCTAATCGCGGTCGACCTATCGAACTCGGGGTGCTAAAGCAGTTCGAGTTTGTTTCGCAGTTGAGGCGCGCGAGTGTGGTGGTCAGGCAGTTTGGGGACAAGAGCGGAGATGTTTACGTCAAAGGTGCGCCGGAGGCTATGAAGGATATTTGTCGACCGGACAGCTTCCCGCCGGATTACGATGAGCTGCTGGCTTATTACACGCATCGGGGCTTTCGGGTGATTGCGTGTGCAACGAAGCATATTTTCAAGCTGAATTGGTTGAAGGTGCAGAAGATGAAGCGGGAGGAGGCGGAGTCGAATCTTGAGTTTGTGGGCTTCATTATCTTTGAGAACAAGCTTAAGGAGCGCACGACGGAGATTATTGAGGAGTTGGTTGAGGCTAATATTCGTACGGTCATGTGCACGGGCGACAATATCCTTACCGCTATCAGTGTGGCAAGGGAGTGCGGCGTCGTTGACCGCACGGCCCATTGTTTCGTCCCGCATTTCGTCGAAGGGGACGCACATACGCCACTCTCGAAACTCGCCTGGGAAAGCGTAGACAACCCGGTCTACACCCTCGACGAGTCCACTCTCAAACCTCTTCCGCCTCCCGCCGAACACGACTCCTCTCTTCCCTACGATGTCTCGAACCTCCGGAATTACAGCGTGGCTGTGTCGGGAGACGTCTTCCGCTGGCTCGTGGACTTCGCCTCCCCTAAAGTCCTGCGCGAAATGCTCGTCGTCGGCCAGGTCTTCGCCCGTATGTCGCCCGATGAGAAACATGAGCTCGTGGAGAAATTGCAGAGTCTGGACTACTGCGCCGGATTCTGCGGCGATGGAGCGAACGATTGCGGAGCCCTCAAAGCCGCGGACGTGGGGATCTCGTTATCGGAGGCGGAGGCTTCGGTCGCGGCGCCTTTTACTAGTCGGGTCTTTGATATCTCTTGTGTTCCCGAGGTCATAAGAGAGGGGAGAGCGGCGCTCGTGACGAGTTTCTCTTGCTTCAAGTACATGAGTCTGTACTCGGCGATTCAATTCACGAGTGTCAGCTTCTTGTACGCTTCGGCGAGCAATCTGGGGGATTTTCAGTTCTTGTACATTGATTTGCTGCTGATCTTGCCGATTGCCATCTTCATGGGCTGGAGCGGGCCTTATCCGGAGTTGGCGAAGAAACGACCTACGGCTTCTTTGGTGAGCAGGAAGGTCCTTACGCCGCTTCTAGGCCAGATCGCTCTGTGCGTGATTACACAACTTATTGGCTGGATTGTGGTCAGACAGCAGCCGTGGTATCAGCCCCCGGTTCTGGATAAGGGACATTCGAACTCCTTAAACTCGGAGAACACGACGCTCTTTCTGCTGAGCTGCTACCAGTACATCCTCTCCGCCGTCGTCCTCTCGGTTGGAAAGCCGTTCCGGCAGAGTATGGCGGAGAACCTGCCGTTTGTCATTACGTTGTTGGTGGCTTTGGCGGTAACGTCGTATATGCTTTTTGATCCGGCGCCTTGGCTTACGGATCTGATGGAGTTGACGTGGATGTCGCAAGGCTTCCGAGTCTTCGTGTTGGTGCTGGGTGGCGGGGCTTTTGTCGTCAGTTATGCTTGCGAGCGAAACGTGTTCCCTGTGCTAGCACGATGGATTGGCAAGGCGAGGAGGGGTAGTAAGGTTAGGAAGCAGTATAAGGTTGTTAGGGAGGATATGAGGATATAGTGCCGAGGTGGATGGTGTGGTATAGATATTGTACAATGATGATACACGAAGGCTTGCGTGACAAGCAATGATCATCGTCGTGAGCTTCGTCGGGCGGAGATTTCCTCTAGCTCTTTATGCAAGTGGACGCATCTCTTCTCTTGTTCTACGTTATTGATCTTTTTATGCATCGCAGCGCCTGCCTACATGTCAAGCAGGCCGCTGTCGTGAGATTGCCCTATGCCTCGTTGCCATGAGCGTACAAGATTGATGACGTAGGGGAAAATACCAAAACCGCCTAGTTTGCAGACTCCGTTGAAAAGGAACAGTGGCACTATTGAAACCACATATATCGACACCTCTCTGAAGAAAAGACCACCGCTAAAGATCGATATTGACTTCAAACGGTGACGATTAAATTAGCGAAGCCACCATGAACTACGGCAAGTGACGGTTGTAGAGTCCATCCCAATAGTAGACTGACGATTGTGAATAGACTCCATAATCGAAGCCGTGGTCGATGGCGGCTACCTACCAGAATTCGTCCTTCGAAGAGGCATCAGACAACAGCTCCAGCAACGTATCAATATTATCAAGTCCACTTCGCTATCAGAAAGCTATGCCACGAAAATGAAGTATGTCGAGCTTCTACGGTCAAGACCCATTGCCATTGAGACCGCGGCAGCGAACTCACAGCACTACGAGGTAGGCACTGGAGTGCTTTCGGCGTGTCTTGGTCCACGCATGAAGTATTCGTGTTGTCTGTATCCGAAGGGAACCGAGACGTTGGCGCAGGCTGAGATTGCTATGCTGGAGAGTTATGTTGAGAAGGCACAACTCAGGGATGGCATGAGAATATTCGACCTTGGGTATGGCGTTCGTGTCTATCAAGTCGTCTGTGACAGTGTACTAACAGGATCAAAAGTTGTGGATGGGGCTCTTTATCACTCTACCTGGCAGAAGTCTTCCCAAACGCCAAGATCACAGCACTTTCAAACTCAAAGACACAAAAGCAGTATATCGATTCCGAGGCCAGTCGAAAAGGACTTTCAAATCTCAACGTAGTAACAGCAGACATTGCCGAGCACACTTTCACTGCCACAGAACTGGAAGGCGCCTTTGACCGAGTCTTGAGCATCGAGCTCTTCGAACACATGAAAAACTACGAGCTCCTCCTAGCCAAAGTCTCCACCCTACTCAAACCAGGAGGTAAACTCTTCGTACATCTCTTCGCTCACAAGGACTCCCCCTACGATTTTGAGACGGGCTGGATGACGGATTTCTTCTTCACCGGTGGCACGATGCCCTCGGCTGATCTGATGCTGTATTTCCAGCGCGATCTGCAAGTCACTCAGCAATGGTGGGTCAGTGGCAAGCATTACGCCCAGACGTGCAATGACTGGTTGAAGAAGATGAACGCGAGTAAGGTGGAGATCTGGCCGCATTTGGAGGAGACGTATGGGAAGGAGGAGACGTTGAAGTGGTTTCACCGGTGGCAGGTGTTTTATATGGCTTGTGCGGAGTTGTTCGATTGGGCGGATGGTGATACTTGGGGTGTGTGTCATTATCTGTTTGAGAAGCCTGCGCGGTGAGTCGTTATTCGTCCCAGCGCTTCGTCAGCCCGGTAGATGAGATAGTTCGCCTTATGTGGCTCGAACGAGGTGGAGGAGGTTGGCCTCAAGCCTGAGGCATTTGGCATGACAAGCTGCAGCCTCGAAATACCCATACCAGATATGTGACTACTTGGTCGGCTGCGCTCCATGCCCGTTAGCAAAAGCCTTCGCGCCCGCCGCATTTCCCTCCAATCCCACCAATTGCTTTGGATCACCCGGAATAATCATCTCAAACATAGTATCTTTTCTCACAACAGTGTACTGATGATACCCACACCTCGCGATCGGCCTTACCTTATCCAGATCAATCATCCCGTCCGTAAGCACTTTCTCATCGATATGAATTGCCGCCACTTTCCCAATGACCACGTCCACCGATCCCATGGGTGGGTTTCCTGGTAGACGGAGCGTAGTATAGTACTTGCATTCAAACTTGATAGGACTCTGTTTGACCATAGGCACATTAACAGTCCTGGCTTGTTCCTTCTCCAGACCAGCTCGTTGAAACTCATCGACATCACGGTCGAACCACTCAGCTGATGCATTGACGGCTTCTCGCAGATCCCAGGTGGCGACATTCCAGCAGAATTCTCCTGTACTTTCAGCGTTGACGGTGGAGTCCTTTCGATTCTCGTTCATGTCCGTGTTGGCTGCAAACATCACGTATGGCGGGTCAAAGGTAAGGTTATTGAACTGTGAATACGGCGCCAGATTGTCCACGCCGTTCTTGCTGCGTGTGGAGATCCAGCCTATGGGTCGCGGTGTTACGCACGACTGCTTCTTGTTAGCTTTTACGTGTTTTTGGACAGAATGCATCTGACCTTGAATGGATCTCGTGGTAGCCCATGGGACGTCTTTCCCGGCTCGTAGAAGACACTCATGTTCCGATATCTCTTTCTACCGGGCTTGAAATGTGTGTATCGATGTTATCGCGGCTGAGAGAATTGCGATCTATGTTTGCATTAGAAAAGTGTGGTGTATATTGAGTCGGATCGTGGTTGATGAAGTGGATCCGTTGTCGGCACTTCACAAGTGATCGGCTATTGTGCACGGCTGGCTGTTCCCTACAAACTCTACTCGTACAGACGATATGTGGTCTTATACGACATGCTTGGGTTGTGACCAGTGTACTTATCGATACTCTTCACTTCATAGCTACACTTACCACGGCACGACTCGCACATTGTGCCACCCACCACCAGCACCCGACTTCATCCCACCCCGCCCGCCAACTCGACCATGATGCCTTCCATTCCACGTAACATTTCCGTCGCAGCCAGCAGGCAAAGAAGGCAGCGTAACACTCCCCGTCGTGCCCTCTGGCACCTTCCACGAAGCCTCATATCCCCGTCCGCCATCCGTCACATTCCACAACGCTTGGAACTACAAGCAGCGAAGAATAAAATTAGCTCATGCTTGAGAGTTTCTCTCACGATAAAGAGCAAGACTTACCACCCCAAGCTTCGTCATAAACCCACCCTGCACACTAGTCAAGTCTCCGAACTGCGGCGCAAACCTCCACTCACTACCCGCTGGCCCCGTAACCTCAAGCCCAAGAATATAATTCGTCAATGCGCTCGTCGGACCCGACGACCAGCCATGAGCGTGGCTCACATATGAGCTATCGTAATTATACCTGCCACCAAGTCAGTATAAACCACCTCACAGTTCGCAACCCAGCCGAGCCAGGTAAGGGAAGCTAAGAACGAACCCTCGATAATTCCTATACCCGAAACTCCCGTTAGTCAAATACCCCTCAATAACCGTACTCTGCGTCCCATTCGGATTGTTCAAATACCAGCCCCAACTCCTCCTAATCAGGTCCAACGCACGATCGGTCTGTCCGATAGTAAAATGACCCTGGATCTCGAAACTGCTGATGAAGGGACTGATATTGTTCACCAGCTCTGGCGCCTCAGCACCAATGGGTGTCCAGTTATCTGTTAGGCGCTCGGAGACAGATTGAGCTTGAGAGGAGGTGTTGGAGAGGACACCGAAGAGGAGCGCCATGCTGTTCGCGTCTTGAGGATGCAGGGTCGTGTCCGTGTTATTGTCTTTGAACGCACCGTAGGCGGTATCATAGGTGTTCTTGATGATATTGCCTGCTAACGTCTCTGCTCGCGCCGTGTACGTCGAAGCGAGAGAGCTGTTGCCTGCCCATGTCGCGAGAGAAGAGCCAGTGATTAAGGTGCGGTACAATATCATATTGGCCTCGGTGTTATTGCCACCTTGCTGATTGCGAGCCCAATCACGGGTACCGGTTACATTGAGCAGACCATCCGGCTGCAAGACCTTCTTGTAGACATATTCCATAGCGAACTGGTACTGGCCCCAGATATGCTGTAGGAAAGCTGTATCATTTGTGTAAAGCACGTAGTTGTACGTCCTGCCCGAATCAGTCAGCGCACTATGGCCAATATGTAGTCCAAGACTCACCCAATCATAGTCCACATATGATAAGTATCACTCCCTTGCTGCAACAACGGTGGCCCAGCCTCAGGAAAGCTCCCATCCTTATTCTGATGTGCATACATGGTCAATAGCGCATTAACCACACTCTCCAAGTCACCGATCGAGACAAAAGTGGAAGGGACAGCGATTCCCATGTCGCCCGGCCAGACGGCACGATCACGCTTCGCACCATCGACTATCACCGTCGAGCCATTGGACAGTGTCCCATTGTTTGCCCAACCAGAAGTCAGCGCGGGGATCCACCTTCCAGTATCGGTAGGGACGTTGTTGGTCTGGAGGGTGTAGGCGCCGCTGTACCAGATTTTGTTGAGCTCGGCGTCGTCGGAGTGGAAGTAGCCTTGATAGGCGCGGAGGTTGGACCAGGTAGGTTGGAAGCCGATTTCGAGCGTCACGTCGTTAATATCAAGGGCTGTGCCACTGCTGTTTGTAAGCAGAAACAAGGTGAGATATCTAAACCCGCCTCGGAGATGTGGCAAGTCCATCGTATAGCTGTGATTGCCAGCACTGGTGAAGTAGTCGTGAAGAGCTCCCTCGTTGCAGCCTTGGTCGATGTTGTTCCTCAGAGACGCATTCGAGCTGCCGAAAGCGCCATTGGATGAATCGCTTGCTAGACCGATCCAGTTTCTTGCTTCTGTGAAAGCGAGACCTAGGGATCCAGAGCCGCCTGTTGTGCTGTATTTGACTGTCACGATCCCGCCCACTTCAATGCCGAAATCGTAGACTAGTGCGGTGCCGTTGCCTTCTAGTTGAGAGGTTCCTCGGTAGGGTGTGGTGGCGGATGTGTCGTCCAACGAGAACACCGTGGCTGGAGAGACAGTACGGCTTGCGGGCGAGAAGTTGTTCGCTTCCCATGGTCCTGGGAAAGCTGTGTCGGTTGGGCCTGTGCAGTTGGTGTCCCGCCAGCATGTCAGGGATGAGGCAAGTGGTACAAGAGCCAATGCTGCAAGTCCCAGGCCTGCCATGGTCGATCGAGATCCCATCCTCAATCTACGTGTATGGCGAGAGTAGTGAGGATTCGTAGAGGAAATATTGTGGCAATAGAAAGGAACTCGACTTACATACTTGCCTACTTGACACTACTACGCCATGAGTGCTCTCGTACTCGCGCCATATTCGACCGAAAGCTTGCCCATTCAGCCAATTCTTCCGTAGGATGTTCCTGCAGTGCTGATCTCTACTGTACCCCGCAAGGAAGACACGGAGATGGAATGCGAGTCTTGACATGACGTGAGTCGAAATACGCCGCAGCTTACAAGGCGCAGAGACTGACGCGACATGACCAGGACGGCCGCTGGCACTGCCTGTGGTAGCGGAGCAGTTTACTTTCGATGTATCCGTGGTGTAGTGACGCTGAAATAGAAGATGCGGCGAACTTCGGAGGTCTGCTGCATGACTAGTGCGGTCACATGCTGCCAAGAAACATGAGTCTGGATCTCCAATAGTTCTGTAGATTGAACACATACACTTTCATGCCTTCACCACATATCACACTCCGCAACACTCTACGATATGGCCGACGTTGGATCACCAGTCCCGGACTCTCTCCCAGCAGCAGCCTTCGAAGACACCACCGCACCACCCACCACCTCATCCACCGAACTCACCACCACCACCAACACCGATGGCACCGTAACCAAAGTCAAAAGGACCAAAATCATAAAACGTAAACGACGACCCGCCCGGCCCCAACAAGATCCCGCCCTCTTCAAATCCATACCGCCACCGCAAACAGGCACAATCTTCAACATCTGGTACAACAAATGGTCCGGCGGCGACCGCGAGGACTCTCTAAGCAGCAAATCCCAAGCCAAAGGCCGATGCAACGTAGCAACCGACAGCGGCTACACGCGCGCCGATAAAGTCCCCGGATCCTACTTCTGTCTCTTTTTCGCTCGAGGATTGTGTCCTCGGGGTCAGGATTGCGAGTACCTGCACCGCTTACCCAACAGCCGGTCAGCTAAAGAGGGTGGCTTGGGAGATATTTATCCTAGTAATGTGGACTGTTTTGGACGGGATAAGTTTAGTGATTACCGGGATGATATGGGAGGGGTGGGGTCTTTTATGAGGGTGAACAGGACGTTGTACATTGGCCGCATACACGTCACAGACGATATCGAGGAAGTCGTGGCCCGCCACTTCCAGGAATGGGGACAGGTGGAGCGGACTCGTGTTTTACCCAGTCGCGGTGTGGCTTTCGTCACGTATACACATCTCGCAAACGCCGAGTTCGCGAAAGAAGCCATGGCGCATCAGATGCTGGACAACAACGAGACCCTCAACGTGCGTTGGGCGACAGTCGATCCTAACCCCGTCGCGCAGAAACGAGAGGCGAGGCGCGTGGAGGAGCAGGCTGCGGAGGCGATCAGAAGGGCGCTGCCGGCCAGTTATGTGGCGGAGTTGGAGGGGAGGAGGTGGGAGGGTGCGGATCCGCAGGAGGAGAGGAAGAGGAGGAAGATTGAGGGGAGTTTTGGACTGCAGGGGTATGAGGCGCCGGATGATGTGTGGTATGCTTCTGAGAAGGCTAGGCTGGATGCGCCGGAGGAGAAGAGGATGCTCGAGGCGCCTGAGGCGGAAGATGGGGATGAGGAGGAGATGGTGGGAGGGGTGGCAATCCAGGACGAAAAGGTCGAGAGTGGGCTGCTTGGGGCGTCAACGTTGGCTGCATTGCGAGGGTTCAAAGCTACGAGCACAGAGACGAAAGCGCCTGACAGACCTTCTGGTGCATTGGTGGGCTATGGAAGTGATAGCGAAGATGATGATGATGATTGATCGTCCATGTACGCGAGAACGTAAAGGTCGATCATGGCAGCAGTACTTTGGACCCGCGCTTAACGGCCTGTGTATACCTTTAGCGAGCGGCGCTGGTTCTGGGACTCATATCAGCCATCTTTCCCACGATTCTCCATGACTGTAGCATACCTATCGAGTGAAGCGAAAGCTTTTCACTAAGACGGCCACTTCCAGCTTTTCTGCCAGCTGTCCAAAGCGACTTCACGTTTGCATTCAGTGTTGGCAGATTATTGAGCGGTCGCTGAACGCTGATCGTAAGCTCATCCCCTTGCAGTCTGTCCCTCATCCGACATGTCCAAAATCCAAATGTTCACCCCCTCAATGATTGTTGCGGTGGTTTGGAAATGGGACCTCTCAGCCTAAAAGTATTGCCACAAGCGCCAGGCATGCCATCACCCACAACCTCGAACCACCAAGCCGTACAGCAAAAGACTTTTTCGCCTTCTGCGTACCACTAGCCACCGCTTGTGTTGGGCCTCCTGCCGCAGCAGCCGCGCTCAACGACACTTGCGTCGTCACCGCCGTCGCCTTACTCGTCAAGCCTTGCAGCAAGCTAGCACTCACAGTCTGTCCATCTACCACAAGCCCATCCGCAACAGCAGAAATCGTTTCGCCAGCTATCGTAGCTACTAAATCCCCCGCTGTCAGAGTCACGGTACCTATGGCGAAGACTCCGGGTCCGATCTCTGTTGCTGTTGTTTGCTTGAAGGATTCGGTGAGCAGGACACCAAATGTAGGACGAGGAACGAGCGTAGAGGCGGTGAGGCTTTGACCATTGATTACAAGACCTTTGTCCGCAGCTGAGAGAGTCTGGCCAGATATCATTGCGGCCGGTCCTCCCACGGAAAGTGTTGCGGTACCGAAGACGAAGATTCCAGGAGCCATCTCTGTGGCTGTGGCGAGGATTGAGCCTTGAGTGAAGACCACGCCAGTTGGTGCTGGTGGCAAGCCTGAGGCAGTGCAAGAAGTACCGTCCACCAAGAGACCACTTGGTCCAGCAGAAATCGTGCGGCCAGATATCGACATGGCTGGGCCTCCTGCTTTGAGAATCGCTGTGCCTACAGCAAAGATGCCCGGAGCGATTT
Organism: Recurvomyces mirabilis; assembly: GCF_035927965.1. Lineage (NCBI taxonomy): Eukaryota > Fungi > Ascomycota > Dothideomycetes > Mycosphaerellales > Teratosphaeriaceae > Recurvomyces > Recurvomyces mirabilis. The sequence goes on along the minus strand of NW_027041950.1, from coordinate 278,108 downwards.
CTGTGGCCGTAGCAAGACTTGTCTCTTCTGTGAAGACCACTCCGGTCGAAAGAGCTGGAAGGCTAGATGCTTTGTATGAGGTACCATCAACAACCAGACCAGAAGCGCCAACTGAGACAATGTGACCCAATACAGTCATAGCCGGACCATCAGCAGACAAAGTTGTCAAGCCTATTGAGAAAACACCTCGACTGATCTCCGTAGCTGTAGGAAGATTCAGACTTGCTGGAAAGCGAACGCCGCTCACAGCGGGACTCGTTCTTGGTGGAGCAGAAGCTGCTATGGTCTGTCCCTCAACAACGATCCCAGAGTCCACTGCAGATGCTTTTAGATCAGAGATCGTGGCAGCGGGCCCACCAGCACTTATTGTCTTCGAGCCGATCGCAAAGACGCCAGGGCTTATCTCGATCGCTGTGACGGATAGGGCACCTTGAAAAAGCACAATTCCACTGGGCGTGGCAGTCGGTAATGCAGACGCCAAACAAACTTGTTCGCCCGTTTACAATGAGACCCGAAGGAATGGCCGAGAAGGACTCCCCAGCGGCAGCAATAGCTGGTCCACCAGCAGTGACAAGTGCCGTTCCAATTGCAAACACACCTGGCTCCACTTCTGCGGCTGTAACCACGCGCGAGCTTGCGGACAATACGACACCTGACTGTGACGAACCAGCGGCTTCGACCGTCAGCGTCTGTCCATTGACGAGTAGTCCAGAACTCGCTGCAGAGAAAATCTGGCCAGATATAGTCGCCGCTGCGCCGCCTGCACTGAATGTGACAGAGCCGAGTACAAAGGTGCCAGAACCGAGCTCGGCAGCTGTCAATGTCTGCGAGCCTAGCGTCACGGGAATTGCGCGTGCCAAGGTGGTTGATGCTGGACTCAGAGGAGTTGTACTTAGTGACTTCCCGCCGCCCAGAAGTACTAAGCCTGCTGCTCCAAGACTAACGACTTGCCCAGATATGGTAGCTGGTGGGCCTCCGACTGATAATATAGAGTCACCAAGTCTGACAGTGCTCGGAGAGCCAACCTGAACAGCTGTGAAGGTTTGACCGCCGATCGTGACGAGGGCACCTTGCGTAGTTGGTGCAAGAGTCCTGGGAGCGCTGTACGAAACTGTTTGGCCATTGACTATAACACCACCAGAGGCAGCGCTGATCGTCTGTCCATCAAGCAATTGAGCTTGGCCGCCCACGGTCAGCGTAGCAGCGCCTATGACAGCGAAGTTTTTGTTTTCACTAGCGCTCGCTGTGTATGCAGTCCGAGCGATTGTCACAACAGCGATAGACGCCTGCGACACCTGTGCGCCTTGATTCAGGGCGGTCTGCACGGCTTTTACGATGCTCATTGCGGTGCCAGTGACCGGGACCTCATCTGGTGATTTCAGGGCCGAACCACTTGATGCTCCAGGCTTAAAGACTGCTTCAGGCGTGCTACCCACGATGCCTCCGTCACTTCCAGAGCCTGCTTGTTCTGTTTGATCGGCTGAATGCCCCACCGCCTCGGTCTGTAACGCCGCTGAGAGTATCGAGACAGCATTTGGATGGCTGATTAGCGCTGGAGCAGCTTGTCCGGTGGTTACAGCAGGACTCGCGATCGTGGTAGTTGCCACGCCTGCTCCGTTATTCATATCTCCCTCGGCGGCTCCGAATGAAAGAAAGCTCATAATGATGGCAGCTGGCGAGGATTCCAGCGTTTGATCTGTTGCAATAGCTGGGTCATCGTCCAGCAAAGGACTACTATCTCCTGTTGTGACAGGAGCCGGGATATTCGTGGGAGCATTGTCGTGAGTTTGAAGTTGCGTTTCCGAACCACAGCTGTTCGAAAAACTGGGGTTTGTTGCTGGTGGTAGGCTTGACAATATTTGTGGTGCCGAGGGCCCGATGTCTCCTCCTGGCATACAGCAACCTCGGCATGTAGAAGTACATGGAGTATCCACAGTTGAGACAGAAGTGTGAACCGCTTCAGGATGTCTAACATAGGAGGGTCCGTACTGGTAGCCCGACGAGATAGGCTCTGGTGGCTCGAAACTGCCGAGCAAGGCAATGGCACAGTCTGCAAAACTTGGATGGAAGGCTCGAACCTGTGTCGGCACTGCTAGTTGCGGTACATACGCACCGTTGAAGATGGTGCTACACTCAGGATGAGGACCTCGTAAGTTGCAGCCAGGCGCACCATCCGGACGAAGATAGTAGGCTTCCGCGGGCGGTGCGCCCAAGCCGCGGTAATTGACTGGTTCCACACGATAGGATGCAGTGGTTGAATTGTTCCATAGCACAGTATTGCTCGCAATACGCTGCATCCACTGTTCGTAGTCTCGGCCACCATGTGCAATGGCACTGACAGCACTAGCTGTGTTTACTCCGGGGCCCAGATCCCTGACAAGGCTCGACAGCGCAGTGGTTTGCAGCTCTAAAAGAGTCCAGCCCAACGTGAAAGCTCGGGGTTTCTTTGACGCCGAGCTGTTCTCCACCACTTTGGGCAATGCGCCAAGAGGAGCGCTGGTGATACAATGCTTGCTCGATGCTGTTGGCGTACGAGCAGATACCTCGTACAGAAACAGGTACACTGAGGGGTACGTCATCTTGACAGTCCCAAACAAGGCCGTCATGGGTTCCGATGTGTTGTAGTACTGGGTTCCGGTGGTATTGCCCTTGGCGTCGACGACAAACGAAGGCCAATAGAATAGTCGACCGAGGACAGCCTCGATCTGACATTGTCCGTCAGCAGACGATGGACTGCTGCAGGTAGCCTGGGTATTGTCCAATGCACAGCGCGGCCTATTCGTTGGCATTGGTGTAATCATTGGCTCTGTCGCATTGGCGACGTTCGTTGGTAGTCCAAGGCTATTAAGGTAGCTCTGCCACATGCTGCTACACTGAGCAGTGGCAATAGCGCATGTCGGACGCGGACTCGTCAATGTTGCGTTTCTGGTGGATGTATATGTCTGTGTTTCGATGCTGGTCTGCAGATAGCGTGTAATGTACTGTGTGACCGAGGTTGGTGTCAGCGTACCATGCGCTCGCGGATAGCCGTTCACAGTCGTATGAACATTAGCATGCCCGTATGTGGCATGGAAAGTTAGGCTGTGGTTGCTTTCGATGCGTGTGACGACTGAGGTTGTAAGCTCGGGCTCGAAGGCGTTACTCCAGGCAACATAGCTGGCCTGACAAGCTTCCCAGTGCGAAGCATTCACGTTATGAGGATGTAGCGAAGCATTGCCAGATGGACATGGTAAGTACATGCTGGCTCTTGACGTGGAATTCTGGGTCTCGATGGCGGCACTATGCGTAGCATTCAGTATCATGTGTGCTGTCGGCACGACAGATGCTGATGATACCATAGTCCCAGAAAGGTGTGCCGCAAGTGTCGTGTTGGCCCCAACCACGGTGGAATATGGAGACGAGCTATGTATCGCAGACGTCGCAGTGCTCGCGAGTATCATGCTAGGGTTCGAACTGCCATTTAGTATGTTTGCTGGAAAGAACGAGACAGAGGCATGTCCATATATGCTGCCGTGCATAGATGCACTTGTCGAGGACGAAGCAGCCATAGTGACGGTGCCGGTTACGGAGTGTATGGTCTGGTTCGATGATACCCCTAGACCATTTAAGATGTATGCACCAATGTTTGCTGATGACGACGGCAATGGCATCTGAACACTAGTCGGGCCAAAACTGCCATCCTCAGCGGTAACATTCCCGACGGTGATTATGCTATCGAGGCTGGAGGTCGCATCGCTCGATATGTCAGCTTTTGACGGTCCTGTGAACAGCGTTTCGTTCGACAATGCCGACGAGCCTCCTGTGGCCGGCGAAGGAACTGTTGGTGGGTCAGACTGCGTAGAAAGCTCGATTGATGTGGCGATCTGAGTCTTCCAAGTCGTACTCGTAAAGCTAATCTGCTGGGTCGAGTTGGCATAATATACAGTGCCTGATATCGTTAGCAGAAAGACTGGTAGACTGAAGAGGAGATGGCCGGATATAATTAGCGACAGTTGCGACAGAAATTCTTGCTTGCAGAATGCAGAAAGTGAAGCAGAATGCTGTGTAGGTATGCATGATGACGATAGGAGATCACGAAACGAGTGTATAGAAGGGAGACTTTGCCACGAGATAACGAGAGCTCGACAGAATGAACGTCGAAGATTGGCATGTATACTTCGACTTACTGTGTCCTAGGTATACCATACGCTGAGGGCCTAAAAACTCGCCACTCTCCAGTATGTCGTTCGACAGGCATGAAGGGACAGGGCTGCGCAAGCCACGACTGCAGCATGCATATGGAAACTGAATGCACTTACATGTACAAGAAGGCGTCGAAGCATTTTGTACCTCTCATTGCTGGTCCGATCTGCTTCTATGAAAGACGGGTTGTTCAGCTGAACCTCCCCATTCCGCCCCAGCAGCCAATGAAAGCTCGGTATCCAGTCTTACCTCACGGCCTTGACCTTTAGGCGATGAGTCTTGCCGTTTCGCTGGGTTACATCGCGTTACAGCCTTGAGGCAGCCCGCGCTATTCGGGAGAAAGGCTCCTGCATTTCCCACGTGTTTGGGATGAAGTGGGTCCAGACTTCAGATCAGTTTGTCTGTTTTACTACACACCCACGACGGCCAGATCGGGTTCCATGTGACAGCCTACGTCCATGTATGGCGGCAGCGCTGGCCGAGTAAGGTTCCCGTAGCGTCTCGAAGGGACGCACGATGGATGTGTTGCGTTTGATGAAGAGAAGAAAATCATGTTGGCAAGCGTGAAGGTGTGCCAAGACCATAAGGCTGAGTGGTTGGTTCCAGATCGTGACCGAGGCCAACGTAGCAATCTTCCCGTGAATGTAGACCAGACAGCAAATACAAAATGTCGGACTTCATATGGAATTGAAGCATGGCGAAACACGATGAGAGAGAAGTACAAGCTCATCACATGTAGGGCAGGAATGCGGCTGCAGAGCTTGAGAGGAGGTTGTCCGGCTCATGTTACCCGCTTGCCGAAAGGACAAGAGATAGGGCATATGTACGGCTGAACGAAAGTATAGTATCTTGACGATTCCTCCAGCTCGTATGAACATCTTGTCAAGGTCTCCAGATCATAACTTGCCACTGAGCTGTATGAGAAAAGTCGACGTCCACTCTAACATCCTTCCGCCACGCCAACCATGGCATCCTTCCAAAACAAAGCAATAGCAATTACAGGTGGCGCATCAGGCATCGGCCTTTCCCTCGCCAGACTCCTCGCCCAACGGGGTGCCAAGCTCAGCATAGCGGACGTATCACAACAGAACCTCGACAACGCCTCTTCAACGCTAAGGGAGCACACGTCAAGCTCAGACGACGTCTTGGCCACGAAATGTGATGTCCGCGACTACTCATCCGTACAGCACTGGCTCCAAGCGACCGTTGAGAAATTCGGGCAGATCGACGGCGCGGCGAATTTGGCGGGAGTGTTCAAGAGGGCAGAGCTGACGGCTACGGAGGCGGATATGTGGGATTTTATCATTGGAGTAAATCTGACTGTGAGCATTCTTATCCTTTTCGTAGTCGATTGATGCGACTGACGTAGATTTACAGGGTGTAATGCACTGCCTCAAAGCCGAGCTCAACATCATGAAGAAAGGCTCCAGTATCGTCAACGCAGCCTCGATCGCAGGTCTTCGTGGCCAGGCTGGGAGTGGAGCATATGCAGCATCCAAGCACGGAGTCATCGGCCTGACTAGGGTTGCAGCTGTCGAAAGTGGTCCGAAGGGTATCCGTGTCAATGCGGTGGCGCCGGTACGTCCTTGTAAACGTCCCATATGGTAGCCCGAATTTGTTAACTGACTTCTACGTTGTAGGGCTATATCAACACTCCAATGCTGGACCAGGCGACCGGAGGTGCCAACATCCAGGAAGGTCTCGACAAGGTGCCGATTTCGAGGAAAGCTGACCCGGAGGAAGTCGCAAAGGTCATTGCATTCCTGCTATCAGATGAGAGCTCTTTCGTGACGGGTGCAATATACAGTGTCGATGGTGGGTGGAACACCTAGGTAAATGTTCGTACAGCTTGAATGTTTGTCCTCATATCTGCATCGAAACCTCACCCCTTGCGCCTCGCTGGAAACGCTGCAAACTTGTAATCGGTCAAGAGGCGCAGCTCTTTATGTCCCTGCCCTCTCCATCATGCCCACGCCATTACGTATCACACCGACGAGTCCACCAGTCTGCACAGTCTCACTGCCGCCACCACTTAACCTGTATTCAATATCTGCTAGCCCTTCCAGCCACGACACTCTCGTCTGTGCCGGGACATCGACCTCGCTTAGCTGCTCGCCAAGGGCAGTAAGGATGTCTGCCAGAGCGAGACCTTTCGCGCGCTTGAGTGTGTTGATCGTCGTTAAGCACGACCCGATATTGCTGGTCGTAAGTAGTGTCTGGGCAATGGTCTGGATGTCTGCTGGATGTGGCGCAGCTATGCAGTCGTAGATGGTTTCCTGTGTGATGAGATCGCGCTTAATGTCTTTCGACTCCTTGACAGGCTTGCCGGGCACGTGAAGTGGAGTAGAAGAGGCATGACATGCTTGAAGCACGTTCAGAGCACGACGCATATCACCCTTAGACAGTGTCACGAGGCTGTCGGTCGCATCAGGTGCGATGTTAACGCGCTCCTCATCGATGACTTTGTCAACCAGACGTCTGATATCGGGTTCCTTTAGTGGCGAAAATCTGAAGCGGGTGCATCTTGACAAGAGAGCAGGCGACAATTTGTGCGAGTAGTTGGCAATGATGCAGAAGCGAGTATTCGCAGTGTACTTCTCCATAATCCGACGCAAGGCCATCTGAGCAGTACCTGTCATGGCATCTGCTTCGTCGAGGATGATGAGCTTGTAGCTTGCAATGCTCTCGGACTGCGCTTTGTCGAAGCTCCCAGCAAAGATCTGCTTGGTGGACGAGAACGTCTTGATTTGCTCTCGAACTACGTCGATACCTCTATCATCGGATGCATTGAGCTCCAGGACCATTTGCCGCATATTCTTGTTGCCATATATCCTTCTGGCAAGGGCCAGGACTGTGCTGGTCTTGCCAGTACCAGGCGGCCCGTATAACAGCAGGTGCGGTAATCGATTTGTGTCTACGAATCTGTTGATCGTCGCCAGAATGTCCTGGTGTCCACTGACATCTGCCAGCGACGCTGGTCTGTATTTCTCCACCCATGGTAATGTGTCTTCCGCTTCTACCGGCAGGTTGGCGGCGCTGCGTTTTCCTTTTGTGTCTGTTGCGGAGGAAAATTGGATGTCAGAGGTCGCCTTGGACGCATCCTCCATATCGATGTCATCTTCGTAGTCTGACATTGTGATGTCTGTCGATGTTGTGGACTTGATCTGATGTTCGAGAAAGACGCGTCGTGCACGCGTACAGTGCAGTGCCTGAGGCCACCACAAATCCAACCCACCTTGGGATGACGACTTTCCACAGGCCACAGCAATGGCCAAACAGTAACAAACACATAGAAAGCTTCGCAGACTCACAGCCACCCCGATTGGATACGTCACGAAATTAGCACCGCGAATCGGGCCAGTGTCCAGCTGAAGCGCATACCTTCGCGACCATGCCGGCTTACCACAGCGTCTTCCTCGATGAGCCAAACCAGCAGATCATAGGCAACTTCGCCCTCCTACCACTACGAACAAAGACCCGAGGACCGGCACAACAGCTACAACAACTCACGGACACAACCGAGCTCGACATCGAACCCTCACACACAGCGTACGACCCTCTAGACGAGATCCTCAGCCTATTCCGCGCCAACACATTCTTTCGCAACTTCGAGATCAAAGGTCCCGCTGATCGCGTACTAATCTATGGCATCCTCTTCGTCTCAGAAGCGCTATCGAAGATCCGACCAGGAATGTCACGGCGAGACGCGGAGAAGAACGTCATGAACGTGGCATTGGACAACAACTTTGCTATCCCTGGCGATGCTGCTTTCCCTCTCAACCAAGCGTTTGAACCACCGAGGGATAGGAACGAGGCGGAGGTGCTGAGGCAGTATATCATGCAGATGAGGCAGGAATTGGCTGCGCGATTGTTGAACCGAGTGTATGCGGATGGGAGTGGACAGCCGAGCAAGGTATGTACGGTCACGCGCGCATGGGCATGGTTTGGGGGGCAAGCAATGTGCTGACAGTCTCGACAGTGGTGGCTTAGCTTCCAGAAGCGAAAATTCATGGGCAAGCAGCTGTGAGCTCGATCGGACCCTGCACGCAGTGTACATACATGATGGCACAACGAGACGAAGCCGAAGCCGCGCAGATCGAATACGAGCTGTAGCTCATGATATATTCCATCATGACAATAGGGCTCTTGACCGTTGTGATGATGCGGCATCTGACGCGCAGTCTAGCTATCAATGGCTATGCAGGTTCTGAGGAAGACTGCCAGACATAGTACACGGATTATTGCACTGCACAGCCATAAGATGGGGTGTTCCTTCAGTGACCAGACGGATCGTTTGCGATAGTAGTGTGCTGCATGCAAGCAGTCCTCGTGTAGATCTAGCAATGCCCTGCACTATCTACAAGCACAAGCATGGCACCGTATCGTGTCAAGACCCTTTCCGCATAGATCTCTCCAGTGTCACAGTGCGAAGCCTTGTTGTCCGGCAGCCAACCCGTCTTCGCCTACGTCAAGCATCGAATGGAGTGTCTTGTACTTCACGTGCAGCTCCTCATCGGGACAAGCGGATCTCTAAGCCTCGATGCCAAGCCGCCTCCGCCCAAACGACGATCGCGCTAGAAGTTGCGAAGAATGACTCTATTCGTCTCGTAGATGGTTGCTTCGATCACGCCCTGCTTGTGCCTCGTCGTCTGACCACTTAGCTGTCCGCAATGGCACTCGAAGGATTCGTTCAAGTTAAGTAGCTACTCGGTTCGTAAGTCGTATGTGGTTGCCGCTCGAACCTCAGGCCACAGCTTCGCCACCTTTTGATCAGCAGGCTGAATTACTCTACTCCGTTTCGCTACGGCTTTGTCGTGGAGGCATATCTATCTCTTTCAGCTCTACCTTGTACTGTCTTATCTTCTTGCGAGCTCCTTCTAACTATCGAGTTTCCGTTAAAACCTGATAACATTTTGAAGCAACCAATACGTCCAACCATGCCTTCAAGGCTATCCAAGTTGTTTCGGTCCGAGAAGTTGGACAAGGAGAAAGAAGCAGAGGCTGATGCAGAACGTAGTCGCTCTAGCGGCGACGTTGCTCCTCCAGCCTACGCGCCACCCGAATACGACCAGGACAATGTCCTCGACCCACCAGACATGACAGCCGGCTTTGCCAATCTGAAGCTCAGCTCGAAGAACAAAGATGGCGTACCCACGATCGACGAGTGTGCTGCGCACCTGAAGCTCCTCGAGTGCTTCTACCGCCTCAAGCAGTCCATCGGCTCACGAGATGGGATCTATGGAATCTCGGACAGTGTTGTGACCCAACACATTGCCAGCGGCGACAAGGCGAATGAGCTACTAGCCAAGCTTGCTGAGAAGCGCTGGGCTATCTACCTACATCAAGCCGTCGACCGTTTCGATGCATGGCTACACGCTCTCATGCCCGATGCTAAGCCCATTACCTATACCGAGTATCAGACGACGGCTGAGAACGGATCACTGTGCCATCCCAGCCCTGCCAACCCACCTTTCGTGCTCGAACAGGAGCACTTACCGCCAGTCGATGTGCTCATGGTCTGGCATTCGTATATGCTCAACCCTAGAGCTTACCTGGAAGACTGTCTGCGACTCGGACGTATGCGACTATGGCATACAGACATGCCGTGGCACAGCATCTCGTCCAGTATCAATGCCGGAACCTTCAAGTACGAGCCTGGCGAAGTCACTGAAGGAGTCTTTGCCGGCATGACTGGTCTTAAATGGGACAGCGCTTCATCCGATGTCAAGGACAAGTCTATCGTATGCCCCTCGTGCCAGAGTCAGCTCTCAGTGCCATGGACGGCGATGTCTGAACCAACTAGAGCAGTCACCGAGTCGACCCTCCCCGACATCATCGACGGAATGCTCTCTACAGGCACAGGGTATTGTGACAAGGATCTCTTAGCATCCTGCCCAAGCTGCAAGACGACCGTCACGCACGAACGTCTGCGTGCTGGCAAGTTCTGCTCAGACATCAAGAAGTTGTTGAACAATGACACACCTATGGGTGGTACGATGCTCGGAACAAGTGGACTCCCGGGTAAAGCAGCCGGACAGCGCGACATCCTCTTCAAATACGTTACGCTACCGCCAAACAATATCTTGAGAGATGGTCTAGGTGGGAAGCTGCTCGCCTCCACCAAGGCGGAAGGTGACGGCTTCAGCGAGAGCATGCAGGGCATTCGAGATGTCATTGAGGCTGCTACACAAGACAAAGCTTACATGCGGAAGGTGCGCGGGAGTGCAAGCCATCGCTTGACGCGCGCAGAGAAGATTGGCATCCGACGCATGATGAGCAGGTATTGGGACAATAGCTCACCATTCGCTCTCGACTTGGTCGGAGCTGTTGTACGACAAGGCTCCTTCATCGAGAAGATGCATAACATCGACTGGTAAGAGAACTATCGACTGGCGTGTGGAGTGAAATGGTGCTGACTTCTTGTCCCTACAGGCTACACTCACCCGCACTTCCCAGCACCATGAAACGACTACTGACCAAGTACGAACGCTTCGTGCAAATCATGGCAGACCAGCACAACATGGCGGTACCAACTCTCGACGTCGACCTAGCATGGCATAGCCACCAACTCAGCCCGTCTGGGTATATGGAGTACACAATCAAAGCCACAAAGCAATTCATCGACCATGATGACAAGGTCGCCGAGACGAAGCTCAACGATGCCTTCGCCTGGACAAGCAAGACCTATCAGCGCCTCTTCAACGAGCCGTACAGTGAGTGTACATGTTGGTATTGCGAAGCTGTCCGCGAGAGCCACACAAGCACCGCCAGCCGTCTCTTCCATGGATCACAATCGCGAGTCACGGACAGCATGGTCCACAAAGTTGAGACCGATTCCGCGAAGAGCGTACACATCTCCAGCCACAACGCCGTCCGCCCATCGGATGACACGAACAAGTACCAAATAACAGCTTCCAGACAAGCTGACGAGCTCGACAAAGCATATCGTAAGGCTTGCATACGCGCCAGCAAGAACGGCAAGCCAGCACCAAAACGCGAGAACTACTCCTATTCCGATGCTTGGGGGTACCCGGTCTACATGCCTGCTTATGCTCCTTATATTGGATATGCTGGGTACTGCCCGGCTTACTATCCCATGAATCCAGGCTGCATGGCTGTTGGAGCAGGTATGGCCGGAAATTGCTGTGCTGGAACCTGTGGAGGTGGTGTTGCGGCTGGATCATGTGGTGGAGGCGCGGGGGCATGTGCTGGCGGTGCTGCTGGAGGGTAAGTCATGATCTCCTGTTTCCCTTGTGAATTGTGCTGATCGTCTTTTTTTAGATGCGGTGGCGGCGGCGCTGGCGGAGGCGGATGTGGAGGTGGCGGAGGAGGAGGATGCGGCGGTGGAGGCGGAGGCGGAGGATGTGGGGGAGGTGGTGGGTGCTAAGAAGGTGACTGAGCGTGTAGGCACGCAGATTGAGAGAGAGCTTGATGACGATCGAAGCAAAGAAACGGGATACCTGGCAGCCGTTCGCCAAACCACTATCATGAATACTTTACGATAGCAGTAGCTACTACGACTTGACGCTCAGCTGTCTGTACTTCTTATACCATATTCAGAGCTTCTTTCTCCGACGCAAGACACAAACCACGTGCAGGGACGGGCGCGTGAAACAATGTTCATGCGATCCACAAATTGACTCTGCCGACCTCATGGAGCATCGCTCCTTGGTACTAGAATCTCAAACTCTTCCCACTTTGCAAGGGACTGGTCTGTCTTGCGATAAGCCTTGAGTAGAGTATCGAGCTCCGCACGTGAACGTCGTCCAGCCACTAAACTGAGCATGCCAGCCGAAGTCTCAAACGATGGATCGAACACCAGCAACGATCTGGAGCCATCAGTCCTTCGTTCCAACCCAACGATGGTCATGGAATGCCCGAATCGCTGGAAGTACAGAGACGAGCGCTGCGTAAGCCGAGAGCTCCCACGGTTCTCGCTAGCCTCGACGCCACTGATGAAATGTGCTTCCACGAAATCGAGCAGACCCACGACAGCCAGCTCATGGGTCTCGTCCTTGAAGGAATGAGCTTCAACGCTGATGCCGATCTGGGTGAAGTACGCAGCTGCTTCAGACGTCCCTATCCACTTACGTGTACCACTGATTCCGCCCGTCTCGCGGCGTCCATGAGCAAGGATACCATCGTCCCACGCTTGCTCGATGCTGTCCTGGATCTGGAGTACATCCGGTGTACGACGTAAGTCCGGAAGCTCACCACTTGCTCGCAAATATGTGAGCAGCATTTGAATGTTCCAGTAACCGCAGAAGTTGCCATCGCAGCGTAGCTTACTTACGTGGTTGACGCCAGGGTGACAGAGATAAGTTACTTCATTCTCTGCGTCGCGAGCACAAAGACTGGCGAGGATCGGTATGAGCCCGGCAGTTTCATTTTCGATTACAGATTGCCGACTCAGCTTACCGTCTGCACCGATTTTATTGATGTGACGAGGCTTGCCGTCTTCCAGCAAGTGGCGCCGAACTTGGTCGGGCATGCGCTTCTCGAATGCATGAGGGCCGAGCTCGCGCCTGCCTAACCTGCCGGGAGGTGGTACAACTTTTGACTTTTTGCTTTGGGATCCCCCCAACGTAGAACTACCGGAGAAATATTCCAGCAGTGTTGGCGCAGAGGAGGCTGGTTGGGGTTTGGGTCGTCTGCTGCGTGACTTTTGTAGCTTGGCTTGCCGACCCGGGTCACTCTTAGCCAGTTGTTCTTCTGTCTTCGCGCTCACTGATCGCATGCTGGTGCTGTTATCCGATCCAGTCATTGATTCATGTACGGCCATATGCTCGTCCACGTCTGCTAGCAGGACATATTCGCCGCATCCAGGGCGTGTGCACTTTATAAATTGGCAATCTTCGGAGGCAAATTCTTGTCCAACAGCATTGCAGCGACGGTCGACTGCGTCGTGACCATGTCTTTGTGAAGATAGACCCAGGTTCTCTGCATGATTCTCTTCGACATGTGCTTCGATCACCAAAGGTTCAGGACTAGTGACGCCACAGAATGGGCAGGTGGCCTCAACCATGTTGGCCGGATGCCCAGCAGCGATGGGATTGTGTATGTACACGAACCAGCATGCTGACGAGGCAAAAGGTCATGCTCCAGCGAAGTCAAGTTATGTGAGTGAATGGAGTGTTTGCTTGGCCGCCAGTCGAGGTAGTCACGATTTGATGTACAGATGCCTTGATGCCTAATCAGGGTCCTCGATGCAAGCGACGGTTCTTTGCAGCCACCGATCGCGGGGTCTTGCTCGAATGCAGTCAGCACATGCGAAGAAGAATGGAGTCAGATAAAAAGTGTACGCGCCCTACAAGTGTATTATTGATCGAGTCTAGACGGCCTCGGCATCGATAGTTGAGTCATTGACATTTTCTTAGATCTTGGTAGGCTTGCTGTCCATTCTTCAGATCACACTTCTTCACATCACTATCTCCGCACCTTCTTCACATCCACAGCATGGCATCCAACGGCACATCGACCTTTCCTGAGCGCCCTTCTGCCTTCCGTTCCCAGTCTAGCCGTCAGAACGGACACTCTGATACTACTTCTTCTACCACAGCGACCAAGAGCTCAGTCAGCATGTCTAGCAATGGAACGCAATCCTCATTCGCCGTCAAGGCTGGTCTGGCACAGATGCTGAAGGGTGGCGTGATCATGGACGTCGTCAACGTCGAGCAAGCACGCATTGCAGAGGAAGCTGGTGCGTGTGCCGTCATGGCCCTCGAGCGAGTACCAGCGGACATCAGAGCACAGGGAGGCGTGGCGAGGATGAGTGACCCTGCCATGATTCAGGACATCATGCGTGCGGTCACCACCCCAGTCATGGCGAAGGCACGGATAGGACATCTCGTGGAGTGTCAGATCCTCCAGGCTATCGGCGTGGACTACATTGACGAGTCTGAGGTCCTCACACCTGCGGACCCAGTCAACCACGTGGACAAGAACCTGTACAACACACCTTTCGTCTGTGGATGCAGGAACCTGGGCGAGGCATTGAGACGCATCAGTGAGGGCGCGGCAATGATCAGGACGAAGGGCGAGGCAGGAACCGGTGATGTGGTAGAGGCTGTACGACACATGCAGACCGTCAACGCCGAGATCGCAAAGGCATCTTCAGCAACAGACGCCGACCTCAGGACCATGGCAAGAGAGCTCGAGTGCGACTACGCACTATTGAAGGAGACCGCCAAGCTCAAGCGTCTACCAGTCGTCAACTTCGCAGCAGGAGGTATTGCCACCCCAGCAGATGCGGCACTCATGATGCAGATGGGCTGCGACGGCGTCTTCGTCGGCTCAGGAATCTTCAAGTCTGGTGACCCTGCCAAGAGGGCCAAGGCTATCGTGCAGGCCACGACTCATTACAACGATCCAAAGGTACTAGCCGAGGTCTCCATAGGCTTGGGCGAGGCTATCGTCGGTATCAACTGCTTCAGCATGGGTGAGAACGACAAGCTAGCGAAGCGAGGATGGTGAAGTGGATAGACAGGCAGGAGGAGCCTCCAGCTACATGCATAGCACAGGCGTCTGAAAGTCAAGCTAGCAATACCGTATTCCTGCTCTCATGCACTATATACAGCCCATAACATCGTAGAATTATGCAATTGCTTGCCCCACTGTGCTGGTACAATTCAACGCCACGCTCATGCCAAACAGTAGGAGAAGCTTATAGTACAAAAGCCAAGGTCAAACCCATGCCAGCAAAGAGGGTGATCCGAAGGCAGTCAGCGACCACACTTACTGCAGCGGCGCTCGAGCTTCCCTTGCTAGAAGCGGTTGCACTTGTGCTAGCGCTTGCTACGGCGTTCACGCCACTGGACGCAGTGACTGGAAAGTTGCTGGCGACTGAAGCCGTCACTGTCCCACCAGTAGCAGAAAATGTCGAAGACATGGTGCTGCTGATGGTGGTGTTTGTGGTGGCAACAGCTTGTGAGTACGAGGTTGCTGTGCAAGCGGCGTAAGACGTCGAGCTCGTCCACGTAGCGTCTGTAGAAACGGATCCAGATGGCGTAGCTGTGCCGACTGTGGCGTAGTTCTGTACGATGCCAGACAAGCTAGTCGGAATTGCCGTCGAAAATGCGGTGTCGGTTTCTGTTAGTGAAGCGACGGATCTGATGAATGATGCGGCTTCTTGGGAGTCGATATTGTAGTAGCTCAAGTGACTCGTCTCGCTGTATGAGGTCTGGTTGGCGGCACAGATCGGGTCACTGGACACACACCAGTTGCGCATGATGTTTGCGTATGGTTGGAGCTTGGCGACTTGTGTCGAGTCGCGTGGGAACCAACCGTCGAGGGCAGAACCGTTGCCGTAGTTGTAAGTCATGTTTGCTGTGTGGCGAGTGTCGCCGAAGATCATCACAGCGGCGACTGTGTCTTGTCAGTGAACGCCTATGCGTGTTGATCGATTGACGTACCCTTGTTGCCAGGACTTGTGGTTGAGTCCATAGCTGGTGTCTCAGGCTGATAGCAGCCATTGAATGAGTACCCGCCACCACCACCAAGAATATCAGAAGCTATCTGACCGCCTTGCGAGTATCCGGCCAGAATGATCTTCGAGTCCGGACATTTCTCTGCATACGCAGTCATTTGCACATGGCCTGCGACAGCACCATCGTATGCAGTCTGGCAGTACAGATCCGTGTAAAGTGCTGAGAAGTACAAGTTCTCGTAACCACAACTTGCCAGACCATCGCAAGTCGCCTCTACCAAGGCCGCTTGTCGCCCAGGGTATGGCTCATTGTTGCCTCGAGCCAGAAAGAAATGCACATCGTCGCACACCGCACAAGGGTCCGATTGTGCACTCACGATAGCAGCTAAACCAGCCGAAGCAAGCGCCAAGCGAGTGTAAGAAGAAAAAGGCATAGTCGTGAAGATGGATATCAAAGTCTAAGTGACAATAAGAAGTCCTATAAGCATGCGACTACTCCAGACCCCAGGCTAGTGTGTACATAGTAGTGGTAGGATAACGCAAAACAGACCAAGCATTTCTTCCGGGCGTGGTACTCAACGGCATAGATTGCGAGCCGTGTCCGGACAAGTCTTGTAAAGAGCCAGTCAACCTATACTTGGCTACGCGTATCGATCCCTTAGTCAGTTCATCTTACTCACCCCTGCATTCAAGGCCGCGTTCGGTTTCGCCGGCTAAGACGTCGGCGCATGAGGCCAGGCGGCTTTGCAGATCTGTACATAGATGCATATGGTTGTGCCACTCGTGCAGTCTCACCGTATTTATCTTCCTTTGGCTGGCCTCTGCCGCGTTGCTTTAGGTGTGCCAACAGATGGTTCGAGGCTATCGGGAAATGCAAGATGTGCCTGGGCCGGAAGTTGTGGCGTATTCGTTAGCCTATTATGGTGTTTCGCTTATGTGGCCCCACAGAGAGTGCTCCGAGTCCTCAACCTCTATCTTATCCACCGAAAACAACCTGCATCGGTGTGAAGACTTCAATAAACCCTTTGTCCAGTCTCTGTGGATCAGCAGCACGATTCTCAGACCCGTCGTCTGGTCTGCACAGCAGTGATTAAAGCCGAGACGTTGGGTATGGCCCGGCCCGTCTGCCGTGACACGTGTGGCGTCAAACTCTGGCATTAGGACACCGACTCGTGGTTACATTCTCCCTCTGTTGAACACCGCACTTACACATGATAGATTGCATCAAGCCACCAGCAATGAGACGCAAGTATCCATTTGTTGCTGTATGACTCCACGATATCGATAGGCGTCTCTGCTAGACCCGCAACAGCGACGAAGAAACGTCTCCATGAACGACTATTCAAGGAGAGATGCCTATATTGCATGGTCTCGTACGGTCCACTGGACAACGTTTGCGAGCTCTTAGAGGTCGCGTGACTAATAGATTGGCATATCACGTCCAGAACCACTCCTGCGCGATGCTCGACGGGGTTTCTGTTCGTCAGACACCCACTCGATGAAGGTGGTCCAACGGGTAGCCATGCTCCAGCAGCACAAAGCGATGACAAGTCTGCTCCTGTCAAGATGGTCGAGATTATGCATTTCGTGCTATCACTCTTGTCCTGGAATTTCCAGGTGTCGTTCGATTTAAGCATCCCACGATATCGCAGGCTACGCAAACATGCACATATTGACTCTCTCGTGAGACTTTGTTGCGCTGTTTGCGACGAACACAACGCTCAGCAGAGCTCGTCCAGTGAGGTATACGGCAGCGCGATATGTGACCAATGCGTGGACAAATGTGTGATACCACTCTCTGAGCAGGTCGTTGTGAAAGAGACCAGCTAGTAGCCAAGATGGGCTCCTACCGCCTTGAGGCTGGAGAGTCCAAATCCTCGCTGTCACGAGACTTCTGCTGGTGGATCAATCCCCGAGAGAACGAACAAAGGATCAACCCCCCTCTGACAGGTTGTAAGGTACGCACAGTTTGTTGAAGTTGTCCTAGCTACAGTACGTCAGGGTGCAAGCGCGGATCAGCGACTGGCTCTGACCCCGACGGAGGTGGCTTTGGCTCTTAAGACAACCATGAGATTGTGCAGTGTAGAGCTATATCCAGACAGAGTACGCTCGAACCAGGGGAAAGAGGAAATGCTGCTACGGAAGGCAGACCAATCGAAAGCATACAGTGTTAGCATTGTGCCGGACCGTTGTGCAGCGCGTGTTCGTCGCCGATCTAAGTACTGCTTACGACCTCGTCCACAGCACTCGTGTTATACGTGCTGGCTATGGTGCACCGGAGCAATTGTACTGGACCGCCCTCCAGGCATTTCTAACACAAGACAGTAGTCTAACGGGACTAGACGCATCATTGCCTTTGCGCGCAATCGAGAGCCGTTGCGAGATCTTTGGGCATCTTAGAAAGAGGTACGGAAGGCATGTTGCGCATGTTATACATAACTTGACATACCGTGCACCCATTCCGTTGGACTTTGGGCTTGAAATCATGTCTGGGATCGTCAACACGACCCTGCTACTATGTTAACCTACTAAAATGTATCTGCAGTTGTAGACAGAGCATTGCATATAAATGGTCTGTTCGGTTGACGATACTCCATACACCTCAAAGGAAGAGGCCAGATAGTTCTGTCGACTGCTATATGATATTCGCTGCTTGTTGGACTGGTCGACATGAGCAGTGACTCCGCCACCGTCATTATGGTGTCTCAGCGTTTCTCGCATCGATTTCCCAGATTGGATACGGTTTGTCTTCACTCACGTCAGGCTCGTGATCATCAGGCGCAGACTGCTTCTCATAGGCAAGAATTTGCAGGACCAGCCGCCAAAGCTGTTTGTGCCGTTCGATCCGATGGCCCAAGCAGGCTATTGATCTACAACTTTGCGGAAGTTCGGCTCACGTACCAATCACTCGAGGTAGTGTAGTGTGCCTACAGGATATCATTCGCAGTCGTGGGTTGCGGAGTGATCAAACAAGAACAAAGTCATCTAAAGTCATCTCCGCGATCTAGACGAATTCGTCGCTGTTCTCTGTCTTCCTTTAAGATAGACGAGGTCCACCTTCAGCGACCTCTCTTATTACTCTACCTGCGCACAAGCATCTTGAAGAACGGCGCCCCACCAGCCAAGCTTTGAACCACAACGCTTACCCACAACTTGACATCGGCTACCTGATCAGACACCCCCATACCATTCTGCTCTACACGGACAGGCTCCGCAATGGCACCGAGCTGGGCAGTACCTGTTGGCTCCCTGCTAGGCCTTGTCGCAGTGGGCCTCATATTTGTTGCCTGGTTCTTTCCGCACGCATGGAAGAAGGGCACTCAGGCCGAACGAGACTTAGTCGATGGACTTCCAGAAGAGACCCGGGAGGCGCGCATCAAGTACAATCGTGCCATAATCAAGCGCTATGAGAAGCGGTTGGCTAGGGAAAGAGGCGAGTTCGTGGACGATAGTGACGATGATCTCGAGATGCAAGCCCCAGAGCCGCCACCACCTGCGTATGTGCCGACTGAGCACTCCAAAGTCCCGGCGGAAAGGACGGCTGGTGCACAAGAATCTGTGTAAAGTATGAGAAGAGACATGGTTATGACTTCAAGAGATATAAGGACTCCACGATGGACACGAAACCAGGAGTCTTCGCGCCGAGCCCAATTCTTGCATGCAGCATTACAGGCTTCGCTAGCTAGCGCCCTACCGTTCTGGCTGGACTGGTCACTGGTAGGACATGCTACATGGCCGAGTATCCTCTTGCGTCCTGGAGGTAGCAATCAATGCACGAGTTAGCTCCACTAATGAAATCTACTTGTGCCAAGCTCTCTTCTTTGCCCAACCGTAATGTTGGCTTCGTGGTTTAACGAGATGTAGCCTCCACATGTGCAATAGCGAGATCCTTTTCAGGGTCGCCACCAGTAGCACCAACGGCACCGCGCCTCCAATCCGGCGACCTCTTTTAATTCGTCCTGCTCGCCTCATTCGACAGCATCGACCTGCCCGAACAGTTTATCCATTCTCTCCAAACTAATGCCCTTCGTTTCCGGTACGATTACAATGACGGACACCAATGCCAGGACGTTCAGACCGAACAGTAACCAGTAGCTCTCTGTCCCGACCTCCTTATGAACTGTGGCCATGGCTGTGTGATGGCGAGAAGACACGAAGTCTGGCCCAGCAGCGAGATACCGAAAGCCTTGTCGCGGACGTGCTGTGAGAAGATCTCTGAAGCAATAGCTGGCGGCCCATCAGACCAGCAATATGTCAGGCCTACGATGAAAAGCATTGCGATCTCGACTACCGCGGCAGCTTTGTTGGTGTTGTGCGGAAACGATGTCGTCAAGCTCGACAAGATGAGGAGAGCGATAGCCTGAATTGCGAAGCCTGTGATAAGTAGCTGTCGCCGTCCGAACTTGTCGACGGTGAAGGTATTGACCTGCACGATGAAAAACTGCAGCACAGGTTGTATGCCATTGATAGCCAAGGTCTGATGACCTTTTCCCCATCCCAAGACATGTAGATATAGGTTGCGTACATCGTGACGGGTGCAATGCCTCCCATCTGCTGGAGAGCCATGGCGTAGAACCCGTAGGCAAGACGTTTGCGCATGGCGGGTGTCTTGACCAGGCCGAGATATCCTGGCTCGTAGCGCCTTCGATATTCATATGAGGCGACCATTTAATGACATTCAGCACTGACATGTTCGTCCGTGGGTCTGCCGGAGCGGATGCGTGCAAGCGCTCCCTATACCTTTTCAGGTACGTCAGGATACTTCTTGAGGAGCCAGCGGGGACTATAGGGGTCAAGTCAGCACAAAGAGATAGGTGTGGATGTGTCCAAGATAGCTAGCGAGGACACTACAAAGAGCTCCGGTGGACTGTAAGGGTTAGCGTTTGAGGATGGTCCGATGCTTCAACCGACAGGCACACGAGGACTTCGGTGACTTCGTGCTTGTAACTATATCAAGTAGCTTGTGCCTCAGAATCACCGCCTCTACACAGTGATTTTGGTCTCCAGATCGCCTTGCTGGGCAGAGATTTGCTCGTTTAGACTTACTCCCCGTGTGGAGACTACCGAAAATGGATAGTGTAGTTCGAGTTCGAAGTCCAATGTTCGGAAATTACTGCATTCTAATCTGAGCTGGAGGTTCGATCCTGCCCGTTTTGCACCACTTTGTCTGTGCACAGTTGACTTCGCTGAAGGCCGACTCGCATCTGACCTCTGCCACCTCTATTGGCACGAAAGTAGTATGGGATGAAGTGAAGTTCCGGTATAGGGTTGCACGACCTCAGTGCTTGGTCGAGCTCTTGCACGGTCGTTGCCGGCGCCGACCCGAGCTGGTCAGGGGATAGGATAGACGCGCCATCGTGAAGCGTTATGGCGACGTATGTATCGGCTGTCTGCTGATCGTGAATATATTTTTCAGACAGCTGCGCTTGAGTGTTGACGGAAGTCCCCTGTTATTATTGTCAGCTGAATGTTTCCGAGCAGCACCCTTCCCGACATGCCTTGAAGTGATCCTGGACCCATGGATTGTCGTGATCCTCGACACAGTATGTGAGTGGGCCTCTCGCCAGTGATACTGTATTTTGTCTGGTGTACGGATGCTGCACTAGCCATCTTAGCTTCATCGGGAGTGATAGCGTAAAGGAAGGGTTCTCCGCTAGCCATTGCTCCGGTATGCAAAGATAGCCGTTGCGGAGGACCGCCGTCTTACAAGGAGGGTGTAGCTTGCGCCAGCGTCAGCGATTGAGCTCAACTGTGCGGGACTGCCACAGACTTACGCTATACTCGACAGCCCAGCCTGGTATACGCAGCATAAGACTGACCATGCCCTGGCTGGGTGTTATGCTGAAGTGCACATCCCCTTCGTGAGGCCACTTCGTCTCTTGACGAATCTTGGCTTCACCGCCCCTGATTCGTAGATCAAACTCAGACGAGACGTACAAATGTACGGCGACATGGCTGACCCCAGTACAGTCCACGTGTGTATTCCAAATGTAGCCTCCAATCTGGGCAAGCAACCGCAAGATGTTTGGCGGGCAGCAGGCAACTGTGAACCAGTCCTCGCGTTTGGACAGATCGGTATTGCTAGAGGCCAGCTGATTCACATATGTGAAAGATTTGCCATCGTGTGACATCGCTGTGAGCACTGCATTGTAAAAGCAAAGTTCCATGACATCTGAAAATCGTGAATTGCAGTCAAGCTAGAAGAGTTAGCTTAGCTCGTTGCGTCGGCGTAAAGGCTGACCTGGAGTATGCGTTGTGCAAGCATCATCACACCAATAGCGGCACACGTCTCTGAGTAGCAACCGCCTTCGTCAGTCCCTTGAGGCAGGAAGTAGTCAATCCCAAATCCCTCCCACTGTTTGATGGAACCGATCCCGCCGGTCACATACATCTTCCGGTCTACCATATTGTCCCATAAACGATACAAAGTCGACCGTAACTTGTGAGGGGCGGCCATGGGACCCACACGACACAAGTCTGCCACGGCGGTGAGAAGGTAGACAGCACGCACACTGTGACCTTCTACCGTAACCTGATCCTGAATTGGTTGGTGAGCCTGATGGTACCTGGTCCGCACATTAGTGCTGTTACGATCTTAGCGAGATGATTTCACCAACCAGAGCGATCGCGGTGATGGGTAGAAGGCTGCTTGTTTGTGTGGATCGTCTCCACGACGCTTTGCTTCCACATCATAATAATGGCCGCCCTCACAGCCATGTGGATTGCCGCGCTCGGTAACGAAGTACTCTGCGAGCTTCAGATGCTTCGAATTTTGGGTGCGATCGTAAAGCCGCAGGAGAGCGAGTTCAATCTCGGGATGACCTGGGTAGCCATGCATCTGATTTTCGCCCGGACCGAAATTGTGGCAAAGGAGCTCAACGTAACGTAGGATGGGGTCCAACAGCATGTCGTTGCCGTGAAGATCGTGATGTGCTAGAGCTGCCTCGATCAAGTGTCCTGCGTTGTACAATTCGTGCATATCGCGAAGGTTCGTGAAGCGCCTGCCTGGCTCAACTACTGTATAGTGGATGTTAATGTAACCATCGGGTTGTTGAGCAGTTCTAATCATGTCCACTAGTTCCGAGACTGCGTCTTCAATCACAGGTAGGCGTCGTTGCTTCAGTATATAGCAGGCTCCTTCGATCCATTTCGCGACGTCCGAATCCCAGAATAGGTGGTTCGGTATCGGCCAGACCTCAGGAGGGTCAGAATATGAGGAGTGCCATCGCAACGAGAAGGCGTCATACCGCCCGGTCCTCTTGAGCACATCTAGTTGGTACGAAAGCGTGTTGATTATGACAGCTTCACGTCGTCGTCCAACCAGCGAGTCCTCATGGATACGCGTGGCAGCGAAGCACATCTGGGGATGAGCCATGATGTCCTTGTCTGGCGGCGGATGAATATGCAATGCACAGGAGTCTCGGCGGTTGGACGAGACGTACATGTATTCGTGACGAGCGATCGCCCGAGGCGACTGCAGCAGCGATCGCGTCAGCCATAGTCTTCATGGAGATGAAGATTGCCTCGTGTCCACAAGCGAGGCCTCAACCAAGCCCGCTCTCACCAGGGGTCGAAGCTCCGGTGGGAAGAGGGGAATGAGGACCGAAGGGGCTGTGCACGCGCCAACTACCTCATGTTTGGTACGCCACGGATAGACGAAGGCAACCGGGAGCCTCAATCAGATTCCTTTGAACCTGTCCGCCCCTCTTACTCCCCCGGAACATACAATGCGCCACCCCATCCTTCAACATGGTCTCTCCGGGGGGTGGCAAAGAGTTTCTATGCCGACATTGTTCCAAAGGCTTCGGCAGAGTTGAGCACATGAAAAGGCACGAACTCACACATTCGCATGATCGGCCATATCAGTGTACGCAATGCCCAAAGAGATTCGTGAGACGGTACGTGTTCTTGGCACGCACTCATGCGTCGGCACGTTGCACCGTGATCTGCTTCCGCGAAATACTATTTGCTGAAGGACATCTATTCACCACCAGCCTACTTGATCCGAAGCTTGATCAGACAAATTACTGACGAGTCTCAGCGACACCTTGCAAAGACACATTCAGACACATCAGGCATCGAGTCTGGTTCATGGTGGTGGTCGAGCTTGCACGAATTGTGCAACTGCCAAAGTGCGTTGCCAAAACGATGGGTCGTCGTGCGCAAGATGCGTCGATCGAAGCATTCCCTGTTACTACCCTTCAGATGGCACCTCTGTTGTTGGAGAGGGGCAGGAGTATGTCCGCTTCATGCCAGCACTCGAGCCTTTGGAAGATCCAATGCTTGATATTACAGCCGGATTCGATGCCGAATACTGGGACCCTGCCATACTGTCGACTACAAATTGGCTAGATGCTCTGTGGGACAGCTCACTTGATGCCGAAGCTGCAATCGAGTCTTTTGTGGTGCCTCCTGGCAATGCTGCCCTCAGCTACATACAGGTTCCCAGCGCCTCCACTCCACATGGCGGCCCTTCCATAACGTCTGGCGAGACGGGCACTTCACCAGCCACGCAAGAAGAGCAGACACCGGGAGAGTACTATGTGGATGGCCAACCAGCACGTTTGCCACGCACGAAACGGCGACGAATGACCTCCTCTGTAGAGGACTCCCTACCTGGTGAGCTCCTGTCGTTGCAATGGCAGCCACAGGACAGCTGGGCCCAGACTGACGGCATTGAGCTTTCCGACCAGGATTATGCGAGTGTCACGGCTACGTTCGAGCAGCTCTGTACTGCAGGCATAGCTGGCAAGCCAGCTTTCCGAGGAGAAGTACCCTCAAAAAGATTGCTAACGTACCTGCTTGTGGCGTACTGGGATGGGTTTGACACAATATTGCCCGTAGTGCACCGCACTTCAACGCTCCGTCAAATGGACGTATACACAACATTAGCGTTATGTGCGGTGGGTGCTGCGCATGCTGATGCTCCTTTGCACGTAGTATTGTCAATGCACGAATTTTTGAGCAGAGCCATGGAGCAATTGGCTATCTACAACATCTCAACGCCGATGCAAGCGAGCACAGTACATGCTCGTCTAATCCTCTATATGTTGGATGCTTATCTGCCAGGCGATGCAGGTGGTAGTGCTGCCAGATTGCGACCAAGCATACGTAGCATATACCAAGATGCGGAACAGGGCTACCAAAGCTGCGTCAGATCCTGTGCTACCCATATGCTCTCGTGGGAGCTATGGCTACAAAAAGAGCAGTGGCTCCGGCTTGCTCACGCTGCATGGCTCTTGGATTCTATGCATACCTCGCACATCCAAAAGGATCCAGTGTTCTCGTTACAAAGCAATGGCCTGCCGCTGCCCTGCCACGAATCATTCTGGCAGGCAGCTAGTGCAGATCGCTGGAAAGCAACATATAAACAGCCTGCAAGCTCGCCGTCGCTCCTACAAGCCCTTCAAGGCCTATACGTGGAAAAGCGTTTACCACAAGAGACAGGGGAGTTCGCTCGAGTTTTGGTGATTCACGGCTTGCATCACCGTTTGTGGGAGGTAGAACGCTATCTTTCCAACCCATTGTCCAGCTGGGAGCCCACAGCGACTCGGCAGGCAAGTGCCAATATCCTGCCAAAGGAGCCAATCTGGCTGCCTGCTGTGCCCATGTATGCAAAGTGGCAGAATTCGACGTGCGATGCATTGGATGTCCTCCACTGGCAGGCCAATGCCACAATAATGCAGGCCAGTGGGCTGGAGCATCCGACTGTTCTGCACTTACACTTTGCTCGCGTGGTGCTCCTGGCACCATGTGAACACATTGTGAGATTTGCACGAACGCTGGCTCATCTAAACGAACCAGCTTTAGGCACCAGTGCGGATGGTGATCAACGGCTCGTCAGGCGGTGGGCTGTACAGCATCAGTACAAGGCTCGCTTGGCTGCCGTACATGCTGGAGTTGTTCTTTGGCACGTTCGTCGGTATTCTGCTGATGCTTTCTACGAAGCACCTTGCGTGGCACTAGCGACCTTGACCCTTTGGGCATTTGGCACTTTCGCCGATCGTCGCGCACCTCAAAGGGCTTCCCGGAGACAGAGCTTAACTCCCACGACTCGGCTCAACACCCATGCCCTAGGTGCACTCGGGGAGAGCAGCAAAGAGGTCGAAGCACCTTGCGACATTATCCTGCTCGATCGTCCAACTGACGACGAGTTGGTGCAGCAGTTCATACGAGACGGGCACGCAATGCAACCACACATAGGTGGTGTGGGTGACTTGTATGCATCTACTGGACCACGCCGGGTACTGGTTCAAGGCAGCAAGCTCCTTGGGTCTCTGAAGCGCTGGGGAGTCGCCGCAGAGTGGCGTGAACTTCTGGATTGCCTTGCTGGAACACTACAAATGCAGTAGTGCATAGGGAGCGTTCTCCACATATGCCGGCATCAGCCTGTTTTCTGTCACATCCGCGGCTCAGTAGTGTACTCGGGCACTCGATCGAAATGCCTGATGGGGGCATAGAATGCTTGCAGCGGCTACCGGACCGCACCTTCTGGTACATCACATGACAGAAACATCACGAGTCAAAGGCTCTCAAGATTGTGCTCCTTGTCAAATTATCGTAATGTACGTGAGATTTCGCGGTCTGCCTCAACAACTTCAAAAAACATCATGATCCGTGAGCCCGCTTCGATGTCTTCCTGGTCGATGCCATACTCAGCGGCTACTATCGAGGGGGCTTAATAGCGTTCAGGCGCCGCTGAGCAGTCTCCTTATCGGCATGTATCTTTTTGATGCTATCGTGAACATTCTGAAGGTTGGTCCTGGTAGTGTTCAGCCGGTTCGACCACATCATGTGCTCGTTTCTCCAATGCCGCATATCTTTTGAAGGTTAGTCTAGCACTTCATTCCGCATCTCGTACACAGTGGTTACCCGGTAGGTTCCTCTCCGACGGCTTCACGTTGGCGAGATGTTCCAGTTTGGTATGGCAGGTCTGTCTGTGTGATAGCAAATTGTTCTGTGATCGCATCTGGTGCGCAAGGTTCTGATTAAGATGATCGATCTGACGGACGAGTTGATCAGGCGTCATGGTTCCGACTTCGTACTAGGAATCAGTGACGCAAGTAAGAGGATGAAGAAAACCGGTCGATCAGAAGGAAGCAGAAGGGAAGTAGGCTTGCGAGGTTGGAGGGGCTTGATCACTAGAAGTATCTCTCTGCCACAATACACCTTGCCGCCAGCCTTGCGAAGCTGCCTCGATAAGGCAATAGGGCGCTTTATCGTTCAAACCTTGAATCATGCTGCCTCTGCTGGAAGACCAGCCTTGAACGCCTTTATCGTGACGGTTCCGTTCTGGCCACTAGGCTGTGCCGCTCGTGAGCACACAAAGGCTACACTACAGGTAATAACCGGTCAAGAAGAAGGGGGCACTCAAAGTCTGCGTATAGAAATGCGGGGAACTATATGGTTCCTGTACAACCTTGGTATAGATCGTATGACTCTCGATCCCTTCGGAGTGTCCTCCTCGTGTGCGAACGCTCGACTAGAACGTAACTCGGCCACAGTTCTCATTCTTGTGTAGAGTGACAGGGCGCCGTAGTGGAACACACGATCGGTATGATGCGGGCTGCGAGTTCCGGCGTAGTGCTGACTGTAAGCTCCGCACTCGAGCTCGGTGCCTATCTTGAGATCATCACCGGGTTACTTTGACCGGAGATCAACCCAGCGTCTTGGTATGGTGGCCTTGCCATACCGCGACAAAGGCGCAGAAGCCTCGCGAATCGCTCCACGCCCTACAATGCTATCATGCCAGTAGGCGGGTCATCTCCCACTACGGACACCCTGATAGCCACCTGGAGGCTCGGACGAGAGATGGCCAACCTGCCGTGTTTGTGCCGTGTGAAAATCATACATAGCCTTGCTGTCAGGTGTCAGCGTCTCTGGAAAGAAACTCATCTGATCTCGACTTGGCTTCGATCTGGGTCTAGCACAACTTTGTTCGTTGTGAGAATTTCGAAAGACAGTCCTAACGCCCAGGTGGTTGCGGAGCGGGAAGTCACTGCTGCTCCGAGATCTGGTCATCATCCATTGCACACGCTGATCAGCCTGTAGGTTCAGCAGTCAAGATGGGGTAGCGATGCTCGACAAGACCAGGAGGTGCAGCGAAACGGGTTCAGTGAACCCGCCCAAGATATTTTGTCGCTGACTACCTCAGGCGAGACAGTGGAAGTTGCATTGCGGATGAGCAATCTCTGTTCGTCGGCGTCTACAGAGAAAGAGCAAGCTAGCTTTCTTACGATGCATCTGACCTCCGATATGATCTTCTGTGGCAGTCATCAAAGCAAATAGGATTCGAACGAAGTACAATCTCGCTTGCTGTTGGCAATCCAGTAGGTGAT
This sequence comes from Recurvomyces mirabilis, assembly GCF_035927965.1. Classification (NCBI taxonomy): domain Eukaryota; kingdom Fungi; phylum Ascomycota; class Dothideomycetes; order Mycosphaerellales; family Teratosphaeriaceae; genus Recurvomyces; species Recurvomyces mirabilis. The sequence continues at coordinate 250,163 of NW_027041950.1, read as the reverse complement.
CTGATGAGTAACGAGGGGATACAGCTCCTTGCGATTGATGTATAGGGCACGATATGAATCCCGATTCTCAGCTGATCTTGTGTTGCGATTGTGGGAAGACGTCTAGATCCTCGCCGCTTGACATGCTTGTAACGAAGATCACCCGTGACATGTATGCCCTTTACCAGCGTTGTATACCTTGGCAGCACTAGCAGAGAGTCGTGGTCGTGGGCATCACTGCTACCATGATTCTTGAGCATATAATTGTAGTCCGTCGTCCATTGGAAGGAGACAGAAATGCATGTCGAAGCAGTCGCTCGGGTACAGCGGAGGACAATCAAGGAAGAAGAAATTAGTAAGAGGGAAAAGTCGAATGCCAAGGTTGAAGCCTTCTCATGAAGGTGGCCGTTTCGGTTCCGACTTAACAAGGCGACTCCAAGTTGTAAGTGGATAGATTAGGAAGCATGATCCACTTTTTCCGCATGTGTGCCCACTACACGTGGTCTACCTACTCAACGCTTACATACACCCACGTTTTGGTTCAACGACCATTCGTCTCGTATTCCATAAAATCAAACCTTCTATCGGCATAGAGTCTAGTGCAAAGACTAGCATCCTGCTGCCTCCTGGGCGTGATCGTACAAGGCAGTCCGGATTTACACGGCTTTGCAGTGTGCCCTCCCCTGGCAGCATCTGATACCGTCCATGCTTCGGCGACTGTGAGCATGTCCGTCAGGATATTCCAGTGTTGAAAACAAGCTTGCAGGTCTAGCAACGACTGGCTTCGACTAGACTTACGTACGTGGATGACGGATTGCACGATCGTCGATGGTCCAAAAGCATCTTCCGGGTACTACCTACAGGGCCATGGAGGGAGAGCGAATGTTAGGACCGAGAGCAGCGAAGCATCACCAAGGACTAGACCTGCAAATTGGTCTCCACTAATGTACTGCCTTGAATCCTTCCATGGTTCACTCCTATTGCGCAGACGCTGCATCGCGTCCGCAGACCAGACCACTGCGGGTGGACTCACCCTCAGCCTTGAGAGTCAAAGCACCAGTGGCAACATATTCAACGATGCACTGTGGTCAAAACCCTCTGCGGACAAGAGTCAGCTAGTTCGGCGTCCACTGTACGCTACTGCCACAGAGAATACTACGTCAGAAAGCCGACTTACAACGGTGGCTTTTATCAACGGCCCATTTGCGACCACACAGCTGAAACATTAGTCCTGCGGGCCCGAGCATGATCGCCATTTGGTGGCTTGGAGGATTATTCAGGTATCTATATTTGCTCTACAGATACTCTGGTAGAGCTTGGTGAAGTACCACCGTTGATGACCTTCACCAACCTGTCGTGCAGCCATTCTCTTCAGTCTCGATACAGCTTCTAATCTTGCAGCCAATCAGTCTTTAGGTGCTTTATCCTCCTTGCCCTGTCCGGCTGGCAGACAACCTCCGCCTCATCCAATACTTCGTTGCCACTACCTGTACACAACATCACTCGTGTCGACGGCATCAAGTTCGAGAACCTCGCCGTCCGCTCCAACGGTCAGATCTTAACCACAACATCGTATCCCAATGCCAGCATATACCAAGTCGACCCACTGTTTGTGAAGAACCTTGCTACGAGCTATATAGTCACTGACATCGCACAGGGGTGTCTTGCCGACCACCCTGATATACGCAGCCCCAAACATCATCAGCGCCAACGGCATCGTTGAGCTCGAGCACGATATCTTCTACGTGGCCGTCGGATCCACCAAGCTCCTCCCCACCTTGCAGCTCAACGCAAGCTCATACGCGATCATCGAGGTTGACGTCCGGAATGTCTCGGTCTTTCCCAATGGCTCGTTGACCTGCCCTCCCACCGTCAAGCAAATCGCAAGCTTACCACATGCCGCACAACAGAATGGCATTGCGCTTCCCCGGCCGCTCTCCGATAATTTACTGCTGGCAGACTCCCTGCGCAGCCTTACCTGGAAAGTGGATATCTGTAACGGTACCATCGGCGTCGCTCTGAACGATACAACAACCAAAGGAAGTGCTCCGACTGGAGCTGCAGCTACTGGTGTCAATGGATTGAAGGTGCATGATGGTATGATGTACTACACCAGCACAGGCGCCAACAAACTTTACAAAGTGCCCGTGGACGAGCTTGGGATCGTAAGTCAGGTACCTACGCTGGTCACCACGAACCTCGCTTGCGACGATCTGGTCATCGATCACGAGGGTACTGCGTACGTCGCTGGTCCACTGGATGTGCTTTTGAAGGTCAGTCCCTCCAGCGAGCAGACGATCATCGTTGGCACAATCAATCCCAATCAAAGTGCGCTTGTGGGACCTACTGCTGCGAGGTTTGGCCGTCTGGCATCTGATCGCTGGAGTTTGTACATCACGACCAATGGTGGATTGCAAGAGACGATCCCAGGTACGACAGGTGTATCTAGGATCGATTTGGAAAGTCGCTAGTCGTGCTGCTCGAGAGCCATTCGGGCACGAGGCTGCTAAAAATCTGCTAGACGTTGATCAAATCTATCTCCCGCTGTGTATCGCTTCCAAATGTCGTGAATTGCAAGGAGTAGCGCAGTACAGTCGCTGGTTCGGTATCATCAAACCCCAAACAACGTGATCAAAACAGCATCCTAACCAACACAACAGCGACCGCTATCCCATCCAGCCATCCGCCCTCCTCAACCATCCTCGCAGCACCAGAAGCCGCATCGCGATCATTACACATAGCAACCTGACTCGTCCCATTCGCCTCAATATGTGCCCAAGCGCAGCTCAAAAAGTAATCAGAGTTGTTCGCTTGGCAGTACTGCCAGCAGCCATTGTATACCTGTACCGGACCAACACAACATGATGTCAGGTTCTGGAGTGGTGGGTCTTGAGCGTGTGGGAGGCCGCAGAGGAGTTGTTTGTTTTTGTCCCAGTTGGGTGGGAGGGTTGTGTCTGTTACGAAGTTGCTTGGGCAGGCTGGGGGGGGGGGGGGGGGTGTGGTTAGTGATATCGGAAGTGGAAGTGGATGTGGATGCGGATGTGATGACGCGGAGGTGGGCTTACTGGTGAAGGGCACGGTGGTGTTCATTGGAACCAAAGCGGAGTATAGCGTGAGTAGTGATTATGTCTCTGACAGACACTCGAGATGATAAGGCGTGGTCACTAGATCGCTGTATGAGTCTGGCTCCACGGCCGTCACCGCGTGCTATACATATAGCCTGGACAAGGTACATAAAGACATTTGATTCTCGGTGCTGGCTCAGCCTGGCGGCTGCTTGTCCAATACTGCAAGCTGATGTGGCGTTGCGACTATGTACCTTTAGACTTTGCCAGCCATGTTTGTCGGCGCGTAAGAGACGGGACCAATGTTGCGCGCTTATTAAGTGAGGTGAGGTGAGGCTCGAAGCGGTATGATCACGTGCTTGAATCTCGAAATCGAAGCTCATGTTTGCTGACTGCCTCATCTGCTGTTGCCGTAATTGAATGTGAGTAGATATCTTTGAGAAGATAAGTACGTACGGCCTCGTGCACAAAGAAGGTAAATGTGGGAGTGTCTGGACGCGTAGGCACCAGACTGCATGAGAGCTTGGGTCTGGAATCTACTTAATGCCATCCTAGTCTGCACTTATGGTGTGGCCTTCCTCGATGTCTGAAGTAGGATCCGGTGCTCCTCAACGCCATTAGAATGTACTGTACATTGCCGTGCAGGTTTCGCAACATAACCATGAGTCTGTGTCGGACGAATTCGGTAGTCCACCGTACGATGCATATCTCTTCCAGCACGCATTCAGCTCCATACCCTCCTCCGAGTCGTCAATGATGTCCGTCGCCATGTCCCTCCTCATGGTGATGTGCCGAGGGCATAAAGAGCTGTTCGTAGACGAGGTAGCCGGCAAATGCTACTGTCGCTATGCCGAGACCGGGGAATGAGCCTCGAAAGCGTGCGCCCCGCGTGAAGGGACCGGTGTATCTCCAGGCTTCTCTGTAAGGAGACATGTATCAGCAAATGCTCTTCATCCTTTGGTGAGAGATTCCTCGTACGCTCGTGCCCAAGGGTCGTTGGCCGGCTGTCCCGCAGCCGCAGCAAACTTGCGGGGGTCGAAGCCCGTGAGGTTTGGTCTTCGTGATGCCATTCTGTATGACGTGTGATGTCTGACACGGTCGACTGACTGTATGGCAATCACTCATATGTGCTCAATGGCGGGTGAAGCTGTTGTCGGCATCGCGGCTTCGGCTTCGCGGAGCGCTCGGCAGACCTTCCTTGGTCTTTGCTCAGTAGCTTCCCCAAGCACCATCACCACCTTCGAAGCTTCCCACGCTCTCCGTTGTACATCTCATTTCCCTCGCTAGACTATATTGCTCACAAAAGGTCAACCTCGCGGCCAGTCAAATCTAACGCCCACGCTCTGGTCTACCTGTTCATTCGCTCCTCCACATGCCAATTGAGCCTCACCCGACAGTCTTCATCACTGGCATCACTGCCACAACCCAGGCGGGAGCACCACTGTCTTGGACAGCTCGTTAGCGACCAGTCATTGCAAGCATGGCTCCACGCATGCACCAACCGCATATGTCAAATCCCTTCCAAGGAATGAATCCACATCACGCCATACCACAGAACTCTCATTACCCGTCACAGTCCACTCATCTACCTGGCAGCTTCAACTCACAGCATGGCTTCGGCGCGAACGCCCTAAATGGCGGTATATCACCATTCCAACCACCTTCAGCATACGGAGGAACTGCTTTCAGCACGGGTGCTGGCGCAAGCACGTTCAATGGTGGCATGCTCGGAGGCCAAGGTCAAGGCTTGGCATCAGTAGCAGCACAGCAAGGCTTCGCGCGAGGAGCAGCAATGCAAGAGCACTCCCACCAAGCAGAAGCCGCTAGCATGGGTCTGAAGAGTGGAGCACAGGGCCGCATACGTGAGGTATGGCGACATAATCTTGATGCTGAGATGGCAGTGCTGCGGGAACTCATCATGAAGTACCCATATGTGTCAATGGATGCCGAGTTTCCCGGTATAGTCGCGAGACCGATCGGCAACTTTGCTGGAAGTAAGGCCGAGTACCATTACCAAACACTGCGAGCCAATGTCGATATCCTCAAGCCAATCCAGATCGGTATCACGCTTTGGACACCTGAAGGAGAGCTACCACCGACTCAACCCGACCCAGCACTTCTCAGCCAGCTGAACAGCCGTAAAGCACCGTATCAGCCAAGCGTTATGTTCTTACCGTGCACATGGCAATTCAACTTCGCTTTCGATCTGAACCAGGACATGTTCGCCGAATCATCCATCGAAATGCTGCAAAAAGGCGGGGGTGTCAATTTCGAGCAACACCAAGAACACGGCATCACGCTCGAGACATTCGGCTCCTTACTAATCACCTCCGGCCTCGCCTTCTCAGACGAGGTGAACTGGTTATCCTTCCACTCAGGCTACGATTTCGGCTACCTCATCAAGCTCCTCAGCAACGATGCACTTCCAGCCTCCCAAGGCGACTTCTTCGAACTCGTTAAGACCTTCTTCCCGCGGTTGTGGGACATCAAGTCACTCCTTCGACACGCACAACGTCAGAACCAACTAGGACGTATGGGCGTAGAAGGTAACCGTGTCCTCTCAACTCTAGGCCAGCGCTCGGGTCTCCAGGACCTCGCGGACGAGTTAGGCTGTATTCGTGTCGGTTTACCACATACAGGTGGCAGCGATGCCTGGCTGACCGGCCAAGTCTTCTGGGCCATGCGGTCGAAGATCTTCGGTGGCAGCCTCGACGAGGAACTCGCGGATCAGATCTATGGCCTTCATGGTGTAGCGGCTCCCGCAAGCCAACAGTATCGAGATGAATTCCTTGCCGCGCAGGGAACGCCTGGACAAGCACATAATGGGATTTCTGGTACTATTAGTACGTTACAAGGTGGTGCGCAAGGGTACACGCCGAACAATCCTTCCACGCCTACTTCTACACATGCTGGTCTCAATACTACGACGCCTGGTCCTCAGTACGGTGGGCATAATCTTGGTGGTGGCTCGCTTGGTGGGCAGTTTGGACAGTTCCAGTATCCTGGCAAATAGAATGGGCCGGCGAATTTACAAGCACAGGCACGAGAACGGATGGTGCCAGGTCAAGGCGTTGCAGGGCCTAGTACGGGGCATCACGGCGCATGGGGTTTCGGCCAGTTGCCTCCTCGACCAGAGTCTCAGGCACTGGTTGCTCACCAGCAGATTAATAGTGTACCTCCGCCACCGCATGCGTGGCCTGCGAATTGGCAGATGATGAATATTTGGGCATCACATCCTGGGCATGGTGATATGATTTGGGGTCCGCCTCAGCACGCGGGAAGAGCAAGGGGAAGAGGGAGAGGGAGAGGGAGGTGATTGTCCTCCGCTTCTTGTAAGTTACCGATCGAAGATGGAACTACGGATGCCTCAGCACAAGGAGCATATCCAAAGGTCTGGGACCATTCGCTTTCTACAGCAGGAAATGTCTCGCGCAAGGCTAGCGGACAGGAAAATGTACGATTACGTTATGTCGACGCTAGATGCAAAGCAGAGATGTGCTGATCGTTATGGGCTGCAGTCTGTGGACTTGATCGTGGTGTTTTCAAAAGCCAGGAATTGGACTAGCGAAGGCGCTTTGGGCGTCGTTATAGCTTACTTTGCTGATGCATTACAGTAATGATCTGTACATGTATCAACGTTTCAACTCTCCCTCTATGCATACTTGGGTCGTGGATCGACAAGTGAGAACACATTGATCCGTACTATCAACTGCCGTTTCATACTATCTGAATACTGCATACTATTCGCGCACATCAAGCTGCTAACCTTAAGCTGCCTTACCAACTCTCTTTCCCCCTTCCGACTGAACGTCGACAACTACCAACCACCACCCAACTCCACCTACAATTGAGCCCTAGCCCCCCTAGAACTCGCCCTGCGTCCGTCCACCCCCTCCCTCTCAACCTCAACATGCACCCTCACCGGCCTCGCCACCAACCCCCCCAGCACCGCCAACCCCCCAAGAACCACCAACGCCGCCCCCTCCATCCCCAGCGTAACAACCATATTCGTCAGCGCCAAATCCGCCAGACTCACCTCCCCTCCCTGTTGCACAAACATGAAGACCGTGCCCCCGACTTGGATGGCGAGGAAGATTGCAGCCAGCGTGGAGGCGATGAGGGGGACCGGTTTGATGCCGAAGGGTTTGTAGAAGAGGACGGAGGGGTGTTGGTGGGGTTCGAGGATGCGGGCGATGAGGGAGGCGACGGCCATGGAGGTTAGGAGGACGATGGTGGCGGCGAGGAGGAAGTGGAGGGTATTGATGAAAGAGCTGGTGAGGAGGGTGAGGGCGCGGGTCAGGAGTTGGTTGGGGGTGAGGTCGTGGGGGATTTTGGTCATGGTTGCGGTTGGGTGGTTGTTGTTGCTTAGGGTTGTGGCGGGTTCCAATCGGAGTTTGTTCCAAGGTTGTTTTGTTTGTTGGGGGTTTGGAGTGTGTGGTAGAGGGACGCGTGATGTCCGAGAGTTTCTTGCGTGAAGAGAAGATTTGGAAAGGTGCTCTGTGCTTATGATGGTGGGCGAAGTTATGTGTGGTGCGAAGCTTACGATTGTTCTCGCATGAGCTTTCATGGTTGCCCGGTTGCAGGCACGTCGGTCCCTTGCGTCATGAATGTCAATGCCTTTGTTCTTAGCAACGCCATGAAGACGGTGGAGACTCAACGTCTTGGAATGACTAGACGGACAATATTACACCACTGAGGCGGGATATGATCGGTTGCAGTTGCCGTCAGATAAGCATTAAAGGTACTCGACGATGATCTGAGCCCCTTTTCTTCAAGACTCGTAGGGCGCTTGTTTTGGTTCCGCTGGTCAGTCGAACGCCGTGCCATCCTCACAAGACAGCCCACAAGGTAGTCTTCCATCCCCACTCCCATGCCATCCCATGCCATCCCATCCCTCACCCACCTGCAGCCACCTTCTCCCCCCACTCCACCCACCGCCTCACACACCCATCCACCGCCCTAACCCCAGCCCGACTCGCCTCCACCTCAAACCACTCTGTATGCTCCTTCCCACAAACCCCACACCTTCGCAAAACCTGCTGCTCCTGCAACTCCAACTGGATCAATCGTTCCACCTTCTTCACAAAGGGGACTTTCCTCACAACATTCCCATTGACGTTGACATTGTCGCTTTGTCGTCGTGATGCTGTATTTATCAAAGGTGGCGGGCGTGTGAGATCCGGGTAGACTACTTGCTGTTGGTACTGTGATGGTGATGGTTGTGGGTCCCGCCGCGGCGGCGAAGCCGAAACACCAGCTGATGCCGCAGAAGAAGAAACATAAGGATACCACCGCACCAGATTCAACGCGTACCCACATTGCCTCTGCCACTCATTCATACGTCTAGTAACATTATTCGCCCTTCCAATCTTCAGCATAATCGTCTTCTTCCCGTCGCCCTTCCCCTTCGTTTCAGCCTCGGAGGAGCCGTCGAAGGAGTATTCGGTTAGGACGTCGCTTATGCGTCTACCTCTACCTATACTGCTACCTCTGCTGTCAATGTGTGTTTGAGGTGGTAAGGGTGAGGATGAGAGGAGGGAGCGAGCTGTTTCCGCTCCGGGAGCGGCCTTGGTTTCGGGCGTGAGCCAGAAGATGTAGATGTACCCTTCTTCGTCGTGGGGGGGAATGGGTTTGATGAGTTCGGCTAGGAGGGCGGAGGTTGTTTGCGGGGAGAGCGTTGCGGGGATGAGGGCGAGGAGGTTGGTGGTCTGGGCATTGCTTGATCTTCCGGGCGTGGCTGGTGGTGATGGTCGTGTAAGGGGCGATTGGATTGGTTTGCGAGGTGGTACGAAAGTGCTGGATGGTCGGTGAGAAGTTGGGATTGGCGCCGCCGAAGCCAAGTTCGAAGGCCGAGAACCATCCACCCTCTTCTTATGCCTCACCACTTCCACATAATCCTCCTCGGTTCCAGCTCCACGACCACGACTACCACCCATACAACAAAGCGAAGCCCAAAACCCGACCTTCTTCTCCTTCCTCCGAGTAATCGCAGGCTTCCCCTCAACCCCAGTCCTCCCATCCACCTTCTCCCTATCTGGCCTCGCAGCATAGTCCCTTGCATCCGTAGCCCTAGGTGGCCGTGGAGTCCTCGTCTTCTTCCTCTCCTTTCTCCTTCCAACACCGGCCTCCGAAATAGAAGCAGCATCAAGCCCCAATCTCTGAACCATAGTATCAATACTACTCCTCTCCCTCAACTCCACCACCTTCCTCCCTCCCCTCCCTCCCCGCTCATCCCTCCCATCCTTCCCAGCATTTCCACTATTCCCACCACCTCCTCCTACCCCCTCCTCCTCCTCCGCCTGACCCTTATGCTGCCAACAATAGAACCCCGCTTCCTCCACCCCTCCATCTTTATCATGTACAATCGCCACTACACCCCCCAAAGCTGAGTCCTTTCTCCGATGTGATAAGAGGGAAGCTTTAGGCGAGGCAGCAAGTGCACGTCTACACTGCCGGCCCGAAGAGGTCAAGCCTTTACATGTCGTGCCGGGGTTCTTACTGTCGTTGCGGCCGAGGAGTGCTTCGGGTGTCTTTGTGATAGTCGTGGTGCCGAAGGGGGGCATACTCCGTGTGCTGGGGTGGTTGACGATTTTGATAGAGTGATAGGGTAGAGATGGGTTGTGCAGTGGAGAGATATGTGATGAAGGGGATTAGTGTTAGTACCTACTCATATCTAGGACTACACAGCAACAGTGAAGAACTCTAGCTGCTATGCTATGCTATGCTGCCTTGACCGGCTGCAAGCAAGGGTGCCGCACTTGGTCGAGTTCGTAGGCTACAAACCACAAGCGCGACTCGAGATGGCTGGGCGAAGCTCAACGCCACAGCCCAGCCACAATTCACATGCCGGCGATCACTTCTACGACGATCACTTCTACGACGATCACTTCTACGACGATCACTTCTACGACGATCACTTCAACCAAGACGGGCAGATGTACTTCATGAATACTGAGACGTATGAGTAAGAGTGGTAATTGGGAAAAAGGAGAGTCGCTCATATATATGCCCTATAGACATGCTTCTTCGTGCCTCATGATACCATCATCATCCGAATAAAACACAGGACGGAACGCCTTCGCTGAATACCCCACTTGCTACTGCTGCTAATGATGACTCCGTCCCACATCTTCCACCGACCCCTCAGCCTCTCAAAGCGCAGACCCGTCCGATCGGAGTAGAGCGTGCTATACTCCTACATCTCCCCAAACAACCTCGCCGTCACATCCCCAATATACTCCTCCTCAAGCTCATACTCCTCCCCTCCGGCCCGATCAATCCCCACAAACTCAAACGCCGCGACAACCTGCTCGACCTGAAACCCCATCCCCGTGAACCGATCGATCATGGCGGGTGCGAACCCATGATACGCCTCCCTCCGCCGCCGCTCCTCCGCCCGCTTCTTCTCCTTATCCTCCACCTTCTTCTTCTCCTTCAGCGCCGCTTCGTCGAGGCCGGAAGAGCCTGATGAAGAAGCACCAGTGCGATTGGAGCCGGGTATGGGTTTGGGAGCGGCGGCATACCGGATCGCCCATTCGCGGGCTACATGGGCGAATTCCTCCGGTCGTGTCAAGAGCATACTCGCCACCTCCGCATCCTGCGGATCCTTCGGCTCGGGCGAACTCAACAAACTCTGGAGGCTAATCAAAGCACTCTTAAGTGTCAGAACGGGACTCCACGCCGCCCCCAACGTGTCCAGACAAATCGCCCCGGTCTGCGAACTCACATTCGGATGCCAGATTTTCGTAATAAAGCGCATCTCGGGGGGTTTGAAGGGGTATTCGGGGGTTATTCTGATGTCGACTTCGTAGCGGCCGGCTTCGTAGGGGGTGTCGGGGGGACCGAGGAAGTGGCCTTTGAAGCGGGTGAAGTCGGTGATTTCGGGGGTGCCGTCGGGGGCGGTAACGGTGATGCCGCTGTGGGTGTCTTTGAGGATGTCGGCGATTTCTTTCTGGAGGCGGCGGGTGCGGTTTGCTGCCATAGTGGCGGTCGGGGGGTGGAGTAGGTGTGGCAGGCACGGAGGGGGAGGGGAGAGCGGCGGGGTCGCTATGACGGTGGGTCGGTTTGGGTTGTGCCCTCCTCGGACTGCGTTGTGAGATGGAGGTTCAAGCTAGCTCGTATCTTGGGACTGTTCACTCGCAGACAGGGCTGTGGAGAAGAGGTGGGTAGGATAGACTTGAGTAAGGCTGTCGAGGGTCGGCAGTGAGTGGCTTAGATTGGATCCGGTCGAGTTTGCTGTCTTGCTGGCGTGACACCAGTTGCCTCGGCTTACTTCGTTCTGTTGTTTGTTAAACTGAGAGCGATGGTAGTTGTCATGGAGCTCGTGAATGTTTCTTGTCACATGTGTAAGAGAGACGGAGAGCAGGAAAAGATGGAAGGTGGAAGGTGAAGGTGAATGTGAGATATGCACGGAGCTATCTAATCTTAGCGCCGGCGATACGTGAGGCCGCGATCAGGCATGCAGCTGACGCAACCTTAAAGCATAGCGAGCTCCGTAGACAGACAGACACGTCCATCAACGCCGCCTATCATCCACCACATCCACCACATCCATTCCCGACACCACCTCCCCCATCAAAGTGTAGACATCAACCACAGCATCGAGACTCACTGGAGATACTATCACATCTGATACAACACTCTGAGCGAGCTCCCACACGATGGTAAGCAGACAGACATCACACGACCACACACAAACACACACACACAAACACCCACTAACACCCCCCCCCCCCACAGGGCCAAAACCAGTCCGGCCTCGGCGGTCCCGGCGGTCCACCAGGCGCCCCTGGCGACAACAAGGACAAAAAGGGCGATAAGAAGGACAAACCACGCTACGAGCCGCCACCGCAACCCACCACCCGCATCGGCCGCAAGAAGAAGAAGGCCCAGGGTCCCAACGCCGCCGCCAAACTCCCCATCGTCTACCCGACTGCACGATGTAAGCTCCGATATCTGCGCATGCAGCGCATTCACGACCATCTGCTGCTGGAAGAGGAGTTTGTGGAGAACCAGGAAAGGCTACGGAAAGCGAAGGCTGCGGCCGAGAAGACCGCCACTCCTGCCACAGCGGGCGGCGACAGCGATGCCTTGGATCGAAACGCGGATGAGAGGAGTCGGGTGGATGACATGCGTGGTTCCCCCATGGGTGTGGGGAATCTGGAGGAGTTGATCGATGATGATCATGCCATTGTCAGCAGTGCTACCGGCCCTGAGTACTATGTCTCCATCATGAGCTTCGTGGACAAGGATCTACTGGAACCCGGCGCGCAGATCCTGCTGCATCACAAATCCGTCTCGGTCGTGGGCGTACTCACCGACGACGCCGACCCGCTCGTCTCAGTCATGAAACTGGACAAGGCGCCAACGGAGAGCTACGCCGACATCGGCGGCCTCGAGCAACAAATCCAAGAGGTCCGCGAAGCCGTCGAGCTCCCCCTCCTCCATCCCGAGCTCTACGAAGAAATGGGCATTAAACCCCCGAAAGGCGTAATCCTCTACGGCGCCCCGGGAACAGGCAAAACCCTGCTCGCCAAAGCCGTCGCGAACAGCACCTCCGCCACCTTCCTCCGCATCGTCGGCTCGGAACTCATCCAGAAATACTTGGGAGACGGCCCTCGCCTCGTGCGCCAACTCTTCCAAGTCGCCGCCGAACACTCCCCCAGCATCGTCTTTATCGACGAAATCGACGCCATAGGCACCAAACGCTACGAGAGCACCTCGGGCGGCGAGCGCGAGATCCAGCGCACCATGCTCGAACTCCTCAACCAACTCGATGGCTTCGACGACCGCGGCGACGTGAAAGTAATAATGGCGACCAACAAAATCGAAACCCTCGATCCGGCCTTGATCCGTCCCGGCCGCATCGACCGCAAGATCCTGTTCGAGAACCCGGACCAGAACACCAAGCGCAAGATCTTCACCTTGCATACGAGTAAGATGAATCTGGCCGAGGATGTGGATCTGGAGGAGTTTATCGGGCAGAAGGATGATTTGTCTGGCGCCGATATAAGGGCGATTTGTTCCGAGAGTGGGTTGTTGGCGCTCAGGGAGCGAAGGATGAGGGTGAATATGACGGATTTTCGGGCGGCGAGGGAGACGGTGATGAAGACGAAGAATGAGGGGGAGCCGGAGGGGTTGTATTTGTAGGTATGGGTTTGGTTGGGTGGGGAGGGGAGGAGAGGGGGGAAGTGAAGTGGGATTGTATGAGGGGCTTCGGGCGGGTTGTGCGCTTGTGTTGCGAGTGAGATGCCTTTTTGAGAGTTCGAGGGGCGATGGGAAGTGTACTATAGCATTCCTTCTTCGCGATTCCGCTGCAAATGCGGCTAGAGTTAGTAGCAGCAGCAGCAATGAAACATCCGCCTTGCCATATCCTCCACGCTTGCCTACCACTTGCTATGTACCGCATTGTAGGCAGCACAAACCTACCATACACGTCTCTTGGAACGCGGGAAGTAGGAAAAGGGTATTTTCCCCAAAGAAAGCTGCACGCGAGCGTCATTCAAAGTGTGTATGCCGCTAGTGAACTCTAGCTTTAGAGAGTTGGAACTTCGTCCCGTCTTTTAGACGACGTATAATTGGATACCTTACAGCTGGAGTGTTGTTACGGTTTTAAGAAGGATGTATAACAGGTTACGATAGCACCGACTCTCAACAAACGAATCCCGCCCCCGCCTGGACCTTGGAACATTGCTGCTGCCCTACCGCGAGGATGTATCTACCACCCCCTGTCGCCTCCAATGCGAATACCACCGCTACAGCTATAGCGATAGCTTCCTCCCTCCTCTCCCTCGCCTCGGACAGAGTAGTGGCTTCAGCACCGCAACCCCCACCCGGCGGCTGGTCGAGTCTGATAGGGATCGTGACGGCGATCTGTGGCAATATTCTGATTTCTTTCGCGCTGAATGCCCAGCGGTATGCGCATATTAGATTGAGTCGGGATCGGGAGGAGTGGGAGGAGGAAGAGAAGCGGAAGGCTGGTCGGAAGAGGCGGAAGAGACGGAGAGGGCAGGGAGGGGGTTATGGGACGACGGGTACGGGGGCGGCGCAGATTGAGGTGGCGGAGGAGAGGGCGAGGGTTAATGCTCTTGGTGGTGGAGATGAGAGTGGGGGTGGGGCGGGAGGGGAGTATAGGCTTGAAGAGCACGAAGCTACGGAGGAAGATGCCTTGATCCCGCACGTGGAACTGGTGGAGCCGGATAGGAAGGGTTCGGTGGATAGTCAGGATACCATCCGCCCTGGCACTAGCAACAACAACAACAAAACCAACAACAAAAAACACGACGCTAACGACGAAGACGAAGACGAAGACGACGAAGATCCAGACCACCACCATCAAGATAAATCCTACCTCCGCTCCCCAATCTGGTGGTCCGGCATCGCCCTCATGACCCTAGGCGAAGCCGGCAACTTCCTCGCCTACGGCTTCGCCCCGGCCTCAATCGTCAGTCCCTTGGGCGTCGTAGCCCTAGTCTCCAACTGCATGATCGCGCCCCTCCTCCTCGGGGAACAATTCCGATGGCGCGACGGTCTCGGCGTCTTGATCGCGATAGGCGGGTGTGTGACGGTAGTCCTAAGCGCGAGCGATAGTAATCCCCGCCTCGATCCCGATGAGATCTGGCGGCTGATTACGCAGTGGGAGTTTGAGACGTATTTGGGTGTGACGGTGGGGTTAATTGTGGTGTTGAGCTTTTTGAGTGAGAGGTTTGGGAGTCGCACGATCCTGATTGATTTGGGGCTGGTGGGGTTGTTTGGGGGGTATACTGCGCTTTCGACCAAGGGGATTGCGTCGTTGCTTTCCAATACGATTTGGAGGGTTGTTACCTTTCCGATCACGTACGTCTTGCTTGCTGTGCTCATTTTCACGGCCGTGATGCAGATCAGGTACGTGAATCGGGCGTTGCAGCATTTCAATGCTACGATGGTTATCCCGGTGCAGTTTGTGCTGTTCACGATCTCGGTTATCGTGGGGAGTGCGGTGCTGTACAGGGATTTTGAGAGGGAGGAGGCGGGCGATGCGGTGAAGTTTGTCGGGGGGTGCGCGTTGACGTTCTTGGGGGTGTGGTGTATTACTTCTGGGCGGCAGGATGAGGGGGATGGGGATGAGGAGATGGGAGAAGAGGAAGAGGAAGGTGATGCTATTGACTTACTGGATGAGGAGAGGACGCAACCTGAAGTCCGAGAGCGAGATGATGGAGGCGCTAAACGAAGGTCGATCATCGCCGGATCATCGTCGCGAGACACGCCACAGCTACGACATTTCCGCACCGCAGAGTCGATCCCAGAGGTCATCGTGACGCCCGACCTCCGCCCCTCGACGGGCGTCGAAGCCTCCCCACTGAAACTCGACCACACACCCTCACCGCAAGACATCCAAGATGCAACCCCAGCCATCACCTCCTCCGTCCACCCAACCCTGACCCAAATCCCGGCATCCTCCACCTCAAACCAACCCCCACCCCTCCACGCCACAACCTCGGCCCCCGTAGTCCCTCGCTCCAACCTCCTCTCCTCCTCCCGGCCGCGAACACCTCTACTGCGAAACAAATCCGGCCCAGCGATCGAAAGTCCTTCCCGTACTTCCAACCCCCACCAACAACAATACCAACAACCCTCCCCCTCCGCCCGCCGCTCCTCCCAAGCCCAACTCGACACCCCCACAGCCTCAGGCCCGCGCCTCCTAAGCCGGAACTCCGTTATCGGACTCCTCCCAGGACCCCTAATGAGTCCGCTCAGTACCTCCCTCAGCGCCATCGTGGCGGATTCCCTGCGTCGCGGAGTCGATAATCCTGCCTCCACAATGCGGCGACGACTTTCACGTCGGAGGACGGGGACGATGACGAGGGGGACTTCTGGTTCTGGTACTACCCCAGCGGCCTTACCGCAGAGGCATTCTGTCGCTAGTGGGGAGATGGATTTCAGTGAAGAAGATGGGGAGAGCGCTGAGGTCGTGGGTAGTGGTGCGCAGGCGGCTGGGAGTCCTTCGGCGCTTAGAAACAGGAGTCTTAGTGCGACGTGGGGGGAGATTTTCGGGACGCCGTCGGGTGTTGGGAAGAGAGGGGTGATGAAAGGGGGAGAGGGGAAGAGATCGGGGTCTGAAAGCGAGGCGGGGAAGTGATGGCCTTGTCTTGGGGTCGGGTGTTTGCATATACATATATTGAGTTGATAGGTGGATAGCGAGGAGTTTATTGGCGATGGGGAATGTAAAGGCTTCGACATAATTGGACGTGGGATCGGGATTCGGGCTCAGATCACGTGAGATAGGCATATGTGCATATTTCTGTATAACACGCAACACCCTTCATATCGATAAAGCAAGAGCTTCCTTCTTCTTTTGCGGCTTTCTGGCTGGAACTCCACGCTTGCTATGTTCCGACAAATGCATCTCCCGATACACTTCTGGCAACAACATAAACCATCCTGGCTCCACGCTGATGACTGCCTACCATCACATAACCACACAATCCCTATCCTCCGTATGCCCCTTACTCTTCCGCTTCTCATGCCTCAACGCCGCCTTATCTTTCCTCGTCACTGCTTTCGTCGTCGGAGGCGGCTTGCGCGTCTCGAGATTCTCTTTACTGCTAATCCTCTTCACCGTCTCACTAACACCGTCTTTGCTCGGATTCTCAGGTAATACAACCTTTTCCTGCGCATCGGTCTGGCCCGCAAGCTCGGCCGCGACGGTTTCGGAGGGCTGGACGGCTACGACATCATTCCTGCTCATGCGTTGGGTGAGTTTGCTCATGCTGAAGCTCAGACGATTGGCGCTGGGGTCCGGTCCAGGGGTTGTAGGTCGGCTTCGCGAGCCGGTCTTGGATGCTTTGCTGCCGCGACGGGAATTCAACTTGCTCGCTACGGCTAGAAACGCGTTCCCCTTTTCTTCTGACGGTGTTGATGGCGCTGACATGGATGCCGGGTCTATTCTTGCGCTATCGGTGTAGCTTGACCCCTCAAAAGCTATGCTTGGCCTGCGTTCATCTGAGTGGCTAGCGCGACCCCGTGGCCCATCGAGCGGGCGAACAGCGTCAAGACTTACACGTTGTGAGCCGTTCGCGAAGTCTGTCGCTTCGGACGTCGCTCCTTCCGAGGCCAAATTCGACGTGCTGTTTGTCAAAGCACTTTCTGATCCGGAGGCGTCGTTCAAGTATGGCTTTTCCAGCGTGTCCGCATCAGAATGTGATCGTGAGGTCGTCGCTTCCGCGTAGCTTGGCAGATCATGGATCGAGTGGCCGTCCTCTCCTATGGGCAAGACCTGGTAGAACAACAGATACGGCGTCTCATCCCTCAAAGCCTGCTGGATGTTCACGTACGTCACACGCTCTCGTGCGAGATCGTCGAAGCGCATCCAAGGATCCTCGATCGTATCACTATTGAGGCTGCCCCGTCTGGACTCGCTATTACTGCCATGATGGACTGCGTTCGCTGCCGTACCTCGACATAGCGCTATGTAGTGTCCGCTATTAACCGACATGCCGCGATGGCATACCACAGACTGCAGCTGTAGTCGGAAATTTCCCACCAGAGGACCCTCATCATTCATATGATCATCGCTTACAAAGTTGGGTACCCCGATCTCCAATGGTATATCAACGTAGGTATCTCGTCTTTGTGCCTGGCCTTGGTATGTATATGAGTACCGCTTCAAGCAGACACCAAGCACTGGACGCTTCTTGGAGAAGTGGGCGGCGACCTGGGCGTCAGACGTAGGCAGATGATCGGTATACCAAGGTAGTAACTTAAAGAACTGCCATGCTGGCATGAGCACTTCTGTTCGCGTGCTCATCTTCCGTAATGGACCGTCCGATGGTGCATTGGAATCCGTGACCGTGAGTGCTTCCGGATCGATGCCTGTTAGTTCGATTCTCCGTTGGCTGAAGATACTATCCGCTCGCTTTCTGCCCGTTGTAGGTCGGAGTTTATCCAGAGGATTTTTGAATTGTATCGGTGATTCTGCTATTGGCGTTTGCACGACTGGCGTCGAAGCTTCGGCTAGCTCAACAACCTCGACATGCATAGCAGGTTCCTTCTCTGCCTGAATGGCGCCCTCATCTGACACACCAGCTTTGAGAGTGTCTCTTCGCCGCCGCTCCAAATGTCGCTTCACCTCGATTCGATTGTTAAAGTAGTGCTCAAGACATTGTTCCAGAGTTATGACATCGCTGCCTTCTTCGGGCGCGTCAGGAATCGCCACCTCCAGTAAGCGCTCGTTGACGAACTTGTGGTCGTCCTGCGGATCCTCCTTGCCGGTATGATACAAGTCCATCTTCAAGGTCAGCAGTGGCAGTCCTAGCTGACCCGTAATGAACGTGAAAGCCTCAGAAGGATCTTGCTGCTTAAGCCTCCCAGCATCTTCCCAACCACATTCTGCCAAGGCGTTCTGCAAGTACCACGTCACGTCGGTCGTAATTAACCTGCCGGTGCGAAGCATATTGACCCATAATCGAAGCACGCCAGCAAGCTTTCTTCGTGGTAAGTCCTCGTAGCTGTCATATAGCATAGCCTCGAAGCTGTCCAGTCTTGCAAACATTGCGAAGAGTAGCGCATCCGCATAACACGTAACACCCTGCCGATTGATAGCACCGACCAGCTTCGCTTGAGGATCGTACGGCTCCACAATACCCTCGTATGTCCACTGCAGTAATACTAACAGCTTGTATGCTGCTTCACTGTCGCCATGTGATACTTGCAATACATACTCCGCATTCGCCTCGACCATCGTATCGATGCCATTGACCCGTAGTCTGTCAAGGATAGTCTTGACTCGCTTCTCCTGCTCCTTGTCGACCTTTGCATTCGGGTCATTGGTGTTGGCAAAGAGGCCACCGAAGTGGTCGGGCTTGGGTTCTGCCTGAAGATTCTCGGTTAGCTCGGTCCTCCTGTTGTACCTCGCAGCCAGCAGCTTGCGCATCAGCATGACCCGGTGAGTCAGAAGGATGAGGTTTACTCTCAGAAGCAGGACTGGACGAGGTGCTAACGGGTAGGTTGTCGTCGTCACACGTTTCCGCTAGCAACGGCATCCGCTCGCTCTTATTCAAATCTGGCAAAGTCGGAATCGATTTGGATCGACGGCTAGCAGAGCCACCTCTGCGTCGTGCACGCGATCGCCAAGTCATAAGAGACAGCGTGGAATGCATGGCTGGGGATGGTAGGTAGTAAATACGAAGATGAGGGCAGCGTACTTTTTTGTGTGCCTGTGGTGGCTTCTTCTCTCTTCGACTGAGGAAGCGAGTGACACCGCTCTTGTTGCTCATGCTGTTGTTACTGTGTGTCTACCGTGGTGCCTGCCTCGTCTCCATGAAGGCACACGAGCGGAACGCTGCTGCTGCTATAGCTGAGCCGGAATATTGCTGCCTCTACCCGGCCGCCGCGTGATGGAGCCAAGAGATCCAGACAGGTGTCGACTACGATTTCCAGCTATCAGCCGTCTCCATGTCGAGGTTTGCCTCCCACGCGGCTGCTGCAATATCGTGGTCTAGACAGCATATCGAAAGACGAGGTGGAGCTTTAAAGCTACCGTTCAATGCCATGTGGCTTGACGTGGAGGGGCTCGTCGCCCAATGACCAATGGCGGCTGATAAGAAATGCAGCTTGGTCTTGGCGAAAGTCAGCATCAGGGTCCGAGATGGCCGAGATAACTTTAGATCTCCTCCGAGCGGCCGCAGAAGTCAATCATCTGTACAGTATGTGCTAGTGTGGTATATCATTGTTGTTCCCATCAACCTATCTAACATCACGATTGCGACAATGGCGGTACAAGAGGTCACCAGTGCCTTCTTGAAGAGGTTCAGCGCACGACCAAGTCCACTGCAACATGTCTGGGCTGCGCAATGCCGGCACGCGAGCACGAATGTCGAGACTGGTCAGGAGACACAAGGAATGGAGACATCAGACTTCTCCGAGGGTCAGAATGAAGGTGGACAAGATATAGGAAGATTCGATCCAGCCGGAGTGGCAAGAAAGCGAGGAAGGAAACTGCCACCCAGCCGGTATGGAATAGGAAGGCACGCGTGTTGAAGAAGGTAGCTTCTACTGACCTCTCACCAGATACCAGTTCCGATCACCTCGATACTACCGCGGACCATTGCACCCACATCAACCCCTGAAGCCATCAGATCCAGCGTCGCGGGAGTTCGAGGCAGGCCCGTTCTCTCTGCCTCGTCTAGAACAGACCTACCATGATACGCTCGCATCAGATTACATGGTCATGGCTTACCAACATCATCCTCCCGGCTACGAAGCGCCGAAGAAAGGCGACCGATTACGACCCTGGGTTGGCGACTCGCCATACTACAAGAACAGACCTCTGCGAGGCCCCAGAGGTGGTGACGTGCTGAAGCTGCTACGAAAGCCGATCACGTTCCAGAACGTTCCACAATTAGAGCGTGTGACCGTACATACCATGGTCAAAGGCGCGATTGACGATGGCGCGTATCTCCACGTCGCGGGCATGGTGTTGCAGGCCATCACAAATATGCGCGCAGAGTCGCATGCAGCAAAGCGCAGTGTGGCAGGCTTCGGCATTCGTGCCGGCCAGCATTTGAGCTTGACGTGCGACCTGCGTGGCGAGACTATGTACCACTTCCTGAGCAAGCTCGTGGACGTGGTCTTGCCTAAGATCAAGGACTGGCCGGGCGTGAAGGGAAGCTCTGGCGACAGTTCTGGAGACATTGCTCTTGGACTGCGACCGGAGGACATGACGTTGTTTCCAGAAATTGAGGTCAACTACGACATGTATGTCCACGCACATCAGCAAATAAAGGATAAAAGCTAATACAACACAGGTATCCACCTAGGATGATCCCAGGTTGCCACATCATAGTCCACACCTCTGCGACCAACGAACAAGACGCTCGGGTGCTGCTCTCACAGATCGGCATTCCCTTCTACGGCAAATTGATCAACTAGTGGCCACGATTTATTCTACTGTACTATACTGTATATAAGGCCGCTGTACGAAGCAGGCACTACCTTCGAAGAATGTCTTCAACCACATTCGCAACGCCAAGCACTTTCTCCTCTTCCAGCTTCTGGCCCACAATCTGCACACTCAATGGTAGGCCGTCCATCTTCTCGGCATCATATAACGCCCAATTCCACCGATCGAGCTCATTCCTGCCCACATACTCGCGAACGGCAGGAGCGGTCTTGCTCACATCAACACTCTTGTCCACCTTGCCAAAGGGTAGGACACAGGCAGTGTAATCCAGGAAGTTCCAAATTTTAGTGTATCCAACCCACTTACAACTTCTATGCGGCACGGCGGAATGCGGCATCGTCGGAGTCAACAAGACATCCACTGGTCGTCCAGACTTCGGCGACTTGAATGCCCTCCATTTGTCCAAGTAAGCTCTCTGCGCCGCCTGCTTCTGTCGGTTCAGCTGCCAGTACTCATAAACCGAAATCGCCGGAGCTCGCTCCACAAGCGCCTGAACATGCGGGACCAACGGCTCGCCTCCCTTCGCCACCTCGCGAAGGATATCCTCACATCCATCCGCCGTGTAGTACTGGTCCATTATCTTGATGCAATCCTGATGATCGCTAGCATCCCATTGCACGATCTCGTGGCCCGCGGCTGAAAGTTTCCCGGCTGCTTCAAGTAGGACGCGTTCGAGGGGTGGATGGATCTTGACGACGCCGTCGTCTGCTAGGAGGCCGATGACTAGTGGTCGGGATTGGGCGGCGCGGTATTCTGGTTCGCGCCAGGGTATGGGGAGGACGCGTGGCTCTTGGGTCCAAGGGGAGGTTTCGATGATGGTTTTGACGACGCTGTGGATCGAGTTGAGACTCCTTGCCATGGGTCCTACGACGGAGGGAATGTGTTCTTGGCCTTCTGTTGAGACTGGGACGCCGAGGTAGGGGAGGCGGCCACTCTTGATATGAGCGTCAGTAGGGGGCTGGAGTATGTGAGTGGTGGAGTGATGAAGAACTTACGCTAGGCTTGAAGGCGTAGAGACCCGTCATGTGAGAGGGTATGCGGACACTACCTCCTATATCCGTGCCCCAACCCACGAGCGATGCCTGCTGCGCGAGCAGAGCAGCCTCACCCCCTGTAGACCCTCCTGGCGTCAAGGAAGGATCGAGAGGATGATCTGTGCGGCCGAAGAGAGGATTTTCGGTTTCACACCTAGGTGTATGCTTGTCAACCAACCCCATTCGACTCTGAATCCATCTCCATTGATCAAAGACTCACCACATGATACTCTGCGGCAAATTACTCTTAGCAATAAACACCACCCCGGCTCCCTTCAAGATCGACACGATCAAAGCATCTTCCGTAGCGGGTTGGCCCACTCGTCCAACGTAGGCTAATGTAGTATCGTGACCTTTGACGTCGAATTGATCCTTGAGTGTCATGACCACGCCGTGAAAAGGTCCAATGGGACGTTTGTGTTCGGCATAATGAGCGTCGAGCTGATGAGCCTGTTGTAGAGCATCCTTGAATAGGACTTCTGTTATACAGTTCGTCTGGACAGACGGTCAGTTGTGTATCGGCTGATGGAAAAACTGGGTTGTTGACCTTCTGATGTGCTTTGACTGCTCTATGAGAAACGTCAATTTCTTGCGCCGGGGGTTGTCAAGCTCATCAGATGTTTCATACTTGCGTATGTATGCCTCGACAACTTCTGTCGTGGTGAATTCGCCTTGTGCGACCTTGCTGGCGAGCTCAACAACATCCACTATCTTCGTGATGGCGTCGTCCTTGTCACCCGCTTGCTGATTCAAGAAGGGTTTCAGAGCATCATCTCGAGCTTTCCTTTTCTGTTCGACTTTGATCGACCAGCTTGGTCGGGCGTCTGTGTCTTCTGCCATACTCGTACTTTTCTACGAAAGCATATACTACTTGGTTCGGTAGCGCATGGAATACGAATTGATTGGAGACATTCGGCATGCCGAGATCGGGCTCCACGATACGAGTGGGCTTCAATAGCGTCCCGTGATTACATGTATCTGTTATCTACACGCGCTTGATACGGAAGCCTACGATCCGTCTCCCCAGCAGTGAGTGAGCTGAAGCATACGTTCCATGCACTAGAAGATGCTGCTTGGTTCTCTGCTCCATCGCCAAGCCTTGTCATTCTAGACCAGACGATTGTCTAAGGAACGCCGTTCTAGAGAGGGCGAATTAGCCCTCTACTAGTATCAGTAGGGCGTAAAGAATTGCGGTCTCGTAACAGCCTCGACGTCAGTAGCTTCGTGTGACCGAAGGGCCATCAAGGCTTCCTCCATGTTAGACCAGATGCGCCTGCGACCTTGCCGTCCCGCCTCGCTTTGCTGGAGATCAAATGTGGAGACTGGGTGCAAAGCCACTATCTCCATAGCGGCAGCGATATACCGAATATCAAGTTGATGAAGCTGTTGCCTTTCCCGACCGTTCAGAAATCCAAGCACATTCTCGCGAACAGCATACTGCAGCAGCTCAACGCTCTCCATACGCATTCCACTTCTGTCTTTCACCACAGGATAAGTGCCGCCTCTCAGCTGCCACACATGGCCGATCAATTCCAATCGTAGATAGAAGCCTACATGGCCTTGATATCGAGTTGGCTGGCTGATGTTCCAGTGGCGGCTGATCTGGAAGCTGCAGACATGTTTGATGGCATCACCCAGCGTCTCTAGCCATAGCGAGATGCGATCGCCTTCAGGGTAGCAGTCTTCATCACCCTGGATTGTGAAGTGGCAGTTGCCTACATATAGAGGTAATGTCTCTTGTCTTAGCCATCGACTTGCTCGGCAGATGCGTGGGGTGAGCTTCACATTGGGAGCCACAGTCTCATGCCGTCCAGGCTGAAGCTCGTCCAGGTACTGGTAGATCGCATTTCGAAGCTCTGCGGGCAGTCCAAGGAGCGACATGATTATGTGATGGCCATGTTTGTCCTCCGAGGTGAGCGAGGTACTTTCCCATGCTAGCGTGACAAGCACGGACTCCTGCTCCGTCAACTCTACCTCGGCCATCATCTTGACTTCGGCGACATGGTGTGGGGAGATGTAGATGCTCGGTGAACTCTTTCTAAATATTGCTGTAGGTCGTTGCTTCTAATCCATCTCACACTTTACCCTGTAACACTCTCCTTGAGATCTAGCTGCCCATCATGTCGGTACCATACAAGATCGAGGCATCGGAGGAGTTGCTCCTGGGCGGTACACAGGGCGAGCAGCAGCCCAGAGCTAGTGAGAGGATCCCAATCATTGCTCGACCATTCGTCAGCGACAGGGCGAAGAAGACCTTGGACATTGTACGTATGGGATGATGGTATAGCTGGGACTACGCTGATAGTTGTCAACAGGTCGAGAAGTTCGTCGAGGAGGAATGTATCCCAGCCGACAGCATCTACGCCCAGCAGGTCGGCGAGGGCGTCGTGAACCGCTTCTCTGCTCACCCACCAATTCTGGAGGACCTCAAGAAGCGAGCACAGGAGCTTGGACTATGGAACATGTTCCTGCCCAAGAATCACTTCAAGGAGGGCGCAGGTTTCAGTAATCTGGAGTACGGTCTAATGGCAGAGCACCTTGGCAAGAGCCATATTGCCTCCGAGGCTACCAACTGTGCTGCGCCGGACACTGGTAATATGGAGGTGTTCGCAAAGTACGGCACCCAAGAGCAGAAGGACAAGTGGCTCAAGCCGTTGTTGGCTGGCAAGATTCGATCAGCTTTCCTGATGACAGAGCCGGACGTTGCCAGCTCAGATGCTACCAATATCGAGCTTTCGATCAAGAAGGAAGGTAACGAATATGTGCTCAATGGCTCAAAATGGTGGTCATCTGGTGCTGGTGACCCTCGCTGCAAGATCTACATCGTCATGGGCAAGAGTGATCCAAACAACTCGAGCCCCTACAAGCAACAGTCCGTCATCTTCGTCCCCGCTGAGACTCCTGGTATCACAATCAAGCGCATGCTCTCAGTATACGGCTTCGACGACGCACCACATGGTCACGGGCACCTTGTCTTTGACAACGTTCGCGTACCTACCAGCAGCATCTGTCTAGGTGAAGGCCGTGGCTTCGAGGTCATCCAGGGTCGTCTTGGCCCAGGCCGTATCCACCACGCTATGCGCTCTATTGGTGCTGCCGAGAAGGCGCTCGAGTACTTCTTGGCCCGCATGAACGACCCGAGGAAGAAGCCGTTCGGCAAGCAACTACATGAGCACGGAGTCATGCTCGAGCGTGCTGCCCGCAGCAGAGTCGAGATTGATGCTTCGCGTCTGCAAGTCCTCAATGCTGCCATCATGATCGACTCCAAGGACGCCAAGTTCGCTCTCAAGGAGATCGCAGAGGCCAAGGTGCTTGTTCCTGACATGGCACTCAAGGTCATCGACCGTGCTATCCAGGCATACGGTGGCGCGGGTGTCTGTCAAGATACACCTTTGGCCAACATGTGGGCGCATGGCCGGACGATGCGCATCGTCGATGGTCCTGACGAGGTCCATCTTATTCAGCTAGGGAGGAACGAGAACAAGAAGGGCAAGTTTATGCATCAGAAGATTGAGTGGCAGAAGAAGAAGTCGGAGGAGATGGCGAGGAGTTATGGGATCGAGAAGAGGGATGTGCTGCAGCTTGATAGGCAGCATAGCAAGGCGAAGTTGTAGATGCTCTATAGTCTGTATATCATCATCGTTTATTGACAATTGCAGTCCACGCTTCGAACAGTGACATCCATGACGGTAGTGTCAGGCTCTCTCTAGCGTGGTCGCTGACGGGTCTGGTCGCAGAGTGTTCTGTCGATATTGTTATCAAAGAACGTCGTCGAGGAGCGATATCGAAGTCGTGGTCAGTTTTGTGTCGCTGGACAGGGATGTGAAGCCGTTTGATCGTCGGACGAGTTTCCAGCATCGTGAGAAGGCGCTATTAGCTGCAGATCTAGCAAAGGTCACGTCTTGTGCGTAGCTTGGATGAGACTCGTCATTGTCGTCGCCGTCGTTGTTGCTGCTATCAGCAGTTGTCCACGATGACTCTTACATAGAGAGAGCGACTAGGATGATCACCAGTAATTGTCGTCGGATGTCGTCGTGACGACGACTTTCGACTCAGAACGCCGGCAGTGTGTGCAGGGACAATAGGAACCGAAAGCACTTCATACATCATTGTTGCATTCGCAGCAAAAGTGAACAGGTCAATGCCTGCAGCCACGACAATAAAATGGTATAACGACCGTCAAGTACTGTACCGCATCACGTTCCTTGCCTAACCTCCATGAGACTTCCGGAGGCGCGTTCGAATGTTGACATGCAGGATTTCTAAATGGAGACGGCTTACGAGATAGTTATGGTCCATGTAATGGCCATTTCATATAACATGGCGGTAGGCCGTACGATTCTACCTCTTGATCGAGCAGCCGTGCGTGAGTCCCATGTGCTGAGCAGATCGGCTGATCAAATTCAATACTACCCTACCGTATTCTAACCTACTCTAGATGGTGCTAAATGATGCTCCGCGAAACTGTCTGATGCTAATGGACACTTTACATCGCTGCTCGATATCTCGGGTCTTGACCAGTCTACAGTGCTTCCCTGCCATCAAGTACGTGGACTCAGTTTGGCGCCCTTGCAGCGTTTGCACTGATCGCGTTCAGCTTCTTCAGGATTGATAAAGTGTCACAACGTCGCGCTGACGATGACCTACCAATATACGGGCTTGATCAAAACACAAGCTAGATGGAAAGATAGCGGTCGCTCAAGGGCCGGAAATCTGCTTACTGGCCGTTGCCGTAGTTCGACTGGGCAGGCCTCCAGCACTCATACGCACACTCAACCGTTCTAAAGCAGAGTGTCTACTGAAATGAACGAAGCGTCTATCTAGCGCACGACATACCTATGGACACTCCTTCATTCGAAAGCAGAGATATCCTGACGGACTCAGAGAGTCGTAGAGTGCTTATGAGACACGTAAAGGGCAAGTCTATGCGCTTATATCATCGTATTGCCATTGAGATGAGTCTTCAGAACGCGGCAGACACGACTGGAGAGGCTCAAAAGTCGTCTGGAACTCCGCCAATTGCCCGATTCGGTAAAATCATCCTCGGCGCGAAATCCTTATCGAAGTGGCTTATCGGGCACGCGTCGAGCTCTCGGAAACGACCATCATATGCGACAACGGCGGGGCAGCAATAAATACATGCAGTAGAGCTCTGGACGTTTGTATAGGTATGTAGGTGATGTAAGTACAACACCACGGTCGGTCTCGTGTATTCTTTCGTCTCGATCCATACCACACAGGCCGAACCCAGACAGAATCGAGACCATGGTCCTCGAACGCCTTCAGCAGATGGCCTCTCATCTGACCGGCCAGGTCGCACAACACCACCCATTCGATCCATTGAGCACTGATGAGATTGCTGCAGCTGTCGCGATTGTCCGCAAGGAGCATGCAGACCTCTTTTTCAACGCCGTAACGTTATGGGAACCACGGAAAGAGGACATGCTGAAATGGCAGTCGTCGCCCGACACTGCACCAAAGCCCCGTCGAGTAGCGGATGTCGTAGCTATTGGTCGAGGCAGCAAAGTGTACGATGGCCTTGTCGATCTCAACGAAGGCAGAATCGTGCAGTGGGAACTCACAGAGGGCGTACAACCGCTCATCACAATGGAAGACCTCCAGATTGTAGAGTCCGTCGTGAGAAAGGACGCCAAAGTCATCGAGCAATGCGGCATCCTAGGCATCCCAGAATCAGACATGCACAAAGTCTACTGCGACCCATGGACCATCGGGTTCGACGAGCGTTTCGGCTCTGGTGTCCGACTCCAGCAAGCACTAATGTACTACCGTCCCCACCCAGACGACTGCCAGTACACATACCCCCTCGACTTCTGCCCCATCTACAACAGCGACACCCAAGAGATCGTCCACATCGACATTCCCAAAGTGCGTCGACAACTCAACCAAGCACCACCAATCAACTACCACGCCGAAGCCATCGAAAAGGAGGGCGGTTTCCGCAAAGACATAAAGCCAATCAACATCACCCAACCTGAAGGTGTCTCCTTCTCAATCGACGGCCGCACGCTCAAATGGCAGAACTGGAGCGTCCACATCGGCTTCAACTACCGCGAGGGCATTGTTTTGTCCAACATAACTTTCAACGACAAAGGCAATGTACGCCCGGTCTTCTGGCGGATGTCCCTAGCAGAAATGGTCGTCCCGTACGGCAACCCCGAACGACCTCACCAACGCAAACATGCCTTCGATCTAGGCGAGTACGGCGGCGGCTACATGACCAACTCCCTCGCCCTCGGCTGCGACTGCAAGGGAGCGATCCACTACATGGACGCCGCCTTCGTCAACCGCGCCGGCGACCCCCAAACGATCAAAAACGCCATCTGCATCCACGAAGAGGACGCCGGGATCCTCTTCAAACACACCGACTTCCGCGACGAGTCCTGCACCGTCACCCGCGCCCGCAAACTCCTCATCTCCCACGTCTTCACCGCCGCCAACTACGAATACTGCGTCTACTGGATCCTGCACCAAGACGGCACGATCCAGCTCGAGATCAAACTGACGGGCATCCTAAACACCTACGCCATGTACCCCGGCGAATCCGCCGCGCCGTGGGGGACGGAAGTCTACCCCGGCGTCAACGCTCACAACCACCAACACTTGTTCTGTCTCCGCGTGGACCCCAACATCGACGGCCAAGCCAATACGATCTTCCAAGTCGATGCCGTAGCTGGGGAAGCACCCGTCGGCAGCGAGGAGAATTTCTACGGGAATGCTTTTTATGCTAAGAAGACGAAGTTGGATACCATGGCTACGGGGATGAGTGATTACGATGGGAGTACGAGTCGGACGTGGGAGATGGCCAACACGAATAAATTGAATCCGTATAGCAAGAAGCCTGTCTCGTATAAGCTGGTGAGTAGGGAAGTACCTCCGCTGCTGCCGAAGGAAGGGTCGCTGGTGTGGAAACGGGCGGGGTTCGCTAGGCATGCCGTGCATGTCACTAAGTGTAAGTCCACAGCCATCCTGCACCTGGTGGCTATCCACACCCGCACACACACACGCCACTAACAACCCTTGCAGACGACGACGAACAACTCCACCCCGCCGGCCGCCACGTCCCCCAAACCTCCGGCGAACCCTCGGCGGGCCTCCCAGCCTGGATCGCCGCCAACCCCACCGCCAGCCTCGACAACACCGACGTCGTCCTCTGGCACACCTTCGGGCTAACCCATTTCCCCTCCCCCGAGGACTACCCCGTCATGCCCGCCGAGCCCATGACGGTCCTGCTGCGCCCCCGCAACTTCTTCACGCAGAATCCCTGCATGGATGTCCCGCCCAGTTACTCTAGTACGCCAAGTCAGATTGCAGAGGGCAAGACGGGGATTAGGGGGATAGTGGATAATTTGAGTCGGTTGGCTTTTGGGGGGAAGGTCGGGGAGAAGGGGGGGAGTGGGGATTGTGGATGTAATTGAGCATTTCGTTGCTGTTGATGACGGTTTACAGGTTTGATTGTACAAGCAGGAGTGTGCTCTTTCTTGATTCACTAGCCAAAGGAGAATATGACGTTCGATCATGTCCATCTTTCAGTCCTTGTCTTGCAAGAAGTCCACCACAGCTGCCATCACATTAGCACATCAACCTCTTCAAGAAAATCACAATCAGTCACATCGATCGTACTCACCTCTCCTAAAGTCCTCCGGCTTCTCACTAATAACCCAGTGCCCACTCTCCACATCCCTCACCTCGAATTTAGGAAAGAACCGCCCAATAATCGGCAACATCTCATCTGCCACATAATGGCTCTTCGTGCCCCTCACAAACAACGTCGGGCCCTCGAACCGCGCATCCTCTGGGTCTTTGAAAGGGAAATCAGCCATCTTGTCCATTGCAGCCGCGAGCGTCTTGATAGGGATCCGCCATTTCTGGGTCCCAGTCTCGGGATCACGGACGAGATTTGTGAGGAGGAATTGTCGGATCGGGAGCGCGTCTTCGTAGTCGGCGAGGATCTTGTCGGCGTCGGATTGCCGGGTTATGTTTGGGGTGTCGGCGATGCGGCGCATACCCTGGATGTACTTTCCGAAGTCGGATTTGAGAGCTGCGTCTATGGGGGCGTTGTCGACGGGGATGAGGTTGGAGATGGGGACGCGACGGCGGAGGGCGATTGTCATGGCGGTTTTGGCGCCCATGGAGTGGCCTATTAGGGTTGTGTTCTTTAGATTGTTCTGCTGGAGGAAGGCTTCGACGTCCTCGGCCATGGCGGTGTAGTCGTGTCTGGGGTCGTGCGAGGAGTCGCCATGGTTCCGTAGGTCGATGGCGTAGACGGGACGGTTCAGCTCGCGGGCAAAGACTCTGGACGGTCGTATTAGTGGGCGGTGGTGAGGTTGGAGAGGGGATATGGTATGGGAGCGTACTTACTCATGCTCCTGTTGTTCTTCTTGCTCCCGAACAAGCCGTGCATGAAGATGATAGGAGGAGCATTGTGACGGGTATGTGAGTGCTGGGGAGGGTCATGGAGGTCGTAGGCGATTGTGATGCCGTTGGGTAGTTGGGTGGTGGAGAATGCGCGAGCAATGTTGGGCAAGCATGCCGCTCTTTGTGAGATGATCAAGGCATGATTCGCGCAAGATGTCACTCTCCGCGTGAACATGATCTATGCAGGCCTTTGCTGAGCAGACATTATTATTGAAATATCAACATTGAATCACGGAGAAGCTCGTACTGTAGGGCTGATCGCAAGCCCCAAAATCGTCTCACAGTCCAAGCTTCGCAGCACAATCTACGTCACACACCTTCATGCTACCCAGACTCTTCTTACGCAGCTTCAGAGTCCAACAACCCATACTCCACTCAACCAGACGCTATACACACCTTCTCCCTCTCAAAATGCCAGCAATGCTCCGCACCGACCCCAACATCATCATCACAGGCACGCCAGGCGTGGGCAAAACAACCCACTGCCAACAACTCGCCTCCTCCACGGGCCTCCACCACCTCGACATAAACGACGTGGTCAAAAAACACAACATCGGCGAAAGCAGCACCGACCCGGAAGACCCTAACACCAAAATCGTCGATGAAGACCGCCTCCTCGACTGCATAGAAAACGACCTAGAAGAAGGCGGCCAAATCATCGACTGGCACGCCTGCGACCTCTTCCCACCTAGTCTCATCGACCTGGTCTGCGTGATCCGGTGCGATAACCAGGTTCTGTATGATCGGTTGAAGAAGAGGGGGTATGGGGAGAAGAAGCTGCAGGAGAATATGGATTGTGAGATCATGGAGGTGTTGCTGCAGGAGGCGCGGGATGCGTATCCGGAGGAGCAGGTGGTGGAGTTGAGGAGTGAGGGGACCGGGGATGTGGATGGGAATGTGGAGAGGATTGAGGGGTGGATCAAGAATTGGAGGAAGGATCATGGGAAGGAGGGTGAGGTTGAGGCGCAAGGTGGAAAAGGTAGTGCGAAGGATGAGGATAATCCCATGTTCTTGCACGGTTAAGTGAGCGCTAAAAGGGACGAAGTGCAGCCATGGAAGCCAAGTCTACACCTCGTGCTTCAACCATTCCGTTAGCTTCGCCAACGCCCGACCCCGATGCGAAATCTTATTCTTCTGCTCCTTCGCCATCTCCGCATACGTCTGGCCCTCGTACTCAAAACATGCATCCCAGCCTGCAGAGTCGTCAGTCTTTGATGCACTGCAAGCTCGAGTCGGTCATCAAATGACAATGACATACCGAAATCAGTCGGTCCTCGCGCAGCCACGATTTTACCCTACGAGTGCGTCAGCTTCTATGGCTCCCGGACGTGCAGGAGGCCTGGGGGCCACGAGGTTGACTGACATCAGTCCGACCCTGGAAAATAATAGGTTCATGGCCCGGACCCTCGCAGTACGCGAATGTGCAAACGGCCTGAGCGGACTTGTCGTCGAAGCCGGCGAGAAGTCTATGGAACTGCTGCACCCCCAGTGCCTTCAGGAACCATTTCCTGCGTGAGATCATTAGCCAGAACACTTTTGAGTCGTATAGGAAGAGGAGACGTGGTTGGCGGAGAGAGGGAGGGCAGTTAGATAGCATAGTCTAGCGAAAAGGACATACACATAAGGCCCAGGCAACTCATCAAAGGCGTTGAAGCAGAGGCATGTATCCTCCACCAGCACTGGCCCTTGAACCTATTCCCCCTCATAGAACAGATCAGCACCTCCCTCCCACATCCTTCCATCCTGATTAGGGCTTGTACATACCACCTCAGCAGCCCTCCTCGCCTTATCATTCGAAATCTCCTCAATCGTGCCTTGTAATTCCGGTAAATCAATACTCTGTGACTGCAGCTTGACAGGGGTGGAGGAGAGAATGACTTGGACTTCGGCGAGTTTGTTCTTGTTGCCTGTGATGAAGTTGAGTTCTTTGGGCGCCATTGTGGGACGCTTAATGTGACAAGGTGCTGTCTCGAGAGTATAGTCAATTCGGTAATCAAAGGTTGTGATGTATCCAGAGTTTTATAGAAGTGGCAATGACATGAGGTGACAGGACGAAGTCGACTTTCTGGAGATGGACGTCACTGATGAGATGCTCAGATTTGGAGGAGTACATGCGGTGTCTCGAAGGAGGTCTCACTGACAGTATGACTCGACTGTACACCTAATTCCACTATGGCGAGTTTCAATAAACACAGGCACATGGAGGCCACATGCAAGACATGATTGAAGGTAAGTGCTTTCAAACGTTTTTGCAAGCTTATGACTATGAAGAGCAATGCAGCGCCCGTGACGTTGCGGCTATATGTAGCACCGTAACAACGCCTCCATGCCGCAATCATAACCCTCTGCTGCTGACTATACTTCGAGCCATGATCACCGCCCTTATTCTCATACGGCCCGCTTACACGCTCTCCAATGGCGCCGGCTCCTTGAAGTCCTTGTTGTCGACCTTCTGGCCAGCATCATCGGTAGACGACTCGCCGTGGAGCGAGAGCAAGTTGCCGAGATCGAACTTGGGCTGCTTGAGGAGCTTGACTTTGCGGACGTGGACCTGTTATATCATATTAGCTTACGATGGTATATCTGTGTATAGATTGGTGGTGGAACATACGTTCTGAAGTGGGTAGATACCCTGTGTACTCTTCTCAATCTCACGCCCAATGACCTCGGGAATGAGCTTCGTAGTCAACTGGCTCAGTGTGCACGCCGACGCCTCCCGGGACATGATATCCGTCATCTTCTTCCTGATCTGCCTGATCTGCGAGCTGCGCGCATAGGTGGTCTTCTTGATCTGATTCGGCCGTCGCTTGGTGAAGGCGATGCAGAAAAGACGGAGGAGGTAATCATCCGTCGTCTTGACCACGACGTTGGCCTCGATCAGGGACTGCCATTTGCGGACCAGCGAACGGAGTTTGTCCGAGGTGAAGTCGAGGCCGTGGAAGTTGGTCAGACAGTTCTTGCCTTGGACTTCGTCGATGCGGAGCTTGACTTTGCGGAAGGCGTGGTCCTCGTCTTTCTGGAGGTCGGCGAGGGAGACTTCGAAGATACGGCCTTTGAGGCGGTCGTTGGCGTTGATGAGACCGGTTGTGCGGTTCACGAGGGTCTTGCCGACACTGTGGGTAGCTCTGTTAGTATACAGGTATCCCTACTGCCTCTCTTCTGCTTCTGCTGCAAAACGTACTCGCGGATGTTGAAGGTGGAGGGCGCCTTGAGCGAGAACCAGTCTTTGCGCGCGAATGGATCCGTCCTCTTCTTCAAGCCCTTCTTGCCCTTTGACAACCGCTTGTTCTTTCCTACCGCCATGATTGCGTATGTGTGTAGGAGAGGTAGACGATTGTGGTGATGGCGGCAATGTCGTGTGTTCAAGCGCCCGCTTCTGCGAATTCGTTAGCGCAGATTTGGAGTTTCCTCACAGGTGCGGTCTTGGCAGTAGCTGAGAGATATGATGGCCTCAGGCATTCAAATTTATGAAGCAACCTCAGAATCTCCATCTTGCATCACAACAGCCACGCCTCTATATCGCTCGTGTTGTACAAACCCGCTAATTGAGTTACGGTGTTCATGACTGGCGATCACCCCTACTGATGGCTACAACACAACATACGACTTGGCTTGAAAGACATCACGTAGTCTATGCACTCTCACTTCCACCGCTTTCATTACCTGCAGCAATTCGGGCTTCATATCGGGTGCTACAATACGAACTGCCAGACATTACCACATTCCCATCAATCGGTCCGACCCAAACACTCTCCACGTCTTTACTTCCCGGCGACATGATCTTTCTTGCCACCATGGCGTACTCTCCACACTACCAAGGCTAGGCGCCATGACCCGTACCGTGGCAGCGCCTGGGCATACCACAACAGCCCCTCCACCTCTGTTCAAAGCCTCGATCGCCATGCCGCCGAAGAAGCGGCTGGAGCCTCTTGGGCTCGGAAGTTTAGCTTTATGTTGACGTGAGCTCGCGAGCCACATGATCGTGCATTTCGCAGAGCACAGACGCCAAGATAAACTCCAGACTCTTCTTGAACCGTGTTACCACATCTCCACGGCCTTGGTATGGAGATTCACTCGCGTGGCTATGCCAGTATAGCATTCGACACGCTTGTATAAGTAGGTAGGCGCAGTACCTTATCATGACGTTTTATTCCTCCTTCACTCCGTAGGACACCTTGATTTAACTACAGCACAGAATCACCGCAATCATGGGTCTCGCTTTGAAGAAGCCCGACGATGTCGCAGGCGCCGCATGGCCCGCCATCATGATCGGCCTCTTCGTGGCCTTCGGAGGTGTGCTCTTCGGCTACGACACAGGCACAATCGGAGGCATCCTGGGCATGGAATACTGGCAAACACAATTCGCCACAAACGGCCGCGACTCGATCACCCCAGCCGAAGAGTCCCTCATCGTGTCCATCCTGTCTGCCGGCACCTTCTTCGGCGCTCTGCTCGCCGCGCCTGTGGCAGACAACCTTGGCAGAAAAATGGGGCTGATACTGTCTTGCGGTATCGTCTTCAATTTGGGGGTTATTCTGCAGACAGCTTCGACTGCGCAGCCCATGTTTATCGCTGGTCGCTTCTTCGCGGGTCTGGGTGTAGGTCTCGTCTCTGCTATGATCCCGCTTTATCAGAGCGAGACTGCGCCTAAGTGGATCCGCGGTACTATTGTAGGATCATATCAGCTGGCCATCACCATCGTAAGTACTCAATGAAATCTTTTCTTTGGGATGGATGAAGCTGACAGATGGACACAGGGTCTCTTCCTCGCAGCATGCGTGAACTACGGTACCCAGAATCGCCTCGACAGTGGCTCTTACCGCATCCCCGTTGCCGTGCAGTTCGCGTGGTCCCTGATTATCGTCTTCGGCATGCTTGTGCTCCCGGAAACTCCCAGATTCCTAATAAAGCAAGACAAGCACGAGAAAGCTGCCAAGGCGCTTTCCACACTTCGCCGCCTCGATGTTGACCACCCCTCTCTCGTTGAAGAGTTGTCCGAGATCACCGCCAACCATAGGTATGAGGCTAGCCTGTCTAAGGCATCGTACCTGGACTGCTTCAAGGGTACAGTTGGGAAACGACTTTTGACTGGATGCTTGCTGCAAGGACTTCAGCAGCTGACTGGTGTGGTATGTTGTGCCTCCATACTATCGAGACTTGTACAGTGCTGACTTCGAGCAGAACTTCATCTTTTACTACGGTACCGCCTACTTTCAGCGAGCCGGCTTCAACAACCCTTTCATCATCTCTGTAATCACGAAGTGAGCTTTTCGTACAGATCCGTCTTATGGACAATGCTGACTATGAACAGCTCCGTCAACGTCATCTCTACATTCCCTGGTCTCTACCTTGTCGAAAAGATGGGTCGCCGGAATCTCCTCCTCATGGGTGCCATCGGTATGGCTATCTGCCAGTTCATCGTCGCCATCACGGGTACTGTAGCAGGCACCACCGACCTCGCGGCTCAACGGGTCGCTATCGCATTCGTCTGCATCTATATCTTCTTCTTCGCCAGTTCATGGGGTCCTGTTGCTTGGGTGGTCACGGGAGAGCTCTTCCCGCTCAAAGTTCGAGGTGAGTCTCCATGTGCTCGAGTGATTCATGATACATGCTGATTCGCCATAGCAAAATGTCTGTCTATGACCACCGCCACCAACTGGTTGTTGAACTTCGCAATCGCCTACGCAACACCATATATGGTCAACGACGGCGGTGCAGGCTACGCAAATCTCGGCTCGCGAGTTTTCTTCGTCTGGGGCTCGTTCTGCTTCATCTGTATCTTCTTCGTGTGGATGCTCATCTACGAGACCAAAGTAAGGAGACGCAGACAAGCGATAAGTAGTAAATGGAACATGACTAACGCTTTCCCAGGGTTTGGCTCTCGAGCAAGTCGACGAACTTTACGCCGTGATCAGCCAGGCATGGAAGAGCAAGACTTTCACGCCTACTATCAGCTTCACCGAGGTTGGTGAGAAGGGTGAGGATGGTAGGTCGATGAGCATTACCGATGTTGTGGATAGGAAGGCTAGCACTGGTCATGTGGATCAGTCTTACGATGGAGGGCGTGCGATGTAAGCTTGGTCTCGATCGGTGATCGTTGCTGAGCCATATGGATCCATCCAGGGTTAGAGAAGTGCAATACTCTCGCGATAGGTACTGAGCTTTTATTGCCGAAGTCAATTTGTAGGCCAAAGCTCTCGTATATCTCTGAAGCACACTGTCGGTTCACCGTTCCAGGAATTGGATAAGCAAGAGACGACCAACAAGACGAGTAGGATATGGACCTGGCAATTGGACGATGAATCTTGGCCAGCGGGTTGGTGTAATGTTCTGCGCAGAGGCTGAATGAGAGTATATGCATTGTGTGCTACCTCTAGCCAGAATACCATGATCTCTCCCTACATCTGTTGAGAAGTATGTACCGCTAGAGTGCAATGGCTCGCGAAGAAGCTTCATGCAGGATGACGTACAAATGCCGAGGCGACTGATTTCGTAGCAACTTCGTGCCACTTTGACAAACAACGAAGACTAGCATATTTCTCACAACACTCATGTATATGGTCCTTTGATAAATCTTTCCTGAGCGCACTTTAGCGTCTTTCTGGAACGCTCCTCCGCTAAGATGTTACCCTACATCAACGGACCCTTTGATTATGTGTCGAATCTCCTTGGAGCCTCTAGAGATGAGGTCAAGCTGCTCTCACTCTTCCTAATTTCGTACCCATTGGCCGGCGTACTCAAGCGCCTACCAGACAGCAAACCCTGGCTCAAGAATGTCTTCATCATCGCGGTCGCCCTCTTCTACCTGGTCGGGCTCTTTGATCTCTGGTCTGGCCTGCTCTTAGTTGTGTTCGATGCCGTCGGGACATACGCTATTGCCAAATACGTTCAAGGACCATACATGCCATGGATCGGCTTCGTGTTCTTGATGGGTCACATGTCCATCAGTCATGTCTACAGGCAAATGACGGGGTCGCCGAGTCGTGTTGATATTACGGGGGCGCAGATGGTCATGGTTATGAAGCTCTCGGCTTTCTGCTGGAATGTCTGGGACGGGAAACAGAAGCCTGCGGATCTCACGGATGAACAAAAGGATAGAATGCTGACCGAACTTCCTGCACCGCTGGACTATGCTGGCTTTGTTGCTTTCTTCCCATCTCTTATGATCGGGCCAGCTTTCGATTTCGTGGACTACCATCGTTGGCTGAACACTAGTATGTTCGATCTCCCACCAGGCACTGATCCCCTGAAAGCTCCACCAACTCGCAAGAAACGCAAGATCCCTAGAAGTGCTACACCTGCAATGTGGAAGATGGCGCAAGGAATAATATGGATCGTCGTCTTCCTCCAATGCCAGAACTATTTCAGCTCTGACATGGTACTGGGGCCACGTTACGAGTCTCTGAATCTAGGCTGGCGGATTTTCTACCTCCACATGATGAGTTTCGCCACTCGCATGAAATATTATGGCGTATGGAATCTCACAGATGGAGCCTGTACATTAGCAGGCATAGGATACAAAGGTCTGGATCCCAAGACCGGCAAACCAAATTGGGATCGTCTGATCAATGTCAAGCCTGCCGGTGTAGAGCTCGCGCAGAATACGCATGCTTACCTAGGGAACTGGAATCTGAACACGAACCACTGGCTCAGGAATTACATGTACCTACGTGTAACCCCAAAGGGCAAGAAGCCAGGATTTCGAGCGAGCATGGCTACGTTTGTGACTAGCGCTTTCTGGCATGGCTTTCAACCTGGGTACTACTTGACATTCGTGCTGGCGAGCTTTGTCCAGAACGTGGCGAAGAGTAAGTGTGCACAATATCACTCTCGCACACGAGTTGAGCTGACAAGATCCATTAGACTCACGACGCCTCCTCCGCCCCTTCTTCTTGACTCCTGACGGAAAGCCTCTACCTCGAAAACGCTATTACGATGTCTTCACCTGGTTCGTCACACAGTTGACCTTCTCCTTCGTCACGGCACCTTTCCTTCTGTTGTCCATCCACGACAGTCTTGCCGTCTGGTCAAGAGTCTACTTCTACGTTCCCATCGGAGTAGCACTGTGCTCTGCTTTCCTCGCCTCGCCCGGCAAGGCCTGGCTGCAAAAGAAAGTCAAGGAGCGTACCGGTGCCGCAGGCAAGCCGAAGTTGGCTAGGACAGAGAGCACCGAGTCGATGCAGGGTGCGACTCTTGGTGTGCCTAGTGAGCCTGGTAGGGAGTTCGATGAGATGGTTGATGAGATCATGGTTGAGGTTAAGCACCGGAGAGGTAATAAGCCGGGGCCAGAGGGTGGAGATTTGAGGAAGGCGGTCGAGGATACTTTGCACAAGCAGACTGAAGGCATGCGGAAGGTGCAGTGAGTATGCAAGGGACAAAAGTCAACGATTGGTATCGGTCCACAACGTGTCACAGATTCCTGCCTACTCATGTCCCTGTGGTCGCATAAGAAGGGTCCAAGAAACCCTGCTGCAGCTCCTCTGGTCCGAAAAAGTTCTCAAAAGTCCACGCCTCGATCTCCTCAAGATCAAACATTGGCAGCGCATCCTCCAAACCGTCGACTACTACCCCACCGCCACTAGCACCAACAGGTGGCATATATTCCAGCACACCTTGAGACTCCTTACCGGTTACACCGGTACCAAGTTTAGTAGGCGCATCCTCCTGGCTAGCCATAATTTTGTAGTATGGCCTAGTAATCTTATCAACAGCTTCTTGCATGTATACTGCTCGTTGGGACGGATCTTTCTTGGACTTCCAGAACCCGTGGGCTGCTAGAGCAACCCAGAGTTGGCGTTGTTCTCGGCCGAATCGGATAACCTTTTCTGTCAGTAGTTGGATGGCTTCTTGCATCACCCTGTCCGCATGATGCTCGATGATTTGGCCGATTGCACTATGTGCTTGGATATCGGTGGAAGTGGCTACATGGCAGATTGAGAGTGCGGCTCGTAGGTGATGACTGCACATTAGCTGGAGTGCATGTGAGCCTCCATCGCTAACGCTGCGTAGTGTGTCGATGATGCGGGTCGCATTGTCAACCAGAATCATACGAGAAAAGCTGCGTTCGACCACATTCTCTGACTGTCGAAGCTGGCGGCCGTGTAATTCTAGTAGGTATTGGCGAAGGTTAAGAGACAGGAGTGCTTTTGGAATCTCGGCTGATTTGCCTAGCCAGTCTGGTATGGCTGATAGCTGTGCTTCAATCTCTTCAGTGTAATGCTTCACGTCATCGAAAGAAAGGCTTTGCCTGATATTGTTCAAAGTCGTGTTCAGTCCGTGCCGCAGCATTATGGAGTCGCTCGCGAGGGATAGATAGGAAGCTGATGTGAAGTCTGAGGCCGGTAGTTTGCGAGGCAGGTGCTCACTTTCCGGCCTCAAGTCATCGTCGTCGATGTTGCTGGGTGGTGTTGTGTCAGCTTGAAGTGGCCATTGTCCAGCAAGCATGCCGCGATCAAAGGAAGTCTGAAGGTCAAATTCAATGAGCGCAGCCCAGATTCGTCGCCTCAGCTCTTTGTCGAGCGCCGAAGTAGGCTTACGAATCAGGTCTGGATTCCGGTGCAGTCCTGCACCCATGCAGAATCGCAGAAGTGTACCTGCATCGGTCCAGGTACGTTTGAACTTCCAGGCAGAAACAGACTTAGCGAGCAACAATAGGAAGCGAATCTGGAAATCGGCAGCCTTTACATGTTTCTGGCTTTGTGTCTGTAGCCAATCATCGCATGCTTGTATGCATGTAACAGCTTTCTCGCGCGCGGTGGAACTGTTGGCGGTGTACAGCCACGGTTGTTGTGGTGATAGACATTGCGCTGCTGCTGTAATGAGCAGTACGATAGCCACAAAATGTGCTGGGGCGTTAGTAGGGTCTGTCCACAACTCCTCATATTGTCTCCAGAACGATGGAAGATGGAGGATGTGATAGATGTGGCCGTAGCTGTCGAAGTATAGGCGTAAGAGCTGATCGGTATCACTTCTAGGTGGTACTAAGGCCTTCAAAGCATCTTCACTAGTCTGACGAGAACTCGAGCCCGCATATTCCGTTCGGTCCTCAAGCGCATGCATATCCTGACGTATACGAGCAAGAGCTGGAAACTTCTCAAATGCTTCTCGCGTGAACAAATTGAGCTCAGGTATCAGCGCGATAAGCGATCCTGTATGCGTGATACCGTGAAAATGTGTCTTGAAAGACCCACCTCGAAGCATCATCGTCTCACGATCGACTACATTTCCTGCGGCCTGGTCGCCACGG
Organism: Recurvomyces mirabilis; assembly: GCF_035927965.1. Taxonomy (NCBI): domain Eukaryota; kingdom Fungi; phylum Ascomycota; class Dothideomycetes; order Mycosphaerellales; family Teratosphaeriaceae; genus Recurvomyces; species Recurvomyces mirabilis. The sequence goes on along the minus strand of NW_027041950.1, from coordinate 209,465 downwards.
CCCATGACTGACTCCGGCGTCAGAGGTAATTTTGTAGCTCGCATCCGCTGCAAGGAATCTAGTGACTGCGTATAGCCTGTCTGGGCAAGAGCAGCTTCAAGTTGCTTGATGCGTTTCTCCTGGAACTCTAGACGTGCCAGAGCATCGCTAGAGGCTACTGTTGAGGGGGCCTGAGGTGGCCTACTGAGATGAGAGTCGAAGGGGCCATTGTTCGGTCCGGCATCGATCGATCCCTCACCAGGCTCGTCAAGATAAAGACAGTTTGATGCTTGCCCGGCTTTCGTACATCTGCCACAGGCAGGCATGACACGATCACATTGCAGCTTGCGTCGCCGGCAGTCGTAGCATGACAAGACTTTTCGTCGTCGTTTGCGGTCGCCGCCAGATGCCGTGTCTGGCGAGCGTGGGCGTGTGGTTGACATTGCGTTTGGCGATACGATGATTTGACGTCTTGTAGAGCTCTCGTGCCGGTCCTGTCGTCGGGACCAGTACCCTATCGATCCGAGTAAGAACCCTGCATGGACTGTGATGCCGGGGTCGGCATTGAGGCATGTCAACCTGTACACGCTCGAAGTGTCGTTGATTCAGAAGAGAAGTAGTGAATGTGGCCAAATCCGAGCAGCTCGGCCGACATAACCGTGCCAACTGACAGACCGGCAGGACCTCGGGCAGAACAAAAGAAGCAATATAGGTTAATACAAGTTCTTCTCCATGATTAATCAGCATGGCGCCGGTAGTTTAAGGGTAGAATTCGAGCTTCCCATCGGATGTCTCTGCTCGAGGACCGAGTTCGAGTCTCGGCCGGCGCACACCGTATACTCTGCTTTTTTGGCATTTCCAAGACTGTAATGCGAAGGCTAGCTAATAGATGTTCTTTTCCCGCATACCTCTCGCCCATCTTCTCCCTCCGTCGATCCATTGGCGACATATGAGGCACCTAGCCTTTCTTCCTCTGGAAACGAGATTGTGTGGAAGCAAACTCTGGCAAAGAGCAGCAATGGGTACAATCCTGATCATCTCCTCGCTTATTGGGACGATTTATGTCCACAAAACCAGGTTTTGCTCAAGCCGTACAGTCAGGGTAAGTGTGACATTCTGATATATCCAAGGATCTGCAAATACGAAGAGTCCAAGCCACGGGAAACTAACACCAGGCGCCTACGCTTTGTAAAATCATTCAACAAAAGCCACACATACTCAAAGCCATCAGGCCAAATGCACTTCTTCACCCCAATCCACCCCACGCCCCTCGTATCCGTCTCGCAAGCTGAATATCCTTCTGCATAATCGTCACCCGCTTCGCATGGATGGCACACAGATTCGTATCCTCGAAAAGGTGTATTAGGAAGGCCTCTGCAGCTTCTTGTAGTGCTTGTATCGCCTGCGACTGCCACCGGGTGACTTCCGAGCTCACGGGTGCCATGTTTAACGATATCTCTCGGACCTACGTGTTGTTAGCAATCCCGGCTCGCTTCCAATCGCAAGATCATTCAGACTCACCAGTCGCGAGAAGGGCAGCTTGGCCATGAGCAACTCAGTACTCCTCTGATATTTCCTGATTTCCCGTAGTGCGACTGTGCCTGGTTTATATCGCGGCTTCTTGCGTCCTGGACTGACTGCTGTTGATGCACCGCTTCGTCTAGGCGCTTTCCCTCCCAGACTATTCCGTCCACCACTCAGTCTACTGCCCGGTGCTCGTTTTCCGCCCATGCTTGGCCGTCCTCCTCGACGCGCTGTGCCGGATACTTGTGTTCGCGCCATGGTTGTACTCCTGCTCTAGGGTTGACTTGTAGACCCAAGCTTAGATGCCTTCCAAAGCGCTCTCTTGAATCTCTAAGACTGCATTCGCACGTGAATGGTCGTAGTGGTGAATGGGATCGCGATCGTGACCGGAAATGCTCGTGTGCTGGTCGCGTGGGCGGTAGAATCTGTCGTGAAAGACCACCGATCTTCGGAGCGGGATACCAACGGCGTAGCCCTTCGTCAAGTCTGTGATACTCGCTGTCGTATCGCGACTCGTCTGTTGATGCATGGTAAACATCGACACGGGCGATCCCGCTGCACCCCACAAAAGCGACTGCCCGATTGAGCCGCAGGGTCTGGACTAGTTCTAGCGTGACGTGATTGCACATGGCCGGCCGGCTGATTAGATACAGCTGGCAACGACTTGACTTTAAGGGCAACATCTACTTCACCGAACACTCAATTCTCGCTAACCTCGAACACTTCGGATACCGATTTCAAATATACGTTACATCCTTTACAGCACCTGGGACAACAACAGCAAGATGGCGGCCATGCTTGGTGGGGGCGGCGAAGGGATGCCGCTCGAACAATGGTGTAAGCAGTATCCCATCTGCGAGGCACAAACAAGGCACGATACTAATATAACGTCTACAGTCTTCGAGATGCCAATAGTCACACGAGTCTGGACAACTGCCACCGTCATCACCGGCGTCCTCGTCCAATGCCAGATCCTCACACCCTTCCAACTCTTTTACAGCTTCCGAGCCGTCTTCAATAAGCAGCAGGTATGTCGCAGCAACCTACCAATACAACACCACATACTGATATATCTGCACAGTACTGGCGCCTCCTCTCCACCTTCATCTACTTCGGCCCGCTCTCCCTTAATCTCCTCTTCCACATCTTCTTCATCCAACGTTACGCCCGCATGCTCGAAGAATCCGCCGCCAGCGTCGCCCACTTCGCCTGGCTCATGGCCTATGCCATCATATCTCTCCTCACAATCGCTCCTTTGTCCAACCAAGCCTTCCTCGGCACAACCCTCAGCTCCACATTAGTGTATATCTGGAGTAGACGGAATCCGGACACAAGACTCAGCTTCCTCGGTCTGTTGACCTTCAAGGCGCCGTGGTTGCCGTGGGTGTTGATCGCTTTCAATGTTGTGCTGCATGGACACTGGCCGAAGGATGAGTTATGTGGGATTGTGGTTGGGCATGGTGAGCATATGATTGCGAGTGACGTTGGAGGTATGTTACTAACATGTTTAGTGTGGTACTTCTTCAACGACATCTACCCGTCGACGCACAACGGCCACAGGCCACTCGACCCGCCCCAGTGGTGGATCAGGTTGTTCGAGCGTGGAGCGCTGGCTGCACCTGTAGACACAGATATTCACGCCGCAGGTCTCAACAGAGACATAGCAGCTCCTGCGGTAGCAGATGTGAGATAGTGAACGAAGATAGAGTTTCTCAATGACCAGCCTATTGCATGCATTCCGTGGTCAAGCGCCGAATAACGTTGCTGACCAACAGATGCTAATGTCATAGGTAATCAAGCTTTAGCATACATGCAAAGCCTCCATCACACAAAGCAATCATAACAGTGCGAAAAGGTGGTTCTTGAGCTTGTCAGCACATTCGCCTGATCACAGCTACTGAGTTGCGCCAAGACCCACTACAACAAAGCCTATAAAATCTTCGGACTACCGCCACCCATTCCGACTTCCAAGCACCCGGCGGCCTCGTCCTATAATACGCGTTGCAGTGCGTTGGACGGGACCCAGCTGGCAGTGGCATGCGATGACCGGTCCGGCTGATTCTGGTTGTCTACTTCACAACGACACGACCACATAGTCTCTTCTCCTCCAATCATCTCGATGCCGAAACCCGGCAGGCTTTGCGTCTGCTTGTGGTATTGGCTCGGGGCCAGAAGAAGAGAGACCTTGTGTGGTTGTTGTCGCCATCGTGGACACAGGCGGTCAATTTATGGTCTGGCTCGACCTGAAGATGGCAAAAGGGGTCCCATTCAGCATAAAGCTAACCGGGAGGAGTGTATGGAATGTCGCCCTCTGAGGTTCCAGAGACAGCATGGGGAAGCTGTTCCGGTTTCAATCTGCAGAGGGCTTTCAATCTTGGGCTCAGGCAGATGGCCGGACATGCATTGATTAAGCAGTCCGGGGGCATTTCCTATCGTCCAATGGTCGTGCCAGGCCCGTACCTTGTATGGAGGCCTGAGCAAGTCGAAGCCTAATGGCTGTGTCGTGGCGGTGATGATTTGAGCGCTTGCTATGGGAGCATGATGCCGTTTCTGAGCCAGCAGGAGGTGGACTCGATCGCTGATGGGTCTGATTGGACAATGGTAGTGCAGCGTGCAAATGAACGAGGGGAGAAAGGATGTCCGGATGACAGAGACAATGGTGGACGAGTATGTCATGGCAGAACGGAGTGGGTAGCGATGAGAAGGAGAAGGAGTGTGGATTGGAGCACTTTTGTTTACAGACAATGTCTATGATTCCTTCTGAGAGAGCTCGCTGACACCATCTGGAACTTCCAGGTACACTGCGACGTTCCAGGCAGGCGAGATGCTCACCCTCGAGTGGGCACGGCGACGATTGTCATAACTTGACAACAGACCACAGGAACGATCTTGTAGTGGCAGACCTGACGAGTGCGCTCCCGTGCTGCAGATCTCTGTACTCAAAGATAACTACACTTCCCATTGCTTGAGGCCTGGATGCAGCAGAGAAAGGGCAACGGCAAGGTACGAGATGTCCACGCGACGACGGTGTGCACAGTAGGACAATAGACGACAGAATTTACCGTGTCAATCATGGTCAGCCACTTCTGTTGACTACCTTCTTCGTTACCACTCGGTATCAGTAGTACAAAGTGGCGCAAGCTCATGTATTCGTCGCAAGTGCGCCCGCGATGGGACGACTTCCCTCGTCCAATGACTTCGTGAACCAAATATACACTTATAAAGGAATCACACTCAAGTTTCTCTGATTGGAAACCAATGGTCACATGGGCAAAGACAGGTAGGAAAGAAGCGGAAAGACTTGGGAAGCGACTTGGGGTCATCTTGGTGGAAGCATCAATGCTTGTCTCTGCATCTCGGGTAGTCGCATGACAAACGTAAACTGTCTAGATCGTTCCAGCAACCGTCGATCTAGATGTTATATGCACAAATCAATGCTTATGTCCGCAACCCCACCCAATGGCCGCCCTCCTGAGCTTCGCAGGGGTCATCTCTTGCGACACACCGACCAACAACTCGTTGCCCTGTACAGGCTGTACACGCCTCTCCACCAGCGCCGCCCTTTTGTTTTTCGACTGCGTGGCAGCAATAGCATCCAACCACTTCGCCAATCTATATCCAGCCTTGGCAATCTGGATCTCGATTGTGGGCACGGCAGAGTTGTAGTACTTGGGGTAGAGGTCACCGCTCTCTACGGCACTCTGACCCTTCGGCAAGACGGTAGTGCAGACATACGCATTAGCATCCGAGGCCCATGTCATGGCCGTGTCGACCGCGTCGTTGATGTTGAGGCCGGAGACCCAGGAGGATGCTCTAGATTTATAGATGCCGGTCTTGATCTCTGTTGTGAGATTTGTGGCCCAGGTGCGGGCGTCAGAGAGGGCATAGCCACCACGAAGTTGTTCGGGCATGTTGGTGTCCCACTGGAACAATGTCAGTATCTGATGTTGAAATGAATCTCGATCCCAGGCATTCAGAAGGCACAGTATGTACTCACTGCCGTCACATTAGCTCATGGACATATGATAGTGATCGAGAAAGGGACGGGTCTCACCAATATGATGAAGATTCGTGCTAGTACCATCGAAAGTGACATCGATATCGTTGCCACCAACCTCAAGCGCCTCATCGTGAAGAGGTTGAGTAATATCACCAACAAAGTGCACGATGAATTTCAGTGCATTTGTGATCTCACCAGCAGAAAGACTCGAGATCTGCAGACGAGATGTGTAATTGGCGATGGCCGAGACAGAGCATCCCTTTGCACCACAATCACGATTGTAGTTCACACTGCAAGACGAAGGTGGGCTGTCCTCGGCGTCGATGAAGTGGTATGGGGCGCTGAAGGCTCCTGCAGTAGTGTAACGGTAGGTATCGGCCCAGGTGGCGACATTAGCGAGGTAAGAGGTTGATGTATCGCCAAGGATACTTTGAGCCCAGGTCTTTGTAGCTGATTGAACGAAGTCTTGAGCAATGTAGGCAACGGTCTCATGGCCCAGAGTACCCCATGCGTTGACGCCATGGGCTGCGATGAGGGTTGTGAGAGCAAGTGAGTACATCTTGATTGTGATGTGGTGAGTATTGCCCAGGTGTGGGAACCCAAGAGATATAAATCGTTCCTACCTTCACTCTTCTATATGTGTTCTAGCAGTGATGATCACCTGCCCTGACGTTACTGGCGCCAAAGAACAAAGGACGACGCGGAACGTGCCTCGGTCAGGCAACGCCCGTACCTTAAAACTTGCAGCAGGTACAGGTCGTCAGCGGCTGTATTTCAGATCTGACCATCCATTGATCGAATGTCCAGCGCGCGCTCGCGAGGAACGAGATAGAACCTGGTTGTTAGTGCAAAGTCACGCATGCAGGCCCGGCTTTGTTGCCAATCTAAGGTGGCGTCGAATGGCCGTCCGGGGCGGAAGATGTCATGATCCGGCAGGGATCGACGTTCTATCTTCTTTCTCAGCCAATGAGACCATGAGGATGGGCTTTGGAGAAGATGGATGTAACGTTCTACGCTGTAGCTTGCATCTTGTTGCAGGACATCTCTTGGCGGCATGCTTGCTTCCATCGACTTGATAGGCGCCCTGCCAAGATCAGATTGCAATGCCATGTTGATAGCTGCCAGTGATGGTGCTCTTTTGGCAGCGTATTGCACCATAGCTTGCAAGACTATTGAGGCATCGAATCTCTTGTTTATCACCATCGGCCTTGTGTCCTGGTCGAATCGTCGCGTCTAGCCGTCTCAATCGCGGAGGTCGCCTGCTCATGGCGTGGATAAGTTGAGATTGTGTTATCTTAGGGCCAGAAAGATGGTGCAAGCAGGTATCAAAAAGGAGAGGGAAACGAGGAAAGAGAGTATAAGAAGTTGAAAGCTGTCAGCTGAAATGAGAGCAGCACCTACCACCAAGGTTATTCCTTCTTGCACGGCCCGAGATGAGGTCGATGAAGCGCGATGGTGGTTGGCATCGCGTATACTGCTGCAGTGCTCCCGGCATGCTCGAAGTGACCGTCTGGACATGCTCAGTAATCTACGAGCAACAACCACTACACTTTTCTCTTCCCACGCCCTGCCCTCTCCCTCTCCTTCCCCTTCCTACCCTCAGCCTTAATCTCCCTCGCCTTCTCCCTCGGATCGATGACCTCAAATTCCTGCATCTGCCTCTTCCACTCCAGATCCTTCCCCAGCGTATCTTTCGCGAAATTCAATCGATGCGTCATCCAGCCCGGGTCATCGTCGTTGTCTGCTTCAGCACTTTCATCTGGCTTCCCTTCGTCCCATGATTTGCAGGATTGGCAGTTCGCTATGAAGTGCAGGTCGCAGAGGGTGGCTTTTTCATCATCCTCTACGTCTACAAGAGCGGAACGGGCTCCGTTTGTGGTGGCAGGTGTGGCCCCGGCTTTCGCACTATCATCGTTCGTGGGAGGTTTGTCGCCTGGTGGTATTTCGTCCAATCTTTGCTTGAAGGCTTTGAACAGATCTATTGCTCCCCTCTCGTCTGTCGCTTTGCCTCGTTTCCGACCCTTCGAGCTCGTGGCGGGTATCATAGCTTCTAGGGCACTCTTAGGCTTCTCCCGCTCCTTGGGCGCTGTGTCGACTGTCCGCTTCATGCTAAGTTTCAAAGCTGCTATCTCGGCATTCGTACGTTCGAGTGCACTTGTCTTCGGCCGCTGTTCGACCACTTCGTCCTCGGACTCGATGTCGTCTATTGGCTTGGACACTGGCACGGGCATCGCCTGGGGTGGTTCCTCATCATCTTCTACTGGATCCGGCGTTGACGTCCGTCTCGCACGCTCTTTCCGCTTAGGAGCTTCTAGTATCCTCGTGTTGTTCAACTTCTCGGGCTGCTCCTCGCCCACAGACACCAGCTTCGGGTTTGCTTTAACCTTCTTTACAACCGGAGCCATGTCCTCCTCACCCTCATCCACACCAAAGCTCAGCACATTCTTGCCTGACGGCTTCTTCCTCTTCTTCACATCCTTCTTCCCACCATCATCAATCGTCCTCGGTGCCTCTCGTACCCTCGCAACCATATCCTCAAAAGGATTCACCAGGATCTCACATCCAGTAATACGAGTTGGGTACAATGGCCTTTCACTACCTTCTCCCTCCACCAATTCCGCATCTGCCATCTTCATAAGATTGTATATAGTGTCACCTTCAATACGCCCAAACATAGTACATCTTCCCGTCAACCCCTGCACCTCATTTCCACTACCCAATGTCAGAAAGAATTGACTACCGTACTTGCCATCCTCTCCTTTGCCCATTCCCAGCAATCCTCTCCTGTTGAACTTGATCCGGCTGTGGATCTCATCGCCAAAGCCATCACCATCGTTGATTGCACTGATTCCGCCTGAGCCAGACCCTGTAGGGTCACCACCTTGGAGGATGAAGTTCGATACCAGACGATGGAAGATGGTGTTGTTGTAGTATCCATCGAGACAGTGTTGGAGGAAGTTTCGTGATGCGAGAGGTGTCTGCTTTGCGAAGAGCTCGATTGTAAGGTCGCCTGAAGTGGTCTTAAGGATTACTTTGGCTGTGGGTTGAGGCTCGAGATTGTACAGTGCGGCCATGATGGGCAACGGTCTTGATCACCGGGCAACATGTGTGTATGGTGGTTGTCGCAAAGGAAATGCATGCACGTGAAGAAGTGCTCTAGACTTTCGGTGACAGCTCCGCTCGTGCCTTCCCACCTGCGTCATCTGCGCCTCGTCCAAACCTTCTGGCGTTGGCTGCGAATCCCTTGCATTATACAGCACTATCCCTCCAAGCAGTAAACATCCTGGCGTACTTCACAGAAAACGACACCCTCTACGCTTCGTACCAGCGAACGATCATGTCCGAGGTCACCTTCGCCAAGACGTTTCTGGCTACGCTGGACAAGCGACCTATCAAGCTCCCAGCAGATCATGTCAGCGATCCGAGGAAGTATCCCGGGCAGTCGCCTGTAAGTTGCACATACTATTCGAGGTCTGAGTGTAACGATAGCTGATCATATGGACCCAGTTCGTCCTACCAAGGCAAACCCACCCGTTTCCAAGGAAAGGCCCGACATCATCTGGACAGCAAGCCAAGAACAAGACGGTCACAGCTACACTAAAGCCTATGCGAGGCGGAGAGACGATCACAGTATCAGACTTGACGCTGCAGAGTACCATACACGATGTCAAGACGCAGTACGCGCAGAAGAGCGGCCAGGCGCAGGATAAGATCAAGCTGCTGCTCAACAAGAAGCCGGCGGCGGACCTCAAGACTCTGTCTGAGCTAGGGATCGATGGGGAGACGGTGGAGCTTACAGTGATGCTTATGGGTGGTGCGGGTGGTGCAGCAACACCTAATGCCGCTAGTCCCGCTGTTGAGAAGAGCGAAGCAATTGCTACGGGAGCAGCGGCGGCGGCAGCCCCTGTAGCAGCTGACAAGATGGACATCGATCCCAAAAATCCAGCACCCGAGAGTGAGAAGGCGAAGGTAGAGGCTGCCTCGAAACCTGCTGCGGATGCAAACACGGCGGAGAGTATACTGAAGAGTGAGGAGTTTTGGTCGGATTTGCAAGGATTCTTGTCGCAGCGTCTTCGGGATGAGGGTGAAGGTCAGAAGTTGGCCAAGGTCTTCAAGGAGGCGTATGGGAAGAAATAGTGTTTGATAGCATCATACCATGCATACTTTGTTCATCTCCCACATACACTGGCTATAAGTTAAGCGCGCCTAGAGGCCTCCTGCCACCTGAGGTAGCTCGGGAAATCTGGGACTTCCGATGGAGACAAGCTATTGTCGACATATGACTGGTATGTAGGACAGTCTCGGGGTACGAATGCAATCACGCTGCATCTGCAGTCAATTCCAGCATATGTTGACTGCGTTTGGAGCTGGCGTGGGGGCCGGCAGGCACTTCAAATGGATTGTCGGCGCAGATATAGGTACTTCGAAGGTGGTCAGAGAAAAGCTGCCAGCTCCGACCGTTGTAATCCTTTGTGATGGTTTCCGTTTGCTCCTCTCTACATTGAACTCATCTGATCAATAGTTCACCATGGCTAGCAGTTCGATCAACCCTGACAAAGGAAATAGTGCGCCTTGCTCACAGACTGGAAAGGTTCAGCCACCTAGTTAGACACCCGCCATAATCTTGTCTTCATGTGACGAAGGTGTCGATGTGACGATGGGAAAGTCATGGTATACACATGGATCAGGGTCGTGTAAGGGGTCGAAATACTGGCTGGTTGTAAACGTAAGATAGTCACGTATACAAAATTCTCTAGTCCTCTGCTCCTCGGCGGCGTCAAAAAGTAGACCATGAGAGTAGAGCAGCTATCAGAAATGAGTGTACTCAGTCACTACATCAGGAAAAGAAGTGTTGTAAGCCCCCGAGGGCAAAAAGAAATCACCATATTCCACGGATCGAACGTGGAGGATTTGCCGTTTACGCTCAAACTTGGCGGTACTCTGAACTCGATTATTAGAACCATGTTGAACATGATCGCAAGAGGAGAATACTTGCGGGAATCGAACCCAGGCTGGCACGGAGATGTGTAATGAGTGCGAACTCTCACCACAACGTGACGTCATACCACTAGACCATACCACCCTTTGAGGCTGCCAGAGTTGACATCCTCAAGATAGGTTGTTATTGTAGCGCAACACATCCTATACTTTTATGACCCTTCCACAGATTGTCCCGAGCTTGGGCCGAATTTCGAGCCCTGCCCCGTAGACCACGCGCTGCTCTCTTTATTTGGCGGCTCGCAAGAGATCTGCAACTGCTGCGAACACCTCTGTCAGATATTATCCCCGCCGATAGGACAAGAGTCTGACAATAAAGGGGCTCTGAAATCCGGCCCGGACTCGATGGTAACAATGTCGGCCACTCCAAGTTGACCCCGATTCTGTTGCGGCGACATGATAGACACCATCAAGCGTAGCGTGGGTCTTCTTGGTATCGTGCTTGAACGAGATCAGGATTGAGTGGTTAGCTAGTCGACAGGACTTGCAGTGCAGTAGAGGGACCCCGGCCTTGGAGTGCGGTCATAGCTCTCCAGTAGGCCTGTGGTCCACCAAGCAAGAGAGACTTCGAGACAAGCTGATATCACGACAAAGTCTGGTGGTTGTGAGTTCCGTCTGATCGGCATTCTTTCACCTTCTTCCACCTAATGTGGACGCTACCTTGTCAATATCGTGGTCTCAGTGGTTCCCATCCCGCGACGTGTCGCTTGGTCCCGAAATCTAGGCACGTATTTCAAGACCACTACCACGAGACAGCAGGCAACACACGCGCCGGAAATTGTTTGTCAACCAGGCATGGGATCGCAGACGACATCACGATAGCACTTGGAGTAAGGCCTTGAGATATAACGCAGGCGCCCGAACCCGAGTCAATCTTATCGGGATGGTACCTGCTCTGCTCCGACCCAGACCAAGTTCTCGACAGGACTGACTAATCTCGAAAATGTCGGTGCCCCCGTGAAGAACTGACAGCTGCCATGAGTAGTTTGGCAAGACGCTCTGCGTTGCGAACATCATCTACACTCCTTCTCAGGCGTGCGGAGAAGTGAAGTACAAGAGATGCTGACTGAAGTGCGATCTCATCGAAGCATTACAATTACATTCTAATAGTACATCCTCTCTGCCGCTAAAGCGCAGACAACCATCTTCGCCCTCCACGCCGTTCACCTTATGAGGTCAACGACATTCTACTCAGGCACCACAAACTCAAGACCATTCTCGCCCTTTGGACCAATCGATACCACCAAACCCGACTCGGTCCTCTCCGACGCTGATTGCTTAAAAGAAAAAGCCCTCCACTCCCCAACGATGTCCTTCTGGCCCTCCTCAGCCGTAGCATCAGCCTCCGAACTTCTCAAATAAGTCTCCCATCTGCTCAAAGACCTCCCGCGCTCTGGCATAAAGGCCGCGTCTTCAGGATGAGCCGCGAGCCATTGCAGATAGTAGTCTTTGTCAAAACGACGGGCAGCACGCAGGATCTGGTACTTGAGCTTTATGACCTTCTTGACGGCATTTTCAAGTCTCTTCTTTTGCAAAGCCTTGTTGATGCGCCGGTTGGCTATGCGTCTGATCCTTGCATCGTGAGCATCTTTGGCCATGCGTGCGGCCTTTTCATCGGCATCGGCTTGGGCCTGGGCGCGTGCTGCCGGCTCTCTTAGGAAGACGAGTTGGAACATGGTGGGTTACTTGATTAGGTTTTGATATGGTGAGGTTGTTTGTTGGTATGGCTTCTTCGATCTGATGGTATTGGATAGGCGTGTCTTTTCTTTTCTTGTCTGACTTTGCGGTAAAGGAGAAGACGGTATTTCGATTTTGCTTGGATGAGCTGGCCATGCTTGCGAGGAGACGTTCCTTCATATACGCAGCAGGATGTTGGTGGATCTTTGGGGTTTTCCTCGAAGTTGTCCTCCCTGTTATCCTCAGAATGCGTTTAAGCTTCTTTTGCTTACTATTAGGACGACGAAGCTTAGTACAGCATCCCTCAAGCATATCCGATGACTGATGCGAAATCCAATATGCCGAATGCTAGAAGTATGGGCTTGCTGATGTGTCAGACAAGAGATGGTAGGACAAGGCTCTCGCGACTGTTCCGTTAGCTGATATTCCTGTTGAGCTGCACGCCACCTTTTCCACTCCACGCATTCGGGAGGCTGACATATCTGCAGCACGGAGCGGTGGGAATATTCGCTGTTCCTATGGGTATACAGGTGCGTTCTCCTACAGCACTCCTGTGCGTCTTGGCGCCCAGAGTCGTGCCTGCCGGATACATACACCAAGCTTGAGTTCGGGCTGGACATTGCGTGTGCGAAGCTCCGCGTCTCAGACAACGTCGTCACTTGTCGCACTCACAAGTTTCAGGTCACAGATGTACCACGCTGCCAAGGTACCGATCTCTGCCACAAATACCAAAGACACAAGAGCAATACCTCCCGGGAGCACTGACGTATCCACTTGCACGGGGTCATAGCATTTGCGGTGCATGTGCTCGTCTCCATACTGTTAGGCATGAAACTACCCTGTCCGCCTCGGCCGATTGCGAGCGAGCTCTGTAGCTCTACTTTTGCCTGTTACGAGTACCTACGTGAAGCTCAGCCAGCTCATCACAAGCCAGCCGTCTACGCACGAGCACGGCCCTGACGAGCACTCCTACCGCACAATCATACTCTCCCTACCAGGCCCAGTACCAATATACTTCACTCTCACACCAACGAAGTTCTCAATGTACTCGATATACTTCCTCGCATTCTCAGGCAACTCTTCATAACTCTTCAAGCCCACCGTCTTGGATTTCCAGCCCTGTAAAGTCTCATACTTCACAGTCATGTTGTCCAGAATCTCGAGATTTGCAGGGAATGATGTGAGCTCCTGACCGTTGTGTTCGTATGCTGTAGCGACCTTGACCTCGTCGAAATCGTCCAGGATGTCCAGCTTGGTCAAATTGATGGAGTCGTACCAGTTGATGCTGTTGCTGAACTTCACAACCACCAGATCGAGCCAGCCACAGCGGCGTTTTCGGCCTGTGGTCACTCCGAACTCTCGGCCGACTGACTGCAGCTTCTCGCCAATGTCGTTGTTCTGCTCTGATGGGAAGGGGCCGGAGCCGACGCGAGTAGTGTATGCCTTGACGATGCCAATGGTCTCCTTGATCTTACGTGGGTTCAGATGCAGCCCAGTGAAAACACCGCCAAGACCGGTGTTCGAAGAGGTCACGAATGGATATGTACCGTTGTCGATGTCCAGCATGAGAGCATTCGCGCCTTCGACCAGCATGCGCACGTTGCCCTTGACTGCAGACTCGATCAATGGCACCTGATCAACCACGAAAGGCTTCAAACGCTCGCGGTAGTCATTGAACTTGGTGATCTCAGCTTCCGAGTCATACTGCAGTAGATCACCGTATCTCTTCTTGTATCCATGATGCAGATGACGCAGTTTCCGATCGAATTCAGCCTTGTTGAAGATGTCCGCGATATGGATGCCGCTACGTGTGGCCTTTGTCGAGTACGTTGGTCCAATGCCCTTGCCAGTCGTCCCGATCGAGCCTTTGCCAAGTTCTACCTCTTCCAGCCCATCCACCTTGGTGTGCAAGTCCAGGTCCACATGGCAGCGATCGCTGATCAGGACGCGATCGTGGGTCTTGATGCCATGCTTCTCGATGGTCTCGAGCTCCTTGAAGAACTGTGGGATGTGGACAACGCAGCCGGTACCGATCAGGTTGACACAGCCGTCTGTCAAAACTCCGGATGCTAGTGGATATCAGCTCCATTATGCGCCTGCCAGCTTTGTTGGACTCACGTAGGATGTGAACGTCGAAAGTGATGCCGTTCTTCACGATCGTATGACCAGCATTGTGACCACCTTGGGCTCTGCAGCACAATTGTGCAGTGTCACTGAGGATATCGACCAGTTTTCCCTTGCCTTCGTCACCCCATTGGGCGCCTGTACGAGGTCGTCAGTATAGGTACAATGTGGAGATGACTAAGATCGCACATACCTAATACGACCGTCGCCATATCTCTTTCGCCTTCGGCCTCGTGGGATGTTTACTTTGAGAGTCGCCATTGTAAAGGAAAGGAGAGTTTCGGAGCTGTTGCGAACTTTTGTTGTTTCGTCCAATGCCCCACCTCCAAATCAACGGGCGATCTCGGCGCTTCGTGGGGTGTGTCACGTGTGTTGATTGGAGTCACTTCACTCAGCCTCCTTCATCAACATCCAAGATCGGGGTGGATGAGGAGTGCACAGCCATCGATATGCGCCACGGCAATGATCTCGACTGCTATTTACATTCGAAAACACACGCATTGGTGCTGTATGATTGTGAAGATGGCGATAGCGCAGCACGAGACTTGTACTCTTCACCACCGTCTGAAAGCGGCCACCGCGTAGATGACTCGGAGTATGCTTTGGAAGGTTGCCTGACCGCGCTGTGCTCACATATATCCTCGAAAGCTTGGTTGTCATCTAGGTATCTTCGCCATCTCTTTCCACTCCAGACATCGCTTTCTCCTTTCCAGCACATCCAATTACAATCATGGAGGACGACTGGACCTTCGTCTTCGGGTCAGGATATAGCTACGCAGACACTCTAAGGCAGCGAATTAAGACTCCGGCAAATACGAAGACCAAGTCCGCTGCTTCCAAGCCTACGAAGAATCCCACCTCTCGAAAGCAGAAGATACCTCGTCGACTGGGAAAGCACAACTATGCTTCAAAGTCCTCGGTAGATCACGGTTCGCGGAGGCGCAAGGCTTTTAGGTCCCGAAGACGCCTCGTCTACGACAACGAGTCAGACTTCACATCCCACTACGATGCCGCCAACTACGAACTAGCAGGTCGCGACATAGCCAACACATTCTTCGACCTTCGCTCGGGAGCCAAAGCCCGGCACCGCCACAAGGACCGCTTGGACAGATATTGGAGCTTCCGCGCCGTGAACTCGGGTCAAGTAGGCCAAACCCATTACACCAGTCAAAAACCGGGTACATCACGTTTCCAGCCCGACTTCGACTGTCCCCTCCAGGAATCTCACACGGTAAAGATGACAAAGCAAACCCTACACCAAGAAGCACAAAACTGGCCTCGACCACCCAAGAACCACCACCGTCACTCTGACAAGAACAGGGATATCCTGTCCCCACGCCGTGCTCTCAGGATCAAGAACAAGAAGCACGCGCGTAACGACCAACAGGACTACCACGAGAACGAGTTCGACTCAACCTATCAATACTACACCACCGGCGACTCCTCACTCTTCTGGCGCAACCGAGAGATCGAGTACGAGCGAGAGAACTTCCGGGAAGAAGATTCACCTTTTCTGAGCTCATGGCCCGGCTGCGGTGAAGACCTACGGGGCGGCAGTGGTGAGCATGAGGGGTGGAGGTGGAGGTGGTGCGCAAAGTGCGGTGAGCTCGAGGTCCAGATGAAGGCGTGTCCGGTCTGGGACGAGGTGGCGTTGAATGCATTCGTTGCTCCAACTGCTTTTCATAAGGAGCTAAATGCGGAGAGGTCGTGCGGTATTGCCTGTTATAGTGTGGAGTCTGATGTGACGTGTGAGCTGGAGGAGCTAGTAGAGATGTTCTTGGGCGCAAGGTTTGATGATGCTGAGCAGAGCGATGATGCCAGCGAGTGGGAAATGGTGTAGTCGCAGCACGCTCGAAATTCAAGCTCTGGGAGAGGCACAAGCTTCAGGTCCGAGAGCAAGGTGAAGGTAGTATGAGACGGGATCATGGTCAAGCATCATATAATGTTGCATATTTTCATGCCTCAGCACTACCTACATACCATCATAAGAATCATGACCAAAGCCACTCACGCACCGTCCATCCGTATGCCGCTTGCGCTATCCCATGCCACCATCTCACCCACTACTTCTCTCAATCGCCCGCTTCTTCTTCGCAATCTCCACCTGCAGCTTCTCAAACTCCTTCTTCTTCTCCAAGAACGACTCAATACTCTCCTTCCCACCCCAATTCTCCATCTGACCTGTCTTCAGTGCTTGCTTCACGAACTTCTCCACCGACTTCAGATAGCCAGGGGCGCTGAGACTGAGATCCTCGTTCGTCACGTTGGGTATAGCCGACTCCTGGAGTAGCACATTGATCCATCGCACGATCTGCGAGCAACGCAGGACATGGCCGCCGAAGGCGAGTGTGTTACCAGCGTCTGGGTGGCGGAACACGAAGTGCACGGTCCCTGCTGGGAAGTAGACGGTCATGCCAGGCCGTAGGATGACATATCGCCAGCGACCACCGATGTAACTGTCATGATGCCCGCACCAGCCCGCTCTTTCCTCTGCGGTAGGCTTTGAGAGCCAGCCAAAACCCACCACGCCTTGGTTCACAGTAATGTAGGTACTGTAACCATGACTATCTTGATGAGGCTCGGTCAGCGCTCCAGCTTGCGCGACCAAAGTCCACTTCTCGACTTCCTTCCAGCCATCGGTGAAGCCTCGTCGGCTCGCGGTGTCACCAGACCCAGGCAGCTTGACTTTTGTGAGTAGGCTGCACTCTGAAGTATTGAGGAAAGCTGGACGTAGGCCATCTTCGCGATGCGTGGCCAGCTCGAGCAGATTCCATGGATTACCGGTCATGGGCTGAGAGAATCGCTCTTTGACTTGACGCATGGTGGCATCGCGTACATGCGGCACCTTGTATGTCGACGGGTCCTGGATACTGACCTGTATCGAGTCGTCGAAGTGTTCGCCGAGGAAGTCATCAATACTCTGAAGTGGTAGGACCTGCTGCCCGTATACGACGATAGGTCCATCGAAGTACTGGCCTGGTGCAAGCCACTTTGCTGCTTGGTCTGGCGTGACCAACCACAATGCCTCGCCCGTGCGTGGTGGCTCTGCAACGTTGAGCAGATCCATGATGCGCTTGGCTTGTCTACCCGGAAAGCCAGATGACTTTCCTTTGTTGGCCAGTACAAGCGTCAAGCTCTCGACAAAATCTATGTCCGCAAATGTACCATCCGTGAATTCAACCTTGCTCATCTTCAGCTCCTGAACCTGAGGTGCAGGAGTCTCCCCATCCTCGTCTGTATCCACTTCATTGTGGAACACAGCATCGTCTGCATAGCTCCGCTTATCCTTGTGCCTCTTACTCCTGGCAGACGCTGATGTAGGAGCAGCAGAGGAGCTGAATGTCGCATCCTCGGACCGCGAAGCATCTGCGTCACGCTTTCTCCGATCCGAATACACAGGTTGGCGATTGGGATCCTTCGATTTGCGTCGTGTTATGACATGTTGCTTGCGGAGCCTCTCTTGTTTGTCCGTCTCCTTGGTCCAATCGAGGTCCTCGCCGGGTGCCGAATACTTTTGTATGTCTACAAGGCTTTGGGCAAACTTTGGTGCGCTTGCCACCGATGGCTCCACGACGTCAGCATTGCCATCCTCAGCTTCGGGCTGCAACGAGGACGGCTCGTTGGCTGACGGGGGATCATTGTGTTGCATGACATCGACTGGAGCTGTGTGTTGATCGGCTGAGACCTCAAGACTGTGGGCAGCAGCATGGTGGCTCTCTTCCAGAGTTTGAGGACGGTGTTGTCTGGAGCCCGAGCCCACGGCAGCAGTATCACCAATCTGTGATCGTCGCTTGTTAGCTACGGTCCTGCGATTGATAGCTTTGCGGAAGATTGTAGCGCGCAAACTGTGATCCTCAATGCCAGTCCAGTCCAGATTTTCGCCATTCCTAGCAAGATCACGAAGCTGCTGCAAGTGTTCAGCATCTAGAGATGTCTGACCCAAACTAAGCTCTGGTATGCGGCTCCTGCGACGCGAGGCTGCTGTGTTACGTGGTCTGGGGGCGGGCTTTGAGCTCGGAGTCGCTGCTCCATCTGGTGTAAGAGGCTCGTGTTGGGTCTGCAGGCCATCCTCTGGATCACGATGCACGCTATCGTCCGCGTTCCAGTCCGCTTGACCAGATGGCTGTGCATTCTCCAATCTCTTCGGACTGGCCCTAGGTCGGTTATGCTGTGTTGACCGTGACACTGGCGTGATTGTGTCATTTGCAGCATCAGCATCAGCTCCCACGCCCTCAGAAGAAATGACATGAGTGACATCGTCAATTGCTTCGAAGGAAGACTGTTGCTCCGACAATGCGGCAGAAGCAGGTGTGGCACGAAGCCGCTTCGACGATCTGGGGGCTACCGTATCGTCACCCGCGGATCTCTTGGTCGGCTTTGTGTAGACGCTCTTGGGAGCTTGCTCAGACGCCTCAGCATCAGCCGCTGTGGTGTCCAGATCACCAAATCGTAACGTCACTCCGCCAGTACCTTCTGCAATATCACCGTCTTCAGCCGCACTAGCCGCGTGCGGAGTGGTCTTCACACGGACAGCTGGCAGATCACCGGCAGCCCTTGCGGCAGCAATCATGGCGCGTGTCTCTTCCTGTGTAGCTCCTTGAAGCTTCGCGGTTCGGTAAATCCGCGACTCGATCGCTTTTGGAGTCTGAGAAAGCTTTGACTCTGCGGTCAATTGGTTGTTGCGGGGGCTGTGGCTGTTCAGGGCGTTCTTAGCCGGAGCAGAACTCTTCTGCGCTCTCGTATTACTCGTGGGTGGCGGAGGCGTTGCTGTCGCTGGCTCCTGCCCGAAGCGCATTACCTGGGACCGCTTTCTGCTTTTCACGCCCTCGGCCATCATGGAGCCAGCAGCGGATGCTGAAGCTTGACTTGATGAGGATGACTTTTTCCTGGACACATCCACTGGAGTGGAGTTCTCCTTGTCGGAACTGTTGGTGTTGTGTGGCATGTATACCATTACTTCTTTCGTAGTTGGTGGCTGAGCAGTGTTCGTGGCCGTTTGACTGCTCACGATAATCTCCTCTGCAGAGTGATTTGACGAAGGCCTATCCGTAGTGTCGGTACTGTTTATGATGTGCTCGATACTGGTGGTAGCAGCCGGAGAAGGGAGCGTGTGAGCGTTGGAAGCCAACACTTTATTCATCGGCAGAGCTGGTGGTTCAAAAACTTGAAGTGAAGCACCATGGTGTGGCACGTGCTGTGCCGTTAATGGCCGTATGACTGCTTCGGCCGGATTGTGGTGACGAGTGTTCCAAGCAAACGCTGAAAGAGTCGGCACGTCGGGCATTGAACCACGCATGTGCATGGTGTTATGCTGCGGCAACCCTGCTGCAGTTGCGTGGACTGGGTGAGATGCACGCCGGCCGGTAGCATGCTCCAAAGGATGATTCGCCGGCGGAAAACCCTGCGCCATCGCGCGTGTGTGCATGGTGTCGAAGGGGAAAGGGTAGCCTCCTGATGTGAATCGTTGTGGAGGATGAGTAGATTGTGGGAAAAGGGTTGGATATGGTGCTGCTTCGTAGGAATGGCTGTGAGTGAGCGGGATCTGATTCATCGGCATCTGCGGCAGAATTGGTCCTCCCAAATGCGCATGGCTCTCGTGTCCGGCTGGGCTCAGGCCATTGTATTGGTTTCGAAATGTCGAAGGCAGTCGTGGAGGTGTTGGAGGGTGTCTCGGAGTGAAGTGCTGTGAAGGGTTGGTTGGAGAGCACCATTCCACCATTTGATCACGTTGCTGCCGCTGGAAAGCAAACGACGAATTGTCCATGGTGGCGAAGACGTGAGGTCAGGTCCGCATTAGCGCGTCGGCGCGTGCTCCACGTTACAACAGACGTAGAAGGCACGACCGTCGTGCACCCTCGCACACCACCAAGACTGATGTCTCTTGGTATCTCAATGATGTGTGCTCTTCATTCGTTATCGCGAGTGTCTGCAATGCCTTCGCTTCTGCATCTGCAGTTTGACCGTCCGCATTTGCTTGCCTTCGCGCTTGCCTTGATTCGTCGTTGGACGTTCCCGGAAATCTGGTTCGGAATGATTTCACATGCACGTTTTCGGCAATCGCGTTACTAGCTTCCCGGTCCGGCGAAAGCGCGGCTGGAAATAATACAGAGCCGCAATCTCGAACGTGGAGAGTAACATATATGAAAAGGGCACTGTACGAGAGCGTGTATGCTCATTGGTAGCTACACCATGTGGGCTCACTACTCATAGGAAACTACGCGTGAATAGATCGACGAGCCATGGTGTTCGATCTTTTGAGTTTGAAAGGCATCACGCATTCTCATCGGATGGATGGGATGTGGAAGTGAAGCCAGTTCCTTCGACATAAAGAAACTTGATTGACCACTGAGTTAGGATAAATAGAGTCCTAGCCAGATACTCCCGTCTCATCATGAGCACGTATCCGCTGCTGCAATTCCGACAGCAACATAACCTCCTCAGGCGTCACCTCGATATGTGACGGTATCAAGAGCTTATACGGCATGATGCGGATCTCGTGAGCAGTATCGTCATACTCAACATGGTTGTTGAATTCGTGGCGGAGAGTGCGTTCGCTAAATGAGCAGTCAGCATTATTAGAAGGCATCAGTAAACGTCACACCCGTATACACACCTCTCAGTCTCTGACATCTGCTTCTCAAGCCTCCCACCGTCTATTCTACCCTCTCTCTCCGCCTTCTTCTCCTCCCTCTCCTCCCTCCTCGCCTTCCTCAACTTCGCACCAACGTCCTCCGGCGTCCACCAAAATACAGGATATTGCCTTCCAAGGTTGTTCACTAAGCAAGCCACCACCAGCATCAAGACGCTCCCCAGCAACACTAGCGGCACGAACATCCATCCCATAGCCACGATAGCCATCTCCGTACTCGCCAAGACCGCCGTAGCTCCTCCAGGCGGGTGTACAGTATTAGTCGCACTCATCACAAAACTCGCACAAGCACAACCTATAGCGCCGCTGAGCCAGAAGTATTGAGCAAAAAGGGAGGGATTGAGCTGGAATAGCTTTGCGATGGCCACACCGACGATCGCGGAGAATGTCTGGCCTAGGATGCTGTTTCGTGGCTGAGCGAGAGGGGAGCGCATGGCGCTGTAGTCTAGGACTGCGCTAGCGCCGAGTGATGCTATCATGATTGGAGGATGGAGCGCTTTGATACCTGGTGCTGTGTTGAAGAGACCTCCTACTAGGCACAGGCCGCCGACTGTTGCAATGAAGGTGAGGATCCATTGCAGAACTGTTGGTGGTTCGACGTGTGGTTTGCTGCGTGCGCCTAGGAAGTGGGAGATTGGCTTTGGTAGTCTCGAGAGCGGGTTCGATGGTATTATTGGGTTGAGGTAGTGGTCGATGTTGATATCTAGCGCATCGTATAGCTGCGACCTGCCCATGATGCAATTTCCAATCGCAGCCGCGATATGCAGATGGTGCGGTAGGTCAGAGATGCAGTTGAAGCGGCCTTTGAGCGTGTCGAAGTCAGTAAACCAGGCCCGGTGGAGTTCAGAGTGGCAGAGACACGATCGTATTATTGACAGAGCAGAGATGAAGAGAGTAACAGCAAGAATGCTTGGCCTACCATGGTCATGCTGACTATATTGTCATGCGTACAAGCCGCTTTGACGGAGCGACGGAGGGCGAAGTGGCTCAGAATGAAGTGAGCAACTCCTCGGCACCAAGCATCCGAAGTCTACAGCGTCCTCTTGACGATACAGCGTTCACAAAGCTCAAGGCGAGTTGTCTGCCAGTGAAGCGCCCTTTCGTAGCCTTCACCATAGCTCGCGCTCCATGACCAGCGCTCTCTTCGAAAGCCGAGGGCCGTCTCGCCCTCGTCTTCATCATTCCAAGTCTTCTGTTCATCGCAACCGATCGACCAAAGACCACAGAGAGCGTCATGCGGAGGCGAGAAACCTTGGGTCGTGTTTTACGTAATTGCCGTCATAGGTCCAATCGCTTGCTCAGTAGTCGGGTCTTCTGGGCTCAGGTGGTCTTTTTCCATCGTGGAGTTGATTGAAGCCAGAGGCGACGACAAGGAGGTACGCTTGTACGATGCGTAGCAAGTCAGGTCAATGGAGGAAGTGAAGTTGAACAGAGAGTGAATGTTGATAAGGACTGCACCATGTAGCCAATCGGTAGTGCCCGTTGATATTTGAGCCGCATGCTCTTTCGGAGATGCAGCTCCAATTTGTCTTGGCAGGCGCGTCTTCCCGACGCGTCAAGCATGTGCCACAATCATGTGAAGGGGTGATAGAAGTCATCGCTGGAGAATGGCCAAACGAAGCCGGGATGGCGACGGCAAGGATGAGGAAAGTACCCCACGTAAGACAAGAAGGGCGACGAAATATAACCCTTCAAGTCCTCAGGTTGCAGCGGAAACACCATCAGGCCGGAAATCTATACTGAGAGGTACACCGAACAAGTTGAATGGCATCGCGACCGTGGATGCGACACCCAAGTCTCTTCGTAAAGTGCTCTTTTCGACGCCTGCCAAGCATGGTGAGGATGATGAAGATGACGACAATGTCACCCCTACCACAACCCGCAACGACCGATCAGCTCGTAGAAAGAGCCAGAGGACGTTGCAACATGTCGACGAAGCCAGCGATGGAGAGAATGCGATTGTGCAGGACGGACGTCTAGCTCAACAGATATTGGGAGAAGACGCAGTCTCAGAAGATGAGGACGAGGACGACGACGACGAAGATGGGATCACTCCGTCTGAACCACAATCCGGCCCCGACACGCCCTCCAAATCCGGCAAGTTACGAGGACGTCCTAAAGGCCGACGGCGGGAACGCACACCCTCACCTCCACCAGATCTGCCACCGCACGAACTCTACTTCTTCCAAAATCGCACAGGCGCCAACAAGACGTCCACGAATACTCTACCCTCGCACGTTCTTCTCAGTCACGAGGACTATTTCGCCAAGATAGGCTCATACAAAGATCCTCATGCGTCGGATATCGATCGGCTGAAGCGATTGCACAAACGTGCGTTCGAGCAATGGATGTTTGAGCTGGAAGAGGGCTTCAATCTATGCCTGTATGGATATGGGAGTAAGAGGTTGTTGGTCAATGAGTTCGCCGAAGAGCTGTCTGCGGAGGCGCAAGACAAGAGGAAGATTGTCGTTGTGAATGGGTACACGCCTGGTCTGGCGATGAAAGACATCCTGAACACTCTTGCTCGAGTGGTCATAAAGTCGAAACTTAAGCTACCGACTCAGGTACCTGCACTACTGGACGAGATCCTCAGAAGCCTGACGACTGATGCGAACGCTATGTCATTTACGCTGGTCGTTCATTCCCTAGACCACCAGAATCTTCGCAAGCCAGCGGTACAAGCTATGCTCGCTCGCTTGGCTGGACACCCTGCCATCTCTCTTATCGCAACATGCGATTCGCCGCTATTTCCGCTGCTCTGGGATACGGCTACGACAAGACAATATCGGTTCCTATACCACGATACCACGACCTTCGAACCATACCGGGTGGAGCTCGATGTTGTGGAAGAAGTCAACACATTGCTGGGCAGAAGTAGAAGACGAGTAGGCGGCAAAGATGGTGTAGCCTTCGTGCTGAAGAGTTTGCCGGAGAATGCGAGGAATTTGTTTAGAATCCTAGTAGCGGAACAACTTGCTCTAGCCGATGCAGCCCCCGCAGGATTGTCAAGTCACGCAGCTTTCGGTGGCGGTCAAGATGACGACGATGACGAAGAAGTGCTAGGGGCGTCCGACGACGACCTCGCAGCTGCAGGCCAACATACGCCCTCTCGACGTGGCCGGCACAAGCGAGCGCCGGTCAAGAGCGCCAAGAAAGTCGCCGCTCCTGTCGTTCGTCCTAATGCAGCACAGGGCATGGAAGGTGTGGAGTACCGCACACTATACCACAAAGCTGTCGAAGAGTTCGTCTGCTCGAGCGAGCTGAACTTCCGGACTCTGTTGAAGGAATTTGTGGATCATCAGATTATTGAAAGTCGAAAGGATGTAGCTGGGACTGAGAGGGTAGCTGTTACTGGTGTTGGGAGGGAGGAGTTGGAGGGATTGCTGGAGGAGCTTGTTTAGATGTACCGCTTTGCATAGATCACGACTTGTATGAAGGAAGATGTACAGAACACTAGCTTTTGGCGTCGCATAGCACACATATGAAAACGGTCGTAGTCGTCGTCAGCTGGGATCCAGTGGCGTTCCACGCCCTCAAGTCATCCTCTGCGCATCAGGGATCGAGTCCAGCGCCGCATCCCTTCCCGTCAAATACTCCTTCCTAAAATGGTTTCCGTCTGTTTCCCCACCACGCTTAAGAGGCGTCCACTTTGGATCCTCCTTGAAGAGCCGCATAGCTTTCGTGTACTGGCCCACTCTGTCAGCAACATCTCACGACAAGACCCAGACATTGGCGCGTGATACTCACATTCTGCTCATCAGTAGTAAAGCGATGATAGATCCCTGCAGGCATGATCATGAGATCGCCTCTCTCCAATCGAATCCTCACCCACTCATCGCCCT
The DNA here is from genome assembly GCF_035927965.1 of Recurvomyces mirabilis. Classification (NCBI taxonomy): domain Eukaryota; kingdom Fungi; phylum Ascomycota; class Dothideomycetes; order Mycosphaerellales; family Teratosphaeriaceae; genus Recurvomyces; species Recurvomyces mirabilis. Next base: position 184,672 of record NW_027041950.1, on the reverse strand, counting down.
TATTCCTGACATCGAAGTACCCTCCTCCCGCAAGGATGTACCTTATCTCCTCATCCTCGTGTAGATGTTCATCGAAGAAGGTCTTGACTTTCTCTTCGTAGTTTGGGAGGGTGGAGGGGGAGATCTCAATCTCGTCGCGGTTCTTGTAGGAGCGTTCCCTTGCGATGGCGTTGACGCTGTCCAGGTCGTCCGGGAAGTGGTGGTGTTTTATGCCTAGGTCGGAGAGGGCGGCCGGGGCAATGGTGCGGCCGGAGTCGTGGGGGAGGCGTTGGTCGCCAGGGACGTTGTCGTAGTAGTAGGCGCGCATCTTGAATGGTATATCACGGCTCAAGGGGGAGATATGTGGTGCTGGAGGTAGTTGATTATGTGTTTCAACAACAATTGCTCACTCTGGACCCCACCATCTTCCAGGGAGACCTTGGTCACGTCATTGGGGCTATTAAAACATCGGCAATAACGGCTGCCACGTGAAGGGAATCCCGCAGCTCTGCAACCATGGAAAGGAGAGTGATGAGTGATAGCGATAAGTAGGGGGAGAACCATATGATACAGATACAGATACACACCGTTTGCCAACGCCCACGCTATGCTATTGAACGCAGTATCCGCTTCGTAAGATGCTGAGCAACATGGATCCAATCCACTTTAGGAACGTCAAGGCACTGACGTTCGACTGGGGAGTCGACCGTCGCTAGCCCTCCCTCCGTACGCCAACGCACATTAGATATGCTCACTTCTTACTGTACAGCCAGTTCATATACCCAGTAACATCGACCTTCCCACTGCTCTCCACTCCACCTTCCTGCCCAACAACAACCTTCTCCTTCCCGGACTCAGCCTTATTAACCAGCTTCCTGAACTTCCGGCCCCTCTCCACCATTTCCCTCAACATCTTGAAGTATCCAGTATCCCTCTTGTCCCTCTTAGGCTCAGAGCCCTGACCAGCGACATCATCGTCCTTCTCCTGGCCCTTGGCAAAAGTTAATCGTCTCCTGGTTTTGCAGTCCTCGTATCGAGCCCATTTCGAGGCCAGCGGAATATCGGCTTCTTTGAAGATGTACTGCACTTCCCAATTCTGGTCGCGTTTGAGGTTGGAAGGACGATTGTTGTCGCATGGTTGGCTGTCGACGAGATTCTGGACAATAAGTGTCGCGGCGAAGAGTGGTCGGAGGTTTTCTTCGGAAGGTGGCGTGATCTTGCTGTAGAATTTGGGGTCCGCTGGGGTGGTTGTGGAGGTGTAGTCGACATTGTCCTGTGGTGGTTTCATCTGCGCAGGCACTGTGGCCGTCGTGGTAGCTGCATCAGTCTCTTCCGCAGTAGTTTTCGTGGCCTCGGCCTCGGCCCTTTCCACCACCTTGGCAGCAACAACATCGACCTGCGGCGCCTCCTTCTTCCTCTCCAGTCCCATGATCTCCGCCTCAAAAGCCGCGATCTTCTCCTTGCCCTTGCCCTGAATCTCCTTAATCTCACTCTCCTCCATCGGCTCAGCAAAGATCCACATCAACTTCTGCGGCTTTTCCACGCACTCGAAATGCACCCTCAAGCTCTTACCCGGGAACTGCTTCGTAGCCGCCTCGAGAGCTTCGTTCATCAGCTTCAGTGAGAACCTGAATTCCTGATTACCTAGGCAAGGATCGATTTGTCCATGAATTGCTCGATCGATATCGGATATGGGTAAATACTGGAAGCCGAAGATGCGCTCGACATTGTGATATGCGACGAAGATACCGTCCATGCGGCCCATGCGGGCTTGCAGCATGTATTTCAGCATCGTGCTGCGCATCATGTCGTAATATTCGCGTTCGTAGCTCTCGTATCGACCTTGCAGGGTGAGTATTTCGTAGCCAAGCATTTCTTTGTAGTTCTCGGCATCCATTCGGACCGAGAGACAGGCTCGAGTCTTAAGATCGAACATGCCGGTACCTGGGAGTCGGGAATCGTGAGCGTCGAGCTGTGAACGCATGAGGAAGTCGCCCATGGTGGTATACTCGAATGCTTCGGGAGCATCTTTCTCCGCAGGAGTGATTGGGTTAATGGTATTGCCAATGCGGTATCGCTCATATTCCTCCTTGGGGGCAGTGAGTAGCTTCTCCATACTCTTGCCGAGCATCATGAGCACATTCGGGCTGTCATACTCCTTGTCGGCATCAATAGCATATGTGCCACTAGACTCCTTGTATCTTAGAAAGATAGCATTCGGTGCACGATTGATAAGTGTAAACCCATCAGCTTCCTCCTTGAAGCCTTTCGATAGCATGCCAAGATTCAATGGACGCCAATTCGAGAGCAAGTAGTGAAAGTGAGCCAAAGCACTCGTCATGCTGGACGTAGACCCGACGTACTTCTTCCCGTGCTCATTCGCTAGCTGCGCGAGCATCACGTCTTGACTACTCGTCTTGTATTCCTTCAGAGCATTGAAGTCGAACTCCTGTATAGGCATGATCTCTCGCAGATATGGATCAAAATTATATACTCGAGATTGAGGATCCTGCAATTGGTAGACGCCTGGGTTGAACAGAACACGATCAAGGCCATACTGCACTGGCGGTACAGGCGGCTGCTCAATGTTCAAGGCAATGACCTCTAGGTCTGCTGCCGACATCGAGCCAATGCTGTTCGATCCGTCTTCGGATTGCTCATACATCTCTGGTTCTGGTATCGTGACGTCTTCGCTTGGCTCTACAGAAATGTCTACCGTGTCATGCAACGAGCTCATGGCCGCTTGCATGGAGATGTGTTCGTCAGCACCGTCGTTGGCACCGTTGCTGGCACCGCTGCTGGTACCGTTATCAGCCGCTAATACTGCGGAACTTCCACTGCTGGATGTCTCGATTTGCGCTGCAGACGCACTGAGCCGCCGCTCCCTAGCCTTTTTCCGAGCTTGTGCGCCAGATAATTGCTTGCGCCCGCCTATCTTTGGTGCTGGTCTCTCTGCAGGACTCTCGCTTGTTTCAGAGGGCTTCTCAACAGTCTGCGTCTCACGTCTATCCAGACCGCTGGATTCTTTGTGAAGTTCAGCCAATCGCGAACTAGAGTCATCGTTGTAGGTAGTTGCGGCGTCTACGTCCAAGCCCAGGGACTCTACAGCATCCGATTCAGCTATGGCTGCTTCGTTACCCATATCTGCGCCCGCCCTGGTACGATCGCGCCTTGCCCTCTGCTTGGCTAAGCGGTTGTAATAGCTGTCGCTCCGCTTGCCATTAGTCGCGAGATTGCGAACCAAGTCGGTGTTCTTGGCGGACTTTGTACCGTCTACATGACGCGCGACAACTGTCTCGGGTGCATCGTCGGTCACAGATTGGCTTGGCAAGGTCATTTCGTCTGTAATAGAAGAAGCCACGTGTGATGTCGGTGCCGGATCCATGAACAATCTCACGCCAAGCTTCTCCCTTAGCGAGTCCATGGAATTCATGACAGCTCTCAGCACGCCGTTGGGAGACTGTTCTCTGGGGGAAGCGTGTGCAGTGTCCGCAGACGACTGTTCCTTTGAAACGATGGCATGTTTCTGAGCGAACTCCCGATCCATAAGTGGGTCCCCCAACGCAGCATCGTCCCGACCAGTGGTGTGCTCGACCTTGACATGAGTGGATCTCACAGGCTCTCCACCCCAAGCTGTCCGCTCGCCCGCTGTCTTCGCTTTCGCCTTGACTGAGACCGCGTCGGCCGCTGCGAGAATGTCAAAGGAGATCTTGGTCGACTTTGCTGGGGGCGTTGCCTGCGGCACGCCGCCCCACATCGGCCGATTCTGTGCCTCCTTAACCTTGGCAGCTATCGAGAATGGATTGATTCGCTTGACGAATGAGTACTCTCGCGGTGCTGCAGAAGGTGCAGATGCTACAGTGTCTCTTTGCGCCCGACTTTCCGATGCAGTACTTAGATGGGCTTGATACTCAAGTCCCAATGAATCTACCGCACCAGGTACAGAGGTGACCGGCGACTCGATTCGTGCCACAGTCGCAGGGAATGGAAAGTCCGGTCTTTCAATCCGTCTGGCCGCTGCTGTTTTGGTCGACTTGCTCGCATCCGTGAGCTGGCCTAATATACCAACGTCTTTCACAGGCGTGTTCTGTTTTCCCTGAATAGCCTCCTCTAACACTGTGGCAGGTCGTTCACCGGGGTTGACTGACAGGCGGAGCTCCGCCAGTAGCTCCTCAAATCTCTCTCGCTGACGAGCCGCGACACCTGGTGCCGCCTCATCTGCGACAGTTCCCCGAGTCGCCTCCTCGTGCTCTGCTGACACATCCTCAATCCGAGAAGGCCCTCCCCACTGCAACCGCGCCCCCTTCCTTCTTATCCTCTTCTGCTGCCCGCGCGTTTGTGCTTGTGCCTGCACGTCCGACCGCCTGAATGCCGAGTTGCTTACATTGAGCGGCACGTCCGGCCTGCTCTTACTCCCATGTGCATTTCCTGGCGCCTGAGATTGACCAGCTCCTGCTCTTGCATCCGGCAACGTCTCAGGGCTAGTTTCGTTCCCACTGGAGCCCGACATAAGCCTCGCATACAATTCGCTTATGGTTTGAGGCTTCGAAGACGGCTGCACCGTCCTGGCGGGACGACCACTCTTGCGAATGGTCGATCCATGCTGACGCCTCCCATTCTCTGTTCTCGTTACTCGGGACTTTGGAGCATTGTGCTGTTTCGTTGGCTTGGCTGATTCTCCTTCATTCGTCGTAAGCGAGTTAAAGTTGTTCATCCAGTCATCCACATCCCCAGGCTGTGCCACGATCGTCTGCGTGCTCTCCCTCCGAACCTGAGTGGCGCTGAGGACTCGCGCGCTCCTCCAGCCAGTCGAGCGGTGGCGACATTGGTAGCACACATATTCGCAGACTTCAGTACTTCTGGATGTGGCACGAGCAGCTGGTCGGTACATTAGAATGGCAGATCTTTACGCTGTATATGAAAGCAGTCCGAAGACCGCATCTAATGATTGTCCATATCCTAGCTCCTCCGCGGTGATTGATCCGTGTGTATTGGTTGTGGTGATGCCGACGCTAGTGGGTGAGCAGACTCACTTGGCGAAGGCTCGGCATTCTTCAGATCTTGTCCAACATCATCTGTCTACGCTCGACCATTGTTCATGGTTCCTTGAGTAACACACATGGATGGCTCAAATAGTACGGCGACGAGCATGTGGTACTTCAATACATGAGACAAAAGCGTTAGTCATGATGGAAGATGGCATTGATGCTACTACTTATCGAGCCTCGCCCCGGTACTGCACCATCCCTCTATCCCTCTCCTTCGCCATGACATCTATAATGGAGCCCAAAACGCCCACACTATGCTGGAGAGCCACCCAACTTTGACCCCTGCTTTCTTATCTATCCGCACCTACTCAGTCTGCAAAGGCTCCGGGCTGTGAGTGGTGTCCGTCCGCCTCTCAAGCAGACTCTGCGTGACCTCGAAAGTGGTCCCCGGGATTGTGAAAGTCTCGGTCATCACATCGATGGTGTGCGTGAAAGTCTGCGTAGTCGACGGACCAACGTAGGTCAATGTCTCGTACACCTTGAGTTTCTCAGTACACCTAGTCGAAGTCGCCCTCTTGTCGTTAGGGACAACGGTCGTGGTGGAATGCTCGGGGGCCTTGGTGACGGTCACTGGAACGGATGGGAGAGAGAAGCCGGGGAGGGAGAAGGTGTGAACCCCTGAAGGAGGACCATAGGTGGCGAGTGTACCGATTTCCGGAGCCTGGCTCTCTGAGACCTTTGAAGTGGCGGTGGGGCGATAAATGGTAGTCAGCGTACCAGAGCAATCGCCGTCAGGAAGAATGCAACCAGGCGGAGTGTAGTGCTTCGTCGTAGTCGTATGAGCGGTGGACAGGACGCTGTCACACATTACTGTGGGATGGCCCAGATAGAACAGAGTCTTGCAGCCTGTGGAAGTGGCTGTGCCGAGAGGGTGAGAAAGACTGGAGTCGAAGACAGGACCAGAACCCTCGGCACGAGCGACGGGAGGTGGCGGCATGACTACGCATGACTGTCAGCCTGCATCGATTTTCTAGCGATCAGCTCGTAGCTTTACTCACCCCAGCCAGGGGCCGCAGTAACATGAGAGTACGTAGTAGTATGGGAGAAGTCGGGGTGGGACACCGTAGGGCGCTCGGTCATAGTAGTGTGCGAGAAGTCAGGGTGAATGACGGTCGGCTTCTCGGTAGGGTGAGGCAAGGCGCTGGTGAGGGAGGCCGTCAAGACCACGACGGCAGCCAAGCTGCGAAGGAGATCCATCGTGCTGAAGCTTGATGGATCTAATAGCCTGCGAGGTGGGGGGTGATATTGTGCTGATGTTTGTGTAGCGGATTTGTGTTGGAGAACTGTGTTGGAGGCGTGTGTGGGAGAGATATTGAACCAAAGAATAAGGCAGGAGATCAATGAAGTATTTGTACTACGCTTGTGGAGCTATCACCAGCGCTAATGCAGTCAACTTTCACTGAGGTCCCGTGACTGATCGTACCTTCCGCTTTCGACGTTGCTCCGCTCACCAATGCCAAAATGAAGGAATCGGGGCCTCGAAAGCTTCGCCTTGATTCACTGTAAAGTTGCCGATATTTCCTCATTGGTTGCGGCTTACTTGATGTTGGTGCATTGACCGCAGTGATCGCAGGTCATCCTCGGCAATCGTTTGCTCTGCATCGAGAATGCATAAGTGGCGGCGACCCTGCTAGGGTTCCGTCATGTAAGTGTACTTTTGAGACAACATTCAAGAACGGGAGGTGACCTTCTATGGAATGCGGTGAGATGCTCTGCAGGTGAAAATGGAAATGGCATGAATTATTCGAGATCATGCTTGTACCTAGTGTCGTTGTAATTATCACCAAGAACTTTTGTTGTGGATCTACCCTCACAGGCGTTGAAATTGAGGCCGCCCACTCGTCCATTGGTCTTCCAAGAGGATAGTGTCCGTCGACGAGGGGATGGCAGACATACAATGGCCGTAGATCATCGGTTTTCGGTGATCTCGAAGATTATCCTGTACTTCCAACAGGACTTACTTGAGAAGACCACTGGTGTAGACTGTCATTCAATTCGTGGGCCTAATCGTCAACGTTATATTTCCGAGATATATATCTTTGTTATTCTATGTTGCCCGACGATCATGGCTCCGAGGTCTAAGAACTACATATAAGGACTGTGAAGACCGGCCACGACTAAGATGCTGCCGCTTGTAGGATCGCTGATCTCGTTTTGAGATCTTGATATTAGATCTTGATACCATGATCGGAACATGTGGATGTGAAGACCTTAAGCCACGAAGGCGTGAAGTCATGGAGTCATGAAGTCGTGGAGTCGTGCAGCCACGAGATATTGTGGTTGTATGGCCGTTAAGGGCAGTTTTTGATCGCTGATGGTGGCGCATCCGAGGTTTTTGGCCGTTCTCCCCACACGATTGCGTTGCCTGAGTGATGTCGGACTATACCATGAATTGTCGTCGCTCGTCCCCATCTAGCGTCCATCTATCAAGCATTATCCTCCTCGTCGTCTATGTCAGCCTCATCCTCGCTGACGAAGAGATTGTCCTCCTCGTCATCACCATCGTTATCGTCCGCATCGCCATCGAGACCATCGCGACCCTCGTGTCCACCAGCGCCTTCAGCATATCCCTCGTCTTCTTGATCCTGGTCGTTCATTTGGCCAGCATCCTGGGCCTGATCGTTGAGCACTGCTTGACGACCCCTCTCAAAGGCCGCAGCCTCAATCTTGCGCACGGGGGCTGGATAGACATTATCGCCGGGGCCTTGTATACGCTCTTGGACGAAGACCACTTGCCCAGCTTGTAGACTAGGTCTAGGGTCGATTTTGGCACGAGCGACGATCTCCTCATCCTCGAATGCGGTTCTGCCGAACCACAGGGGTCTGACGAAGTTTGAGTACATCTGGCCATCGCCAATGGTGAGCTCGCAGACCGATCGACGAGCCTTGTAGCGCTTGAACCGCCCATTGCGATCTGTCATCGCCTTGAGCGTCCGCACAAGCGCACGGGTGAAGTCACCTGGGCCAGCGATGATCGCACCACTCGGGTCCTGCTTAGGTGCTGGACTTGCGATCACTTCCACATTATTGATGTCTTGTTTGAGGCTGTACGCGAAGCGGGTCGGACAGTAGCAGTCGAGGAAGAAGGTCACGTCAGTAGTCGAGGAAGCAGCGATCTCGATCAGCTGCCAAGCATTAACCTCGTCTCGCGGGAACCCAGCTATTCGACTATGCAAAGTCAGCTGGGAGACGTTCGATCATCGGAGTCATAGCACGTACAAGGAATATTCACTGCCCTCGTAGCCTGCGCCCTCGTGATCTTGACCTCCGCTGAAGTAGACGAAGACCTGGTCGCCGCGGCGTTTGTTACTGAGCTCGCGTTGCAAGTCCCCGTTGATATCCTGCTGTGTTGTGCCAGGGCCATATCGAAGCACGCGGATGCGGCGTCTGCCACAGTTGCGAACGTGATGGCTGAAGAGCTTGTATATGCTCTCGTAGCGGCGCTGGCGAGGTGTCATTATAAGATGCCCATTGTCATCCCTCGGTAGCGGTATCGTGCGGTTGCGATCGTCGATGAGGATGAGATAGATGCGGCTGTACGGCTGGACAGCCTGGAAGGGCTCAGCCAGCTTGTTCCACCCAGGCATGGCGAGGGTTTTTGGTGATCGACTTGGTACTTAGACTTGGTAGTGGCTGATCGAGACAGCTCGAAGTGGAGTGGTATACATGAGTGTGTATAGCAGTTCGCCGCCGGATACATATAGTCGACCTGATACCAGATAAGCTTCCGTAGCGTCTGCCATGACTGGAGTGAGCAGTATTGTATCGGCCAAGTGAAGCAGACATATCCAGCCAATGGCCGTGCTTAGCTGCTGGTACGCAATGGTCACCGGTTCCCAAATCATCACGTCGCCCATCAAGACTGCCTCGTGATTGGCCGAGAGTTTACATACTCAATCGTGCCTTCCCAAACCGTAGCTCAATGCAAGTGAAGTGAATTTTGCATGTGATGCGCTCTACAGGTCTTGGCAACGGATCAGCTGGTGGGATACTTGGATAGAGTGCCATGCACAGGTGTCTCTCCTGCGACATGCAGCCATTTCACATGATTCTGGAGGCAAGCTAATTCCGAGGCCACCCGTAGATTTGACTCGATCAATCCCTGCTCAGTTGCTTGTGTCGTGACCATGGTCATCCTACAGCAGAGGAAGACGAACTTCTTGCGCGGCAGAGAGTCCCGTATATGTAGCGATGGCAGATGCAGATTGACGTCGAGCTTGAGGGCCTGGGTGACAGCCACGTTGAAGAGGACGTACGCCAAAGAGGGCCAGTATCTGCACATACCACGAACTGCGACACAGATGGTGCATCCTCAGACGTGGCAGCATCTTCAGTACTCGGAGTCGATATGAGTAGCTCGAACATTGCGGACACAGTAGACAGTCGTCGTTGTAATAAGAAAGATGTTACAGATTCTGGACCTTGCGGTCGAGAAAGTCAAGCTCAGACCACCGCGTGTTTGGTGGCGTCAAGCAAGCAGTCATCATGGTCTATGAAATTCTGCTAGTAACAAGGGGGGTGCATAAAGAAGTTCACAGTGCTGTCGGTAAAGATGAACAAGTCTGACAGCGCGAACGATGGCGCCATGGATGACCTGCGGCAACGATGGAACCATCTCTACAAGCATCATCTGCCGGGCCTGGCGAAAACTCGCGATCCAGTACAAGGACAATGGCCCGTCTATCTGGACCACTGCTTCGCAAGAATCGTGCTGGACAACGCGATTGGTATAGACAAGCCATGGATGGAAGTCATAAGGCAGCCCGCAGTGAAGAATATGACCGAGGACCAACTCCGCGACGCTGTAGATCTTGCGGAGAAGATTGCAACGGGCGAACTTGATCTCGTGTCATTAGATGAACGTAGTCTTCAGCTTCGCGGCAAGCAGAAGAAGAAGCGTAAGGTGGAGGCGAAGACAGAAGGCAACGGCACGTCCAAGAAGAAGCTACGAGGTGATCCAACCATTTCAACCTACTTCGCGCCACCACCAGACTCGCCGTTCCAGGGCGAGGACACAAAAGCCGATACGCCAGCTAACGTGGTCGAACTTGGCGACGAGAGCAGGAAGGCGGCGCAAGAAGCGAATCCTGACATGGCAGCACAAGTCAAGCGTATAGCTGACTCCAACATAACCACTTTCCGCAAACAAACACTCACCCTGCTGTGTCAAGTGCCTCGTGGTCGCTACAGCACATATCAAGCGATGTCTGATCATATCACCAAGACGTCGCACAAGACTTGTGCTCGTGCTGTTGGCAATGCGATGCGTAACAATCCTTTCGCACCAGAAGTACCGTGCCATCGCATCCTGGCTGCCGACGGCTCACTTGGTGGATTCAATGGCTCTTGGGGTGAGAACGGGAAGTTCGCGGGCGAGAAGCACAAGTTATTACACGAAGAGGGTGTACGCTTTAGCTCCAGTGGAAAGGTCAAAGGTCCTCCGTTTCGAGACTTCACTTGAGTAGTCGAGCAAGATCCTGGCATTACCAATTTCTGTTGCTTGAGCTGTAAGGAGATGACTGGCTCATGGTACGTGACATCGTCTCTAGAGCCCGCATTCCAGGCGCGTGTCCTCCAAACACTCGGGTTCCTGCGGCCGCACTTCAAAGACATTACTGCGACGATCATTGCATACTACAGTTTCTCACGAATGATCACCGCCATGATGTTCACGAAAAGACTACTCGTAATGGCTGCGGTCGCTGCAGTCGCGCAGTCTGGACCCGGTAAGTTGGACAACACTCTAGTCGAAATTGCGAGCCAGCTGTTGACAGACTTGCAGCCACCACGATCGTATCGACTTCGCTGAGCGGAAACACTGTAACAGGCTCAGCATCTCCAATTGTACTTGGCCAGCCGTCTTACACTGGCACCTTCACTGTGACAACACCGACAACCAGCTGGGCCGCCCCTACATTCTCCACAGCCGCTCCGGTGCCCACATGCTCAGATGGCATGTGCACTAGCTCTCCGCATCTCAATGGCCAGACCTGCATCGACGAAAGTGGCATTACATACGGCGTCCTTTGCAACATGCTGATGTATGGAATCGTAATCGACAGCAGCGGCAAGAGGCTGCTTCTCGGACGTGAAGATACCGTGGAGGAGATGGGGACCGTCGTCGATAAGAGGGATTATGCCGGGTCTTTTGCAAGCTGTGTTGACTTCTGCGATAATTACGGTGTCCCTTCCTTCTGTACGGGAGTGGCGTACGACAATGGGTACTGCATGTCTTATGACGCCATCACTGGGACATATCAGCACGATGGCGGTATTGCTGCTGTAAGGCAGGGTTGAGAGGGTAGATTCGGACAGCTTACACATTAACTTCGGTAGTCGAAGGCGATCAGAGGAACAGCCATCGATACGTTTCAGACTATAGGCGTACGAAGTTCGCCTTTACTGTGTTCTCCGGCGTACTCAAAGTCTCCGATGTTTCTCAGTGTGGGCCTGAACACCGCAGTGCATCTGCCCTTAAGTGGTCAAGGATGAAACGAGCCGGCGAGTGTGTATCTCGGTTCAAAGTGGTGTAGAATGCCACCTGGTTGAAGATCATCGGAGCCACATCCTCTTTCGACAACATGGCCCGTTACAGTTTGCAGCCCGAACAAGCACCCCACGTGTAAGAAGCGTATTCATCCCTCGTGTCCGCCAGGTTGACGCAAGACTTGGCAGGGCCAAAGTCAATAAAGGATTCGAAGCATCGTTTCCACTTGAAGCTGGCAAAATTGAAGCAACCTGATTCGTGTTCTTTCGACCACGTTTCTTGACGACCGCTGGTGAACTATGATGTACATAATGATTATGATTAAGAGTCACATCCCACCCTGCACGATCACTGTGACTTCCTTCGTCATTCCCATCAATCAATCGCACGAGCTCTCCGCAGCAGGAGCAGCAATAATTCGATGGGACACCTCCAAGCGGCCAAGCGTGCCAAAGCTGGACGAATTTCCATCTTGTCACCGCGCCTCAAATCTCACCATTCTGGCCAATGCGCTGCCGGCAAGGCACACGTGCAAGGATGGCCAGCACCAGAGCCGAACATGCACGCCGAGCACACCCGCCTAAACTTCCGCATCGCTACCAACAGGCTTCCGACCCTCACGGAATCGTTTCTGCTCCTGCCGAATGTCCACATGGCATCTGAAAGGCTTGACCGGAAGCAGCCAGTGAGTGGCTTCTCACCGCGTCCCACACTGCTTCGCTTCGCGGTTTGGCGCTATGCACCCTCTATCGACAAGTGGTCGGTAGGGCAGCCGCGCAGGCTCCAGATTGTGGCCCCTAGTCGCCCTACGAGCCAACAGCTGGGTGTACACGCCGGATAGCGGGTGGTCGCAGAAGGATGGCCTGTTCAACAGGTAGGTATGACGGTGGTCGTCGTTCCTCTGTTACTATCCACATCCTCCCAGAAGTACATCTATACTTACACGACAGTCTCGAGGCCGCTGTGTGTAGCTGCACGCAGCTCTGCGCCAGGCACCGCGACAAGCTTTAGCACAGCCTGAGGCCGCCTTTCGCATGATACTGCCTGCGGACGCTCAAGATCTTGTGTAATATTGGCGAGGCTGAGCAGTCTGTGACTGTTCCCACTTGGTCACTAAGTGGACGACTTGCTCCCTAAGTGGACTTGCTCCCACATTGACGATACCGGACATCACCAATTCGAGACTACAACCACCGTCCCACACAACAACGTGGGAAGCTGCTTACTGCAGCCCGACGGCTGCCGACACACAGCATGGCGTTCCAACCACTATCAGTCGGGGATATACTAATGCTGTCCCAGACAGCATGGAAGATTGGCCGTGCGTTCACGCAAGGCAAGAAGAGTGCGCCTTCTGAATTTGCTGAAGTTGAGCGGGAGGCCAATGGATTGAGCGAAGCGTTGAAGCTCGTAGCAGAGTCGTTACACACGGATGGTGAAACACTATCGCAAGCAGACAATGAGACTCGCGCCGCCGTCAACACCATTCTCGAAAGCGCGAGGGCCACTTTGAGTGACCTGGAGAGCTTCGTGGAACGGTATCAAGTCATCAAGAAGAACCAGACAAGCGGCGGCTTCGTCGTTGAACGAAGCTGGAGCCAGGTCGTGCTTGCCAATTACAAGACTTTCAAGTGGACAACAGAAGGAGGCACAATCGATGAGCTACGGAATATGCTCCAGATGCACACCAACACCATACAGCTGACCATGCAAGCACTACAATCACGCTCGTTGGCAAGGCTGGAGAAGACTGTCGTACCAATGGCCGAGAATATCGCCGATATCCACCAAGCAGTACATGGCGACCTGGGTGGCAAGATAGACGACCTTCACCGCCTGATAATGGCTGTAGCCAACAGCACACCCTCACTCCAAGCGCGGGATCGTGCGATCCAAGGCCCGAACAGCGTGCGAAACAGCAGCAGCACCGTGTCCACGCTAGATCGCGGTTCAACATCGAATGGCACAGGGACCCGTATGCTGGAGGCGCCACCCCCACGTAACTCCTCAATCGTCCTCCCAATACGGAATCTAGACCGAAGGGAGTCGGTGCAGTCCACCCATAGTTCAAAGGTCACCGTCTTGCCCGCTGGAAAGTCTTCGAGGGAGGATTCAGCTTACTGGTCTATGGGTCCCATGCCATTCGAACGCGAAGGAAGAAGGATGGACTGGGGGTTTGAGAATGGCTCGCCTCCACACGATCGGGGCAGCATTGGTAATGAGTTCGCATCTAGCTCTAGTGCTGCCTCTTCTGTCTCGCCGCCTCCACAACGACCCGAGTCGAGCATAGCACGCCGTGAGTCTACGACCTTGCCTAACCTATTTAGTGCTATCGACGAGCTGGACCAGGAAGGTGACTACAACATCGACCCATACTACACCAATGTCTCGCCAAGATCAAGAAATCATGCGTCATCGTCACAAACGAACTCCGTGCGAATCTCCAATGGACAGCAAATCCTCCCACCACCCGCCCTGCCGCCAGATTCACCCGAGACTCGTGAACCACCTGCCACTCCCGCTTCCATCTTCGGCGCACCTCGACGACATCAAAGTGTCAAGAAACCCGCTTCCCGACCTACGACTGCACACGGCTCGGTGCAACGAAAGCGAGAAAGCGTCGAATCCAATTCACCACAAGCGACTGAGACTCTCTCATTCGACAAAATCCTATTTCGCAATGCTGCAATACTGTGTGACGTCCGCGGGAAACTGGTAGAGTATGCTCAAAAGATTCCCAACGAGCCAGATCCGCGCTTCGACACGGAGATGAAGGAAGCGTGCAAAGACTGCCGAATCTGCGTCATCCGTAAGCGAGAGCAAAAAGAACATGGCGGCACAAAAGTTGTTACTTCCATCTGGACACTATCTGATGACGGCGAAGTCCGAATGCAGCAGAAGCTATCCGAGATCAACGAGACTGTGCCATACTGCTCATATTTCGACCCATTGAAAGTCTCACTACCACCCCCCGAAGGCGCTGGAAGCGAGATGGACCTCAAATTTCATCCTGAGCAACGGGGTGCTATGCTCAAGGAAGGGAAGAAGACGAATTGGGTCAACTTCGTCTTCGTGAGTGAGCAGGATGCCATATCATTCCAATCCGCAGTCTTTGGCAGAACGCTCCTGGGCAGCTATCGCACGACTAAAACGACAGTCATTCACGACGGACTCAAGGGGGCTTTCGCGTTCGAAGAGCAGTTTGCGAACATTGAAATGCTTCGACTTTGGGAAGACGATGGCATTGCTACACCTGGTGCAGCTGGCGGCGTCATGGCCTTGATGCATGTGAGCAGTAACTTTGGGGACGGCTGGGCGCGTTTCTGGCTCAATGGCAACAAGCAGCAAGTCCGTGTCAAAGAGGACAGTGCCAAGTGGGCGCGAGTCAAGGGAATCGATATCACCGTCGTTCGACCTGGTACTGCTCCTGCTGTGGCAGAGAAGATCAGAAGTCCTTCCGTCGCTTCACCTGTCGGAGAAGGTCTGCAGCGTGTGGAAACTATGATGGAGGCTAGACCGAATGGTGGGAGGAGGATACCTGTTAAGAGAGTACAAGGGGTCCGAATCGAATTCAAGACTGAGGAGGAGAGGAGTCGGTTCGTGCAGCAGAGTAAGACTGTGCAGGGGAAGATCCTCTCGCTGCCGGATCTTTGATCTGGCCGAGTATAGATTGCGGCATTTGTGGATGCGTTCCTACATTGCGTGTGCTGATTTTGATACCATGGAGGGGGTGCACCAGTCCCGGTCTTGTCTTTTCGTATAGATGCATTTGTACTATTAGTAAAGACCGATAGGTTTTGTCGCATTGCAAGACCAGGATGATCATCCGTCATGGCACCCTCCAGCTTCGAGAATTTACTCCAAGTCGATGCAAGGTGTCAAGGAAACGAAGAGGACCAGCTACTGTGTACGAAGCGCTCCGTATGATACAGTACAGGTCCTTTGTCAGCGATCGACAAGCTTGCGTTCCCAGCAGGTACTTCTCTGCTTGCAGCCACAGGTGGACATCTTTCCATCCGACGACACTAGTCGGGTCAAGAACAACGGAGCGACTCATGCCCGCTTGCCCAACCTGAGGATATCTGTCGTTGTGCGAGGTTTTGTCCATCCCCTTCTACAAAGTCCGTGCATGATTGTCAAGAAAGAAAGGATTACTGATCCTAATCTCAAGACGGAGATCGTCCAAAACCCGCCTGCACGATGACGTGACGTCGCTTTTACTCAGCGCCAAGCTCGATACTGTACAGTAAACGCCTTCTCACCTTACCCTGTCGTCGTTGGGGCTATGCTTTGTCAACGTGCATGCGGAATCGATGGTACGTTGACGCCAGCACTCCAATATGGCTGGCCCCTGCAAGAGTCATGCCGACTGGCTCTGGTGATCGCTCTGCAAACTATCCGAAGTCCGCTATTGTTGAGGTAATGTGGTGCTGACATATTGACCTGATGAACAATGTGCTGTCTGTATATATGGGCTTGCTGTGGTAGGTATTGTTGTGCCATTCCCTCTCCAACTTCCACAGCATAGCACTCTAGCCTTCTCCCCTCCTGAGCACGTCTTCAGACACGAGCCCCAGCAGCTGTTTACGAAGAGGTACTACCACCAAAGAGGACGACATGACAGATCTCATCCGAGACGCGCCCATGGGGCAGCTGATACGCTACATCACTCGCAACAAAGTCCTCCTCTACCCAGAAGAGAGGCCAGACTTTGAAGCTCCTTCCTCATACACGAATCCCGATCATCTTACTCAGACAAAGGGAGAACCGCTCAGCACGATACCATCGAGTCTCGCAGCCGGAGATGACGAGAAGAAGCACCTCGAGCCCACCGAGCCAGCCTCACCGCAGTCGCCATCCACATCTCTGGATCGCCGAACGCTGGAAAGAATCGAAACATCCCGAACGGAAGTCGATCTCGAAAAGGCCCTTACGAACCAGCGCACAAACACATTATCCCTAGTACCAACCCGGACAGCCCTCTCACACGCCCACACCCAAGCCGAGCTCGCCGCCGTCATCACAGCCTCAGCTCACCTCGCCAAAGAACCTTCCCAACCCATCGTCCCACAACGAACAGCCGACGGCACAATCCTCGTAGACTGGTACACGACCGACGACGCCGCGAATCCCCAAAACTGGTCCAGTGGGAAGAAGGTCGTGGCCAGTCTGCAGATCTACCTCTACACCTTAGCCGTCTACATGGGCTCCTCGATCTACACACCTTCCGCCGAAGGCATAATGAACGAGTTCCATGTCGGTGTGGAAGCCGCTTCCTTGGGACTGGCATTATATGTTCTGGCGTACGGCACGGGTCCATTGATCTGGAGTCCGCTATCTGAGATCCCTTCGATTGGCAGGAATCCGCCTTATATGATTACCATGGGTATCTTCGTCATCTTGATCGTGCCCACGGCATTAGTGCAGAACTTTACCGGACTCTTGGTGCTCAGGTTCTTGCTCGGCTTCTTTGGCTCGCCGGCTCTGGCGACTGGTGGCGCGAGTCTGCAGGACATGTACTCCCTGATCAAGCTACCGTATGTGCTCTGTCTGTGGGCTCTTGCGGCCACGGGAGGTCCCGCCCTCGGTCCTGTGATCTCTGGCTTCAGCGTCACGGCTGAGAACTGGCGATGGAGCATGTGGGAGATGCTGTGGTTGTCCGGGCCCGTCTTCCTCGCTATGCTTCTCTTCTTGCCCGAAACCTCATCGGCAAATATCCTGCTCAGAAGGGCGCAGAGACTCAGGAAGTTGACCGGCGATATGAGACTCAAGGCGCAGTCGGAGATTGACCAAAAGAACATGCGACCCAAAGACGTGGCTTTCGAGGCGCTTGTGAGGCCGTTGCAGCTGATCTTTATGGTGAGCTTACCATTGCCTAAATCTCTAGACCATTATACTGACATTATCAGGATCCCGCCATTGGCTTCACAGCCGGCTACGTTGCTCTCTGCTATGGCATCTACTACAGCTTCTTCGAGGCCTTCCCGCTCGTCTACATCGACAAATACCATTTCAGTGTCGGCGAGATGGGTCTTGCTTTCCTCTCTATCCTTATCGGCGCACTGCTCGGCATAGCAGGCTATTACACCTACCTCTACTACGTCGTCGAACCGGACATGATCAAGAATGGTCTTGGCAAACCTGAACGACGACTTATACCTGCACTCGTGGCTAGCTTCTTGCTGCCTATTGGACTGTTCATGGTGAGTCGGTCTAAGAACAATGAGAGGAATGTCACAGCTTGCTGACAAACTCTACAGTTCGCATGGACAGGCGACGCAAACGTGCACGTCCACTGGATCGCCAGCATCATCGGCTGTACCATCTTCGTCATTGGCGTCTTCATCCTGATGCAGTGTATCTTCGTCTACCTGCCTTTCGTCTACCCGCAATACGCCGCCTCACTCTTCGCTGGCAACGACTTTGCGCGATCCGTTGTGGCCTTCGCAGCGGTCCTGTTCAGCCGGCCGATGTATGTCGGCTTGGGAATTGGTCCAGGTACCAGTCTACTGGCCGCATTGACTACGGCTTGTGTTGGTGGAATATTCGTCCTGTTCTTCTATGGAGAGAAGCTTAGGGCTAGAAGTCGGTTTTCTGCTAAGTGAGCATGTCGTAGGGATGGTGAATTGAAATGTTATAATAGCGATGGCGTTGGCGGGTATGTCATAGAAATCTTTCCTGGGATACGGCGTAACAGTAGGATCAATGGCAATAATATGATTCAGCCTCGTTGTCACAAGCCAACATGACCTTGCTGGTCATTATCCTCCGTCTCTCGAGCCCTTCAGCTGAAGTTTAAGCACATGAGGTGCTGTTGAAGTAGTGATGTGGGACGAGAGAAGCCACCAACACTTCTGGGATAGGAAGTAGCGGAGCGAAAAGTCTGTTCATCATGACTCGGGCCTAGAGTGAGAGCCGTCTCGAAGTCTAGGCTATGGTGAGACGCTGGATTGGGCGGAGTAAAATCATCGGGAGGATGGTGCAGTCTGTACTCCAGAGTATATGCGACGCATAGGATTGTTCCACATCCTGGATGGAAAAACTCGAAGTCCTCGGCCGACTTGGAGGGTTCCATGCGACATTTTGATGCGACGTCGTCCTTGCTTTGGCCAGCGTTTGAGATCCAAACATCTAATGGTGGTATATGAAACAGGGAACAGTGTCATCGTCCCACAAGCTTCAGCCAAGGGATCGAGATGGCGGAAGCATGCTTGGACTGCCGCCGCCGTAGAGTTGTGCTGTCAGCTTGCCACGCATATGGTCAAAGTTGGGGCGGAGCACTAAGCATGAGCTCCCTCGGAGTCCTCGCAACATCTCGCCCAGTCGTTGAGCAATGTGTTGACTCAGTGGCGAAGACATGTTGTGAGAAGGCGAGCGTGTAGATTGTGTGGAAAGGAATATCGTGACTCCTACACAGCCAGCGCTAGTCACTTTGTTCTTCTCGAAGCATCAGACCCTGAGTCCCGATTGGATGGTCGATGGGTGACACGCTAAAGCCGGCAGCGATTCCCAGGCGCGGTTTCACCTTGCCCGTCATACCTCCGACCGCTTTACGCAAAGCGAAGCGATAGGTCGTAAAGCAGGAACTTCAATAGAGGCCTTGTCAACATACACTCACCAAACAAAGAAATCTGGGAGAAGAACAAGAAGGTTGCTATTGCTAGGCATCTCACTCCCCCTCACCCACTCCGAAGCAGCATCCTTGGGCCCCACGTTCACGCCTATTGATCTGTCTTCAAAGAGGGTCCTTGCGACTTTCGACTTTCTAGCCCCCCTACCCGCCGGTCGGATCCTTGTTGCACGACTGCACAGGCTCTGGAGAGAGGGTGGAGTAGCACCGCGGTCCTATTTCACAACATTGCTGGACACGCACAACACACGACCACGCCTCTTTCGCGCGCCCTTCACCGTCACTACTCCACACGAGTTCACGCCGCCGCCAGTGACGGCCGGCACCGAGGCTTGGCGCGAGCGATTACTTGAGGAGGAGTGGGCGTAGGAGGATCTGATCCGATCGCATCGCACACCTACGCCTGCACGCGAGCCAGATCGCGCTCATAGTCATGGCCGGGTCTCAGCCGAACACGTATGTAAGCCCATGGGTGTCGTGCTTCACATGTTGGAGCGCGTGTGGTAGAGCATGTGCGCTTTGAAAGGTGCTGTGGGGAGCTGCGCTGACCTGTATCTTTGCACAGATTATATCGACCCGATCAGTTCATGAATCCTGGTCCTGCACCACAACCACCCACGAGCAAGCCCAAACTAGGCCTCACGCCTCAGGTCTTCCAGACACCCGGCAACCCGAATCTTGTGCACCTGCAAAGCGGCGGCTCGAGCTCGCCTTCGTCTACCTCACTTCACCGAGTAGGCACAGACTCGGGTGGTGAGTACACGGTGGTGAAGGATGGGTGGGCCAAGGTTAAGGAGGAAGGCGGTGGCTTCATGAAGGCCTTTTGGAGTGAACGTTTCTTGGTCCTGCGAGAACGACAGCTGGAATTCTTGAAGAGCAACTCGAGCAGCAAGACCTCGAATGTGATAGCCCTGAAAGATGTTACCAACATCACCCGATCCGACAATTACCCGTACAGCTTGGAGCTCACGAAAGAGGGCAACAAGCTATGGATCCTAAAGTTCGAGACTGACAATGAGGTGTATGGCTGGATGGACGGGATTTACGACAGATGTCCGAGCATGGGCGGCGTCTCACATCCTACAGGCTTCTCTCATCGCGTACATGTTGGCTTCGATCCGGTCACTGGAGGCTTTGTGGGTCTGCCCGTAGAATGGGAGCGCTTGCTCAAGGGTTCTGCCCTTACCAAGGATGATATGGCCAAAAACCCACAAGCCGTCATGGAAGTTCTGCAGTTCTACACTGATAAGCTCGCTGTAAGAGCAGACGATCCAAAGATGTACACCTCGCTCACACCGACACCTCCAGCCACGGACAGCAACCGCGACAAGCAACTTGGCTATTCAGGAAGTAGTATTGCACCTCCTCGTCCTGCCCCGCCTGCGATACATCGACTGGACAGCTATCAGAGCGCTAAAAGTGCCGGCAGTGGTTCGTCCAGTGCTTACCCGCGCGAGCAACCCAGTGATCGATTTCCGGCCCCAAAGCGATCGGATACTGCACCACTGTCACGGACGACGACTGGCGAGGATGAACGCAGAGTCAGACAGGATGAGCAGAGAAGAAGAGAGGAGTCTGAGCGGCGGCGAAACGACGAAGATCGTGAGCGACGGAAGCGACAAGACCAAGAAGATCGTGAATACAACGACTCTCTACCAAAGCAGCGAACAGCTCTTGCGAAACAAGAAGTCGGTGGTCATAGTGGCGATCCGAGAGATGCCAGTCCAAGTGCGTCGAATGGTAGATACAACGCACAGCGACCAGCTCCGCCAGCACCAGGTCAGAACAAGGCTGCGCAGCCGAACAGCGCCATACCCATACGCAACTTGCAAGCCTCGCGACCAGCACCTTCGCCACCTGTTCAGCAAAATGGTGCTAAGCCATTACCACAAAAGCAGTCCAGCACGAACGGCTCATCCCATAGTGGTGCCGTCAAGCCACCCGCCGCACCACAACTCAACGGACAAGTACATCCACAAGATCGACCACAGCAACCTCTGACACGGAGACCATCGGGTAGTCAGAACAGCAAAGCACCTCTAGGACAAGTCAAGCCTCTCAATGTGCAGACCAAGCAGCCGAGTGGCGCGCCTGAGAAGAGTGCAGCCATCAAGCAGGCTGAAGCAGCGCTGACGAAGAAAGAGCCAAATGAGAAGCCTGCGAAGGAAGCGCGGATGTCAAGCATGACGGATGCGCAAGTCATGGACAAGCTGCGATCTGTCGTGTCCACCAGTAATCCGCTGGAGTCTTACAATAAGCAGAAGAAGATCGGTCAAGGTGCATCAGGTAGCGTGTACGTGGCTAGGATCCGTGAGAACGCTCCTTCAGGCACTGCAAGGAACATTGTGAACCAGTTCGGGCCCAGGGCGCAAGTAGCCATCAAACAGATGGATCTACGTAGTCAGCCAAGGAAGGAGTTGATCGTGAACGAGATCATTGTCATGAAGGAGTCACGACATGACAATATTGTCAACTTTCTCGACGCATTTTTGCAAGAAGAGACATTCGAGCTATGGGTGGTCATGGAGTTCATGGAGGGCGGTGCGTTGACAGATGTGATCGACAACAATCCTTCCATCGCAGAAGACCAGATCGCCACCATTTGCTTCGAGGTAAGCAATCGCAAGGACGAATATTGAAGAAGCGATGTACTAATATCTATCACAGACATGTAAAGGCCTCATCCACCTCCACAGCCAGAACATCATCCACCGCGATATCAAATCCGACAATGTCCTCCTCTCCTCTCGTGGCGCCGTCAAAATCACCGATTTCGGCTTCTGTGCTAAGCTGACCGAACAGCGCAACAAGCGTGCCACTATGGTCGGAACACCCTACTGGATGGCGCCGGAAGTCGTCAAGCAAAAAGAGTATGGCAGCAAAGTCGACATCTGGTCCCTAGGTATCATGGCTATCGAGATGATCGAGTCCGAGCCACCTTACCTCAACGAGGAACCGCTAAAGGCATTGTATCTGATCGCTACTAATGGGACGCCGAGACTCAAGAAGCCGGAGAAGTTGAGCAAGGAGCTCAAGGCTTTCTTGAGTGTCTGTCTTTGTGTGGATGTCAAGAGTCGCGCCACAGCGGAGGAGCTGGGTAGGCATGAGTTCCTGAGCCATGGATGTTCGCTCGCCAGCTTGAGTGAGCTGTTGAGGTTCCGCAAGGGTGGGCATTGAAAATGCTGTAATACTGAAGGGCATGAGGCGTCATCATGTCCACGACCGGGTGGGCTGAAGTAGTGGGACCAGGCGGAGTAATTGAGATGGGATGAATGATTCATTACGGCCGTAAACGAGATGGCATGGGGTGTTACGAGGAGTCAAAAGCGGTTGGCAATAAATCGATGGATGGCTGGGTCGGATGGGCGTGATGAGAAGTGTCTTCTTCGCAACCTGAGCGTGCGGCGCTCATGCTGCAGATGGTCGTTCTGAGCATACGGTCTGAGCGCTCTTTTGTTGACGGCTTACGCTTGATAGACGAATACTACGTTGTCCCTGACCTCTTCACCTTTGGCGTCCGTCTTTCGCTCGGCCTGAGTCTGGTAGGCACCGCACACGGCTCACAATCAAAAACAGCAGTATCGGACCGTATTGTTTCTATCTCTATGATCGTTTACTGACACACCTCGAGACCAGACCGTGTGGCTAAAAAGGATTGGCAGACTGCATAGTAGTGTACAATGCCAGCAAGCAACACCATGACATGGAAGATCTGATGGCTTGCGCCGATGAGGTCAAAACGGTAGCGAAACCATCGCTCTGGAAACTGTGGTGTAGAATGTCAGTGAAGTCGACGCAGGATAACCAGGCCAGCTAGCCCGGACGAATCGGATCATACCCGGTATGTATAAGCTGCAGCTCCAGTACCATTGAGCACGATCATCAGCACCATCCATTCCAGCGCGAGACGCTGTCGCTGCACGCCGAACTCGTATGCGTACAGACCGTGCCCAACGAAGAAGAGCCAGACCGCTCCTAAGCCGACGTATGGTGCTGCGCGCCAATGTCGGTATTTGGTTGAGAGGAAACGGGAGTTCATTGTTAGTGCTATGCAGGCCATGGAGCAGAGAGAGACCTGAATGCTATGTTAGTCTCCTGAAGTCGGCTAGTGTTTTGACAGCGCTGTCTGGGGCTTGATACGTACTAAAAGCCAGTGGATGTCACGATGACCCGGCACGCAGATGAAGCCAAAGTGGATGGTCGGCAGACTTGCTCCCCACATCAATAGGACAACACCGCAGAGATCAAGACCTTTTGCGAATTGGCGCAGGCTGGCATCATGAGTCAGGAGCGCATGGTAGCTGGATCGTACGTGTTAGCTTATCTGCAGCAGTGCACATCGATTGAAGGAGCCACTCACCCAGCAGAAAAGGTAAAACATATCGCCACGCACAGGCAGTAGGCAGTCACCAGGCCGAAGTCTACAGGCTGTCCAGCTGGTCTACGACTGTATATGCGGAGGTAGAAGTGCAAGGGCAGGATGGTGAATAATATTGATCCGAAGAAGTGGGAGAAGATGTTGACTAGATATGTTCAGTTGCGATCCAGATTATTAAGATGGGCGAAGGAGACGAACCACTTTCATTGTGCCACGAATGCAGCGAGCTTGTCCACAGTGTACGATTCTCATCACTCGGACTAGCGACGCGTGAGCAGGAGCACTGATTAGAGCATTGTAGATGCTGTCTCACAGGTACCCGGACAACATGAATTCATTGTCTCTGCCTTGCGTCAGTGTATTGCTCTGCTCAGTCATGCTCCGGCGAAGAACGTACTGGCGCCACTTCGCTGCTCGCTGGTCAGTACTATGGTATTTGCTCGCAATATGTGCCGCTTACGTATACCATGCCAGTCCAAGTTCACAGGCTTCTCATCGCACAGGCTGTCCCGATCATCTTTAGGTGCGCCGTTTGAGCGCGACTCTGCGGCGCACGTTCCGTTGGCGCGAAGTCGAGATTTCATGGCATTGCTGGTATCATCGTACACAAATTCCCGCCTCCTGGGATGGCCAGGAGGCATATGCGAGATATGGAAATAAAAGAAGATTCCACTTAGCCGTTTTGTGGGACATTACAGCGTCACAGTTGCGTTGCGGGATGGCGGAGGGCTTGCGCCTTGTTTTGAGTCACATCATTGACGTGACATACGGAAGAAGTCAATCTCTCTCCTCCAATACCCATGATTACGACTTTAGACAGGATGCCCGTTTGCCGATGCTCACAATGTATCGAGCAACGAGATGGTCTTTGGTTGAGATGAAGTCGACGACTTCTCCGGAAGGAGAGTAGGCCGAGAGCCGGGGACCAGGTGGCTGTCGTTGAGAGACAATACTTGAGGACCTGAATGACGATATTACTTTACTGCCATCATGACTTCTTTGAGGGGCGGATGCTCTCGAACGTCTAATACGGAGTCGCTGAGCAGACTTCTTCAAGTATGATCGCTGTGGCTCAGGTGAGCAAACTTGGCAACCCCCGAAGACATACAAGTTCCGGGCCAATTGGAAGGCGATGTATATGTACACAACCTGCATACCGAGAAGTTGTCGATACTGTACTTTTCACGACGGATGGCGTATGGTCTCAAAGCTATTTTGCTCTCGTTGTTATCTTCATGTCGAAGCACTTGTACCTCACAGTCCACTATGGCAATCTTCACGTGATGATCATCAGTAAAAGCAGGAGGATCGGTTCGGGAGGCAAGTTCCTCAGACTATCGCCACTGTCTCTGTTCGTGCTCGAGCACAGTGATGACCATCGCAGTAGCCAAAGGAAAATTGGTCGTCTGCAAATGAGAGAGTGCAAGACGCTCAAAAGAGCAGCAAAGTTGATCGGATTTAACGTTGCGATAGACCGAGCCCCACATGGAACCACGCGAACGGTTAAGGCCGCTGCATGACGATTGAGCGTATACGATTCGGCAACGACGATCCGCGGGACCTGCCTTTCTGAGCCCTGCGACGGTGGTTTCTTCTCATTTGAGGCGATCAGGACGGTGAGCACAAACATCTCTCCTGACAAGCACTGCCGTAATACTGTCGTTGGTTCTCATCGCTGCCATTCACTCCTCCGCCTCCGCCACCTCAGATACACCGACCAGGCCTTCGTTCCAAACTCCGGCTATCGTAACGAGATCAATGCTCGACATCAACCCACCGCAGACGGTATTCCAGACCTACGACCTACCGACCTATCTCAGCGCATCTCGTCACAAAGCGCAGCCATTCTGTGGCAATGCGGAGGGATGGGGTCCGTTGAGTCCCCATAGATGGGACTTCACACCATGTTTCCTGGACATATGGATAGCAGTTGTATCGGTATTTGGCATATTGGGTGGCGCTGGGGCGATATACTACCTCCTGCGGTACTGCAAGCCAGCTGCCGTTGAGAAGAATTGGCACTTCTATACCAAGCTGGCTGTTATCGCAGCGTTGGTGGCAACGACGACGACACAAGCTGCACTCCAAGTTGAGCATTTTGGTGGCACTTTATGGTTACGGGACTTTCGGTTCTGGACTACTATTCTGAACCTGCTGAGCTTGGGTGTCGTCTTCTACATCCAGTACATCGAGCATTGGCGATCAAGAATACCCAATTCTGTCGTTCTGCTCTACTGGCTCTTCTTGCTTATCGCTTATGCTGTCAAGCTACGGTCGCTGGTGTCTCAGAAGCTGTATGAACATTATGTGCCGTACTTTGCCATATTCACTGCCAACGTCGGGCTATCATTCGCTGAACTCGTCCTGGAATGGTTGGTGCCAAAGAAGCTCTCGGCATATGAGGCTCTCGGCGACGAAGATGAGTGTCCAGTCGAATATGCCAACATCTTTTCTGCTTTGACCTTCGGTTGGATGACTCCAATGATGCGATATGGCTACAAGGAGTTTTTGACGCAGGACGACCTGTGGAACCTGCGACCTAGTGACACAACACGCAACACCAGTGCTACATTCGAGGAGTCATGGGCATACGAACTCGAGAAGAAAAAACCAAGTTTATGGATCGCCATGTTCCGGTCATTCGGTGGACCGTACTTCTGGGGCGCGGTGATTAAGACTGGTTCAGACACTCTAGCCTTCGTGCAACCTCAGCTCCTCCGCTTCCTGATCTCCTTCGTCGACTCGTACAAACCTGGCAATACGCCACAGCCAGCTAGCAAGGGCGCCGCAATTGCTCTTGCAATGTTTGCTGTGTCGGTCGGACAAACCGCATGTCTGCATCAATACTTCCAAAGGTCGTTCGAGACAGGCATGCGCATCAAGAGCTCTCTCACAGCGGCCATCTATCAGAAGAGCTTACGGCTCAGCAACGAAGGACGAGCTGCGAGGAGCACAGGCGATATCGTGAACTACATGGCCGTCGACACGCAGAGATTACAAGACCTTGCGCAATACGGCCAACAGCTGTGGAGTGCCCCTTTCCAGATCACGCTATGTCTACTGTCATTGTATCAGCTACTCGGCGTCAGCATGTTCGCTGGTCTTGGCGCTATGCTTCTCATGATTCCTGTCAATGGCGTGATCGCGCGTATCTCGAAGACTCTGCAGAAGCGCCAGATGAAAAACAAGGACGCCAGGACTCGTCTTATGACCGAGATTCTGAACAACATGAAGTCTATCAAGCTTTATGCTTGGACGACCGCCTTCATGAACAAGCTCAGCTTCATACGAAACGATCAGGAATTGCACACTCTTCGCAAAATTGGTGCTGTGACCGCTGTTGCCAATTTCACTTGGTCTACTACGCCCTTCCTGGTGTCATGCTCGACTTTCGCTGTATTCGTTACAACGCAGAATACGCCGCTCAGCACCGAGATTGTCTTCCCGGCGTTAACATTGTTCAACTTGCTCACTTTCCCGCTTGCAGTACTGCCAATGGTGATCACGGCCATTATTGAGGCAAGCGTGGCAGTCGGCAGATTGACGGACTTTTTTGTTTCAGATGAGCTTCAGCCGGACGCCGTACTTCGTAGCGAGGCTGTGGGTGCTGGCGAGGAAGCCGTGCGCATTCGCGATGCGACTTTCACCTGGAACAAGGACGACGATCGCAATGTATTGCACGACATCAACTTCTCGGCCCACAAGGGCGAGCTCTCCTGCGTTGTTGGCAGAGTCGGCTCTGGCAAGTCGAGCATACTACAGACCATGCTCGGCGATCTTTACAAGATCAAGGGAGAAGTGGTCATGCGCGGCACTTCGGCTTACGTTGCTCAAAGCTCCTGGGTCATGAATGCGAGTGTGCGCGAGAATATCGTTTTTGGCTACAAGTGGGATCCGGCGTTTTATGATCGTACTTTCAAGGCCTGTGCACTCACCGAAGACTTCGCAACTTTACCAGACGGTGATCAGACTGAGGTGGGTGAGCGTGGCATCAGCTTGTCTGGAGGCCAAAAGGCACGTCTCACGCTAGCACGAGCTGTCTACGCTCGTGCAGATATTTACCTGCTAGACGATGTGCTTTCAGCGGTCGACCAGCATGTTGGCCGGCATCTCATTGACAATGTGCTTGGCCCAGGAGGTTTACTGGGTGGCAAGTGCCGCATCCTTGCTACAAATTCCATCCCCGTGCTTATGGAGGCTAACTATATCTTCCTTATTCGCGATGGCCGCATACTCGAGCGAGGCACATACGAACAGCTCATGGCTATGAAGGGTGAAATCTCGCAGCTGATCAAGACCGCGAGCAGCGAGGACCAGAGCCAAGTTGAAAGCGAAGAGTCCAGCAGCAAAAGTCCTGCTAGCGAAGCCGACACTGTGTACGATGATCCAGATGAGGCTGAAGAGGCTCAAGAAGGTTTGACACAGCTCGCACCTATCAAAGCTGCTGGTGGCGGTTCTGCTCGGAAGAGCTTCGCCCGGACCTCAAGTCACAACACGCTGCGAAGAGCGAGTACCGCTTCGTTCAGGGGTCCACGAGGCAAATTGACAGACGAAGAAGAGGCTAAGAACAACAACAAGAAGACAAGCCAGACCCGAGAGTACTCCGAGAAGGGTCAGGTGAAACGTGATGTCTACCTGGAGTACGCCAAAGAGAGCAACCTGGGTGCTGTCGCAGTCTACCTCGTCATGTTGATTGGCGCTCAGACCGCTTCGATAGGTGAGTGATCTTGGTGTTTGCTTGTGCTGCGAAGTGGAAGTTGGCATCCGCACAATGGTTTTGCATGAGCGGACATGCTCGGCCCTCAACGATGCACTCTCCCGCGAACGACTGGGAATAACAATGGTACGCTAACTCGCGCATATCAGGGGCAAATGTATGGCTGAAGAATTGGTCTGAGGTCAACAGCGACTTTGGTGGCAATCCGAACGTTGCAAGATATCTTGGCGTCTACTTTGCCTTCGGCGTGGGCGGTTCCGCGCTCGTCGTTGTTCAAACCCTGATCCTGTGGATCTTCTGTTCGATCGAGGTATGTCACACATCTCTTTCGTGTTACAGGTGACGCCTTGGTCGACGTGCATGCGCACCCCGGGCTGGCGTGCATCTCCCGTTTAGGCGAGATCAGACCGTGATAGGCTAACTGACATGATCCGCACAGGCCAGCCGCAAGCTTCACGAACGCATGGGTACGTCTTTCACGTCAAGGTCGTGGTCTGGAACACCAGTATTGACTCGTTGCAGCATATGCGATATTCCGATCGCCCATGAGCTTCTTCGAAACGACTCCCACGGGCCGTATATTGAATCGATTCTCAAGGTCAGTCCAGCGCTCCCGACAACCGTATTTGATGTGCCGTTGCAGACCTCGCTTGGATGCAGTAGTCAAAAAGGAGCACGGCCATGTGGGCATCCTGCTTCGTGGCGTCTGCTGTCTAATCGCTCGGGTCTGCTCCACGTCTCCGCGGACCAGGAACACAAGTTGCGCAATTGCGAGAGCTAACGTTATTTTAGTGACATCTACAAGATCGATGAAGTGCTCGCGTATGTGCATGACGAGTACCGAAACCCTGTCGATCTCCCATCTTGACTGACATCTGTCACAGGCGTACTTTCAACATGCTGTTCACGAATGCAGCTAGAGGTACGTTCGTCGTAGAGGCCAGGATGCTCGTCTGATGTTGCTAATGCTTGCCTCAGCCGCCTTCACTCTAATGGTCATCTCTACGTCTACACCAATCTTCGTTGCCCTGATTGTGCCGCTTGGCGGCCTCTACATGTGGATCCAGAAATACTACCTCCGCACTTCCCGCGAACTAAAACGTCTTGACAGCGTCAGCCGCAGTCCGATCTATGCCCATTTCCAGGAATCTTTGAGCGGCATCAGCACAATCCGCGCGTACCGCCAAACCAAACGTTTCGCACTGGAGAATGAATGGCGCATCGACGCAAATTTGAGGGCCTACTTTCCATCAATCAGCGCCAACAGATGGCTTGCAGTTCGGTTGGAGTTCCTCGGCTCAGTCGTCATTCTGTCTGCGGCTAGCTTTGCTACCGTTTCGGTGTCTACCGGAAGCGGTCTATCTGCCGGTTTGGTTGGTTTGTCGATGAGCTATGCCTTGCAAATCACTCAGTCCTTGAATTGGATCGTAAGGCAGACGGTCGAAGTTGAGACTAACATAGTCTCGGTCGAGCGTGTGCTGGAGTACGCTCGCTTGCCAAGCGAGGCACCAGAGATCATCTCCAAGCACAGGCCACCGGTTAGCTGGCCTTCCAAGGGCGCAGTGTCATTCAATGGCTACAGCACCAGATATCGGCCTGAGCTGGATCTCGTGTTGAAGAATGTCAACCTCAGCATCAAGTCACATGAAAAGATCGGTGTGGTTGGGCGGACTGGCGCAGGCAAAAGTTCGCTTACACTGGCCCTGTTCCGCATCATTGAGGCCAGCGACGGGGACGTGACCATCGATGATCTCAGCACAAGTTCTATTGGCTTACTAGATCTGCGGCGCCGGTTAGCCATTATTCCGCAGGATGCTGCGCTGTTTGAAGGCACGGTGAGAGACAACCTCGACCCTGGACATGTTCACGACGATACAGAGCTTTGGAGTGTGCTCGACCATGCACGACTGCGGGATCATGTCGCTTCGATGACTGGTCAGCTCGACGCCACCATACACGAAGGTGGCTCGAATCTGAGCCAAGGCCAGAGACAATTGATCTCGCTTGCACGAGCTCTCCTAACTCCAAGCAACATCTTAGTTTTGGATGAAGCGACTGCCGCTGTAGATGTTGAGACCGACGCAATGCTGCAAACGACATTGCGCAGCAACATGTTCAAGGATCGCACGATAATTACTAGTAAGCACAAAATCAGTGCGATTTCACCACTCTACATACTGATGATCTCTTGTAGTTGCGCATCGTATCAACACGATTCTTGACAGCGACCGCATCGTTGTCCTCGATCACGGCGAAGTCAAGGAGTTTGACTCTCCAGGAGAGCTGGTCAGGCGTAAAGGCTTGTTCTACGAGCTTGTCCGAGAATCTGGGTTGCTGGGTCAAGTTGAAAGTGCAGATGGGTCTCGTTGAGAAGTGTAAACGAACAATCTTGTATCAGCTAGGTACAACCTCAAGACGCGTACTGTCCCGCACTGCAGGACTCCGGTTTTGTGTCAAATTGCTCAGATGCATTGCAGATTCAAGATCCCTACTACCGAGCTTAATGGCGTAGTAGATAATATGAAGTGTGCATAAGCGGGTCCCACGCATGGGGAGCTGGACCTCGCTTCTGCACATCCATATCTATAGTACCTGTCTGCCAGCAACGGCCCGTGACCACGGATCGTGGCGTCGTCGGATTCAAGGCCCCCCGAGAGCATGCCAGGGAGTGCGGGTGGGGGGCTCGCGTACATAAGGTCATGGCAAGATCTCCGTAATCGTAGCATTGATCTAAGGCACTGCCGAGCAGTATGTGTTTCATGAATGCTACTAGTCTATGAATGCTACTAGTCCTTTCGATAGCCTGTACTCGCTGCACAGAAAGGTGTTGATGGAGTTCGAAGCAAGAGTCGCAGACTCTTCTAAGCGTTGTGGCCACGAACGATGGTTACGAAGTCAGCCAATTTGTTTCCTAGACGCATAGTTGCATTCTGAGGTGACGCATATGTATCTGCAACCCGTGGAGCAGGCAGCGCCGTTTGATAGACCTGAGTTGGCTGATTCGGTACCGCTCTACTTTCGTGCTGATAGCAACCATGTCGGCAAGCCGAAAGCTTGAACTTGGTGGCTCCCGCTCTGCCCTCTTCATCGTGCACCACTACGGTTCCCGGGCACAACAACCAATGTCGCACTTCTGGAAGCTCTCATTGTGTCACAGACCAGAGCTCTGCATCAGGTGGTCCGCACCTATCATGCGAGCAAGGGCCGGCCCAACCAAACGATCTCGATCTCTCGTCCTCCACGTGCTCTACTTCTGCTGTGCCACCGGTGCATTTCGCAGACATTGGCTGAGATATCGATGCAATGCAGGCGAGCAAACGCCACGGCCCCTCCCGTATTGTGACGACCGTCTGCAAGATTGCTTGCTAAGATGCATTGCCACTGGCACATCAGTCACGCCGAAGCTCCTTGTATGGGTCATTGGCTCATGATGGGCGGTAGGTGCGGCAAGCTACTTCGGAATACCATGCTCTCGGGAATTGTGGTTTTACCTGGTCTGATGAGGTGCACAAATATACGTCTATGCGAGATGCGAAGTTCCACTAGTCAGTCCCCCAAACCCGGTCTGGTCCACACTGTCAGAACGTACACTCGATCTGGCGGGCACCGCTCAATACGCTGTCAATCAACATCTCGGAAGGATTGCACAAATACAAGGATGCTGACCCGTTCTCATCCTCACTTTTGAGATCCACGCCGCCTCCCTTGATAAGTCGTGCACTTGTACATTTCGATTTAGTACGCATGAACGTACGAAGTTGCCTTTCTAACCTGGAGACTGTTACGTGTGTGACTTACAGCTCGTGCTGGTACCACAGCAGTTCCACAACGTGTCGAAAACGAGCAGCATTGTTCGTACGACGACCATACCACTGGCTTCGATATCTCGAGTTGGCCAAAGTTGCTTCTGAGACGACGACAAGCCCGCTCTTGTGTTGACATTCATATGCTACTCCTCGTGGCTGTAGTCGGTCACTAGCACATCATTGTCGATCTCGATTCACAACATTGCTATCCTGGACGTGGGCCCGGTCTCTGCCTATAGGATTAGTGTCCGTCCCAAAGGATTCGATTCTCTAGACAATACTGGTCGACTAGACCTTGCTAGCTTCCGGAAGTAAGGAGCAGCAGTCAGCTCCAAGATGGCACGATTTGGTAGCAGCAACGCTCGTGAAGGTCAAGCTACATGCGAACCAGGGCCACCGGCACGGATCAAGATTGAGGTATGGAATGTTACAACTCGGTGACTAGCAGCTAGTCCAACTAATTCGAGAGTAGCGAGGGACGGAGACTGCTTTGACAAAGCACGACGGCACCCAGACTCTAGCTGCGTTTGTGATTACCCATGACGGCCATGTTCGTCTTCATAAGTCGAACGAGATGAAAAGCGGTACCGCCATCAAGCTACTGTCCACGGTATTCATGCACGCGTGTGGTTCCAATCACGAGAGAGCTGAAGCACGACCCAGCCTTATATGTACGAGCAAGATCTGATCGCATTGTCTTCTTGGCTGATCAGTGCGTAGGTCCCGCAACGGCAGAATCGTCAGACCACACGATAAGTGGACGTGATAATCTCCTGGACGTTGACAATGCTGTCCGAAGATCGACATCCGAGGGCGAACAGAGCTCAGGATGGAGAGGCCGATCGATCCGACGACCAATGCGTGACCGTACTCCATTGATTGACTTCTACGATGGCTATTTTCCGGATCACGAGATGGGTGTCAATCCAAGCATAAAGGAGGAAGCACAGAGCATGAACAATACGACGATTCCGGCGGATTCTGCAGCGCAGCACTTCAATATCACAGAGCCCGAAAAAGTCAAGGCGTATCTGTACAATCGTTTCGAGAAGCTGCAGCAGTTGTCCGCTAAGCGTGTTGCAAAAGCCTGGATCAAGGGCATATGCCCGCGAAAGCAAGCCAACTTCCCATATCAGAATAAGCAGAAGACCGACGAGTCTGGTGGACCAGATATACCGGCATGGTGGCCCGATCAATCTATCTGTCCATGGAAAGAGCCCGATCATATTCGCAAGGAAGGTATGTCGACCCGAGTATGATGCCCTTTTCCCAACGTCGTCCTGACTCCCAACACTAGAACGCAACGAGCTCCTCATTCATATCCTCAGATTGCGACCAACGCCCGCTAAACTCCTCATCATGAACCGTGACAAGTGTGAACCATTAGAGAATCAAGTCTTCGAATCATGGGCGGCCTTCTTACGGTCGCTCGCTCCGCTTACTTGTTGCAATGATCTAAAGCCAAATGACAAATCGACAAAGACGAAGCGGAACAACCTCCTAAGAGAGATATACGATGTTGCTGAGAAGGAGGAGAACTTTCTCGAGGGCAGTGGTAAGTCGCACGAACCCCCAAGCTAAAGAGGATACCTGATTGAGCACAGGTCCTCCTTCAGTCATTTACTGGCAAGATGAGCAATTGACGAAGACTGTCTCTCGCAAGTCCAAGAAGCGTGCCATCTCGATCGCGTCATCCAGCGGCACTGAGGATCAGATCAGCGCTCCGCGCCAGTCGTCCGTGAATCGTGGCCGCCGTGCTATGAAGCGTCGACGGTGTCGATCGGTGGTGCAAAGCCCTGAACTTGTGCCACGTCTGCAAGTCCGTCAATCATCTCTGAATCCAGTCAAGGAGCAGAACATATCCGACATCGATCTGTCCTCTCCAGAAGTTGATACTGCAATGCTCAACGACCGCGCTGCAGCTCCGACCAAGCCTGTCGCGGCAGAGGATGCGAAGTCATGTGTCTTCGAGCACCTTGCACCACTTTCAGTACCTCGCACAGAAGTTACCCACGCGGCATCCGGATCATGGCAACCTGCCCACCATGACAGCGCCATGCAGAACTGGCAGACCATGATCGCCTCTCCCGATACATCCTTCAACTCGTCGACCTTTGCCGCTGAGTCTCCGACCAGTTTCCGAGCGTTCGACAACGGCACGCTGCAACAGCAATACACGGATCGTCATGAACACCGCTACGCTCGCCACCAAAACCAATACTTTTCCCATCCTCACGCTGTTCATATTTACCAAGCTCAGCATATTCCACAACCACAATTTGAAATAGTACCTAATACACCAAAGAGTCCTCGCAGCGGCCTACTTTGGCCTAACTACGACCTACCAGCCGTCGCGCAGTGTCTCGATACTCCGATGACAGACACTTCTTTTGCGTACGCCCAGATCCCGAGCGCACCAACTCCAGCGCCAGCGCACTTCTTTCACTCCACAGACCATCGTCGACAGTCTCGGGCACCAACAACACACTACACTCCAGTACAACAGCAATATCAGCTCGTCGCACCCGCAGATCTTCATCAGCAGACGAACAACATGCATGGCCTACCCGATCCTGCTTTCGTGTATGCCGGACACTCTGCCGCCGTTCCAGACTCACCTTATCCTCACGTCCTTGACCACCATCACGCCGCACCACAATGGCTGGCAGAATCTCATCTCGAACGCGGGTTCACTGGGCATAGCTCAGGCGTTGGTGGGGGCCAGCCAACCTAAGTCTCACGCTTCCTCTCGGTCTGTCTGGGCTGGCTTTTTCTTTCCTCGCGTTTCGGCCTGTAATCCTGGCAGGTATTCTGTTTCCGTACATTCGACTTTCATGACCATACTGAGCGACCACGCATTGGTATCAGAATCAGCATCATTTTGGCTTTTTCTGCATCTACTGCACTGCATTGCGATGTGGCATCAAAGCGTTCAAGCACAAATTGCATGATGCCCATGGCTCGACATACGACCTTTACGACCTTTTGCTACATATACGTACGGCATCTGCACATATTTCGGTTACTGTATTGAGCGACGAGTCATGATGAGCATGGAATAATGGTATGCAGGCGGATTCTGCAGAGACGAGACGGTAGATGGATGACATTACAAAGTACATAGACGGAATATAACATATGTGTACTTGAATTGTGATTCATAACAGGCATGTGGGATGTGTAGTGGCTTGGTAGGCTCTGGGCAGCAAGTGAATGCTCAACCTTTTCGAAGTCCATCATGCCAGATGTGGAAGTCACGAAGCGGAGCTCGGTCCGGCAAATCCCACTAACGTCAGCCACTGCTCGGCCCGAAGCGCTAGCCGTCGAGTCGGGTTTCTCGAAGCGGCTGGTGACGGGAATGGGTTTGAACAAAGCGACATCAGTAACGAATCCGACTCTCTTTGGTACCTCGACACCACTTTCTGGATCTTCCCATATGACGACCGAAGCGCTTGTGTACCGATGGGACGACCATGTCGTCAGCACGCGGCAGAGGAACTGTAGAGCAAGGTAGAGGACGAGGAACAGCGCGAGGCACGTCGACAACGCGTGGAGGAGGAGGCTCCAAAGGAAGTGCATCGCGTGGCAGGGTGACGGGTCGACGGACTTTTGGAAGCCCTTCCCGTGGTGATGCGACAGCTCCAGCTCGAGGAAGTTTTGCTGCGGGATCATCTCTGGCCAACACTTCAAATGGCTTTCCTTTCGGCAAGCAGAGTCAACAACCGGGCGCATTCGGCGGAGCACAGTCAAAAGGCAATTGGGCGCAGCGATATGAGCAGGTAAGTCACGCCCAACGACATCGCTGCTGACGCGACCTAAATAGTGACACGATACAGCTCGAGACGTCTCGTGAACAGGAACGGGCGCAAGCCATACGCCAGGGCCTCATTGCCGACCCGAACAAGCCTCGATCGTTGGCCGATGCCATTACACCTGTTGGAACATGCCAGGGGATGTGCGCGGAGTTTGAGAGAGTGCAAAGGGTTGTTCAGAACGACGTTTGGGCGGAAGAGACAGATCAGAACCGGACGGCGTATAGCATCGGAAATGCTCAGCCGGATGAAGTACGCTTTGTCAAGAAGTTTCGCAGAGCAGCAGCTGGTTTGGAGGAGCAATTGCCGTCGGATCTGCGACCACCCGCGATTCTCAAGAAGACATGCGACTACCTGTTCGACGAAGTAATTGGACAAGCACCGGCACTGGAGAAGGTGCACCATTTTGTTTGGGATCGAACACGGGCGATCAGAAATGACTTCTCGATACAACAAGTCACCAGAGCCGAGGATCTGAGCATTGCAATTGAATGTTACGAGCGGATCGCACGGTTCCATATCGTCTCTCTTCACCAGCTGGCTGTGCACCCACGGCCATACGATAAGTACGATGCGCAACAGGAGCGCGAGCAGCTGGACCGGACGCTTTTATCCCTGATGCAATATTACGACGACAGCCGTGGTCGGGTTAGCTTACCAAACGAAGCTGAATTCCGAGCATACTGCGTGATCTTCCAGCTGCAGGACCCTATTCCAGATATGGAAGATCGTGCGCAGAGCTGGCCGAGACAGATCATGATGGATAACCGAGTTCGAGTAGCGCTGGAGCTCTACGCAGCTGCGTGTAACACCATGGATGCGCAGGGACCGCTGAAGCCACGAGCGAACCATCTGATCGCACAGCAAGATTTCCAACGCTTCTGGAGTATTGTAGAATCCAAGAAAACATCATATCTCATGGCGTGTGTGGCGGAGATCTACTTCAACCTTGTGCGGCGCACCACGCTCGAAGCGCTTTACAGGGGTTTCCGACAGAGTCCGAACAGATCTACGGAGGATTGGACTGCTGAGGCACTACGCGATCTCCTCGCTTTCGACGATGTCGATCAGGTCTTTACGTTCAGCCAGGCCTACGGATTCTCGTTTGGCAAGCGTGCAGATGGAAACCAGTACATCGATCTGGTTTCTGTCAGAGGCGAGATGCCACAGCCCAATGTTGGACTGCCGAAGCAATGGAGAAGTGAAATGGTGGAGATGAAGAGATTCGGGAGGACATTACCTGCCACTATCAGTGGTATGACGGTGAAGCAGGCGCGGGAAGCAGGTTTGATGCATGCTGAAGAAAATGAAGACGAAATGGAAGATGTGGATGGGATGATGGACGGGACCGAGCAGGAAGCGGCGGGGCCTGATCTTGATGACGGCGAAGGTCTTTTCGTTCCGGAAGTGGCCCCGCAACAAGAGCAGAAGAAGCCTACGACGTTTGATCAACTCGTGTCGAATTGCGTCGTGCAGACTTCAGCTGCCACGGCTCCCACAAGTACAGCCAAGACCACCGATAACAGTGGATGGAGTTTTGGTAAGCCATCGACTAATATCACGGGTCCGAGCAATGCGACCTCGAGTGGTCCACCTGGAAAGCTCTTCGACTTCACCGCGGCAAAAGCGGCGGCACTAGCTGTTGCTCCCACTGCCCCAGCAAGCACGCCTTTGCCAGCCTTCAAGCCTTCACCCTTTCAAGGAAGCACATTCAACTTCGCGTCGGCTGCACAACCAGCCCGCCAGACCTCGCCAGCCTTCAATGGGGCACAAAGTGTCTTCGATATGCCGGCTGCAACTGCGCCGATGCCGGTGTTCAATTTTACAGGCGCTCCCACGTCACACGGCAATGGCACTGATTTGCCAGCGGTGCCAGCGCTTTTTCAGAATCTACCTCAGTCAACAGTGGAGTCGCCACCAAGTTCGCCGGACGAGGCATCTTCCATTTCCGCTCAGCCACCTAATTTGGCAAGCGCGACCTTCGTACCCGATCACGCGCCAGCGAGCGAGCCGAAGATCGTGCAACCTTCACAACCCGCGTTAACGACTTCGCCGAAAGACAAGAAAGCTTCACCAGCTTCACCAGCTTCACCAGCTGTGCACGAGACACCTTCCATTTCCATCGAGCGGCGTGCTTCTATCAACCACCAACACAAACCACGTGTGCCAAGTCCGCTCCGAAAGGGGTCAAGCTTCGAGGACTTTCGAAGCGCAGGCAACACTACTGTTTCACAACCAACGGCCGCTGACATCTTCGATCGGCTCGCTAGAGAAATACTCGAGGACTCGACATCTGGCTTCTTGAGACAGTATCTTGAATATACTGTTTCACAAACAGTCGCGCAAACACAGGCGCAAGTCCACCGCGAGCTGGTCAACAAAGAGGCTGACGACTTCCGCCGATATATCCTTGAACGTCGGTACGGGAGGAGGTGGCGCGAGGCCCTGTGGCGAAGGAAGTCAACACTACGCGCACACGCGCGACGACAGAGAGCAAGGAGAGGTTTGGAGGACTTAAGGAGCGACAAGGTTTCTGATATGGGTAGTACAATGAGTCGCAGTCGTGCAAGCACGATGGACGACGCGCCAACTCGACCCGAGAGAGTCGACAAGATATTCCAGCAGACTGTGCTTGATGAAATACGGCCGTCACAGCATCTTTTGAAATCCCATGCAGCAGCCGGCAATAAGCGATCTTTGTCTTCACTGGCAAAGGACGCTCCCCCCATCAACGGCTTCTCGCACAAACGTCAGAAGAGTGTAAGCCAAGTAAACGGCGCGAACAGCTTACACCAGCTTGACCACAACAGTGCACAGGCTGATCTGTTGAGACGTTCGGCATACCTGGCAGGTTCTCCTCCCGGCCAAGAGCGGCAGCAAAGCACGACACAAACGAATTACTTCCGACTCAAGGCTATGGGCATTGATCCTGTGGCGAAGATGAACGAGGCAGAACGTGGAAGGAAGCGGAGGAGATCTGACTCGGTTGAGAATGCATCAAAGACACCATCGGACAGTAATGGGCGTTCCCCAATTCTGAGCCTGACGGCCAAAGCATCAGCGCCAAAGTCCCTGATGCTACCGCCACCTACGACAAGCGCAAAGAAGGACGACAGCGACGATGCACTTTTCGCACGACTCAAAGCGGCCAGGGAGGCGCTTGCAGAGAGTGGGTCGATCGTGAAGGATATTGTGGCAAAGGAGCAGGAGATGCAAAAGAGTCTAGATGCTTCGAGGTCCTCCAACGACTCTCCCTCAATGATGAAAGCGCGAGCTGAAGCAAGGTGGCGTGCGTCAAGACCTGGCTCTGTCGTACCTACACCAGAGCTACATGGAGACGTGCCAGCTTATCGACTAAGGGAGAGCAGATTCGTGCCACGTGAACAGTACGGCAAGGCCATCGAGCGCTCCAAGGTCTTTCGCGAGTCACGGTCGTGCGAGATTAGCAGGCCCGAGTCTCGTTTCGATGATACCACGTTCGATCAGTCTGTCAGCGACTTCGTCAAGCCAGTCTCGCACAGCTTTGCGCCTGCTACTTCCTACAACTTCGACAGCCCGGCACAGAATGGTCAGCAAGCCAATGGCCTGGCATATCCGGACTTGCCGAAGTGGGAGCCTCCAGCACCCCTCACGCAGCCAAGCAGTTTCGCTCCTGCTTTGTCACAAACCACCTGGAATTTTGGTTCGAACGATAAGCCGCTTGAGCCTTCAACATGGGATCCCGCCATGTTGACACAGGAGAAAGTGGCACACATCTCCGACCCAGCACTGTACAACCCGCCCGTTGATGCTGATCCATTCGCACCAGCTGAAAATGGGTTCGTCGATCAAATCCGGGACAGTGCAGGTTTCTGGCCAAACGAGATACAGCATCAGACCATTCCGCCGTCGCAGATCGAGGAGACGCTCGCAAGGTCGTTCGGTCATTACCAGGAAACGCAGCCAGATCCCTACTTCGATGCTGCCGGACCTAGTCCGCCTCAAGATGCACGCAGTCAGTATGCTAAATCGCGATCCGCTTCCCAGGTCATCTCGCTTCTTTCAGATGACGAGGAAGAAGAGGAGCAGCAGGCTTCTGCTCCCGCCGGGTATGCGCCAATGATCGCTCAGCTAGCCACGACCAATGGTGGAGCGCGCGAGCCTGAGGACGGCGATGGCACGTTTGGGTATGGCAGATTCGAGAACCACAACGCCGAGGTTCCTGATTCGTATCAGTATACTCAACATCAGACTCAGTACTCAAACAATCCTTATGCTGTACTGGCAGGTGAGTATAGAGGTGACACTGAGGACGATGGAGAGGTGAATCTTGAGGACGAAGAGGAATTGGAGGAAGAGGACACGGATGTTGACGCGGCTCCTGCCACGAATGGCCATCGTTTTCGAAGCGAGAATGCTGATGATGACGAAGAGGGTGACATTGGAGATACAGAGGAAGACTATGATGAGGAAGAAGAGTACGATGATGAAGAGGAGGGCCAAGGTGGGCCAGTCAGAACTTTCAGGAGTCACCATCGTGCAGATGAGGAGGGAGAGGAGGAGGGGTTCGACAGTGACGACTATGATGAAGAAGACGAGGAAGAAGATGAGGAGCCTCGTGGTGTATTTCCTAACGCGGGCAGGTGGCCAGCACAGAGCGCCAAGGATCCGGCTCTGCAGATGGTGGGCAACACGGAGGAGGAAGCGATCGAGCTTAGTGATTAGTTCTCGCTGGTGGAGCTTGTGATAGTATGATATGGCATGGAAAGCAGAGCGAAAGCATTCTCGGGAGCATCGACGCTACGGGTATATGGATATAGCTATCGAGGCACATCACATGGTGCCCTGCAATATGATACTCCTGGAAAGCGTTCAAGATAAATATCAAAATCTCTTTCAGATGTCCGTAAACGCCGTTGGCACGTGCACGATGACGAAATATTGAAAGATCACAAGAAGGCATCTCCGAGACACTTTCGACCTCTCCTTACGTGAGCGCTTGTAGATTCCATAATAGCGCTCTCGATAGACTAAGACTAATTCTTCACTAGACGGGAAGATGGCGGACGCAGCGAGACCGTCGACGCCACCGCGCACCTCAGCACCCAAAGCCACAGACATGACACCGGAGCAGGTCAGGCGCATGGAAGAATCACGACTAAAAGCCAAAGCCATACGACAGCAGCAACAAGTAGCAGAGGGTCGCAAGACAGCAGAAAATGCATCCGGCTACCCCGTCACCTCCACAGCCGGCCAGAAACGAGCGCACTCGTCCATCACCTCCTCCCGCGATGCGCCACCCACTAAGCGCGATGCCCGCAAAGACTCAGACAAGTCGAGAGGCATCGATGGCCTGTCAGGTGACACCGATATCCGCGTCGCGAGGAAATTCCAGAAGTATGTCGAGTACGACTTTAGCAAGATGACCGATACGAAGGGAGGTTTCATGACACACGAAGATGATCCGTTCAATAAAGCACTACACGCGCCTGATGCAGCGGATAAACCGGCAAATATGACGTTGAAGGAGTGGGAACGGCAGCAATTACAGAAACGGCTAAGGGAGCGGAGGGAAGGACCGTATGAGCCTGGATTGTCGGTCCTGGACAAGAGGGAGATCACGAAGAAGTGTCAGGATTGTGGGAGTCTGGAGATAGATTGGCAGTGGGATGAATTGCTGAAATGCCAAGTCTGCCATACCTGTAAAGAAAAGTTGCCGGAGAAGTATTCGCTCCTTACCAAGACGGAAGCGAAGGAGGACTACCTCCTGACGGACCCGGAGTTGAGGGATGAGAGTTTGTTACCGCATCTGGAGAAGCCGAATCCGCATAAAAGCACCTGGAATAATATGATGCTCTACCTCCGCTTCCAAGTTGAGGCCTATGCTTTCTCCAAGAAGAAGTGGGGTAGCGCAGCAGCATTAGACGAAGAGTTTGAGCGCAGGCAGAAGGAGGGGAAGGATAGAAAGGAGAAGAAGTTTCGGAATAAACTCGAGGAGTTGAAGAAGAGGACGAGAGTGGAGGCGTATAAGCGGGGGAGGAAAGGTGGTGGTGGCGAGTTCGGAGATGTTATTGGTGGTGGGAGACATGTTCATGAGTGGGGTAGGCAGGTGGAGGATCCGGAGACCGGGATGCTGAGGCGACGGTGCGCGGAATGTGGGATGGAGGTTGAGGAGATGGAGTTGTGATGATGGATGATGACGGATGATAATATTATGATACCCCCGTGTACGACGACTAACGTTTGAACAATACACTCATGAATGCAAATGAGATGGCACAAGATGCTTGATTGACAATTCACCTGCTCTACTTCACGCCTAACACTTCAACCACTTTTTCGGTCACAGCAACTATCTTCTCCTCCTCCAGCCTCTTCCCCACCAACTGCAATGAAACCGGCATCCCATGAACATCGCCGGCAACGTAGTCCTTAAACACCACCTCATCCCCCTCCCCAAACGCCGTGAAATCCTGAGCATAAACATCCTTCTCCTTATCCGCCACAACCCCAGTCGGGAAAGTCGTCGCAGATAAGTCGAGGATGTTATACACACCCGTATAACTCACACTCCTGAACTCCCCATTCTTCGGCGCCGCATAAGGCGTCGTAGGCGTCAGTATAGCATCGAGGCCTTCACACGCCACCATTCGGTCTAGGTAGCGTTTTGCCAGTGCCGTCCGCTGCTTTTGGAGCTGCCAGAGTTCATGGACGCCTAGTTCGGTCGCGGTGCCGTAGGCGGCCATTTCTGTTTGCAATGGCTCACCAGATTGTTCTAGGACGGATTTTATGCTCTTGCCGCCGTCGGCTAGGAAGAATTTTCCCATGAGTATCATGGCTTCTGCGTGGTCTGTCGCTGGCCAGTCAAGGATCTCGTGGCCGGCTGCCTTCAGTTTCTCGACTGTGTGTTGTAGCGCTCGTGTGACGGGCGGGGTTGGGTGCACGATGCCATTATCCCAGAGTACCGCTATCTTCAGCTTGTGGTTCAGTGTTATGAGCTGGTAGGGTAGTGGTATACACTTCGGGTCCTTAAGCCAAGGCTTTGCACCCACGACACTTTCAATCCAGAGTTTCACATCCCCTATACTCCTCGCCATGGGCCCGTGAACAGACGCCACGGCTTCCTGCCCACCCATCCCAGTCCTAGCATCGAAATGCGGGAATCGTCCATACGAAGGCCGGATTGTAAAGATCCCTGTACATGCCGCTGGAATCCGCAACGATCCACCGATGTCTGTTCCCACACCTAGGGGACTTCCTTTCATTGCGATTAAGGCTGACTCGCCTCCTGAACTGCCGCCGGAGGTCAAGTTGCGGTTTAGTGGGTTCACTGTCCGACCGTAGACATTGTTGACTGATTCTGCTATCATCATTGCAGTAGGGACGTTCGTCTTCACGTACGCCACTGCGCCAAGATCCCGGAGGACGGACACGATGGTACTTTCTTCCTTTACTGGATCAAGAGCCCAGGCGCAGAAACCTACGCTGCTGGGGTAGCCGGGGATGTTGAAGTTGTCCTTTAGACTCACAGGTAGGCCGTGCAGTGGTCCTGTTGTCGTTCCGGTCCGTGAGAAGTGATCATCTAGTGCTTTGGCTCGTTTGATGGCGTCGTCGAACATGATCACAGTCAAGCAGTTGGTGAGTTGATGAGCGATTGCTGCTCGCTTACAGAAGGCTGTTGTGACTTCCACGGCCGTCCATTCGCCTGCTGCTATTGCGCCGACGATTTCTGTGGCATAGCTTGAGGTGATTTTAAGTTCTTGGTCGGAGAGGAGGCCGCTTTTGGCTGGGAAGTCGGTAATGTCTAGTTGGGTGTCTGATGGGAGTTTGCCTGGTACAATCCGCCATTCGGAGGGTATGGAGTTGCGGAGTTTGGTTTGGGCTTTTGCGGATATGTCTGTCCAGTCTTGTTCGATTCTGGGGAGCTCGGTGCCGGCCATGATGAGCAGCTAGAAGAGTTTCGACGGCCGAAAGCGGAAGGAGCAAGATGTAAGGCGGAGATATGATCACGGCCTGGAGCGAAAGTGCAAACCTCGACTGGCAAGTAAGGAAATCCCTCTCCTAGTAAAGGACAGCCGTCAAACTCTTGATAGCAGAGACGAGGTGGATAGATCGGCGTTCAGTCGCGTGAGGGGCAGCATTATGCCGAGCTCGTATCATTACTATTGCACCTTATCTTGCCTGACTCGCCTTGGGAGCGACATTAAGCTCTCTGTACATTTTGAAGCATCTGCCCAGATATGCTGTACGAGCTAATCTATTGTTCCAGCTGATGTATGTCGTGATGCTAGGACTCATCGTCGAGACTCGCTGTTCTGACGAACTATCCTTACGTCATCAGTATGTGGTAGTCAATGGCAAGAACTTCACAATCTCGGAAGGTCAACTAGTATCTGCTCTTCTTTCGCTTTCTTCACTTCTGTGTTAATCGTTCACATCTTTGCCGCTTCGCCTTGGCAGGAAATTCATCATGTCAAGCACGGGCAAGAAGTATGCCTACACCACACTCATCACTCGGGCCTCATATCTGGGAGGTGTGATAATACTGGCTCACACTCTGAAGAAACAAGGCTCGAGGTATCCCTTGATTGTCTACTACACAACGAACATGAGAACAGAGGCCATCAAAGCTCTCGAGCTCGAAGCACCAAAACTCAACCTCATTCTCAGACCATGCGAACTTCTGCTCCCAGCGGCGAATATAAAAGTCACATTGATAGCGGAACGTTTTGGCGACACCTGGACCAAGCTACGAGTGTTCGAGGATCTTTACTCATACGACGCTGTCTGCTACCTGGATGCCGACATGGCGATCTTCCGGAATATGGACGAAGTCTTCTGCGATGTCGATTCTCTACCTTCGGATCATATTGCAGCAAATCACGCCTGTGTCTGCAATCTCGACAATGATCCGTGGGCGCCAGAAGACTGGAATGTCGAGAACTGCGCATACTCGCCACTCTCACATCCAGGAGCCTTGACAAAGCCAACGCAGCAGACGCCCGAAAGCAGAGGAACATATCACCTTCTGAACTCCGGCATGTTCCTCTATCATCCTAGCAAGGAGCTTTGGGAGCGGATGCTGCACTTCTTCAATACCTCAGATAAGCTCTCCACGTACAAGTTTCCCGACCAGGACTTTCTCGCGGAC
Organism: Recurvomyces mirabilis; assembly: GCF_035927965.1. Classification (NCBI taxonomy): domain Eukaryota; kingdom Fungi; phylum Ascomycota; class Dothideomycetes; order Mycosphaerellales; family Teratosphaeriaceae; genus Recurvomyces; species Recurvomyces mirabilis. The sequence continues at coordinate 139,685 of NW_027041950.1, read as the reverse complement.
TTCTTCAAGAATAAATGGCGAGCTCTCGGATATCAGTATAATGCACTGAAGACCATGCGATATATTCACGCCAACATCTGGCGGGACGATGAAGTCGTGTGCCTGCATTACATCGTCGACAAGCCATGGGTGACTCGCGTTAGTGCGGACGGAACAGCGGGCTTTAAGGGCAAGGATGGAGAGACGCACACTTGGTGGTGGAACAATTACGCTCAGTGGCAGCGGGAGCGGGAGTCGAGTGGCGACCAGGAGATAGTGAAGATCATGAAGCAACATGTGGCGCAGGAGGATGGCAGCCAAAATGACGATCCTGATATGAGGGCTATCGGTACTGGTGTGCAGGCTTTCGCCAACAACAAGTCGGACGAGGAGGACAAAGCGCCAAGCTCGAACGACGCCAAGGGCAGCGATAATAAATCCATGCCAAGCAATGGCAACCCTTTCGAAAAGAAGGCGTTAGGCGAGCGTGGGCACGGCCCAGTCTCACATGGCAGTGGGAAAATGGTACTATGACATTGTCCTCGGTGCGTAGCGAGAAGGACGTGAAGGACGGGCAAGGGCCAGGGGTCAGCAGATAAGAAAAATCAGTTCTGGCTTGCCGCTAAGGCCGCCATTCGCGCTATGGGGTATCTATGATCAAAAACCTCAGGTGTCCCCAAGAACGCCATGCTCGTTCTGATACCCACATGTACATGCTTCTCGTCTGAAACCGTGTGGCCCCCCTCTTGCAAGCTTTCTCAAGCAAAACAAGTCTAAATGCATCACATAGTCCGACTACCAGGCGGGTATAAAGGCTTGAAATTCTGAGGAATGTGTCCATTCGGTGTAGTGGATAATGCACTTGGCATGGACGTGGCAGAAGGTGGCCTCGTGGCAAAGCTTGATGCTGTGCCATTGAATATTGGCTGCTGATGTGACGTACTCGGCGTGACGGGCAAAGTGGGCCGCAAAGGCTGTGTTGTCGAAGGAGGTCCCATACCACCGTAAGCTGGTCCGCCCACTGGAGTAGCAGTGCTGGGGTAAGCGGCTTGTAATTGCAGCCTAGCACGGTCCTTGAGCCTGCCTTGCTTCAGTTCCTCATCTACCTCCTTCTGCTCTTCCGCGTTAAGTGGCTCGTCCCCAGCGTCTGCTTGCAAAGTCTCCATGGTCTGAACGCTTCGTATGTGCAAGTCCTTGCCCTGACTTTGCCTTATCAGCAACTTATCGAGCACAAGCGGGTCTTTGCCAATCAAGTCGCCAACGTCATCTTGCTGCACTGGCGTCGGCTCGTACAGATATTCGCGGGTGTTCTTGGTCGCATTGCGGCGCGGATTCTTCTTGTCCACCACGCGCTGTGCAAGCGAAGTCTTGAACTGCTGCTTGTTGTATATATTGGTCTCGAAAGTGCCGCCGGCAACAAAGCGGTAGACAAACACAGGCTTCGTCTGACCAAGGCGATAGGCACGACCGATAGCCTGTTCTTCCCAAGTAGGGTTGAAGCTGAAGTCAAGAATGACGACGCGATTGGCGCTTTGGATATTGAGACCGACGCCACCTGCGCGCGTCGATACGATCAAGACATCGAACATGCCCTCGTCGAGGTTCTTGATCGCGCTCATCCGCTTTGCAGATGCTATCTGTCCATCAATCCGACCATAGCGAACGCTGCGATCGTTGAATAGATCACAAACATAATTGATAGTCGGAATACTGCCGGAAAAGATGAGCAGCTTGTCATCGCAGAGTCGAGAGCTGTTGACAATCTCCAGCAGAGATTCCATCTTCGGTGACAGTTTTGGGTCTATGTCCTGCTCGAAACCTGCAACAATAGTGTCGATCATTTTCTGTGTGAAACCAAGCGTAAAGAGGTCTTCCTCGCCGGGATCTCCCATAGCTTCGGCTTCCATCACTTGTTCAAGGGTGGCGTCCTCCAGGGCACTGGTTGCCATGGTGCCAGCAGAAGCGTCAGAGACTGCAGGTGAATCCTCGCGTAGCAGCTCAACAGGGTCCTTCTTCGACTTTCTTGCTTGCGTCGGCTTGGGCTGAAGCAATTTCCGCTGGAACGCAGCAGGATGGTTCGTGAGCAACATCAGTAGTCCAAGCCAGCTGAAGATGGTGACCTGGCTGGCACTTCTGTTGCGGTCTCCAGTGAGCAGAGCATGCACGCACCGCGAGTACAGCGTTCTCTGCGTGTGTGTCATCTCGATCGTGATCACATACTCCACTTTGGATTGAAGAGAGCCTTTCAAGGCTGTGATGTCAGCACGATCCACCTTTGGCCCAATATCCCTGTGTAGGACTGCCAGCTTCTTGATGCTCTTACGTCTCTCGTAGGCACTGCTGTCTTCGTACAAGCCGTCCTTGATGGGTTCACCATATTGCGCTCGAAACCATTGAGGCTCACCAAGGAAGTCCGGTGCCACCCACGATATCAGGGCATAGATCTCATCAACGTCGTTGCTCATTGGTGTCCCAGTGAGAGCAATACGTGACTGAGTCTTGATTGCACTTGGGCCAAGCGAGACCCCGGCTCGAGGATTCTTCATGTTGTGCGCCTCGTCCGCAACAACCAATTCGGGGCCCTGCAGCAAAATCTTGTCAAGCATCTCACCATCTTGCTTCTGACGTCTTTCGGTGTTCCGGTGAGTAAAGCCGCGGAACATCGCATATCCTATCAGGAGAACTCCACCAATCTGGTACCACTCCTCCAGGATCTCCATATTCCCTCCAGCCGTGCCGCTAGCCTCGATCCGGTGAATGTGACCTAATTTGTTGAGTGGTGCCCATTTTTGGATCTCTCTATACCAATTCTCGACCAAGGTAGGTGGACAAAGGATGAGTATGCGGAGTGTACGTTCGTCGCGTGCAGCTTTCGGTATCAGGGTACGGGGCAACTGCTTACGAATACCCTTGTCCCTGGACTCGCAAGTCTCGACCACAGCGACGAGCAGCGCGATGGTCTGCATGGTCTTCCCAAGACCCATGGTGTGAGCCAGCAAACATCCTTGAGGTCCGTCGTCATCGCCTTTAGCAGTAATCTCTCGCCACAAGAAGCGCACACCTTTGATCTGATGATCCTTCATCATTCGTGCGAGGCTTGCATGAATATAGATGGGCTGCTTGCCTTCCGCGACCTGGGCGAGGTTGAAAACAATTTCGGTCTTCACGGAATCGGTAGGATCCAGAGATGCCAGCTGTGAAGACCCTTGAGCCTGTGTCTCCATCACTCGGTCGAATTTCTCCTGACGTGCGTGAGCGTCGGTCCTAGTCTTCTTCACCGCTTGGCTCTCCAGCATCTTTCTCTTGCGCCTCTTATGCGGAGTGTCCTTTGGGCCTTCTTCACTGTCGGATGCAAGATGCATCGTGCTGGGTGCTCTTGGTGCAGCACTGGTTTCGGTGCGTTGCGGCATCTCAAACAAAACACTCTTTATCTTTCGCAGCACCGTGGCAAGCATCTGTACGAACCGCTCGATCTGCTCTTTGTCGCGAATGATTTCGCTCCAAAGTTCAGCTTCGGGGTCACGCGATAGATATGCAATATCGCATCTATACCAGACTGCCAATACGCGAGCGCACCACAGCATGATATCGTCGAACCTGAGCAGGCTGCTTGCTTGGCCTTGAGCCTTCACAATGGCCTGCAACTCCTTATTGAACGCTGCCCTGTCCCTCATGAACGAACGATGTAGATCGTTACGCATGTCCGCGCCATTATCTTTCAAGACCTTGATGAGCAGGCGCATTCGATCGCTTCGTGCGTGCAACTCGTCGTACTCCCAAGCATCCACATCTGGAGCGACGGCGAATTCGCCATTACCATCATATTTGGGCTCGGTCTTCTTTGCAACAGTTTTGTTTGGGAGTCCTTTCTTGCGGCGTGACCGTGGAGTGGGACCAGAGTCTGACAAAAGCTCAATGGGCTGCGAAGAAAGGTGCCCACGACCATCAAATCGATCCTTGGACGGCGTTGCCAATTCTGGCTTCACCCTTTGAGAAACGAACGTGGATGGCGAAGGCAACTCGTCAGCCGAGGTCTGTCCTTGCATGGTAGAGTCCAAGTGTTTCGTGGCGCTCCGCTCGACAGAGCCTCGAGTCGAGGTCCGAGTAGTTACGGGCTGAGAAGATCTAGCAGAGCCTGCAATTGCTACTGGAGTCTCCGCTTCCGAAAGCCGCTGTATGAAATCAGGTGAAGATGGATCAAGCGCAGACATCTCGTCCGAAGCTTCAAAACCATCCTCTGGCAGCTGTGACGGTTCGACGAACGGACTGCCACTGGGTGTATGGAAATCCTCCACCTCTGCTTCCTCGTCAGTGTGGTGTCCCGCTGGTGTAGCTTCCTTTGAAATAGTTGGTGGCGCCACAACATGAGTTGCACGAGTAGGTGAGATGCTCAGCCTGTCGCCCTGATGCAACACAAAAGAGTTATTTGTAGACTTGGTCGTAGCCAGTGTCTGTTGCGCGTGGCCACTCGATGCATGCCTGTGGTGGATCACATGCTCTGGCTCTTTCTTCCTCTGCCACACCGAGATCTTCCACATCTCGTACTCACGGTCCTCGAGTGTCGGATCGAGCCTTGCACATTCACTTTTGAGAGCAGCTGAACTGGACCACTCTTCCCCGACAATGTCGCGCGTCAGATTCGTGAGTCGTAGACCTAGCCGCTTGATTTCCGTTTTAGCCGCCTCGATCATGATATCTCTGAGCGTTCGGCTTTGTTTCATCTGTCTCCACACAGTCCAAGCCTTGCCTTCCCACTGCCCTGTTTTCTTCTCTCGCCACTGTGCCGCATATGCTGTCATGTAATCTTCGACCAAAGTGGAACTCTGGTTCGCCTTGACCGCAGCATAGGTATCGGCATCCTCATGAGCTTCTTCATCCTCGTTGATAGAAGAATTTGTCGCAGTGATCTTTAACTCAGCTTCCGACTGTCCTAACACTGGCAACTCCTGATCTTCGCTACCTTGCTTATACTTGTCCACGAGGAAGTCCCATTCGCCCGTGGATTCCTGCTCGCCGCCTCCGTACTGGTAGTCAGTCCGCAGTAGATCAGCCTTTTCGCGTGTGGCGACAAAATTGTCTGTAGAGCCAGCTTGGATGACAAGCGCAGACCGTGCTTTGCTCTTGTGATATTGGTCAGGATAAGGTAGGAAAGCAACTGCATCCTGCCCGAAACGTTGCAGGTTGATCCCTCTTTCGTCGGTCACTTGGTTGAATAAGTATGTCAAGCGTCGCGAAACATACTCAGCCTCACCAGGGTGCTGAGTAGCTGGTCTTGAAAAGTGAAACTCTTTGGTCTCGCCCGTGCTCTCAAGGGTGTGGACCATGATATTGCCTGCTGGCGGGACGGTCAGCACTTCGTGACCGAGGGTGGTAGAGCCAAAGAAGATTTCATCGACCGGCAATGCCGCATCGGGTAGATGAGAAGTGTGATCAAGTTCCAGCTTCGAAGGTGCAAGCATCGATTTCGTAAGATCCAGCTTACGCCGCTTCCGACCACGGGTATCCTGAACCTCGACCTCATTTTCGCGAACGTGATGTCCGACTGGCATGTCCTGATCAAAGTCCATCAGCAGTTGTGCATCTGCCGGTGGAAGTACTGCCGCGTCGGAGAACGAGGGTGCGCCAGGAAGCGAGGCCGGTGTGCCTGGAGCTTCGCTGAGCCCACGCCCACGGTAGCTGAGGGATACGCTGCGAAGCTTGTAGATGCAGTGCATGATAGCGCCACGGTCGCGAAGCGAGCGGATACCGAGGTCATCTCGCAGTGTGGTTGACTCGACAGCGTCCAGCAGTGAGGCACCATCAACCTCGTTGTCGGCTAAAGACTGAAGGAAGGTGGGCATCGGTGGTAGGTACGAATTCCGATCACGAACATAACGCGCAGCATCTTGTCGAAAGAATTGTTGCACGTCGGAGATGCTCCATCTCCATGGATCAGAATCCATGATGGCAGGAGCCACGCTCGTGGAAGTGGCCGGTCTTCTTTCGCAAGATGTGTTGTTTGTTTTCAAAAGATTCAATTGTGCAGGCACCAGCTTGAACTTCTAGTGGGGCACGAAACGCACAGGGGTGCACGGACCGAGAGTCATGTGACGAAAGGTCGTCGAAGACGGACGGACAGGAATACGCTGTCTCTCGCTGCTGGCTCGTGAAGATTGTGTGTCGATTCCTACGCGCTAGCCACGCTCGAACAACCCTGAATGCCGTGCGAATCACCAAACATCCGTGAGGCCAGTCTAGTAATGCCGATCACGTCTCCTGTGCGGGCACATGATACGCTCGACGTGGTAACGTGGAAGTGGTAGAGCTGCGAGCACGTACAACCGCCGTTTCTGAGCCTCGCAGAAGTTCCGCCAGAAGCCGATTGTCTTGACAGGCCGTAGGTCTAGGCTGCGGGGGCGAATACAGCAGAGAGTATAAGTGTACGCCGCAATACAGTATTGCCGCTTCCTCAGATGATTTATCTCGTCTCTTCAGCCGCTTGGACGCGGCAATGCCGTTGAGCTTCGAACCATGCATTGATCTTGAAACTCTCCGAAGCTACTAAGAATGCTTCGGCCGTGACGTCGCTATCGTCGCTGGCGGCGAGGATAAGGCTGGGAAGCTCTTCAAGGACAGATTATGGTCAGGCGCGCAAGGCGAGACGATCGTAGCAAACAGGCTTCCACCAGAGTGGTCGTTTGGCGAATTTGGTGTTCGTAGAGTATCGGCTCGTGGGTGAAAAGAACTGAGCGGTAAGTCGTGAGTGTCTTCCGTGAGCCAGTAGGAGCAGGGTCGTTAGGTCCAGTCGACAGTTTCAGTACAAGACGTCTCCGAGACCGTCAGACTATGCCATGCTGCCGCAGTGAGGTGTGAAGCTCGACATGGTCCGTGCGCGACCACCACTCACACGCGGCACGCTTGACTTGATAGTGTATGGAGTAATACATTGTGATCAATTTGGCATAGCATGTAATCTGCAATCGCTAATGATAGCATTATACCTACAGTACTAGAGTGAAAGCAGTCACTGCCACAAGGCCAATGAGCGTTCCCATACTTATCTTCGCCGCACTGCCCGTGTACGGCACTGGACCACTCCCACTTCCAGACGTGCCATTCGATGCACTACCACTACCACCATTGCCTCCAAGAGTGCTATTTCCAGTCGTCAACAGTGTCCAGTTTCCGCCAGGCACTCCGCTAGCCATGCCATTAACCAAAGGCACCATTGTACCATTGGCGCTTTTTAGGCTACCGCTGACACCAGACATCTTCACAGTCCCAGAAGTACCTGATGGCGTCTGGAAGCTGTACTGAACCGAGCCATTCCCGCTGCTGAACTTGGCGCCGAAAGTGCCAATGGCAGTAGTGAACCCTGCGTCGATGCTGGTCAAGTTGCCTGGCTGTGGCTGAACAAGCCAAGTCGTACTGTTGATCACATGTAGACCAGCAGCGTAGTTGGTCAGAGCAAGTAGAGGCCCAGTCGACCAGCCGTGGGCGTGGCTAATACGTGCATCGTCCTCGTAAGCTGGATAGTGAAGAGCACCAGAGACATCGTAGCCCTCGTTGAACGTGCTGTTGGTCATGCGAGGGTCATCAAGCATAAAGTCACCCCACATGTACTCCATCAATGCGATCGCGTACTCTGGTCGTCCAGCCAAGAAGTGAGCTTGGAGCTCGAAGCCACTGATAAATGGTGATACAGTCGTGCCAGCTTCAGGTGCTGGTGCGCCGTATGGACCCCATCGTGCGTGAAGATTTGTGGAGATAGTAGCCGCACGGCTTGCATTGGCAACACCAGAGAGTACAGCCCACGAGTTACCATCCTGAGGATGCAAGGTAGTCGTTTCATTGTCCTTGAACAGACCAGCGGCATCATCCCACAACAGCGTGTTGGCTGCCGAGACGATGTTGTCGTGGTACTTCTGCCAAGTCGGAATGAGAGCCGTGTCGTTAACTGCGTAAGCAAGGCTGATGGCAGTGGTGAGGGTGTATGCGAGAACAGAGTTGGCCTCGATATTGCGGGCGCCCATGCCAACTCGCAGCCAGTCGGCAGTGGCGTTCTCGCCTACGTACGCCAAGCCAGTTGAGTCGACAGACGAGAGGCTGTAATTGAGTCCAAACTGGAATCGGTACCAATTTTGCTGTAGGAACTCAAGATCTCCACTATAGATGTAGTAGTTGTTGAGCGCCAGGAGGTTGTAGAGGTGGTAGGTGAACGAGTAGACCTGCGAGATACCCTCGAAGAATGCACTGGCAGGGCGCTCGAAAGTCGGACTGGCAACGTAGTGGAGCTGTCCAGTGGAAGCATTCTGTTCAGAGAGAAGCTGTGCTACAGACAGCTTGAGTGTAGATTGGTCGTTCGTCGAGAGGAAGACCCCTGGCAACGAAATGGAGAAATCACCGGGCCAGATCAGCTTGTCACGCTTCGCACCGTCGACAAGAGCTTGTGAACCATTCGTAAGAGTGGAATTGGACCACCAGTATGTCTATATTCACGTCAGTACATATCATCTCTCGCCCACACGGCTTTACTTACTGTAGCATTGGTGTTGTTAGCCTCAAGGTCAACCAACGAGTTGCCCGAAGTGGATGGGATCGTGCAGAGTTGATCAGTATACGCTGCGGCGTACCAGACTCTGTTCAATATCTCGTCATTGCAATGGAAATAGCCAGTATAGTCACGCATAGCATCATCTGCATAGTGTGGCATGGCAGTAAAGTTCGTGGTGATCGAGCTCAAAGCCACGGATCCAGAGCTGTTATGGTTGACGTTGAGATATCTGAAACCACCTCGTTGATGGTCGTTGTCGAGTGTGTAATCACCAGTGGCATTGACAAGGTACCAGAGTGTCTCATCGATGCCGACGTTCTGTGTAGCATCGCTGCCATCAGGGCTGATCCAGAAGGACGACTCTGAGAATGAGATGCCGATGTAATTGCCAGTGCCGTTCACGGATGAGACGGTGAAGGACACCAGTCCACCAATGTTCTTGCCGTAGTCGTAAGTCACAGCAGAGCGACCAGCCAGAGCAGTGTTGCCATTTCCATTCTCTGTAAGACCAGAAGGATTGGTGACGGAGCCATTGGCTTGGTGGACAGAGACTGGTGTCAAGACACGCTGCGATGGGGCGAGAATGTATTCCGAATAAGGAGCTGCTGCAAAAGCCGAGCCTGCGAAAGCGAGAGCAGCCAAATAACTTGCAATCATATTGGTCTTGATTTAACGAGAACTGATACTCACGATGAAGAAAAGTCGGTTCTTATATTCCGCTGGTGGCAGGGCTAAACTCCTCGGACAGAGCTCGTGAAGAGCAAACACCACCCTGCATGGCCATGAGTACCTGAATCCAGGAGGCACCAAGGTACAAACGGGTATGTTTGCGGGGACGATGATGTAGATCAATTGTCTGAACTGGAGAGGCTGGAAGAGGAGGAGGAAGTCAAACGAGGTTCTGGGGTCCGGACGAAGTGCCGAAGCCCTAATCTCGGGTTGAAGCACACCGAGGACACGAAAACATGCGTCCACGTAGGGTCAGATGCGCTGAAACCCGCGGCTTTGACGTCAATAAGAATTGTCCTGCAATCATCACTCAATATCATGCTCGCCCGACTTCTCTTCTGAGCCGTCCCGCTGCTGTATCAGGCTGCGGCTCAGGCCAAGCATCAACACTCTCCTCAACATCCTCTAAGAAACTCATGCTGTTCACAATACCAGTGCCTCCTAGCACGACACGTACACCAGGCGAGCTGGCATTGACCTGCGCCACCATCTTCGCCTCTTCGTACGTCACACCGCCCACAATGAAGACGATGATGTCCTGCGGCTTATCTCGCGTCTGCCCTCCACCTTCAACAAACGGATGAGCATTCGTAGACAAACGGCCCTTGATCAGGTCCTGCAAAGTGGTCTCGAGTCGAGGCGAGTGTTGCGTGTAGACATTCTCCACACCACGTAAACCACGGTTGAATCGTGATCGTGCTTCTGAGAAAATATTCTGAGCAGGCTGGAAAAGATCTGGTAGACCACCAGCACCGTTTCCTTGCTGGGCTGTGTGTAGGCTGGCGGCATAGGCCAGAAGCTTCGGAATGAGGTTGATGCGGTGTCTGCTGATGCCACCAGCCACAGCAAGAAGATCGAGCAGAGCAAAGGTGTTATTGTTAACGTGATTCGAGTACCGTAAAGCATAGATTGCCACAAGCTTGAGTTTGTTCGATGGAGGTATCGCAATGTTCTGTATGATCGATTGCAGGGTCCTGACATCTTGTGTATGATTGTCGTTGCAAGCAAGACTCTGCTCGAGCTCAGACACATCTAGCAGGTGGTCGGTCTCGACTCGTCGACTGAGCTCCGTTACTAACGTGACATGCTTGGTGACATTGCCAGACAGTCGCCGGAACTCAGGGTATTCCTCGACGAAGCGCTTCATATCTTCTATGCTGTCGAGCTTCTGGCCGCTCGCCTGCTTTGACGCGAATTGCTCTACATACTCCTTGGCGTTCTGGCCAAGATCGCCGAAATTGAGATACATGTTCTTGGCAAAGAAAGGATCCTGGTCGGGTGATAGCACGATTTCCTGTCGCATGTCAGTGTCATTAATTAAACTCCGTGTGTCTACAACCATTTACCTTGAACTCAGGCCGTACTTCAGGCACGTCGCTAAGATTGACCCTCCCGTTCTCGATACCTAATAACTCATGTACCATAGCCTGATACGTCCACTGTGTTAAAAGAGGAGTGACGGGATCTCCACGTCGATCCATCAACAGCAGTATGGGAGGCGTATCTGGCCTTCGGAAATCAAATAGCTGCTCCTCTTGTGTCATCGCATACCTGATTTCCGTCGCGAGCTTCCGGCACAGCACACTGTTCTTCTCATATCGTATCAAAGGCTTCTTCTTCAGGCTCAAAAGTAATGCGAGTACACCTTCGGTGGTCCGAGTGAGACTATCATGGTTCCATGCATCAGGCGAAGTGCTGAAGATACGTGACGATAAGGGAAGGCTGCAGAGCTCAGGATTGACGACTATGAAGTCGGCAAAGTATTCCACGATGCCTTTCACAACTTCGTGATCGTCCGCTTCGGCTAATCGTTCGAGCGAGGATTTCTTTATGATGTTGCTGAAGTCTAGGTGTCAGTCAGAAGCCTATCTCCCAGCTCATTTTGGCATATAGCAAGGTAGCGCATACAGATATAGTACTCTCCATACTTCGGTTCTCGGAACTCGTCAATCAAGAGTTGTATGCTGTCGGAAGATGGTCGTAAGAAGCACAAGCAGCGCAGATGTCGCATTTTCTCTCGCTCTTGATTCTCGATTCGATCGGTCAGGTAGACGGAGTGGTTGAGGAGTGCTGACTGTGTAGTTGCTGCGGATACGATCGGTACTGTGTCGCGATCGAGCAAAAGGATCTTCATCTTCGCTGCACCAGCTGTAGCTGTGCTGTCTCCGTTCGACACCATTTTGGTGATGTAGCCGGAGACACATTGGAAGATATCCATGTTGACGTTCGACCAGAGAGAGGTGTGCGACTAGTTCGTGCTCATGCTGCTTGGGTGGTCGTCGTCGCCGGGATTGATCAAGGACGTGGATGTATCTATCATACGATCAGAGCATATTTATTGCAAAAAGGATCACGGCAAGTGAAACAAGTAATCCATGTAATAAAAGGTGGTTTTCAGGCCACTATGTTAACAGCTCGAAGCTGCGAGCTTCTCCCCAAATGCACAAAGAGGGTTCGTGCACTCCGAGCCACATCTTGCACCACCATCACTCGACCACGATGATCTCCGCGAAAGCAATAACATTGCCATCGGGAAAGGAACTACGAGCATCACTCGCTCGAGATGGCTTTGTACGCATCTCTGCTGCTTTCACACAAGACGATGTTGCACGCTTCAAGACTGCTGCAAAACATGCCGCTGAGCGGGCTCGCAAAGGCGATTGGCAATACGTGAGGACTGTACCTAAGCAGTTCCCACCTTGGTCCGCCAATGATGCACTGAAGGAGGGCGTTTGGGGCGTACAGCATCTGTTGCACCCATCAATGTCTGACAAGGATCGTACAGTCTTTGCTGAAAGCTATTTTCACAGCACAATGATCACGACAGTGACATCGTTACTACAATGCACCCAGGGCGATCTGGTCATGGAGCTATACAACATGCTGATTCGCCCGCCGAAGGACTTCGCCCTGCGTTGGCACAGAGACGATATAGGTCCAGACATTTCTCCAGAATCCGAACTGGCAAGACTCGAAGAGCCCATGGTCCACGCCCAATGGAATCTGGCCTTATATCCCGACAGCTCTCTCGTCGTCATCCCAGGCAGTCACGCACGCCCAAGAACCGATCGAGAACGCAATGCTGATCCATATGAGACCGAGTTGCCCGGCCAAATCCACGTCAAGATGGAGCCTGGTGACATCGTGTTCTATAATAATAACATCCTCCATCGAGGTGTCTACGACAGCAAAGCCGGCGAACGTTTGACGTTGCATGGGACCATGGGAATGAAAGGCACGGATCCGAGTCGAGCTCGGAATATTCTACAGCATGGTATCGGCGGCTGGGCGGCAGATTGCGACTTTGATGGGCTTGAGAGCGATATGGCGAGATTGGCCAGAGACATGCAAGCGAGGCTCATTACGTTGGGTGTTGGCAAGGGTGTAGGCTTCTCTCAGTCTGACTGAGACGTGACGGGTATGCAAGTCAACACTTCTGTCAACCGTTCGTATGACTTTATCAACGTGATCACATCTATATTCCCAATCTCAAGAATATGACCGTTTGTGCTGAAAGATCACATGACAGCGTGACTAGCGTGTTTTGTATTTCGTCATCTCGTGTTACCGCAAGCGCCAAAGTGTAGTCGCCCGAAGCTTTCAATGAGCTCGTCCTGCGAGCATGCGAGGTGCTTTGACGATGATTGTGAAGCCGTAGTAAATAGCCATACGTGCTCCATGTTCTCGAGTTGTTCGCGCTGAAACAACAAGCCGTTGTCTTCCCACTACGAAGCCGAGACGATCGACTGATCTGCCGTTAAGGCGTTCTCGAAGCAAGGATTCAACTCTGGCCAAACGCTCTATCGCCGAGACGCCGTGAGACCGCGAGAGCCAATCCCTGCACTCTAAGTCGCCCGACTCAGCACGCAAGGAAAGCCCCGCACTGTCTTCTTCACACCTCTCGACCAGCTGAAGAGCAGCACTCTTGCTTCTTCGCTTGCTCCGAGCTGTGCTCATTGTCCTCTTCTTCACCATTGCAATTCGCTGTAGTACTGTTACTAGAGTTTGAATACAGCTAACAGGCCTCTCACGTCGGTGAGCGCGCTCGATTGGTATGTAACTCTGCCCACGCACTGCCTATATCCGGCCTAAACGCGCTCCGTGCGCGGTAAGGAAATGGAGCACAAGCAGTTTGAAATGATGATGAGCAAGGCAGACGACTAACATATCGAATGCAGGATACCATAGGAGATCTATATCATCCCGACCATCAAAATCACTCCGAGTCCATTGAAATACCAGGTTCCCTCCCAACGACTTCAACGCACATCCGGACGATCAGCCGCGAGCGCGAGCACACCTCACGACTTCGCGCATCAGAGTTCTGGACGCGTAGGAAAGCGAGCTTCACCGACCATACATACTCCGTCTTGCATGTCACCACCGTCAATGGCGGCGGCATCGCGTCGACCACCCTCTTTCGAGGTATACCAAGCTGGTGACGCGTCATATTGTGCTCCCGGGTGTGACGATGTCGAACGAGCACTCTTGAACGCATTAGGGCCATTGAGCGACGCGTCAACCAAGCAAAATATCCAGCTCAACCCGACAGCAGCGTCCTACCCAGCCAGCTCGCCTACCAAGACGGACAGCTCGCCTATGCAGCCCGTCAGCTCCCACAATCTGGCTGATCTACAAATACCTCCACCTGCACAGCCGAACTTCAATACCGACTCGCCGCGGAAGAATGCAAACTTCTACAGCATGTATCCGAATCCTCCGAGCATGTCGGAGCAGTCACTCTTGACGCCGTTTGCCAAACCCTACACCATGGACAAGGAGAACTACGGCGCGCCCTTCGAGCCCCTTCAGCCTTTGGGCTATGGTGCCGAGTACGGATACAAGGCCCCATCGAAGCGGGCAATGACAGACACCGCGCCCCTCCGAGACCGCCCAATCATCAAGAAGCAAAAGCTGGATAAGAACGAGCCCTTCGAGCTGCCAAATCCTAGGGATATGCCAATGGTGACTGACGATGGATCAAAGCCGCCACATAGCTATGCGGAGCTGATTGGTATGGCGATCCTAAGAGCGCCTCACCGCCGTCTCACGCTTGCACAAATATACAAGTGGATATCGGACAACTTCTGTTTCTACAAGACCTCCGAATCCGGCTGGCAGAATAGCATCCGCCATAATCTTAGCCTCAACAAGAGCTTTATCAAACAGGAGCGACCCAAGGATGATCCAGGCAAAGGAAACTACTGGGCTATCTTGCCTGGTGATGAGCGACCTTACCTTCTGGGCAAGAAGAATCCTGTGCGCCGCATCACTGGCTCAGATGGTGCCGAATATATGCAGGCTTTGTCGCACGACCTGCCTGGGTTCCGACCTGCCACTGCCCCTGCCATTGGCCAATTCTCTCTCGCCCCCTGTCCGGTTAAGAAGATGGAAAGCAAGACTATTGACACTGCCAAGTTTCCAGATGATACCGATTTATCGTCTGATGGCACAATACCTGGCTCCGATCCTGCCATGCACGAGGATGACCAAGACGACTCTGCGGCTATGCCGCCACCTCCCATGCATTTTCGATCATCTCCACCACCACAAGACATTGGCTCCTCACCACCTCCTATGGTGACAGAGGCCGATCGTAAAGATACTCCACCTCCGGTTCCGCGCTTTACGTCCACCAGCCGTTCAGGTGGTCGTCGCCAGAGGTTCTCAGGACTGAACGACAGCGGCTACTGGTCATCTATCGAGTCATCTGCTGCAAGAGGCGCAGCACATTTGCTCACGTCCGAAGCAGATATCAGCCGACCTCGCATCAAGAAGGGTCGTGCCGAAGAAGAGATCGCCCGCATCCGGAGCTCTTCCTTCGACAGTCCTACAAAGGAGCGACCACTGCACAAGATCTCAGCTTCACAATTCGACTCGTCCTCGCCATTGAAGAATGACAACCCCCTCACGCCCGCAGTGGTCTTCAAGCGTCCTGCAAAGCCGCCGCCTTCAGTGTCGCCTAACACGAATTTGCGCAACCATCGAAATCGTGTGAAGGCAATGATGGGTTCTCCGCTCAAGACTCTGAGCCCCCTGCCTGAGGGTAGTGCCTGGAGCCCGGCCTTCAACCTGACTGAAGACGGAGCCGTTGGCCTGACACCATATCGCTCGCCTTTTGTCGGATCGAAGACACCATTTGTCCAGTTGGGCGATACGCCAGGCAATAGTAATCTGTTCAATGCTGCTTTCGATGTCTTCATTGACGCACCTGTTGATGACATTGCTGCTCGTGGATCACCCGAGAAGCGCTCAGCAAGACGGCCTTCGCTCGCTCGTGCCGCCACCAGTACAGGAATCCTGGCCGACGTCACCGGCACTGCTAAGAGCAATAATATCACTCTGGCGCCACCTACTGACATGTTTGCACTATCACCCTTCTTCACAAAGTCTGGAACACTACGATCGCCACTGAAATTCGACCACAAGGGCCCAACTTCACAGCCTGCAGAAGACCTCAGCTGGCTCGATATTGGCCTTGGGGCTGAGAACGTGCAGCCCAGTCACAATGCATCGCATGCCACAGACGCGGCCGAGCTCTTCGGCGTAAATCTCCCTAGTGATGGTAGTGAAGAAGCCATCGACCTCTTCCAAGACTTTGGCAAGATTGGTGGCGCAGCTCAGCATCTGCCTGTAGATGCTCGTGCCAATGGCAGTCCGGTGAAGCGCTCGATGGCACCGCCGCCACGACCGAATCGTCCTGGTATGCAGAGGAGTAACAGCAGCCGGTGGTAGGGACACTGGACTCGAAGGGCGGTTGCTGCGACAAAGGTGGGATTTGCTGGAAGGAGATAACGAAGACACGAATCTCATTGGAATACGCAGGATATCAAAGCACGATTGGACGAGATTGAATATACCCACTTTTCATCAGGAGCCTGCTAACAGGAATTCGCGCTTATGACGGACGGAGCTATGACGTTCATCTTTGTTTTGACGATATTCATGGTTTACGAATGGCTTTCCCATGCGGGTGTTTGATGCGCAAGATTGAAGGTCAGGAAAATGATGTATCTCTTACTGGCTTATTATTGCTATATATGACTTGCGTGCAGGCATTGAAGAGGTGCTTTCTACCGTAGCGCGAGCAACATAATGACACGTCCAATAAATACGAGCTTTCATACATCTTCCTCCTCCTTGATCTCACCATCCGCGTCCAGCATAGCTTGATCCTCGTCCCCGACTTCCTCTCCATCGGCATCAACATCGCCATCTTCTCCCTCGCCCTCTCCATCCATATCGCCTTTCACATCATCGTCATCACCTCGCTTTCCCTTGCCATTCGTTGGCTCATCAGCAGAAGGAAAGTGCAGATGTTTCCAGTCCTCAATTTCCTCTATCACGCTGCGTAGTCGATCCCGAACACTTTCTACCGCAAAGCTACCCAACAGCAACCGCAGCGGCGGATATTTGCAATGGCCCAGCTGCCATACTAGCTCTGCTGACTTGACGGCTGAAACAGGCTGTCGGTCGGAAAGCCATTGTACTACGCGGCCTGCGTGTCCGGCTGGAGCGGTCGGCGTATCGTATGGCTTCGAGGGCTTCTTCACGAGGAAGTGACCGTAGCGTTTCAGCTTTACGCCTCGGTCAAAGTCGTCGGCTATGTGGTCGTCTGTGGCTTTATCGTCCAGACCTGTTGGCTCGTCGAGACGCATGTGGCCCGGCTCCACGAGCGTTGCTTTGATTCCGAAGGTGTCGATCTCGTATAGCATACTTTCTATTAGACCTTCTGTAGCGTATTTGGTTGCACAATAAGGTCCTAGTCCTGGTACACCCAGTGCGCCTGATGTTGAGGAGAAGATGAGGTACCGGCCCGCGTTCTCGCCTTCTGCTCGTCTGGCACTGGCTTCTCGCAAGTAGGGTAAGGAGAGCTGGATGATGTTCAGGGTGCCCAGGAAGTTGGTCTCGTATTGCGATCGCAGGTCGCAAGCATCTTGGTCTTCGCAAGAACCTATCACACCGTAGCCTGTACAACTGGACAGGTAGACCTCTCAGCACTTGCACTTGAGATGGTATCGGGAGTGGATCTGACTGGCGTACGCTTACTTTACTATGATATCTATCCTTCCAAACTTCGCAATGGCGGCATCGATGGTATTCTTCACCGTCAACCGTACCCTCACGTCGCATAACAGGCCCAGACACCGTTCATGCCAGCCTTGCATTTGTGACATGCTATTCTCCATCGTTCTTCCGACAGCTGCAACCAGGTCGCCGTGGCTTAAAGCAGCCTTGACGAGCGAGCGACCTATATGGCCTGTTGCGCCGAAAACCAGCCATACCTTCTGTGTAGCTGGATTCGTGTCGCTCGGTGGATCTGTGGTGGATGGCAGGTGAAGTCTTGAATTGGTAGCAAGGGTCCTTGGTGGTGAGAAGGCGAGATTCGGAGGCGAAGAAGAAGCCATTGCGGTCAGCTGTACTACATTGTCACGGTTTGTGCTAGGGGAGAAGCGCGAAGTAAGTGCTGCATCTTGCTTGAAGGTGGTCTAGGCTGTGTTCGCGGGGTGCATTGATTAAAGGTGGAGTGCATGCTCGCTAATGCAAGGCATGCATCGCGGTCAAACGTGGTAAAGTTGCCATCAATGTTTAACCACAATATCAGACCTGGCAGCAGCATGGCATAGAAAGAACAGCACTCATCCAACAAATAGCACAAAAGCTTTGGCGACTATCAGGATGTCCAAAGCGAAGCAGCAAAACGTATCAGGTGGCTCCGGCTCAAGTGCAGGCTTCGCCACAGGATTCCTCATCGGTCAATTGACTCTCGCTCTAATTCTCTTCTTCTTTATCAAATTCTTCATCTTCGGCGAAGCACCTTCAGCAGATGAACGAGCAGCCAGTCGGGCGTCTGCACGAAGACAACGAACACTTTCCCATACCCAGGCCCAAGCACGCCAACGAACACTCTCATCAGCATTGAGACCAAGGCCGAGCTCAGCAGTTCTCAAACCACGGTCTGAAAGTGGCCCTTCTGTACAGAAACTCTTGGAGAAGACTTACTACAACGTCCATGGCCATCAGCCGGAGAGCCTGGACTGGTTCAATGTTTTGATAGCGCAGACTGTGGCCCAATTGCGATCTGATGCACAGGAAGATGAAGCAGTATTGACCTCCCTGACGGCACTGCTCAATGGCTCGAGCAAGCCAGACTTTCTAGACGAGATTCGCGTCACCGAGATCAGCCTAGGAGATGAGTTCCCAATTTTCAGCAATTGCCGCGTCATCCCTGTCGACGAAAATGGCATGCCCATCAAGCAGCTCAGTGGCAACAGAGGCGAGACGCTACAGGCACGAATGGACGTCGATTTGGGCGACGTGCTCACCCTAGGAATCGAGACAAAGCTGGTACTCAACTACCCCAAACCATTCGTAGCTGTTCTACCTGTCGCCCTAGCAGTCTCTGTCGTTCGCTTCTCAGGCACACTCTCTGTCTCCTTCTCTCCCTCAAGCCAACCAAGCCAGTTCCCAACTACCGAAGAAGCAACACCAGATGGCGCAGGCGGCGAAGTCAAAAACGAAGGCCACCCTCTGAACCCCACAGGCTCCTCACCAACAACACTCACGTTCACGTTTTTGGACGATTACAGACTAGACCTTTCTGTCCATTCCCTCATAGGCTCGCGATCACGTCTTCAAGACGTACCCAAGATTGCTCAACTCGTAGAAGCACGGATCCACCAATGGTTCGATGACCGCTGCGTCGAACCACGCTTCCAGCAGATTGTTCTCCCGTCCCTTTGGCCACGGAAACGCAATACCCGCGGCGGAAGCACAGAAGACCAGTCCGCTACTGCAGACGACATGCCCTCACCAACCGAAGTAGCGGTCAGCGATGCTCCAGCCGAAGCTCCCTCATCAAGGAAAGAAGGCCCAGGTGAAGGTCCGGGTCCTACAGCCAGTGCCAATGGTAGTAAAGCAGGCTCAGAAACTACGGCTGAGCAACGAACCCGAGATTGGGCGGCTAAGCATGGCAAGTCTAAAGGAGACACGTCGGAGATTGAGATTGCGGGGGCTGAGATGCGGGAGGCGGATGAGAGGGAGAAGAAGCAGAAGTTGCAAAGGCAGACTAGTGGGGTGAGGTTGAGGGCTGGGTTGGGTAGGACGGCTAAAGGTAGTGAGAGGGTGGGCGGCAGTAGTCTGAGGTCGGAGCAGGTGCGGTCTCCGAGCTAGAGACGCGGAAATCTGACTTGACAGCTTAGCATGGCGTTGGCGGCAAATTTGGATTTGGTGGAAGGTTTTGCTATGATAGTGGTACAGCTCAGCTCAGCTTGGCTCGAGGGCACAGATTTGCAGCTTGTATGCAACTGGTCTCCTCAACTCGCGCTCGGCTTCACCATCGTCCGCCTTTTAGTTCTGCATGACCCAGTCGACAGATGTTCACGCCGCTGTTTGGTTCATAAGTCCCGCAGACACCTCGCTAATATGTACCTACAATATCCCTTCTGGAAGACCGTCGACAATCTCACCTAAAGCCTAACAGTGATCGGCGTATCCCAAAAATGCTCAATACCCGTTCGTGCCGGCTTGCACACCATTCGCGTGAGCAGCAGGCATCATGTCCGTGTCCGGATCTAAGGACTTGCTATCCAAGATCGAAGCTACGGCCGCTTCGACCTTTGGTCCTGGGAAAGATGCAGAGGCTGGCGTCGGATAGGCTGATGCTGCGGATGGCGGCGTAGCCATGAGGGTGTGGTGCTGTTGCATCACTGGCACATACCCAGTCGAGAGACCTTTCCTATCGCTCTCGTCAGAAGCGGCGGCGCCTGCTTGAGTAGTGTCCCCGTCTTCGCGCTTGGCAGCAGAATGTGTCGGCAGGTCGCGATGTTGCAGAGCTGCAGGCGAGACCTTGAGCCGAACGACTAAGCTCGGATCCTCCTCATCCTCTTCATCGTCCGCCTCGACTGACTCATCGTCACCATCATCAGCATCGGGCATGTCCTTGTCTTCCTCATTCTTATCACTGTCCCACTCGTCACCACTAGGGGCGGCATCTTCCTCATCGCTCATACCGTCAATCTCGTTATAGCCATCAATGTGCTTCCTCTTTTTAGGATTACTCGCACCATTCGCTGGCCGACCAGCTGAGCGCGTCGCCCGTCCGAGAGTAGTAGGCGGTTCATCCGAGTCCTCATCATCAGCTCTAGCTCCATACGCGGGTGCCAGCTCATCGCCTTCGTCTTCAGTGCCATCCACACCAACACCATTTCGTAGCAAACTCTCACCATAATGTCCCTGTCTTGGCTGGCGAATCTGCCGACCGCTAGCCGTGTATGTCGGACCATCTGAGAGTGGTGTAGCACGTGCACTGGTCCTTGCAGACCGTCGAGCGGAACCGGCATCGGAGTCGAGATCTTGCTCATCATCGTCGTAGGTGTATCGCATTCGCTTGCCTCGGGTGCGACCTTCGTAGAGAGAGAATCCAGGCTCTGGTCGCGAGAAAGCGGCCCGCTTGACTTGACGATACTCGCGTCGCCGACGTTTCTACACGGTATTAGTCTGGCCCGTCGTTCGGCAGCGAGAGTTCTTGGTGCTTCACTTACCTCCTCAGAAGCCTCGAACATGGGTAACGCATTCGTGATTTTGGTAGCCAGCCGCCTAGCAGCCTGGGTTCCGTCCACCTCCTCGAGCTTCTTAGCCAGAGCTCTCGCCTCTTCAATATCTCCGGCAACGCTGTACCAGTGTGCATTCCTATTGTACCTGCTGCCTTCCCGGTAGATTCTGAAGTGTGTATCTTCTAAACCTTGTATCAGAAAGTATCGCCTCTTATCGCCGTCCACGCCCCATGGTTGCACAGATAGTGGCTGGTTCTCGTCATCGTTATGCCGTGACTGCTTGTAGCGGTCTTTGACTAGGGCTGAGGCGGTTTCTGAGGTCATGAGAGACCAGATGCAGAGGGTGCGGAGGAGGTTGAGCTGGACAGTATATCAGTACGACAAGAGGACTGCACAGAGAGTAGGATGCTAGGAGACTCACGCGCTCGGTCGGCGACATCATGTCGAAGTCTCTTGGGCCATGCAGAGGATTGACGCCATTCCAGCTATGCGGCCATTGTGCCTTGTGCGACAGCACAGCTTCCTCCAGAGCACGTCCATGGTGTCCTCGCCTGTTTCTACCGGTCAGCACATGATGCCTCATCCTCTTCTGACCGTATATTGCCTCTTCGTCCACGTAACAAGCAGATATGCGAGACGTACTCAACAGGTTTCTTCCGGTTGTTGACCAGTCCCAGGATCGCACACAACAAGTTCTGAACCTCAGGACTAGAAGGCTGATCCGTGACACCCCTCTCAATATCCTGCGGTCCGAGATTCATCAGCTTAGCGGGCAAGACGTCGTTGAAGCGTGATCGGAACATGACGAGGAACTAAATCGATTGTTCATTAGCATCGCGTCTTACGCGTCAAGAGCGCGCAGTTTCGCGTTCATGACCGGCGCAGACCTACAGCAATATCAGGATTATCCGCAAAGGCATCCTCATGCGCTGGAGACGGCGGTCTTTTCGGCCTAGGAGGGGAGACGTGTGGTGGAGGGAATTTGAGCTTTGTCGCTTTCTTCGCTTTTTGGAAGATGGGTGCTAGTTTCTTGATCTCCTCCTCTGGCGCTTCTGACAGGCCGCTGCTATCGTTGTCGCTATCCATGCTTGCGGTCGTAGCAAAAGTTGCAATGTGTGGAAGTCCAGGCGCAAGAAGGCTTTAAGTCGGGGGTTTGGGAAGCGGAGGCACGTCAGGGAAGCATTCAAGGGCGGAGCACGAATAAACGTTGCAGGGTTACATAAGCGGCGGCGAGCAAGCATGGCCTTTGGAGGTAGATTCTTCGGCATTGACTAGTCTATGTATCTATGCTGTGTGCTCGCCATAAGCGTTGGATCCTGTTCGAGTAAGTGTTGGCTCGTATTCCCAAGTCAATCGTCGCAAAGATTGCATGTGTGCTCGGGTACTGTGGAAGTTGGCCCCACGATCCGTTCATTGTCCATACTCGGGTCTGACTTATGGCATGCGCGCCGTGTTGCACAACAGTGACATCACAGGCTCTCAAAACTGTCTGCTAGGGCTTTGAGGAAGGTCATATGGCGTCCAAAAGGCCTCATGCACAAATGCCGCTTCAGATTGGCGCTCGGTACGCAAATCCAGAGAAACCGCTCGTTCTTTGCGGTACAATACTCGGGTCAATGGACGCCGCCACAGGGCTTCGACTGTGAAGCTTAAGTTGCGATGGGCTCAGCAGATCCAGCTCTGGTCGTGATGTTTGTTCTGGAGCTTCGAGACTACACAGCAATTCATTCTTTCCATGGTAGGTAGACTCCTGGATAACGTTCGCCGGTATCTCATCCCGGTAAAGCAGTCGTGAAAAGATAAGTCTCGATTTGATATATGGCCATGCCACTTGCAGTCTACCATTAAAGAACAGAGCCGTAGCCAGAAATCAGTAATCGGCCGAAAATCCGTGCGATGCTCAATCATCGTGTAAGAGCATTGTAGTTACGCGCCTGCAGAGAAAGGCCATGGTTGCTGAAATGTCTGTTAATGTGTGGGGAGCCGCATGTTTAGCGTTCTTCATGCTAGCTTTTGCTGTCACATACTTGCGCAATTCCGTTCTTTCTTCCTCGCTGTTCACAATCGAATGCACTCTAAGCAAATATGGCATGCGCGCTTAAAGGGTCGTTCATGAGCACATCAAGGCCATACGTATCCTGATGATTACCGTCTTGACGAGCCATTTAGGCCAGTAGAGCTTGCTCGTACTATTCCCACAATTTTTTGACGTGAGGAGCTGACATTTGCGAGCCTTTCAAGATGCCATTGCAGGTAATGTCGTATTGCTGGTGAAGGAGACGTGCGATGGAGTCGAAGTGATCCGGCGCTAGTCAACTGTCCGCGATTTAGCCGAGTGCTGCCAAGCCTCGCACTTGCGGATCTTGAATTGGGAGCACATCAAAAGTTCAGTGAACCAGCGACGACAACATCCACGAACCCATCCACGAACAGCAAAGATGGTACGCGCACACAACATCCACCAGCGATCATGCTGGTTATACCGAGAAAATGCTAACAACACCTCCAGGGTCGTGTTATTCGCAATCAGAGGAAAGGTCGCGGCAGCATCTTCACTGCCAACACCCGCCTCAATAAGGCACCCGCCAAATTCAGGACATACGACTACGCAGAGCGTCATGGCTACATTCGAGGTGTAGTCAAGGACATTGTCCACGACCCCGGCCGCGGCGCACCCCTCGCCAAAGTCGTCTTCCGCGACCCGTACCGCTACAAGCTGCACACGGAGACCTTCATCGCCAACGAGGGCATGTACACCGGCCAATTCATCTACGCCGGCAAGAACGCCAGCTTGACCATTGGCAATGTGCTCCCGCTCGGGAGCGTGCCGGAGGGTACTGTCGTGAGCAATGTCGAGGAGAAGATGGGTGATCGTGGTGCGCTTGGCAGGACTTCCGGCAATTACGTGACTGTTATCGGCCACAACCCGGATGAGGGCAAGACCCGTGTGAAGCTTCCTTCCGGCGCAAAGAAGGTGGTCAAGAGCTCAGTGCGTGGCATGATCGGTATTGTGGCTGGTGGCGGCAGGACAGACAAGCCGCTGCTCAAGGCCAGCAGAGCAAAGCATAAGTTCGCTGTCAAGAGGAACTCGTGGCCCAAGACTCGTGGTGTTGCTATGAACCCCGTCGACCATGTACGTGTATTCAAAGACTCAACTACTGACACGGGCACTGACTTCTGTAATAGCCTCACGGTGGTGGTAACCACCAGCATATTGGTAAAGCCTCGACCATCAACCGCTACGCCGCCCAAGGTCAAAAGGCCGGTCTCATTGCTGCCCGGAGAACGGGTCTGCTGCGTGGTACCCAAAAGACAAAGGAGTAGACGATGCATCGAGATCATGGGAAGCTATGGTGACGGTGTTGGTTGGGCGTTACTATGCTTTGACTGCCACCGTCTATGTGGCGATCAAGCATTCTGTAGTCTAGCCCTGTTAGCTCGGACAAGCAGATTCTTTACGCATGCAACTCGTTTCCGGCCTTGGCTGTGCCGCCACTGTGAGCACAACAGGTGACATGGAGAGCTCTGCGAGCTGCCAGTCGATGCTCGACATACAGGTCTTGAATGATGTGTACCAAGCTAAAAATCAGACAGAGATACTCACACTCAGCTCAAGCTTAAATCTAGCTGATTGTCATGATATAGGTTGCCTCGTCGCACATCCTATGGCCTGGCATCCGTATCGAGCCATTGGTACCCTTCGTGAATCAAAAGGCTCCGTGTATCCTGTCCCCAGCGAAGTCGCGGTCGCGTATGTCCAGCTGTCCGATCTTCCAGCTGTGCTCGTAGACGATCTGGGATTTCACGTGACGAACTGCAAGGCTACCAGACCACCCATACCATTCGAAGTCAATGTCAATGGGAGCAAATTTAGTTTACCTGGATTCTTGTTCCAGTTGTCTAAGGCGCTGCTTGGGCCGGGTGATCATGCGTGCATCTAGACGTCGTAGCTGTCTTCGTGTCGAATGTCAGTTCAATGTTCCATGATTACGAGGACCTTCGCAACTTTTGGACCACATGCCAGGCATTATGATCAAGTTCTCATGCTTCTGACTGTCGTCGCGTCGTTCTCACGGTGTCTCATCCAGATGCAGAGTTTCAACCACGAACGGGCGCCAAGCAAGAGACACGAGTCGGCTTGTTTGGACCCTTGAAGGGAGATTGTGGGGTGGCGTTTCTGGTTGGAGTCGTGGCTTGTCCCCCGACCAAACCAATGGTCCGACCAGGATAAACATGAAACTCTATCAAACCGTCGCAGCATATGAAAGCCTCCTAATCTTCAGATCCCCAATATTACAGTAGACAGAGTCGTCGCCTGCATGAAAGATTCCCTTCTTAGTGCAAAAGACATCAATAGTCATATGATTGAGAGGCGACCCCACATGCCATTTGATTGAGGTTCTACGTCACAGGCGAAAGGTATCAGGTACAGTGAGAGCGAGGCAAGCGAAGGAAGCGTTGGCCAGGGACGATCTGCTCAACTCAACGAGTATCTTTATCCTGCTCTTCTTATCCGGCTGTTGAGGCAGCCACCATTGTTACAGCATTTTGCAATCCATCTTGACCACTGGAATAACGAATCGACGAGATGATAGTCAACAAGAAGTTTGATCGGTTGAAGCAATGGGGACGCGAGCGCATGGGAAGCGAGGTGAAGACCGACACGAGCGATGAGTTCAAGGCATTGCAGATGGAAATGCAGCTGCGACATGATGGTAAGTGACAGACACCAGAAGGCAAGATCATCTACTAATACAGTCAGGCATGGAACGACTCGATCGCTCAGCAAAAGGCTACATGAAAGCCATCTCCACCCGTTCAGCAGGCGAGGAGAAAGAGAAAGTCCTTCCAGTCGCCTACTTTGGCTCCGCTATGATTGCGCACGGCGACGACTTCGAACCCGACAGCGAATTTGGCCAGTGTCTGTCCTCGCTTGGCCGAGCCAACGAACGCATCGGCCGCATGCAGGAGACATACTCGGTCAATGCAACAAGCACCTGGCTGGAGAGCGTTGAGAGGAGTCTGGTGCAGATGAAGGAGTACCAGTCCGCCAAGAAGAAGCTCGAGAGTAGGAGATTGGCATATGATACGGCACAGCAGAAGATGCAGAAGACTAAGAAGGAGGACTTCCGCATGGAGGAGGAGCTAAGGAGTCAAAAGGCGAAGTTCGAGGAGAGCAGCGAGGATGTCTATCGGAGGATGCTGGACATCAAGGAGGCTGAGGCGGATAGTGTCGCAGACTTGTCGAGCTTCCTTGAGGCAGAGCTTAGCTACTATGATCGTTGTCGGGAGGTGCTTCTGCAGCTGAAGCGAGACTGGCCGGCGTATGTTAACGAACATAATCTGCTATCGAACCTAAGCTAACAACTTCACAGGCAAGTCCAACCAAGCAATCGTTCCGACACAGCGAGCCCAGTCAATGGTATCGCACGTCGCGGGACTCGCTCTCGTGCCAGCTCAATGACCCAACGATTCGCCGGCATAGCCGAGGACGAGCCGCTCGAGCCTCCCTCTCGTCCTACCATCAGCTCTCGTGTCCCATCTGGGCAGAACTCTCCACGACGAGAAACGCCGGGTTTCGACTTTCCCATCCGACCAGCAGCCCAACGCGCAGCTTCCGGCTTCGAAGGACCAACATCAATATCCCGCAACGAGTCTCCAGCTGGTATGCCTCGCCTCTCACGTGTGCCTACCGACCCTATCGCTCTCATGGCGGCCGCCACTGGAGGCAGAGATGGTTTGAGGGTGAGCAAGAGGGACAGCCAGATCGGCAATGTCTTCGGCGACGATCAGAGCGACTACTCTACCGAGCCTTCTTCCGCTTTCGATCGACTACAGCATTCACGGACTTCGAGCTTCTCGCAGCAGGATGGTGGGAGGAAGGCTCCGCCGCCGCCGCCACCGAGTAGGTCGAAGAAACCACCGCCTCCTCCACCGCTCAAGAGGAGTGCTCTTAGTACGAGTGAGATCCCACACTATTGAGCATGGTGTGGATAACCGATGGTGGATGTATGGTCTTTCCGGATTTGCGATGGTGTTTGGTGTTTGGCTATAGGGTGGCTTGCGTACGGATGGGGTGAGGACATTCCAGGTTTATAGATACCCTCGAAAGCAGGTCGATCATTGCCTTTTTGCTCCCACAGATCCACACATGAGATCTGCCTCTGCCAAGCCGTAAGATACCATGATGTACTGAGCGTTCGGTCGAGACAGGCGGTCGAGATGGCACTGGTTGCTATCGTCTGAATTTCGAAGAAATTGAGCTCGGTACAATACTTACCTTTGCCGTGCTATATGGCTTCATTATACTTCTAGTGTATGTATGGGACAAGCGATGTAGATGACACCGAAGCATTACATCTGTATGGTCCGCCTCACAGATCAGTAGATCCATCTCATCCATGCCGTGCCATACAACACCCTAGGACGCTGTACTGCAGATATCGAAAAGAGGTCTGACATGGACTTCCCATCCAACACGTCGTTTCCACGAAACAGTTACATCACAGAGCATGATGCCGTACTGTATGGTGCCGCCATGGCCTCAGCGCACGAGCGAGATACCAGTAGAGGACGACATAATTTGGCGTTGTCTTGATTGCTCTTCTCATCGATACTCCAACACCAGCCACTGCTAACGTGCTCTATCCTGGCGGTATAGCTCGAAACACCAATTGGTTAGCAGTGGAAGATGGTAGGGCTCTGCGTCGTCCTGTTTGCCACTCCCACAAACATGCCAGAAAGGTTTATACCTACCGTGCCGTACACCATCTGCAAGTGGTAAATCAGTCATGGGAGTCTTGCCATATTCATACAACAGTGTTACATACCGTCTGACATTGATCTCGTTTCGCCATCATTCGTCATGAAGCGTGCCGCCACTGTACTCCTCAGTCTCCGTCTCATCTTCGTCCTCATCCTCGCCTTCATCCTCATTCTCACTTCTGCTCTCCTCGTCCTCATCTTCGTCACTCTCCTGCGGCTGCTCTGACTCCTGCCGCTCCTGCGGCTCTACTTGCTGCTCTGACTCCGGCTCTTCTTCCAGCTCTACTTGCTCCTCTCTCTCCTCACCTCGCCACAAATCTTCCAGGATCATCGACCCATTGCCCGAAAACTGCCTGTAGTACCCCGGCGCGTCGGCAAGCTCCCAATTCAGTATCTTGTGGAAGATCTCCATTACATTCTGCCTTCCCCTCTTCCTCAACTCCCTTCGCAGCCTCCACGAGAAGTCCAGCTCCTTGCTACCCGTGTATATGGCCTTAGGACCGGCAGCCAGCACCTCCATCTTCATGCCCCACTCGAAGCAGTAGTTCTCGCGGTCGACTTCCCAGAGATCCCATACTCCCAAGTAGCCTGCAAAGCAGCACTCGAGAACGAAAAGGACGTCAGAGTGGCACAAAGTTCGCATGCTTTGTGCTATATCGGTCATGCCGAAGATGTGCTTGCCGTCTGCCGTGCAAATGATTATACCATTAGTGCATTAACATGTAATGCTTGGTAGGCAAACCTTACGAGGAACCCCAGAGCGCCACTTCCGTGGGCGAAGACTTAGGACGGACTATCTTGCCATGGCCAAAGAAGCACAGAACCAGCAAACGCTTGGGTGCCTCCATATTCGCCTGATCCGACCTCACATACCAGTCCCATATAGCCCCTCTGACCGTTACTTTCTCCTCTTCGCCCTCTACAGGATCGGTGTAGTTGCCATCGTCTATGTACGTGACATTGGCCTGTGTCTCTTCCCAAGCTCGTCCCATCAGCATAGCGTTCTCGCCATCCCTGCCGTCGTTACGCCAGCTCACAATGAGCACGTAGGTGCCGCCGGGATACTCGAGGGGCGTCGGAGGCTTTGACATGAAGGAGCCCATTGTAAAAGGGAGGTTGAGTAGGAAGGATGAGACGGTGGTAAAGTAAATGTATTTAGAAGTGTCTGTAGTAGCCAATGGCTGTAATCGATGGGTGGCGAAAGTCGTGTTCGAAGCATCAAAAATAGGAGGGACTTGCGGCGATGGGCCCGGGGTTCTTACATGATGATCGGTCTCGATCTGACAAACAGGAAGAGGCAACCGATAGAAGAGATCGAGCCTACCACTACGATAGCCTGTAATCCAATAGCACCGTCATTGTAACGAGCTCACGAGGTCTGTTGAGCTTCCTCATATATTCGTGGTACGCACACTGCGGCGAGGCTGTAGAACGAATGTCGTAAGGGACGAAAAGGGGCGTTAACGCGAGCAATTCGAACTCAACCAGATCAAAAGAACAAGCAATCACCTACCTGTACCCTTCTACCTGTAGCACCGATCTCCGACAAACAAAAGGTTGTATCCGATTCCATTGAAGCAAAATCGTTTTCCAGCCGAAAGACTGTGCCTTGTAAGACGACCCGCCTAGTGCAATGCAAGGAGGATAAGCACTCCAAGAGTGAACCCTGTTGTACCTATTCGTCCGAAGACGACCCCACCAATTAGCGAGGATTATAGGACCCCCACGACAAGAGTGCAGCACCTAGTGATATGATTAGTTAGTTATTCTGTAAACGGAGTCTTGTGCAAGATGGACTTCGAGCATACCTCTTGCCGGGGGGCGGAAGCTGAAGCTACTCGTCTCATTGATACACCTTCGTCTTCTCACCGTCCGAGGATGCCCCAGCATTTTGCGTAGGCTCAGGGGGCCAGTACGGCTCGTGTAGGCGTCGACAGGGGCAATCCGTATGTGAAAAGATAGCTTTAGCTCAGCTGATCCTCCTCGTCTTTATTTGGCGAGATGCCGTGTAGAACGCAAATACTGATGTTCCTTCGTCGTCGCCGTGCTCAAGCGCTTCCGCTGGCTAGTCTTGGCTTCATTACGCCGCATACAGCTCTCGATCGAAGCAACTGTACGAGCGCACGAAAAAGATCTTCCGACACCAGATACCATCCACAAACAAGCGACAGCATACAAAAACCCGCACAAACACCACCACAACAGCCAGCAAGCAACAATGGCACCAGCAAAGCTCACCGGCGAGAACCTCCGCCTGCGCCAGCAGTTGTACATGACACCACTGGGCGGCGCCAGCCAGATGCGCACGAAGAGATGGGTAGAGCGCCTGCCCAAGTTCGAGACCAGACCACCACCGCCGCCGCCTGAGCCTGAGGCTGTGGAGGAGAGAGTGAGCGCGTTGTTGGAGATGGTGAGGTGGACACAGTTGTGGATGAGATGGCTGGCCCGCCTTTGAGGGCCAAGCTATTCCCAGCAGGAGATGATGGTGATTTCGGTGGCATGGTGGATGATGGTGGTATATCGGCGGTGCGGGGGAATGGGGAGGTGGCCGGGTCGGAGGAGGACGTGATATTTGGCGAGCCTACAGCACAATACCATCCCCAGCAGATGAGCATTGCCAACAGCTGGCACGGCGGCCGACAACGGTATGATCGCTCCGCGATGCTCTGGGAACGAAGCATGTGTTGCATGTAGCCAGCGCACGGAAGGATCGGAGAATTGTGCAGCGTAAAAGTGTCACCCCTCAGCAGGCCATGCCCATCAACCAGCACGAAGGACGGCAGCGGTATATCGGCATACCGGCAACGCGAGAAAGCAGCCTGGAATAAGACAGCGGAGCAGCTGAAGCACCTTACAGTGTGAAGTCCATCCCATCCGAAAGAGCACCGCCAATGGATGAGAAGTTGGCCGGCAGTACATTCTGGATCACGCCTATTGAATGCGCAGCTATTTCGCCACGCTTACGTCGAAGTAGCAAGCAGATGGGGAGTCGTATGTCATGTCTGTAGATCATCAATGTCTACCACTTCTCACCCTCGACGATAGAGGTGTGGGATGGTAGGCGTGACAGTACCCTAAACCCGCTGGACCAGTTGATCTGTCAACCAGCAGCAGCATATGGTTTCCAACGAGTCCGCAGTCCAGTGGTCCAATGGCATGTCTTTTGATTGTACAAGCCTAGCACATCTCACTCTCGACCATAGAGGCGTGGGATGGCAGGCTATCATCGTTCTTGGCGTCTGAAGCACACCATCTGGCTTGATTTGTGTCCTGGGTACCTGCCCTTAGCGAGTAACTTAGCAGTCCTGGAGTCCAGATATGTCTGACTGGCTCGTCCGATGTGCTCGTGCTGTGCGCAAGCTTTGACGTGACCACCACAGCAGCCAAGTGTAGCAGGCATATGTATAATGAACCCACGCAATTCCCACGATCGTCTGAAGAGGTCGTCCGTGTGGTTGAGCTATCGTCCTGAAGATCTCGTCTGCTGTCGACTGCCTGCCGTCTATTAGTTCCCCACCTCACAGGCTGGAGTAAGGTACCATGATTGGCTCGTATACGGACATCGTTCTTGGAAGCAGCGCCCAGAACAGACAGCTGGCGGGTATCCACGAAACGATACCACTACACACACACCGAGCTGCCATTATCCTCCACTGGATATCCTACTCAGACTCCATACTCTTTTGGCGGCTACCTTGCATCCATATTCTGCTCTTGCGGTTGCCTGGCTGATCGGGCAAGAAGTTGAGACGATCGTTGAGACTTGCGGTCTGGTGGAAAGCGGGGATGTTGGGCTGGGCATCTGCTCTGGTCGTGGCCAACAGGCATCTGTACAGCCTGTACGGAGATTAGCTGCTGCCGTTGGTCAATGGATGATGATGTGGTATTTGGTATGAGTGTGCAAGCTGTTATGCACAGGTTATTCGTGGCTTTTGTCGCGCGATCCGAATGCTACAGCTGCCGACACTCGTCTCGCACTTGCCCGAGCTCGAGTAGCACGAATCGCACATCATGCCAGGCATGCAGCTGATGGTGGAGCCGAGCCTGGCAGTGATATACTTCTCATCGGCGTCGCTTTGTCAAAGAATCTAGCAAGCGGCTCGGCGGGCTGATTCCACACAAATCGAGTGAGCCAGCCCCGACTCGTGATGGCGACGGCGATGTCGACGACGAGAGCCCACAGACATCATGCGGCCCTTTTATTAAGTCTAGAGAACGATCTCCTATGCTCAAATATGTTTCAGCCCTCATCGTCGTCGCTTCCTCAAGGAGGGAGGAAAACCTCGACCTGACGTTCCTACAGGCTTCCCGCGGAGACGAACGCTAACAGGGATACCCAGCGGAAGCGAGATAAGCTTGTATTACGATCCGGCGCTACGGCAGTGGCTGCAGCAAGATCTTTGAGCCAGATACGGCGTCCGCTTACCGTTAGATGCCCTCTGCTTGGTTGCCCTTATAGGCTAGCGTAGAGGCTCCGACGAGCTGGGACTCCTCGAGCGCCTGCTAGACACTCATGGCTATAAACGCAGAGTCTCCCTGTACAAATGCCTGCCCTTCGACGAGCAGCAGATGACTGCGACGTTTGACTTGGTAAGAACGTCAGGATGTAGTCGGGAAACACAGTCGCTGTACTGTTATACAGGCAGTAGAAGAGGAGATAGATGGTAGCAAGTGATCCACGCATCGTGGACGGCATGCTTTTGCCCTCGACGCCTGCGAGGCACTAGTCCTCGACCATCGATCGCACGAGGTAACGCGAGGACAATCTAATAGAGGAGGATCGTAATACGCGACCGACAGCGAGTGATTACCAATAATGCTACGCTACGCGACACCATCGATGTCCTCCTTCGCCTTCGCCGATCCTCCACCACCTTATCTCCGATCGTCGCGTCCGCCGCACCCATGCCGAAGCTCGTCGTTCTTATCCTGGTAGTGCGACGTCAAGACATAGTGGTAAGATGTTGCAGTAAGACTGGGAAGTGTCAATAAACGTAAGGATCTGGCTCAGCAGCGGGAACGCGGACTGCTGCTTTTACTGGGCAGCGATTTTGTCGTGATCGCAAGGCCCGACCATAGAGCATACTTCGTGTGAGTTGATCACAAGTTTGCATAGATGGATAGTTGACAATTGGTGGAACATGCTACAACGCATTCCCTAGACTCGGACTCGACTAGTGTCATACTCGATGGTACACAGGTTTGTTGATCCTTGCGGCAAGCTGCGGACTTGTGCATTAGTCTGCATTTGCTGCGGTCGTTGTCAATACCTATCTAGCTGTCCTGCAGCTTTTCCTTATAGCTGAGAAGCATCTAACAAATACAATGCACCAGAAGCAAATTACAGCAATGAGTTCAATATCACCTGCCCGGAAGGCACTTCTACCGCTGGTGTAGCCATCGCACAAAGCAATACGTCTACTTCCTTTGATCGGCACTGAGAAGAAGCTGAGCTACAACCCCCCTGGTCTAGCTCCGGGTTGCAATGACTCTCCCACTGCAAGACATTATGACCGAGCTGGCGCGCGTGATGCGACAAAACGGCCTGCCCGCCTCTGCTGGGCTTGACGCCACAGCCGGCGGTATTACTGGAGCAGAAGTTAAGCAGCATGATCAGGACCGCGCGATTCAACATCCAGCGCACCAACGAGATGCTCGTTCCTCTACCTCGGTTGTTGCATCGCTTTTGACGACGAAAACTATGATCGACCTCGCCTCCGAGTGCGGAATAGAATGGTACGCCTCTCCACCAAAGGCGACCAGATGGAAATGTGTCGCGATCGCACATCAGCCCACGCAACCACCACTGGAGGTATCGAGACTCCCTGGGTGGTGAGCTATACGATGGTATCGAGTCGTGGCAAGAGCTCGATGGTGCTCGGGATCGATGGCGAGGCAGCTTGAGAGGGTGTGACTGGGACGGGTGGGTCGCGAGATACTGGAATCGACGATTTCTCTGCTGAGGGCTGGCATGCGTTAACGAGTGACGGCGTGCTGGGGAATGAGCACAGGCCGGTCCCGTTTCGGGTTGAGTGGTAGATATTGTTGAGCAAACCTTGCTGTCGGGTAGTTTTGTGAGAATGGTAGGACGTCCATCTCCACCACTACGCTGCTTGGTCCATAGATGAGAGAGGCCGAATATGTGAAGGTTCTATGTAGCTCAGCATAGACGACAAGACACCCTCTACCAGTATGGGCATCCTTTCCCCTTGCTTCTTCACGACTCAATGAAGATTGTGATAGTGCTGTGCAGCAAGGTGAACAAGTAGGATTGTCACATGTACGTAAGAGGAGCAAAAGAGATGAGGCGAGAGCTTCGAAGCCACAGTAGGTCGTGCACAACGTGGACATGTGGCGAACAGAGAGGGAAATAGACGGATATCAACATTCCATTGTGAGATATGGAATATCCAAAGACTTGGTGTGGAAATGAACCATTTACATCTTTGCTCGAAAACAACCAAATACCAGATCACAACCCCACCCGCATGTAGAAAGAAAGCAACGATCAAGAAAACATCACCGCCTTCCGATCCAACGGCCGCCCATCCGCCGCAATCCCCTCCCGCCCAAACCTCTCCTCCACCACCACCCGCCGGGCCTCATCAAACCCGATCCCCCTCAACTTCATGACGCGATAAACCTCCCGCTTCCCACCCTCATCCAACCCGCGTCTCGCATCCCCCGCCTCGATATTCTCGCTCAGATTGAAGTTAGACGAGTGCAGGCCGGCTTCGGCGTCTTCGGCGAAAGTGGAGGATTGGGGAAGGGCGACGTAGCGGAAGCGGTCGATGTAGGCGTTGAGTTTGTCGATGATGGCGTAGATGGGTTCGGGGATGGTTCCCGGGGCGGTGATGTAGGGGATGGGTGGGGCGTGGGGTTTCCAGGTTGAGCGGGTGAGGTAGAGGACTGGAGGATATGAGTGTTAGTATGTAGAGGATGAAGTGGGTGGGGTGGGGTGGAGGGATTGGAGATGGTACCGGTTGCGACGATGAGGAAGAGGAAGGTTAGGGAGTAGAAGAGGTACATTGTCGTTGGTGGGACTGGGGTCGCTGGTTTGATTTGGGTATGAGTACTTGGTGTGCTGATGTATCAAGGGCCTTGCTGGCCTCCTATCGTCGTCGTTCACATGCAGATGTATGATTATTGAGTAGAGAGCATACGATTATTGTCTCTCACATGCTGGAAGCCTATCTCGCTGGAAGCCTATATTGCTGACACACGCATGAACGCGTGGAGTTGTTCCGAGCTTCCGAGCTTCCGACCCGGAGGATGCCTGAGGCTTGCCAAAAACTCTCCCACCTTGCGCCAAGATTTAGTATCGCGAAATTCGAGGTCGAAGCGCAACGACGAAAGTGACAGACATTAAGTAGATCAGGCAAGCACCACCGCCGACATGTCCACCCAAGCCGACAATCTGAGCCCCGATCTCATCTGGCAGGTCGTCCGTACGTTGATCCATCACCACCCACACCCACACCCACCACGAATTACGAGAGAGAGAACAGCGAGATGGGGCACAAGAAGTTGAATGGCTGATATGATACTCGATATACAGGCAAGAACAACGCCTACCTCGTCAAACGCGCCCAATCCGGCGGCATCCAATTCTCCCGCGATCCCCTCAACCTCCTGAACAAGCACAGCCGCAAATATGCCGGCTTCGTCAACCCCAAGGCCATTGGCATCCAGGCCGACGACAACACCGTGTCTATGACCACAAAGTACGTACACTACCACATGACCCACCTACCCTACAGTTATACATGAACCCAGGAGGGAAGACGGTGGTCTAATGATGTTATTGTTAATGTAGAAACGCCTCCCACACTAACCACCCGGCCAAACAACACCACAACGCCTCCTTCTCCTCCACCACCCCATCCCGCAAACTCTACCGCAGCGTCGTCAACAGCACCGCCAAGAAGGGTTATCGTTCCGATCTCCGCGCCGAAGCCGTCGCGCGTGCGTCCGCGATCAAGTATTCGCAGAAGGAGAAGAAGGAGCGGGCCGGGGCGAAGCCGAGGGGGGTCAAGGCGAGGAAGGCGGAGGAGAGTTCGTAGGATGTTGAGTGTCTTGAGACCTGAGGGCAGAGGGCTGAGGGTCGAGGATGATGGCTAGGTGGAAACCCTTCGCCAGTCTGTCTGTTTTTGCCTGATATCCGGTGGAGAGCTCATATATACTGAGTCGACATCGAAGCCAGTTCATGGATATCTTTGCACGATGATCTTGATATTTGAATCGTTCCACTCTACGACAATCCAGCAATTGCGATGCCTTTGTCATGCCATCGTCCATGTCTGTCCGTCAACTATATCACAACATCGATACAGGCAAGAATCTCAAGGGTATCTTACGCCCGTCTTCTTCTGTGCAATCCCGCTCACACTCATCTGAAACTTCTCCCCACTTTTTGAAACGCCACCCAAAACGCCATCGCTAGACCCACATTTCCCCATCACTACACCCAGAACACAAGAACAGGTACCCAACACATCAACGACGCTACCGCTGCTGCTGCTGTCCCTGTCCCTGTCCCGGGGGTCTAAACCCCGGTGGCGGCCCTTGTCCAGGCGGGAACCCTTGCGGTGGTATCCCAGGCGGAGCACTCCCGAATCCGGCAGTACTAGGCGGTGGACGCGCCGGCAAACCCGCCCCAGCCGGTGCCGAGTTGAGAGGGGATTGGTTGTAATTCCTCCCCGGAGGAAGAGGAGAAGGGGCTGAGCCGTTCATATGCGGTGGTGGGAATCCCTGCGGTACTTGTGGGAAGCCTGCGGGTGGGGGCGGAAGAGGGTTGTGTGCGTATGTTGGTGTGGGCGGGAGGTGAGAGTATGGTTGTGGTATGGGTGGGGCCATGGTCGGGGGGTAGCCCATTGGAATATTTTGTGGTTGGAGAGAGGGGGGAGCGCCGTAGCCTGGTGCTTGCTGGTATGGTTGTTGCTGCTGCTGCTGCTGCTGCTGTTGATAAGGGTTGAAAGCTGGAGGGGGCTGCGGCGTTCGCTGTTGCTGTTGTTGCTGCTGCGGTGGTCCAGCTCCAGTAAGTCCATTCTGCATCCCACCATACCCACCCATCCCACCACCATTATTCATCCCACCATTCATCCCACCATTCATCCCACCATTCATCCCCATCCCCATCCCCATCATCCCCTGCGGCCCCGTCGGCGCCCCGCCCACCAACCCGGCCGGTAAAGCCGGAATAACAACCTTAACCCCATGCCTCTTCGCCTGCTCCGCCAGCGCCCTCTCCGCACCATCCCCATGCCTCTCCCCCTTCCCATCCCGCTTATAAGCATACTGCACCACCGCCTCCCGATTCATCAAAAACCCGCCATGCATCTTCTCCACCGCGCCATCCGAGCTCTCGAAATCCGCATAACTGACAAACCCATATCCTTTGCTCACCCCGCCATCGTCGCGTGCGATCTTGGGGGCGTTTATGAGGGGTCCAAACCGGGAGAAAGTGTCGTACAGCGTTTTCTCGTCGGCTAAGGGGTCGAGGTTTCCGATGAACAAGTCGGCGCCGACGCCTGCGCCGCCTCCTATGCCGGCGTTTTCGGCTGTGCCGCCAGGACCGGTGCGTTTGTCGGCGGAGGCTTTGTTGACGCGGATGGGCTTTCCCCAGAGGCGGATCTGGTTCATGATTTTGGCGGCGTAGTCGGCGTCGTCTTCGCTGGCGAATTCCACGAAACCGAACTGGGAGGGATAGTGTTAGCGTAGTATAGGGACGAGGAGGAAGTTGGGGGGTTTTGGAGGGGCGGGTGCTTACGCCTTGGTGGATGCCGGTCACTCTGTCCTTGGGGAGGTGGACGTTGACTACTCGGCCGGCTTGGAGGAGAAGTTCCTGGGGTTCACATTAACCTCTGTCTTACATTCTAGTATTGTCATTCTTTTCCACTTACCCACACAAGGGCATCCGTCACTCGCTCATCCAAATTGCCCACATATAATGTACTCTCTTTATCCTGCTCGAATCGTGACATGGCGGTGTCGGAAGCGCTGTCCGGCGCAGTGGAAGCTGGGGGAGGAGGTCGTAGATGTCGTGCTGCCGACTACGATGCTTGACTATCGCCTGGAGGTATATGGGACTGCCAACTAAGCTTGTCGCGTGCTTAACACTTTCTCACATGTAAATCGAAGTGACGCGAGTCATGCGCATATGCACGTCTCAAGCTCGGAGCATGTACGACTTTCCTGTGTGCATGGTAGTGATCATTCCCGAGAACAATCCATCATCGCCCATATATTGTTCCTCCAGTACATCCGCGACCATACACATCCAATCATGGCCTGGCTCCAGCTATCAGAAGAGACAAAGGTAAGTCTTCCACACCACCATCCGCACGGATGAATCAAGACTGACCGAGTGATCGCAACACAGGAGCGCATCACCCGCATCATCGAGATCTCGCGCGTCGGCATCCACTATGGTTACTTGCCGCTCATCATCTACTTGGGCTACACGAGGAGTTCTCCACGACCGAGTTTGATCAGGTAAGCATGAAGTCAGAACTGGCGAGACATGGAAGGGGAAAATGAGAAGGGGAAAGCTGATGCATCACGCCAGGTTATTCTCCCCGCTTGCGAATTAGACAATTTCGGCCATTGAGAAGGGAGTACCGAGATGAGATGATCGCGCCACAATGGGTTGAGTTGACAGGGAGGGAAGGAGGCGGGTGTGGCTGTACGATAGAGATGGGATGAAGGAGTTGAGGACGAGTGTGGCAGCAGGAGCAGCGACTACCATCTCTGCCACGCTGTATAACGTGGGACAGGTAGTGCTCGCATGAGACGGCGTTGAGTGGCGCACGTGATACACTCATCGACCGAATCGAGGCGCCTGAGAGAGGCTCAGACCCATGGACGGGCTACATTGTGTATAAAAGTTCTTAAGCTCTCAACCTCAAAACCTTACCACGAACCAAAATCTCCCACCTCCAACCCTGCAAAAGCCCTCGTCAGAACCTCAAGTCCTCCTCCCAAAATCCCCGAACCTCGACCTGAAATCCCCAAGCGTAGTAGAAGCCTTCTTCGCATGCCCATCATCCCCCATCCCACCACTCCCCATCATAGAATTCAATCCCATCCCCAACCCAGCACCACCAACACCTCCCAACCCACCCATCCCCGCACCCTTAGCCTGCACCTTCTCCAGCAACTCGGCCCCCTTGATCTTATCCACCATCGGAAACCTCCCCGTCGTAATACTCTGATCGAAGAACTCCTCCCCCCTCCCCTCGGCGGCCAAACCCATAAGATCCGTATTCTGCTTCAGCTCCTCCACGGCCGGGATCACCGTCTCCGGTCGATCATCTTCGTCCAGACTCCCCACGAAACCGGACAAGTGGCCGACATCGAGGATGTATGCCGCCGCGGCTTGATGCGAGATCCGCTGCACCTCCGGGTCGAGCGGGAGTTGAAGCAGGTTCTCGGCGATGTGTTCCAGCGCGGTCTGGTAGATCATGTGTTTGATTTCGTACGGCAGGCCGAGGAGGACGGAGGACATGATGTTCGCCAGGTAGCGGGTCAGTTCTTGCATGTAAAGGGAGACTTGATCCGGGACGTAGGTGCTCAACCAGTCATACTCGGCCGTCTCGATCAGATCGTCAATCTTGCTGTTCACGAGCTCGAAGACCCGCCTTTCCGCTTCCGTCTTGGCTTCTTTGAAGGACGTCGTGGCGTGCAGGGATATGGGACCCGCGGCGCTGGAGGAGGAACGAACGCTTACGAGGAATTCTTCTAGGTCCGAGCAGGCTTGTTCGAAGTAGTCGAGGTTCGTCAGGATCTGGACGATTTGACCTGGGTATTGGGACTTCAGGCCCGCGAGCAGGATGCGTATGACTTTCTCCCGGAGGAGCTCGTCGAGGCCTTCTTTGATCATGCGGTCGATGGTGGCGGTGTGGCGGAAGTGGTCGTCGCTGAAGAGGTACATTTGTTGGATGAAATTGCGGATGTCGATGCAAACGAGAGGGTACATTTGGCTGAAGGGGAGGTGGTACGGGTACTCTAGGTCTTCAGGATCGCTGGCTTCGTCGGCGGGAGGCGTGTACCAGCTTACTGACAAGACTTTGGTGTACTCTTCCGCGTTGTTGATGGGCATGGGCATGTAATCATCCGAGGTGACGACCTCCTCGAAATCATCGGAGAAGCGCTTTTTCAGGAGACTGCTGTATTTGTCGAAGAGGGCGAGGAGGAGGCTGTCGAGGCTCGTGACCGAGTAGCCCCAGCCGTCCATCGTTTGGATGAAGAGGGCAATGATGCCTTTGATCTTGAGGAGCTTGTCGTCGCTTTCGATTGTGCGGAGGGCATTGCTCAGTAAGGTAATCGCTGATTGGCACATGCTGTCCCATAGCTCATCGACGTCGGATTGTGCGCGAAAGTTCTCCGTTTTAGCCATGGTGGCTTTCTCGATGATGGCAAAACCTGCTATGCCCTCTAGCAAACTGCTGAGACTGTTAAGCTCATCATCCTGGAGATTCAGTGTTTGAGGTATGAGCAGGTCTTTTTGTCGTCGGCGGGTCGCAGCATAATCCGCACGGAATTTATCTGTCTGGCCGAGTGCATCGTGGATGTGCAGGCATTCGAAGAGCGGCGAGAAGTTGACCTGGACCTCATCATTGTGCAGCACATCGAACTCCTCTACCTCATCCGCGACGAGCTCCAGGGAGGAGTTGAGCCTGGCTGTGGTAAAGCGAGGATCCTGTTCTGCCCTCTCCTTTTGCCTCTCGCGCCGAAGATCTGTGTGGTAGAAAGCCACCTCGCCCAGGAATTGTGAAGTCTCACGAATCCGGTACAGCCAGGTATTGAGGTCCGTCATGACGGCCTCGGCTATCAGTCGTTGTGTAGCAGGCACAGATCGCTCAATCATCTCAGCAATCTTATAGCGAGTGACTTCTCGGAGATGCACATTCTGCAGCTCATCAAGCGCCCTTAACGCAGCATAATGATTCTTCTCTCCGAGCAGAGCGTGAACCTGATTGGCCAGCCTCAACACTTCCAAGCAATCCTTGAGTGCTTGGGTTGTATCATCAATGTTCTGCCGCACACCACGCGAATCGACTAAGGCTTTCTTCTGCTCGGCCAACTTCTCCGTGGAAGCTTCTATGCTTCGGCTCAGCTCCATGATCTCGGACGTGAGGCTGACCGTCCCTTCCCGAACAGACTGCAGCTGTTGTACGCTGTTGACGAATTCTTGGTGGTTGTTGTTGCATATTCGCTCAATCGCAGCGTCTCGATCGGCCGAGACATGGTTGAGTGCGTGGATCAGTGGACCAACCTGGGTCTGTGTCTGCGCGTTCTGGAGGAGTGGTATCAGTTGGTCAAGGTAGTCTGTCTCCGAAGAGGATAGGATGATCTGAGAAGGATTCCAGTCAGTGTATAGTTCGGTGCTACCCCTGGGCATGATGGCTGAAGGTCTGAAGCTTTATGTGCCTTCCGCGCGCCGGGTGTTGGTATCAAGTGGCTCGTGCGTTCATGTGCTTTTGCCACCCCTCTCTGCCGACCACAGCCAGCACTCATTCATATCACTGCATTCACTGCTCACAACACCACATAAATGGGTTGTCGACGTACCGTCGGCATCGGAGAGGATATTGGAACAGACATACCTGCTGAACAGCACTTGTGAGGTCCTCATGCTGCTCTCCCACGATCAATCCCGGCATGTTGTCGCCTGCTCTTCCTTGGACTGAGGATTTCGACCACGACAGCGATCTAGAGTGACTGGAAGAGGCTATGCGAGCCAATCTCGCAAGGGGACACACGGGACTTGATTTTGCCGACTTCTGTCTGTTTTCGATCGCCTGGCTGAGGGAGGAGTTGATTGTGAATCGCTATGTGCTTTGGCCGAAGCTGCGCTGGAGACTAGGAGAGTATAAGATCCGGTGCAGATCAGAGTGGGTACGTTTGAAATCGGTTCCCAGTTTCCAGAGTATTGGCAGGTTGGTAACGAGGTATATCAATTCGACAGGCTCTGACGGGAGAGACCAGAAATGCACAGACTCATCCAAGGACGCCTCTTGGAATCTATATATACACTCAGCAAACATCATGTGGTCCATTGACGAAGCAGTCCGTTCGCTATTATACATACCAAATCACCTCTGGGCATGAACAGACGGCTAGGGCAGACACTTTCACCGCACAGCAAGAGTC
This sequence comes from Recurvomyces mirabilis, assembly GCF_035927965.1. Lineage (NCBI taxonomy): Eukaryota > Fungi > Ascomycota > Dothideomycetes > Mycosphaerellales > Teratosphaeriaceae > Recurvomyces > Recurvomyces mirabilis. The sequence continues at coordinate 97,970 of NW_027041950.1, read as the reverse complement.
AAAGCTGGCTCGCTGGAATCATTAGCGTGTACAAGCACAACATCTGGGCCGCGGCGTACTGAGAGCAGACCAGATGCGCGACGTAGACTCAGGACGAAATGAGCAGTTGTCGCCGTTCTGAATGCCTGAGGTGAATGCACATCGGCGGTTTATATAACAAGCTCCGATTACCCCGATTTGACGGACAGCTCGATCCTTGCTCATTAAGCTCTCACTAGCGGCGGCCGGCGCTTGTAGACTTTTCGGGGATCTGGCTTCCGAGCTTGGGCCCAATATCAAAGTTGCTCGACAGCGGAGGAAAGTGCGCTGAGTCAGGAACGATGGCCAATGCCTAGCAATGCATAGGATATCACATATCTCGTCGATTGTGGGAAGGCAAACGGCGTGAGTCGACTCCAAAGATTGCTTGCGAACCCCTCACTCTGACGGTGGTGAGGAGGGAGCGAGATGCTTGGGCAGAAACGACGTCAATGGCTTTGAGAAATATGGATGTCGTCTTGCACGATACCCATGCCGGGAACACGAGGAAGGAGCGATTGCCCTGAGAATCTCATTTGGCAGAGGGTCACGCCGAAGTAATGAGAGTAGTCTGAACTCTCTCTGCCGACTCATCTGCTTACGGGTTGGCCTCGTGGCTCGAAGCTACATCTGATTCGATGTTGCGGTCGAAGAAGCAGTATGGCCATGAAGCTCGTGACGAAAGGCCCACACCAAACTTACTGACTGCTTGGACGAGATGAAACAATAGCGTCCCCGCCAATTTCGTGCCTTGAGAGTTAGGCAAGTGCTCGCACACCGACACTCGCTCTATTTCTGCTTTTTCCCTCCGCTCTTCCATCTCCCTCTTATCCTCCACGTTCTCTCCACTATCTCTTCACCCGCAACTCTCTACTGCTCCCCTGCATTGTCATAGCACACCATCTTCCGCTCATTCGCATCCTCAGCGTCCATCATTGGTCCATCTTGACCTTTTGGCTAGCATCCGCCAGCTACGCTTGGAGCTGTCAATCACACTCTTGCAGCTTGATCGCAGCATCTACAGCTCTGCGACTATCCCAACCTTCATTCACTACCTTTTACGCGACATCAAGACTCGCATCCACAAAATGTCTGAGTCGACTCCTGTCCAGGGCAACAACACGCCGGACGCCAAGCAGGAGGGCGGTGTCTCGTTGTCAGCTTCTGTCAACACGTAAGTATGGCCATGGCGACCACAGAAACCCCACTCACTGACAATGCCATAGCACGAGCAGCGACTCATCTCCCAAGCTGAGCGCCAATGCCTCGCCCTTCAGGCCAGAGATGCCCATCACGCCGCTCGCCATTCTTAGCCGCCACAGCGACAGCGACGATGATCAGCCTGGCCCACTCATCGTCAGCTCTAACTCGAGCGTGGGACGGGACACACCCAATGGCGACAAAGGCAAAGGCAGAGTAGACGCTGTCGTTCAGCAGCCTATCGGCACTCGAGGCCCCAATGTAGCCCCTGCTCCAGTCCACGTCCACTTTACCACAGACATCGGCCCTGGTCTGTCGTTCCCGGGGAGTCACTATCTCGAGGTCAAGGTACCCATCAGTGACCTCGATGGTCTCTCCAAGATCATGACTGATGTGAGTGCCCATTCACTGATCCTCCACTGTCAAGTAGCCAATTATGCTAACATCGACCAGCTAAGTACCGAGGAGAAGATGCTCGGCATGAAGGTCGAGAGCGGTGGTGGCAACTTCGAGCTGACCTACGGCATCTGCTTCGACCATGTCGAGCACACCGATGAGTTCCACTACTACATCCAGCACAGCTACCCTGCCTGGACTTCGCGCTACATCAGCCAGGCCGACTACGCCAAGATGCCTGAGAATCGGACCGCCCCAGTCGACAGCAACCATTTTGACGGACAGATCATCATGGTCGCCACTTTCCAGGGTCCGACTGATGGCTTCAAGAATGACGAGGCTGTCAAGACTGCGCGTGACTTTGCTGCAGGCTTTGGCACGGTCAAGGCTTTCATGCCACTCACCAAGGCTTGGCCGAACATCGAGTTCCGCGTCGAGTATCACAAGATCTCTGATGCCAAGAAGGCGCTAGACACCGCGAGCAAAGAGGCAGCAAAAGTCGTTGGCGTGAGTATCATCACTGCCGTGAAGATGTGTTGTCTTCAAAATGCTGACTCCTTCATAGTCCTACAAGCTCTTCGTCAAGGAGATGATGCTCGCGAATGCGACAACCGGCGAAGGTGTTGCCGGCCCATCCCACTACCGTGAGAACAGTCCGACGTCGCACGGCTTTGTGTCTGGCAATGGTCAGCACATCAGTGAGACCGGCCGCACTACCTGGTCACTCGATGACAATGGCGTGCCTCAAGCTGGCAAGCCGATGCGTGTCGTTCCGAAGGTCGATGGCGCTGCCTCGGGTCCTCTCATCGTGAGCACGCCTCAGCGCGATCGCTTCCACTCTACCCCTCAGCCAAACACACCTCAAGGCATGATGTACGGCACCATGATGCCACCTCGCAGCGGGTCCTGGAACGGGCCACTTCAATTCCGCTCTCCTGATGAGCAACACGTCTCCACTCCTCAGCAAGTTGAGGTCTGGAGAATCGGTAATGGCACGGATGTGCGTACGACGGTCATGCTTAGGAATGTGCCGAACCGTATGACCTTCGGTGAGCTGAAGAACTACATCGATTTTACCTCCAAAGGCAAGTACGATTTCTTGTACTTGCGTATTGACTTCGAGAAAAACACCAACGTCGGCTATGCCTTCATTGATTTCGCCAATCCAGAGGACATCCTGGAGTTCCTGACCCACCGCAATGGCACTCGCTGGTCGCAGAGCAATGGTCGTGTGGTGCACCTGTCTTACGCCACCATCCAGGGCTACGATTGTTTGGTCGAGAAGTTCCGCAACTCTGCCATCATGCTGGAGAATCCCGAATACCGCCCCAAGCTGTACTACACCAGCGAGACGGCGCCGGAGCCTAGCAAGGTTGGCGAGCAGCGTGAGTTCCCGGGCCCGAACAACGTCGCCAAGCAGCAACGCTCCATTCAGAATGCTAGCGAGATGGGTCTGTACACTCCCCACGGCAACCGCATGCACCGCGATCGTGGTCGTCGATCTCAGTATGATCGCGGCACACCCGCTCAGCTCCAAGAGGAGATGTTCTATCATGGCACGCCAATGCAGCAGGGCCAGCTTACCTACGCCGGCTACGGTAACACCAATAATGCTTACGCCAGCCCTCATCAGTATGGCAATCAGCACGGCTTCCAGAACAACGGCTATCCTGTCCACGGTTTCATGAACGGACATCCTGGTAACTGCTATGCATTCACCCCTCGTATGGCTGGCCCGCCGCCTTTCTTCCCGCAGATGGGCGGTTACCATGAGATGCCGCCGCCTTACTTGGGCCATCCAGAATTCCAGGATCCCTTCGCAGCCGATCCTGATACCGGCGTGTACGGCAACGGCTACAACGGCAATCATGTCATGCATGTTGGCACTCCTGGCGCTCGAGTCTACACCATGACCCCTGGCGGCCCTGTCCAGAGCCCGGGCGGCGCCATGTCTGCCGTCGCTGAGGTTGATGAGACCGGCTACAACGAGCACCCAGGCCCTCACCACGGCTCTATGTCGTAGACACAGACTCGTTACTCTGACGATCGTTCTTCAACGACAACACTCACTTACTTTCGCATCATCTTAACATGATGCAGCTCTTGATCTCCTGGCGGTTGGAGACTGCTCTTGAATGTGCACTGGTGCCCTCTGCCACGGCAAGGCTACTGACTGAATGACCTGGCGAAGGATGTGATGCCCCTTCCATTGGTTGTCGATGTCGACCTGGACACGTTTGCTTTTGAAAAGGGCAACATGCTTCTTCAGATACCCCTACGGTCAATGGGCGTACGGTGGATATGGGCGTACGGTGGATATGGGCGTACGGTGGATATGGGCGTATGGTGCTGCGTTATTGTTTTATTACTGATTTTTGTGCTGCGTTCATGACGACTCTGGCCTCCGTTACTCGACGAGTGGACGCAAAAGCTCAGCGGGATGGGATGGCGAAGGTGGCGAAGATGGAGGAGGATACTATCGTACTAATGTCTGCTTTTTATTGCTGCGTTCTGTTTGTACGTACTTCGCTATTCGACATCGTATACAAAAGGATTTATGCAGCAAATAACTGCTCTCGTTGAATGTTGCCGGCTTCTCGTTGTGTCTTGTAGCGAAGATGGAAAGACATTGCCGATCAAGAGCATTATGCTAATCTCTCGCGCGTGCACGGCTCGCCAAGTGAATGTTAATGTCGGCCCTCGAATCCGTAGCCTCCCACTCTTCGACATCTCCAAAGACCCACGCGTGCCACGCAACATCAACGCGAACACAGCTCGCCTCGAGAGAGGATGTACCAACACCCCCGGCTCTGAAGAATAGTTCATGTCAGCTATGGCGCGTGGCAAGACTATCAGGCTCACCAGTCTTGCGCTGGCCAACGCGCTGCTGCCGGTAGCTCTCCTCGTCTTCGCGGTCGGCTTCTTCCCATACAAACCGCTTCTACCCGGCCTCGCTACCTTTGAAGATGATCGAGAGAATGGAGGATGGGCTGGCGGCCGACTTGAGCCAGTATTTGACAGAGTCATATTCATGGTAGTGGATGCGCTTCGGAGCGACTTCGTGTATGGACACAACAGTGGCTTCCACTTTACGCAGAAGTACGAACAGGATATGATTCATGGCAGAGAGAGCGATACTGACGTCCCGTGCAGTCTGATACGCGATGGAGCAGCTATCCCTTTCACGGCCCATGCCAGCCCTCCTACCGTGACCATGCCTCGCATCAAAGCACTAACCACAGGCTCCGTCCCTTCCTTCGCCGACCTGATCTTTAACCTCGACGAGAGCGGCTCAGGCGCCAACCTTGCGACTCAAGACACCTGGCTAGCTCAGATCAAAGCAAAAGGCGGGAAGCTCGTTTTCTTCGGCGATGATACATGGTTACGTCTGTTTCCCAACGACTTCTTTGAGCGTGCGGACGGCACTAGCTCTTTCTTCGTTTCGGTCAGTAGAACTGGCCCTGGTAATTGTTGTAGAGTATGTAGGCTGAGTATCGATTTTCTTCTCGATAGGATTTCACTGAGGTTGATCACAATGTTACTCGTCATGTCCCTGCGGAGCTGGAGAGCGATGACTGGAGTGCCATGATTATGCATTACCTTGGTCTGGATCACATTGGACACAAGACTGGACCTCAAGGGCCGAATATGCTGCCGAAGCAGGAGGAGATGGATGGGATTGTGAAGTCTATCTACGAGGCTATGGAGAGTCAGCCACATCTTGCGAAAAGCTTGCTTGTGCTCGCGGGAGATCATGGCATGAATGCTGGTGGGAATCATGGTGGGAGTGGTCCTGGTGAGACAGAGCCTGCTCTGCTGTTCGCCAGCCCCAAATTCAAAGAACGCAAGAATCCTACCACGTATGAGTGTCCGACCTCGCCTAAGGAGGGCACTGAATTTCATTACTACCGCAAGGTACAGCAGAGCGATATTGTGCCGACACTGGCAGGACTTCTAGGGATGCCGATCTCGAAGAACAGTCTGGGGGTGTTCATTGGGGAGCTGGCGGAGGCGTGGTCGGACGCGAGTCGCAAGGCCCAGATCATGTACCAGAATGCACGACAGATCAGTAAGATCGTGGAGGCAGCTTATGGGGCCGATGCGTATTCTACGGCTGTTGAGAAGTGGTCAACATGCTTGAGGAAGGACCCTAGCGCTGGCGACTGTGGCATACCAGACGATCAGCTTTCCGCACTAGCGAAACGATGGTCGTCCACGACCCTAACTATGTCTGGTGGCAGTGAGGCACGGCACGGCGACATGTCGCAAGAAGCTGCAGCATTCTTGACAGTGGCGCAGGACATTCTGAGCAGCGCGGCAAGCTCGTACGATGTGCCTCGTATGGTACTTGGCATGTTGATCTGTGGCATTGCACTAGTCATGACTTTAGTCTCTCTGCCTGCAGTATGGCCTCCAAGTACAGCCGGCAGCTTCTTCGCCATCACATGTTTCCTCTACGGCATCATGATGTTCGCAAGCAGCTACGTGGAAGAAGAACAACATTTCTGGTACTGGTTAACACCTGCTTGGGTGGCCTTACTCACAGCCGAGAATGTGATCAGAAGTCGACAGAGATCTGAGAAGCTCGCCTGCTTTACATCTGGTCTGGTCATCCTGGCAGTACATCGCATCGCTATACGCTGCAATCAGACAGGTCAGAAGCACGCTGGAGAGCCTGACATTGTACACACTTTCTTCCCTGAGCATCACTTGCTCATGTGGCTATTGATACTCGCTACCTACGGCTACACATGCTGGATGGTTGCAGGGCGGACGTTTCTGGATCTTGTGCCGGGCGAAGTAGCGGCTTTGAGCGCCATCGTTCTTGCCATCCCTGCTGTCGTCTTTAAGCTCAACTTTACGCATGCTGATGCACCCGAGCTGGTTCAAGACCTCGCGCTGCAGATCCGAGTCTGGACTGCGCCATTCAGTCTCGTGTCGCAGGCACAGGTATCTTTTGCGGTGCTCCTGCTGGCCGCTTTGACCGTGAGTGCTATGGCCGTCAGCTTGGCTAGAGGTACAGAGCTTGCCCGGAAAGATGGCCCAGCTGTGAATGTCACGCTCGCAGAGCGACTTCACCACTTGCTGACTCTGTTTCTAATAACGCAAAGTCGAGCCACCAACATACCACTGTTCCTTGGCTTCGCTCTGCAGTCGCGAGCACTGCACCAGCTGCTACACTCCGCTACGCATACCGATACCGAAATAGTCCCGCGGCGGAGTGCTGCAATTCCCATACCGGAGTTGGCCACAACTGCATTGCTGCTATCGCACACTTACTTTTTCTGCGAAGGCGGCTCGAACTCTATCTCCAGTGTCGACCTGAGCAATGCTTATAACGGCGTTGGTGACTACAACGTCGCCGCCGTTGGCCTTCTGCTCTTCGCAAGCAACTGGAATGGACCAATATGGTGGTGTAGCGTTGCTGTGCTCATGACGTTCTCACGGCCCTCGCAAGCGATAGACGACAGTCGGACGAAGACGAATGGGAGTCGTTCTTGGGTGAACCAGGAGCGAAGCAAGCTGCGCCAGGACGCATCTGCCACAAAGCCAAGTAGTCCGTCATCTGCGCAAGACACGAACTTGTGGCTCTGGTATGTGTCATGCATGACTGCCTTCGTCGCTGCAGGTCTGTTGGCTGTAATGACAGCTTGCACTCTGCTCAGAACCCACCTGTTCATCTGGACAGTGTTCAGCCCAAAGTACCTGTACGCGATGGCTTGGTGTATCGGCTGGCATCTGCTGGTGAACATTGGCTTTGGCGGTGCATTGCGAGGCTTAGGTAGTATAGCGTAGCCTTTTGTGAACTTATACTAATTGACGCCTTCATCCAAAACCATCGAACAGATCGTCGATTGCATTACTCTTCTTCGTCTTCGTCTTGTTTTTTATGCCGATAATTATCTTGCTGGCAGGTCGCTTCGTGTGAACGCTACTGACAGCCTTCTCTGGGCCCTTTGATTGTGAAGCAGGGTCATGAGGTCCACTTGCTTTAGCAGAACTGGTTGTGGTCACACCAGTGACAGCATCTGTGCCTACTTCAGCATCTCGAATGATGACCTCTCCAACGTCTTCACGCTGCTTGTCCAAACCTCCGGGGCCAGCACGACCGGGCTGCCATTCCTCTCCAAACTGCTCAAGCACTTGCTCAATCTCATGCTGGCCCAGATCCTCGAAAGCCGCAGTGATACCAAGGAGACGGCACGATTCGGCCAAGACACTCAACAGCACAAGTCCCAGTACCGCGAAGCGGCCATCAGCAGCTAGCTGGGAGAAGGCATGCTGCCATCCAGGGACAAGGACATCGCGCCAAAGACCCAGACTTTGCTGCAGGTGAAATTTCACACTTTCGTCCTCGGCCTGCTTCTTGGTGCGTGCAAGATGGGTACTCGGGACCTCACGGAGCTCCGATAGCCGAGACACTATCTGTTCCAGACGTTTCTTGTATACTGAAAAGTGTCGCCACCATACACTTCGTCTATGCTGATTTTTGTTGCGGTGCTGGAATAGATGCAAGATATCGTTGAGGTGCTGCAACATTTCGAAGTCCTCATTGCTTAGCTGGTGTACATGTAGTAGGTCCATGTCAGACCTTCATCTTGGGTTACCCTCACTTCTTCATATTGCCCACGTTATGAGAGAGAGACCAAATCTGATGGCCGGCACTGCACGGACCGGTCCTTCCCGGCATATTAGCGCGCATCGTGCTTTCTTCGTTTGTGAGCTTCTTCTGCTCTACCAAGTGAATTCTGATCACAAATTTATTATGACGGGAGCTACACGATCAGGCAGCAGAAGGATTTTCTATGACATCCTGTGCTTATGAACCTCACATCGTGCCGCCATTGACAGCGAGCGCTCATTTCAGCAAAGCCAATAAGCAATCATGAACGGGAACGATGCATCAGTTGCGATGCCACAAAGTGTGGCGGATGTAGAAGAGGTAGGACATCCATGACAATACGACAGCCACTCTTATTTGCTAACCATAAGAACAGCTTGTCAAACGCTTGTACAAGCCTGGCTCGCCGAAAATAATCTCTACAATCAATGATCAGCTGCTGAAGCTCCAGCACTCAACAGAAGGATGGAACCTCGCCGATGCGCTGATGAGTAGCAACGACCAGAACGTGCGCTTCTTCGCCGCGAACACGTTCACAGTAAAACTCAACAATGAAGGGTCAGTAGTAGACCCTGAGCTGAGTTAAGGGTGAGGGATCTGCTTATACCGTCTTAGATCTAACCTTAACGCTGAAGCTGCGCAGACTATACGCAAGCGTCTGACCTCATGGCTGGCACATGCTGTAAGCCAACACGACAGTGCTATGGTAGTGCGGAAGCTTTGTGCGACGCTCGTCACATACTATATACGAGCATCCTTTCTCTGGGACCGGCCAATCTGCACGATCGCGTACACCCTGCACGCTGGAAACGAGGATACGGACCACCTCCCAGACATTGACACTACGCTACCAAGACTGAACCAATATCAAGTCGTCGCTCTGCTCTGGTTCTCTGCTACACTTGCAGATGAAGTTAGCAGACTTGATAGCAACACTGCCTCGCACAGCAAAGTCCACAATGCAATGGAAGTCAACGTTCAGGACGCTAGTAGAACCATGAGTGCTGCTCTCAAGGCGCCAGATTTCAAAATCAATGGCGAGGGACTAAGATGCTTCTTGACATGGGTCAACTATGCTCAACCAGTATGGCCAAGAAATTTGGAAGCTCTGCAGCATCTACGGGAACTCGTCGAGCCGGCTACCCGGAGCCTGGTTACGCAGGAAGTACAAAATGACGCGCTTGAAGTTTTTCGAGACATCCTCGAAAGCTACACAAGCTTCTTCCAGCCTGATCATATGCGACTCATAGGCAGGATAGTACGAGAACATGTTCAGCCAGTGCTGCAGCAAGCACTGCGCGACCAAATCCCGGAGGTCCTACCTTACGGTCAGATGGTAATAGCATATGGTGTGGCCAACGTCGAAGAGGTAGCCGAGCATCTGGACGCATCCGAGCATGCAGCCACGATTGTCAATCTTCACTTCGACATACTGAGAGCTCCAGGCTATCCTGGCGACGATGACGAGCTTTCAATCATGAGCATCGAGTTCTGGAACACGTATGTCGAGTACGTTAACGACACAGTTTTCTCACAAGATCCTGGTGCACCAGAACCAACATGGCTGCCCTCCGCCAAGGCTATCCTCTTGCAGCTGGTGGAGCTTCTCTGGGCCAAGATGGTGACACCGCCAGGCAACATCGCCAACAATTGGACGGATGACGAGAACGATGGCTTCAAGGAGTTCAGGCTTGACACTACGGATCTCATTCTATCAATGTACGTCTGTCTGGGTAAAGAGATGCTGCAGAAGCTGGTTGCATTAGCTTTGCAGTCGCTAGAGAGCAAGCAATGGCGACTTCTCGAAGCTGGTCTGTTCTGCTTGAATGCTCTAGCAGACAATGTGCTGGAAGAGCAAGCTGGCGAGGACACTCTTGCTGCTGTCTTCGGCTCGTCTCTTTTCCGTGAAATGGGCGACTTCTCACAGACGATTCCGTCGCAAGCTCGGCGAACAGCCATCGATATACTTGGCTCTTACGGAAACTACATCGAGCGCCATGTGGAGTACTTAGCAGATGCGGTGCGCTTCCTGTTCGCGTCCTTGGAGATGGGATTGCTCGCAAACACTGCGGCGAAGTCCATTGCGGCTTTGTGCTCGGCTTGCCGGTCGAGCCTGACCGGCGAGCTGAACGGCTTCCTGCAGCAATACCAGAGCTTCTTGGCCGGCCCAACAAACGATCCGTATACCAAAGAGAAGGTCATCGGTGGCATTGCTTGCATAGTACAGGCACTCAAACCGGAAAGTGCGAAGGTCGCACCTCTGCTGTCACTCATCGAAAACGTAGAGCAAGACGTCCAACAGGCCAAGGACAACGCTGCGAGTAATCCGGACATGTGTGAAGTGATGGGCGTGGCCGCTCTGAGTTGTCTTGCCGCGATAGGAAAGAGTCTGCAAGTGCCGGATGATGTGACCATCGACCTCTACGACGATGACGAGCCTGCGCAAGGGCAGCGGAACTACTGGGAGGGCGAAGAAGCAGAAGTGGTGCAACACCGTATCATGGGTTGCTTCTCCGTGCTGCAGGTCCTTGGGAATGATGGCGATGCTATTGAGGCCGCTTGTCAAGTGTTGAAAAGTGGTTTCGCGGAGTCAGAGCCAGGACCTTTCGTCTTGCCCCCTTCGGTCACGGTCAGCTTCCTCCAACAGTGTACCATCCAGACACCACAGGTCGAGTCGGTTCTGTCCACGGCTTGCATACTCATCACTCAGCACTCGAAGCCCACTTCTCGGCGCATCCCTGAAGAAGTTCGAGCAATTTGTCAACAGGTGGCACACTTTGTTGGCCAGCTGCAACGCCCGAACAGGGACCCTGGCATAGCTCATGGCTGCATTGAAGTCTTGACTCGGCTTTTCCCGCACTACCTGCATCTTTTGCTTGAACACGATTCGGCCTTAGCAGAGCAGATGTCGGCCATTCTCGACTTCACATTACAGGCCATCGACGGGCAAGATCCATTCCCGAAGCGCTCGGCAGCGGAACTGTGGGCAAAGCTGATCAAGCCACCCAACGTCCCCATTTCGGATGACGCCCGGCATCGTCTAGCTCAGGTCATTTCGGCATATGGTCCTCAATTGTCCCTTACGCTGGTACGGCAAATCGGCGGTTTTGCTTCAAGGTCAGAGCTCGACTACATCTGCGAGCCGCTGAAGGCTCTGATTGTGAATCAAGCAGCTTCGAGAGGATGGCTAGAAGCGGCCGTGCTCAATAAAGCCTTCGTCACCGAGTCTGGTAGTATTGGCGACACAGAGAAGCGTCGCTTCCTCCTGCAGATATTCGGCCTGCGTGGTGAGATGCGGAAGACCAAAGAGGTCGTGAAGGAGTTCTGGGCGGCTTGTCGTGGTACTGTCGTCTCGTACAGCTGAGGCTGTCCAGTTCGCGGACTTTGTGCCGGCCTCACGACATTCCGGAAGATGTACTCTGCTTCCTGCTTCTTACATAGCGCAGCGACCATGATACCCTTGAAAATTGATAGCCAACATCTATTGGCATCATAAATAAAAGAATTACAAAGCTCCTCCCGGCAGAAGACCATCTCACGCCTTCGGATTGACCAGGATCTGATACGGGAAAGCATTCGAATCGTTCGTCGTGATGGGAGGGATGTGATTCTTCTCCTTGTTCGCCGTTGTGATCACTTTCATCACAGCATCTTGCAGACTGTTCTCCATTACTCTGCGATTCCACTCGGCCTCTGGCTCACTTCTAGCGCTCGTCAGATTGACTTCGAGTATCCAGCTTTCCCAGATCGTTTCTTCGTCTGCTTTTGAGATGAACCAGCCCTTGCGGCGTTTGCGTTCGAGGAACTGGATCACGAGAGTGCTGCGTGCGGCTCCACTGCTTTTTGGGTTGTATTGCGGCGACAGTGTGGTTGAGCCCGAATCAAGAGCTCGGAGGAGGGTGGTGGATCTTGTCTCGAGCAGTTGAATCAGTTCCTTGTCGTCGACGTAGGGTACTGTCACATCTAGGACATCGTAGTTGGCAGGCTCGAGAGGTGTGAAGAGGCGATGGAAGAAGATGGTGTGCATGATCCCTATTTGATCGTAAGAGTATGCTCACAGCCCATGCCTCGTCAGCGATCCTACCTTTGACCACTTCTTTGACGTTCTGTCGATCTGCAGACAGTTCGATACCGAACTCGGGCGGCTTGCGACCTTCCATCTCGTCTTGCTATGCTTGGTCCAATTTGTTGTCGCTCAACCGAGCTAGTGTATGCTTTCTAGACCATACCTGATGTTGCAATCGCCATGGAGTGTCATATTCCACGAGCCAGTGGACGATACCTATGTCGATGTGGACGTGTGAAGACGGATCTTCTGATGAGGCAGTGGGGTGGTTGGTCTCGCATGTGATGGCAGCCTCGAGACGAGGTCAAAGCAGAGAAGCGACTTCGCAACGAGCTGTCGGCTACTGCACCATTTGCCCCGATAAGGCAGGCACGTTGTAGAAAGAAGTCCGGCTATCTGATAGAAGGATGTACACTTGTCCGTCCGTATCAAGACGGGTCTCAAGCACGCTGAAGTGCAATCGTCCACCGTGAACACGTTCGAGACCTCGCCACGTCAATCCAGGCTGCCTGGACAAGGCTGCCACGATAAGCCTGGCGATCTGCTAAGTACAGTACGCCGCTCAAGGGATACCAGTCACGGCGTCAAGATGAGCTCAGCAAGAGTCCTCGTGTTCGGAGCTGGTGGCGTTGGCTGCATATATGCCTATATACTACACAAAGCTGGAGCTTCAGTAACCGTGGTCTGCAGAACAAATTACCAAGCCGTCAAGTCTAGTGGTATCACAATTCGTTCAAAGACGTTCGGTCGACAGCACTTTCAGCCAATAGCCGTACAGTCAATCAAAGAAGCAAAGCAGCATGGCCCCTTCGACTACCTACTCGTCTGCAGCAAAGCATTTCCTGGCACCGCCGAAATGATCAAGGATGCTGTGACTCCTGATCAGACTGCGATTGTGCTCGCACAGAACGGCATCGGTCTTGAAGAAGACTATGTTAAGCTCTATCCCAACAATTCAATCATTTCAGGTGTGGTCTATCTGCCTGTGACACAAGTGGAGCAAGGCATTATCGAGCATGGCCCTTTGGAGCGCTTCGAGATTGGCACTTATCCTGCACAAGCAAGTGCTGCAGCCAAGGAGCAGTGTCAGGGACTTTCCAACCTGTTCAGAGCTGGCGGCGGCTCTGCACCTGTCTTTGGTATCAGCACAACTCGGACCTTTTGAGAGACAACGGCTAGCTGACGTCGTGCTATAGATGACATACAGCCGAGACGCTGGGTCAAAGTAGCCGTCAATGCTGCCTGGAACCCTACCACCGCTCTCACAATGTGCGACGACGCGAATTACCTTCGGTCTTCTGTGCAAGCCGAGCCTTTGGTTCGCGGTATCATGAAAGAGGTTGGCACTGTTGCGACAGCAGCAGGCTATCCCGATGCTATCACAGATGGAGCCATCGAGAACGATCTCGCCAGACCGAAGTCTCGTCTTGAGACAGGTGGAAAGGAGCCGAGTATGCTGACTGACGTTCGAGCTGGTCGATCTATCGAAGTCGAGGCCATTATAGGCAACACGTTGCGGATCGGACAGATACATGGTGTTGTGACGCCGTATCTGGAGATGTTGTATGCGCTTGCGAAGGCCAGAAACTTTGCTCTTAGTCCCGATGAAACTTGGAAACCGATTGCGAGACATGACTGACGACATCTCGAGACGCTGGTCGAACTCGCAAGCAATATAGAGCAGACTATCAACATCCGAATGCTAGATGTAGCCCAGAAAGTTCGTAGCCATTGCTACAATGAGTGTCATGAGTCCTGCACGTGGGCCTAGATGCTTGATCAGAGCTTGATCAGAGCTTGAGACAGTGATACTTAGAGCGAGATACGTTGCAGCACCCATCAATCGTCAGACTCTCGCCACTCGGTGGAGGATCCCTGCCTTCACCTCATCCAGACTGTAAAGCAGTTGAGATCTCTGGTTCCACGGACGCTGGCATAAGAGAGCATGAGCCCACCACTATCTTCGGTCAGATTCAAGAAAGCTGTTCTGGCACTACTCGCCTCTACTACAGCTCTATTGCAAGTACCGTTTCAAAGTAGAGAGTGCATAGGTGTTGTCTGAGGATGAAGCATGACCACAACTGCTGCGTCAAATGTGGCTACCAAGACATCGTTACGGAAGGACCTGGTGAGGAGTACGTTCGGGAGCGCTGGCAGGCCAAGAATCCGCCTCAGGAACGATTGATGTCAGCCGTGCTGTCCGAAGGGGAATAGAGTTGGGAGCAAGAAGATGCTTGAGACTCGCCAGCTGGCCTACAGGTTTACACAATATTATTTTTGTATCCTAAAACGATGCGAATGCGCTAAGCGCGAACATGGTCCCAAAGCTTAGCTTGAGTGCCACATTGTCCTGTACAGCGCTCCTGAGATCTACACCCTTGACATATTTTTGCAGCGACTGATAGGGTACAAGGTGGATGCCGTATGATTCTGCCGCTTGCACCCCAATAACCAGAAGACCAATAAGGAGCGCCAGAGGTTTCGAGAACAGCGAGACGCCCATTCCTGCGGCGAGACCTAGACTACCTTAGCACCTCGTTACTTACGTGTATGCTGACAGCAAAGGCTGGCGTACCTAGTATGCTACCCATTGACAGCTGCCGCACTGCTCTCGGATTCAGACCTCCGCTCTGGCTGACAACTGGTGTGCTTGCATCATTTTGATATTGCGAGAAAGACCAATCTTTGGGGCTGACGGACGAGGCGCCACTTGCCACGTCGAGGCGTAGTAATCGTCGGGACTGGAAGGTCTGGTGTACGAGGAGTGCTCCCGAGACGCCGAGTCCAGCTGCGAAGAGAGGTGTTCGGAGGCTGAATAGCGAGGGTTGGAGGAAGCGGAACGCCATTGTGCGGAGTGAGGAAGGAAGTGATGTGTATATCAGGCAACTGTTCGATGGGCGTGTGAGATGAGCACAGCGGATGTGGTAAGAAAGGAGATTCGGATCATCGTTTCTCAACTTCACTTCGCAATCGCGTCTAGCTGGACTTCTGACATCATTCAATCGCGTGGAAGCACGTGGGGCCAGGGGCGCTTTTTGGGTTCTCGACGATTACTACAGTTCTTCCTGTAGACAACAATGAGAATACCAATCACGGGAACATCGATACTGGAGGCAACACACATACGATAGCCATGGACTACTGCATGTCAACATTGTAATGCTCCATAGCTTCATCATCATCATCACCATCATCAGAACCAGACTACGCAGCAAGACTTTACATGACTCTCGTCGGACTGTGGTCTGTGCTCTATGGTGGACACGGCAGGTCTGAAGGGAGACTGTGGTCGAGAGGAGCAGACTTCTTTCTTTGTGTGATGAGGCCGTACGATGGCTGGTACAGGTTGTCGCCATATCCACCAAAATCTACACATCTCAAACATTCCAAAACGCCTTCGCTTTGCATAATTCGTCCCGCATAAGTCATGCAATCATGCTATCGTGTGCTCATCTATGACTCAGAAGATCCAGTATCGTCCTGGGAACTTCTGATCTCCGACAAAACCTTAGTCAACTCCTTCAGCCTGACAGGCTTCGTCAAGAACAGGTCCACTCCAGAAGAGAAGGCTTCGTGTTGTGCACTGGCGCTGCCCAATCCTGTCAACGCGATGATATGCGCAGGCTGTAAATCGTGTTGTTGTTCGAAAGCTCGAATTTCTCGTGTTGCTTCAAAGCCATTCATCTTTGGCATATCTAGAAGTGAAAGTCAGAAATCACGGATCTCTCATTTACGACGTCAATCTAATATATTACTCACTGATATCCATAAGAATGACTTGTGGCTTGTCCAACGGCGAAGCGCTATTGACATCACCATGCTTGATCGATACGTTGTCGGCGACAGCAATGCTTTCTGTACCCAAGCACGTGGCTTTGTATCTTTCAACTGCCTGCATGCCGTCTGTAGCGATCTGTTTTCGGTGCCCCTGCTTTCTTGCATAGTTGACCAGGAGCTGGAGATTGATTGGATTGTCATCAACCAAGAGCAATGACATGCCAGTAGGACGCTCGCTAGGAGCCTCATTACGGACAGCAGGCTGCTTGGGCGATGTCGCGGGTGGTGACGCAACGGCATTACCTGCTGATCTCGATCGACTGCTGAGGTAGTCTTCTGCTGGAGCGAGATTTTGTCCTCCAGGGGTGGGAAGGGGAGAGCGTTTCTGTTGCTCTTCGAGCGCTTTCGGTGAATAGGTTGGAGGCGGACTGTAGAGTATACTGTCGATTTCAGCACCATTGAGGTGCAAAGGGATTTGTGTGCGCTGTAGGAGCGCGAGTGGATGCCCAGAGGCCAGGCCTGATTCCTCTGAGAGATCGGTACGTGATGACGAATCCGAGCTTGATCCAGTCGACTGGCGATCTTCTTCCGTCGAGGATGTTTCGCTCGAAGTTTGAGGGCCAGATAAACAACTCTCGACGACCTTGCGAAGCTGTTCCGTACCGCACGGCTGTGCAACGTATTTGACTTGTTTCGTGATGAAACCGTTAGCAGCATGTGTAACACGAAGCTGCCGCAGCGAGACCGCAGAGGTGCAGACTACAACGAGCGGCTTGTCCAGTAGTGATTTTCCGGCGACCAATTGCATTTCGTGTGCAAAACGTGCCAAGTCTTCTTCGGCTATGAAGGCGATATCAGCTTGAGTTGTGACTTCATGATCGTCAGCTGAGACTTCAAGGTCCAGGTGTCGACAATGGCTCTCGATGCTCTTGCGCAGCATACCCTTGCCGACAACCAGCTTTCCGCCACTCGTCCCGCTTGGCAAGCCTCCAAAATTGAGGATAGTAGCTGATTTGCCCGCATATGAAGACTTTGTGAGGTGGGATTGTGCCGCCTTCTCCTCGCGGCTGACCTTATAGCTGTCAATAGGAACTGTGACCGTGATAGTCGAGCCTTTCTCTTTCTCACTTTGCACCTCAACAGTTCCGTCCATGGCTTTCACGATCTTCGCCACCAAGCTCAGGCCCAAACCCGTACCCTCGACTAAGCTGTCCTCTTGTGAAAATGGGTTGAAGAGGTGATTCTCTAGGAAGTCTCTGGTCATGCCCCGACCGCTATCCGTGACCTGGAAAACAGCATTGAACTTCTTCTTTCTGCCAGGCACAGGCTCGGTCTTTAATGAGATGCTCACAAAGCCTTCGGATGTGTACTTCAGTGAGTTTGAGACCAGATTGATGCATACTCTCTTCCACCCGCCCAGAGCCACTTTGCACCGCCAGTTGATGTGTGGAGACCTTTCGATGTCCAGAGCAACAGTCACTTTGCGATCCAGGATGAATCGCTTTTCCCTACTGCACGCGTATGAGTAGACGGCGGTCTCGACCACTTCTTCAGTCACATCGTCGAGTGAGCAGTCTGCTTCCATATTCATCATGTTGCCAAGCTGGGCTCGTTTGGTGTCTCCCATGGGCATTCGGGGTGGCCGTGACGGCATACCTTGGCGCTGGTCTTCCAACGCTTTCGAGCCTTTCACATGATGATTTATCTTGGAGAAGTCGAGTAGATGGTTGACAATATCCAGCAATGTTCGGCCGCATATCTCAATCTGTGACACCAGCTCTGTGCTGAAAGAGTCCGCTGAGGGTTGATCTTGCAGACATTCGACGCTGCCCAGGATGCCATGTAGTGGAGATCGCAGCTCGTGCGATATTGAAGAAATGAAATCCGATTTCGCTGTGTTCGAATTTTGGGCTTCAAGACGATGAGCGTCGGCCATCACAATGTCGCAGAAAGCAGCCATATAGTTGACTTCTGACTCTCGTGAGAACAGTCGAAGTGGCGAATATGTCCAGATCGCGCATGCAGAGAACCATCTTCCGCGGTTTCCATCCCACATACCAACCAAAGCCACGCTTCGCACACCTGGGAATAGTCGCTGTATCTCTCGCCCATCATCTATTCGATTGCGGCGCTTCTGTCCTCGTCGGTTGGTGGAGCTTTGTTCTGATGGATCATCGTCAAGTGCTGTTGGAATTGGAGGCGCTGTCTCGCTGCTCGGCGTACCGCCTTCAGAGGAAGAGTCGTCAGAAGAGGCATCACCTGTCTCGTTGAAGTTCCAAATTTTGCCGCGAGGGTTCCGTCTGAGTAGCGACCGGAGAAACCTCTCTGTCACATTCGCTGCTTGTATGTCGAGATGCAGCTCTCCGTCGTTGTTAAAGTTGTCGTTGACAGTGTGGGAGGAAGCCATGACTCTGCACGGCTTATCTAATCCTCTGCTGTCCGATCGCTTCCGATTCTCGACTTCCGACAGAGTGGCATCCGTGGCGCTGCACATTGCTTCGGAGCTCTGTTCGCTGCCGCTCTCGGTGTCGATCAGACCGCAATATGTGCTCATGCTTGCATCAAGGAATACTGCGCCGTCCACGTCCACTGATTGACGTATCAAGTCCGCAGCGCGCTGAAAGGTCGTGCGTATATTGGTGGCCACATCTTGATCGCGAAAGTCTTCGGTTGCGGTCCGGCTGTTTTTCGACACCTTGGGTGCACTATGTGGACCAGCTCTTGGGGGGGCCAAAGCTTCCGGTACGCCAGAGGCTTTGTTCGCAGTAAAGCCAGATTGAGGTTTGATCTTAGACGCATTGAACTTCATACCGCTTTTCAGGTGAGAAGACTTCACATCCGGCGCTTCTGCCTCAGACTGAGCAGCATCTGGTGACGCCTTGCGCTCAGGTGTATCTTCCGCACCTCCGACTCGACGATAGTCACGACGGCCGGTATCGCGCTCCCATAACTTCAGACTGGAAGCACCCTCGATGAATGCACCTAAGCCAGATACCATAGTCGTGCCGCGCTCGTGTTCTGACTTGGCGCGAACCATCTCGAGATGTGTCATGACGGTCTTGGCCATATCATGCATGAACGCGATGCCCTTCTCGTCCAGACCATCTCGGGTCCTGTCGTCCAGCAGACAGTACGCTCCAATGTTGATGCCTCTGGGTGAGGTAATCGGCACCCCAGCATAGAACTTGGCTTTCGGGCCATCCTTTACATATGGTCGTCCGCAGAATTGACTGTCCTGATCTAGATCGTTGATCACATGGATGAGACTGCGGTCGGGGTCAAAGTCTTCCGCATCTTCCTCTGGTAGCCGACATACGGTTTCCTCGCAGATGGTGTAGCCTCGAGGTATGATTGAGTGTCCAAGCCAAAGGTTGTCCTCTATCTCATGTACAGAGTCGTCCTGGAGCGACAGGGTTCTGGTCGCTTCCGCAAGAACGTAAGCATAACTGCTGTCAAAGAAGAATAGCATAGCACGGCGTGCGCCTAGGCGTAAAGCTCCCAGTTGGCAGAATGCTGTCAATGCAGGATCTGGTGACGAGTACGGCTTGTGGGCTTTGAAGGCAGCCTCATCGTGGAGATCACACAATTGTGGTCCGGATCCCGTGAGCGCTCGAATGGGCTCGTAATATCTGTAAAACTCGCGCTCTCGTCTACTCTCGTATAATGTGACCTTGCGAGGAGGATGAGTTCGTCCGACAAACGAGGAGTGTGCCATTACTAGATCTCAACCAGCTATGGTGATGAATCGAAGCCTGTCCGCGCACGGCAATTATGTTCGTGTCTTTATTGAGGCCGTCATGTCGCTAGTGGTCATCGTGGTGGTCAGATGCCAGTATGTCGTGCAGTATTCCGTCCAGAATAGTGACGCTCGTGAGAAAGACAGGATCCAGTGGCGTTCAAAACCGTGTTGTTTCTACCAGAAAACACACGGAGTGGTACAAGCAGGTACTCACGCTGCCGCAATTCTGCTTCTCAGCAATGACGAGCCATCCTCGAAAGTGGACGTGCCCACATGCAGGTCAGAATCGAACCCAGGCGTCCGGATCGTTGCACAACTGGCGGCTCAAACGATTTTGCTCCACAGCCAAGCCGAGTGGTGCCCGCGACACAAGTCTTGGATCCCTCGATGCAATTTTTGATCCACGCGGAGATCGTCATGGATCATGCCGACACGTGACTTTCAGGGTACACACCAAATCTCCTTCCTTCTAATATCGAGATTCTATACGCATCATTCACCAGCGACTCCAAATAATCGCCAGTGGACGAAGATGCGATAAAGTATGGACAATAGCTTCTTAGTCATGTTGCCAAGTTACCTGCAAGTCTGCCGTACGCAGAAGCATTGCACTGGGACAGGTCGTGGAAGACTTTGGCACTGACCGCCAAGTCACGACATCTCGCAGCTAAATCTAGCGGGAGGTAGATTGTGCTCATGTAAGACATGGAAACTGTACAGGCCAGCTATCTTGCAAGCATAACGGGACAGACATCGTCATTCTTCATGATCTATCCTCGAGATGAAGGTCACAACAATCAGGAGAAAGTCTCCGAGCACCGTCTACTCACGAAGCATTCGTTTCATGAGTTGAGCAAGCCCGCAACTAAAGATGCTTTTGAGAATGTCCTTCGCGCGCCTCGTCTACAGGAAGGCATCGTATCTGCGGTCTTGCTGTACTCTCCGTCGATCGGGCGCTTGCAGATGAAATTTCCCAGAATCACAGCTGCGCACAATGCGGTCGTCTGTCGCGTCAATGAGGTTGCCCGACAGGTTCGGGGTCTATCAAGAATCTCCTTCTTGTCGGGATGATTAGCTGGCGTCTGTAATGCTTCCCGCAAGCACTTTTGATTGAAGGCTTTGAGGAAGCATGCTGAAATCTTGATTGATCGCTATGCAAGCATGGCTTCTTCGCCTCTGCTTCCGGATGATGAGATCGCAACATGTTCTCATTGTCGTGTTGCTTGTAGAAGAGAACAGATAGCCATACTACTTATCTCACCTGTTTCCTCACTTCACAAGCCCCCCGCCTCCACTTTTATTACGTTTAGCCGCTCCCGCTCGCGCTAGTACAAGTGAGGCTCGTTAGCACACCCTATTACCTTGAAGCACGAGCACGTCGACGGCGAGGTGTAGCTTTTGGTGAGACTGCCAGTCACGCTGCTGCACACTACTTCATTCTATCTCTTGGTGTACTTGGTTCAATATCTCCGCCCGGCACCACGCAGGGGCAGAAGCTGGGAGCCTATCCAATCCCACGAACTGGAGACCTCCGCCCGCCGCGTCAACCGAGCTGGCGCACTGCGGAAGTCGTTCAATGATCCTCGCAACATAGGCTGCGTTTCTTGGCACGAGGGCGGGCGTTGGCGCAGATGGCATTCCAACAGCAAGGTGGAGCGGGGGGAGGTGGACCTGGCGAGCATCATGCGCCGCAGGGCACCGAGTACACGTTGCAGGGTGAGCTCTCCAGAATACCCAGGTCCTAATGCACGAGTATGTACTGATACATACAGCAGGTGTCATGCGCTTCCTCCAGCTAGAGTGGCACAGTCACGAGCGAGCACGCAACGCGTGGGAGATTGAGCGGCAGGAAATGAAGGCAAAGGTCGCCAAGCAGGAAGGGGAGGTGCGGCAGGCCAAGCGCATCAATGAGCAATTGGAGCGTCAGGTGAAGATGCTGGAGGGTGCTCTACGTAGGGAGCGAGCGAAAGGCCAGAAGCTGCCCAATGGTGAAGCGGTGACGGCGAAAGAGAAGGGTCCAGAGCAAGAAGGCGTAGTGCCCAAGGGCAGAAAGCGTGGACATGAACGCGGCTTGGAGAATGGAACACATGATGAGGAGCATCGGCGTAAGCACGGCTCGGACACAGATGACGCGGCTCAGGAAGTTCTGACCTTTGATCCAGCCCCCTCAACCGTTCCGCACAACTCATTCCTCGAGACGGACGACTCACCTGAGCAGGCCGACAAGGAGCGGGAGCAGTACCTCGACAACACCACGAAATACTTGAAGAGCTGCATGAAGGAGATCCAGTACTTGCTGACACCACCTCCACATCCACCACCCCAGCAGATGCTGTCCAATGGTAACTACTCTGGATTGCCAGATCCTCCTCTGTCGGTGGAAGACATATACCTGCGTAACCAGCAGCAACGGGCGGCGCAGAGACAACAAGCTCAGGCCCTGGCTCCAGTTTCAGCAGTGCCAAACCACCAGCCACCACCAGTTCCGCAGCCTGGTGGGCAACAGCTCGTGCAGAACACATACCGGGAGTACCCAGATATTGTGTCTCAGCCGGCTCTGGACAACCCACAGCAGCAAGGTATTCACCAGGTGCAAGTAACTCATGATGATCAAGTAGAGAGCATAACGCACACATTTGATGCAGATGGTCGAGCAATACCAGATGCAGAAGCGCTACAGCCACAACATCAGATAAGACAAGTGCCGGATCCTGATGGCTGGACCTTTGACGATGAGCAGCCTCTCAATCCCGACACTGTACAGCCTGAAGTGTTGCCTCCTCGTAGGCCTGACACAGATCTATTTCCCACGGCCGCCATCAACCATTTACAAGCAAAGTCGCCACCACGCGGACCAGCTTCACACAGACGAAAATCTTCAGGGGCACAAGCGATGTCGCGCCGGAGGAGCTCACAGGGCAAGCATGAGGGACAGGAAAGTGCAGATGCGCTGGCGCATGCGAACGACCCGACTCAATTCAAGGTCAAATTCGCCCTTCGCGGCCATCTGGACGTCGTGCGCTCGGTGATTTTCAGCGGAGGCGGCAGTCCAAGCGAGCCCGAGGTCTGCACTTGCGGTGACGATGGCACGATCAAGAGGTGGATCATCCCAGCCTCGTACCAGAACTACAACCATACCGGTAACAGCCCTGACTTGGACATTGGTAGCCAATTTACACACCGTGGGCACGAAGGTGTTGTCACTTGCCTGGCCTCGTGCCCGCCCTCTACTGGTTTCAGCACTGGTGGAAGGACTGCAGGCGACGGCTGGATCTTCTCTGGTGGGCAGGATGCAACCGTCAAAGTGTGGGAGCGTGGCCGAGTCGATCCCAAGGCCACGCTCGAGGGTCACACAGATGCCGTCTGGTGCGTCTGCGTACTTCCGGCATCTGTCGGCGCTGTCTTTGGGCAGCAAAGCAGTAACTTTGGTGGTCCAGACAGGCTGTTGCTGGTTTCTGGCGCAGCAGACGGCACTATAAAGGTTTGGGCTACGACAGCACCTCCGCAGTCAAGCTCTCCGGCGACCGGCAGCAGACGTGGCGTTGGTGGCAGCAGGAGGCATAGTGTCACGTCTGTATCGAACTTCCCATCCTCACCTCAGCCGTCAGTGGCGAGCTTAACGCAATTCGGCTATACACTGATCCACACGATCGAGCGGCCTGCTTCGGCCACAGAAGGCACGAAGCCGAGTCCAACGTGCATTGCGCCACTCGCACCGTCTGGCGAGACGTTCGTGGTGAGCTACACCGACTCGTCAGTGCTTGTGTTCGATACGCGGACTGGTGAAGAAGTCATCGGCATGGCGTCTAGCGAGACGTATGACGGCACCATGAACAGCAGTATCAATGCTGTTGTAGCGACCAGCCTAGGGCTGGAAGGCACTGGCCCAAGCATTGATGCAGCACGTGGTCTAGAGGCAGAAGAGGTTGGTGCAGGTGCAACGGGTGGCAGAGAAGGCGTGGAGGGTGTTGTGATCAGTGGGCATGAAGATCGATTCGTTCGATTCTTCGATGCCAACTCTGGTAAGTTACTGCATTCGTGAATGTCTGCGTGCTATGCTAACATCCTTATAGGTCAATGCACATACACCATGCTCGCCCATCCAGCAGCCATTTCCTCGCTCTGTCTGTCGAAAGACGGCCGCGAAGCTGTTTCCGCGGGCCATGATGCCTCGATCCGTTTCTGGTCCCTGGAGAAGCGTATCTGCACCCAAGACATCGTCTCCCACCGTAGCATGCGAGGCGAGGGTGTCTGCTGTGTCTGCTGGAGCCAAGACGGGCGGCTCGTCGTGAGCGCAGGGGGCGATGGCGTTGTTAAGGTGTTTGCGCGTTAGGATCGGCAAGCACCGAGACGAGACAGTCCGCAGATCAAGACAGGGAAAGGTCTTGGGTTGGAAGTGCCTGGGGCTGTGTAGGAAAGAGACGGGGATGCTGTATGTTGTACGTGTATATATGGTGATGCTTATGCATGACGTATGTCCGTTGTGGGAGGAGCAGGAGATCGACGAGTGCATAACAGGAGGCAGGCATATTCTGCGTGGTGTCGCGATTGCATAGCATGGGCATGGCGCAGACAAGAGGCTGGGCTTACTTCTTGGATGTGTACTCAACTAGTTCTAGCCTGTTGTACAATACCACCTTTGTTGCAATAACTTCCGGATCACATCATCTACCATAGTTCGGTTCAAGTGTACAGTATGGCCTTGATCGCCCGTCCAGCATGCATCTCGGCCATAGCATGCTTCAATCCCTCGAACCTGAAGGGCGTCAACAGCTTGTCGAATGGAAACTTGCCCTCCCGCCACATCTCAATCAGCTTGGGTATCATATCCCGGGGCACCGAGTCGCCTTGATGTGTTCCTCGTATGGTCAAGCCGTTGACAAGATTGCGTTCCACTGCATACTTGGGTTGTGCCGTGGCGCTGCCACCTATATTCATGACCATACCCATCTTATCGAGGCACTCGTACGCGGCAGTAGCGACGGCCTCGTTACCTGCACAATCGAGTGCGTAGTCCATTCCCTTACCGTCTAAAGTCAAGGATTTCAGCTTCGAGACCAGATCCTCGTGTGGAAGGGTGGAGGAGTCGAGGACTGTCACCCCTTCTAGAAGCTCCTTGGGTATCATGTTCAACTTTACAGACGAATTGTCAACCAGGACCAAGCATTCGGGTTTCGTCGGTCTTGCGGCGGCGATCGCAGAGAGTCCCACCGCCCCTCCACCGAATACCACTATGCGTGAGCCTTCGGTAGGTTTGGCAACATTCATCATAGCTCCCGCTCCAGTCTGTACGCCACAGCCTAGGGCAGCGAACATTCTCAACTCGTCTTTCGAGCACAGAGTCGATATCTTGACACAACTCCTCTCCCTCACCAATGCCACCCTCGCCATCGAACTCTGTCCGAAGAAGAGACCATTGACCCCCTCACCCATGGCATCTTTGACAGGGTTGACACCGTCTTCTCTCCGGCCAGAAAAGTTGAGCCCGAACAAGTCCAGGCAGTACGCCGCCTTGCCAGCTTGACATCTTCTGCACTCGCCGCAAGAAGAATAGGCTAGGACAACCGCATTGCCGGGCTTGACGTAAGTGACTTCGCTGCCGACAGCTTGTACATAGCCGGAGCCTTCATGGCCAAGGATTAAAGGAGGTTTGAGGTGGAAGGTACCTTGTGCGGCGCGGACGTCTGAGTGGCATACTGAGGCGGCGATGATAGAGACGAGAACTTCTTTGGGTCCGGGTGGGAGGTATGTGACTGTTTCGAGGTTAAGCTTGTTGTCTGCTCGAGCCACCCAGGCTTCTGTCTTGATATCTTGATCTGTCATATCAGTTTCGTCCGGTATTGGGCCAAAGTCGACTATTATGATGGCGAAATGTCCTTGGAGCTGCAAGTGGTCGGCAATGCTGCAGTCGCGTGGTATGTCCAATGGTTGTCGTCCTACCTGTACCAACACATAGGCTTACAGTCTATCGGTGTGGAAGTGGTGGTCAATGACGTCCAAGCAATAGAAGTGGAGCTGTTCGAGGACGTCCTAATGACCTCCGCAATGAACGTTCTTGGATCATGTTGACACGATTCATGCCTAGGTACTGTATTTGCACAAAGTACGACGGCAGAGAGCTCTTGACGGGAAGGACGTAGTAAGTTTTACAGTTCACATGCTTTTCCTTCGCTATCTAAACACTATTTTACAGATCTGCGTAGTGGCAGCCCATACCGCCGCTGCGCCATGCATCTACAGTAGTAGTATGAGTTAGAGCGGAGAAAGTGGCTATAGCTAATGACAAGCGCTGAATCAGAACAAAGTGTTTGTACAGTCCCCTCCAACAAGAGTCAGTCCAGGGCAGCCAGATAGTCGTTGGAACAGGGTATCATGTCGGCAGTCCAGAGCGATTGCAGTACGCTTAGAACATTCCACCGCCCATACCGCCCATACCACCCATTCCGCCACCCATCCCGCCTCCCATTGGTGGTGCCTTGTCTTCAGGCGCCTCCACGATCGCCACCTCAGTCGTACCCAACAGTGACGCAACACCGCTCGCGTCCATAAGGCCCGTTCGTACAACCTTGAAGGGATCAAGGATACCAGAAGCAATCATATCAACATACTCGCCCTTCTGCGAATCGAAGCCCTTGTTGAAGTCCGCCCCGAACTCGTCCATCAGCTTACCAACGATAACGGAACCCTCAGCACCGGCGTTTTCAACGATCGTTCGTGCCGGGCGCGTGATGGCGGACTTGACGATAGCGACACCAAGTTGTTGGTCAAAGTTAGCGGGTTTGAGGTCCTTGAGAGCGTTGGCTGCGGCCTTGAGAAGAGCGGTACCACCACCTGGCAGGATGCCCTCTTCGACGGCAGCACGGGTAGCGTTCAGAGCATCGACCATGCGATCCTTCTTCTCGCTCACCTCGACTTCGGACGCACCGCCAACCTTGATGACGGCGACACCGCCCGAAAGCTTCGCGAGACGCTCCTGGAGCTTCTCCTTCTCGTAATCAGACGTGGTAGGGTCAGACATGACGCCACGAATCTGCTCGCAGCGCTGGGTCACGGCATCCTTGGTGCCCTCGCCATTGAGGATGACGGTGTCCTCCTTTGTGATGGTGATGCTGCCAGTGGAGCCGAGCATTTCAGGCGTAGCCTTCTCGAGCTTGATGTCGAGCTCATCAGTGAAGACGGTGCCGTTCGTAAGGACAGCCAAGTCACCGAGGATGCTCTTCCTGTTGTCGCCAAACCCTGGTGCCTTGACTGCAACGACTTGGAGCTGGCCACGGAGTTTATTCAAGATGCACACGGCAAGCGCCTCACCGTCGATGTCCTCGGCGATAATAACGAGTGGTCGTCGCAACTGCTGGGAGGCCTCAAGTGCGGGGACGATGTCCTGAACGGCAGAGATCTTCTTCTCTGAGAGAAGGATCAGGGGCTTCTCGAACTCAACCTTCTGTGCCTTGGTGTCGGTAATGAAGTATGGTGAAATGTAGCCGCGGTCGAACTTCATGCCCTCCGTCACCTCCAGCTCGTCCTCGATCGTCTTGCCCTCCTTCACGGTGATGACACCCTCCTTGCCAACCTTCTCCATCGCCTGGGAGAGGAGCTTACCAATATGTGTGTCGCCGTTGGCTGAGATGGTGGCCACTTGGCTTATCTCCTCAGATGTGGTGATGTCACGCTTGTTGGCCTGGAGGTACTTCACAACAGCCTCAACAGCTGCCTGGGTGCCTCTCCTCAGATCCATTGGGTTACAGCCGGCGGCGACATTCTTGACGGTCTCGGAGAAGATGGCGCGGGCGAGGACGGTGGCGGTGGTTGTGCCATCACCAGCGACCTCGTTGGTCTTGCTGGCGACGTCTTGGAGGAGGCGAGCACCGAGGTTTTCGAACTTGTCTTTGAGTGTTACGGCTTTAGCGACGGTCACACCATCTGTACATCATGTCTTGTCAGCATATACTCCTGTCTTGTATCTCATCGTATTCAAGACATACCCTTTGTGATCTTGGGCGAGCCATAACTCGACTCGATCAGGACATTCCTGCCCTTTGGCCCAAGTGTCGTCGCAACCGCTCTCGCAAGCGTATCCACACCCTGCAGTAACGCAGCACGACCCTCGACGCCGAACTTGAGCTCCTTGTGTGCGAATCTTTGCTGGATCAATGGACCAGATGTGATGCGGGATGATGATCGAGCAACTGCCCGGGGCGCGGAGGAGAAGGCGCGCTGCATCGTTGTGGTGGCAGGGAATGACAGACTAGGTGTAGGCAGAGTCGATGAGATCAATACGCCAAGCACGCTTCGAATGTATCGTGGTCTCGTGATGTGGATGAGAGGGAGATTAGATGGGAGAGATGAGTGCGTTTGCGGCGATGGAAAACAGTCGCTCCTAGAAACTCTTTAGCTCGACATCAGCACTCCCGAATCCCGAGCTCCAGACCGGCCCGACATGCATGACACAGCGGCGGTATCCGTGCTACGCTTCTTCGGCCTTCCATCTTGTCCTGATATTATGTTGGCCACTATGATCAGGTTATGTCCAGTGTCGTCCTGTCCCAATTCTTGCTTGTCTCCCAACCAAAAAAGCAGACGGGATCTCTCATCACCATGTCACTGGCATCCGGGCCACAGCTTTGCACGATCGGTCCTCAATGTCACATAGTCCTCGTCAAGCGGTACACCTTGCTCTCTTCCATAACGCCTAAGCCACTTTTATACGCAGTCTCCTGCTATGTTAACAACATACGCTCAGAGTGAGCAGCAATCATACCGTAACGCACCCCTTTGATGTACTGGCACGCATCAAACATCCTCTACGTCAGACAGTGTTTCCTAATCACTCGCACCTCTTGTACCATAGGAGTGGTCGGCATGATGATTCGTTGCACCTCATCGTCTATCAAGCAACTTCTGGATGTACGCTATCCAGGCCGATCGTCTATTTCCCTCATCTTTACCAATCCTGGACAAAAGCTCCCATTTCAAAGGCGCCCGAGGGGTGCATCTCGCATTCCAGCGCACGACTGAGATCAACCCAAAACAGCACTAAAACGTTATCCGATGTATCATGTCATCTCCATTGCATCAAAAAGATCCTGGTGCCTTGATGGCCGCCTCGGGCGTACGAAACAGCTTTGAGCTCTCGGAAATACTCTGCCGCCCATCTCGTCCGTTCTTATGGGTATGGCTCTTGTCTGGATGCCAAAGCTCACCACGACTCGCCTCTAGTGTTCGCTGTTGCTGATCATCATCTCGCCTTTGATGCAAGGACAAACGTTATACGCCGACCCACTTTTTCTGACCTTCTGGAGTGCGAGGAATTGTAAGCACAACTTCGACTGCCAGCACACTCCAATCTGGAAGGCACGTCTTTTATGTACGATTGTACGTCTGGTAAATCTGGAATGGTGCGACAACACGCCTCAAGCTATCCATCGTCTAGCTTATTAAGTTGTCTTCTGCTTACCATCCACCAACCCTCGACTGGTGAAAAGTGTTTCTGTTATCCTCACTTCTGTTGTCCTCGCCAGCGAGACTGTGCAAAGGCTCACATCACGGTAAGTATAAGGAGTTCCGTCTCTTCTCTTCTATGCTTCTCTAGTACTGCAATCTCACACTGCTATACGAGCACTATCCAAACAGCAGAAAAACCTCACTTCATTAGACAATGGCTCGCATCAAGCACCCTGCCACCTCGGGATATCTCTGCAGTCCCAGACCTCACAAACCTACAACACCCACTCCTCCAGCTCAGCCACCACGAACATGGCCTTACAACGACTCTCGCCTCGCCTCCTACCACCCCGACCTTATTCAGGAAGGTGATCATCGCCTAAGTGCTCTGAATGGCACCTGCAACGGTGAATACTTCAATCATGTCCAGAAAGCGAGAGAGTACGCCGAGCGGCAAGCCACTAGGACTAAGAAAGGCACACAACCTAGTCCTGTCTGTCAGTCTGGATTACGATTCCATTGTTTTGGCCGACATATCCCCAATGAGGAGATCGAGAAGTGGACTGCAGCGTTGGCTGCGGCAGCGAAGAAGGGATGGAAGCAGCGAATGGTCGCCAGGGTGGATTCTGGTGTTGTCCTTGACGAGGTGAAGTCTGAAACGGTTTCTCCTCGTTCGCCACCATCAAGGGATGCAGTACCGGCCAAGTCAGCAATGAAGAAACGCAAGTTCAACCCTAGTGAAGTCGTGGCAGAAACCTACCAACAAGCCAAACGTGTCCGTATCGATGGGGATGACAACGACCAAACGACTCGGCCATCGTCCTCGAACACGATCGCGCAACTTTCGACCACCTCAACACCTGAGCATCGCACGGACACCAAGCTCCGTTTCAACTTCAAAAGAAAGGAGTTTCTTGATATCACTCGCCCGCCTCCTACCGGCCCAGAAGTCGAGACGATGTCTTCCGACAGCGAAGCGACTATCTCAGACCCTGAAACGTCCTCTGCGACAGTCACGGCGGACAATGCATCAGAGAGTGCCGTCGATTCCTCACCATGCGGCACTTGCAAGCATAAGATCGGGGCCTCCGGTTGTCTGTGCGAGGGTTCCCAACGTCCAGGTCCCCTCCTCCTCGCTGCGCCAGTGCACGGATCAGCTGGTATCGATTTGGCTCCTCTGCAAGCGTCTCAGCCGGGCCCGGCGCAGAATGTAGCGTCTTGGGACGTCCTAGTGGAGGTTGCGAGGGGAGAGTATCACGCGATGAGGCTTGAGCAACAGCAGTGGCTAGGGCGAGATGAGGCGGCCACGACGCTTGTGGCGTTGAGGGAGGGAATAGATTCAAGGGAAAGGGACGAGCTGTCGACTAAGAAGCGTCTCTGAGATCACTGGAAACTTTCTAAGTATTGAAGGCTGATTGATAGCGTTTTCGCTGTTCAGGGTGCATGAGAAAGATCTTGGAGTCAACGATATGCTATCATGCTCATCGACGAATATGGCTATTGGTTTACAATTGCCTGCTTGGACCAGGCCATGTCAGTCGAATAGTGCTCGATAGAGAATATGATTCTCCATGATTCCCCTTACGTCGAATTGCACCTGTCGTGCTGAAGCGCCTGTACGAATATGATCTAGCGCTTTGAGACTATGTTATAGAGTGTAGAACCTGTCACCAAAATCGCCTAGGCCTGGTACGATGTAGCTGTAGAAAGGCGTCAGAATGCGTTCTTCATTTTTGGTGGAAGAGGACGGCACGACTTACTTCTTCTCATTCAAGCCTTGATCCACGAAAGCCGTCACGATCCGCACCTTCGGAAACTTTTGCGCAAAGTTCGCGGCACCCTCGGGTGATGCGATGAGGTTGAGGAAGCAGATGTGCTCTTCGGGTACACCTCTCGATCGCAACACGTCAACAGCCATCAGTGCCGATCCACCTGCAATCAATCCTGTTAGCCACCACCAGTCACTGTCTCAGCAAATGCCCAGAAGGACCTACCAGTAGCAAGCATAGGGTCCAACAACAAAACCCACCTCTCCTTAATATCCTCAGGCAACTTATCATAAAACAACTTCGGCTGACTCGTCTCCTCATCCCTCTGGATCAGAATCTTGCCGATCCGTACACTCCTACAGCATTCCCGTAGCGCTTGCTCCATCGCTTCGCCCGCACGCATGATCGAAACACCGCAGATCTTGCCTTCGAACTTCACGCCGGCGTAGGAGCGACCGACGGGGGTGGTGATGGTGTGGGGTAGAACGGGGAGGTGATTCAGGGCTTCTTCGACGAGGAGCCGGTTGATGCGGTTGCTGTAGAAGATGAAGTCGGCGCGGTTGGTGTTTTCGTCGCGGATCATGCTGCGATCTTTTAGTATTGCAGAGTAGGTGTCTTTATTGCAGATGGCATTACGTGAGGAGGGCTATCAGCTGAGGCGTCTGTGGTAGGATCGTCACATTCTCTTGAGTCACTTGGACTGAGACTGTCGCTGTAGGCTTTTGCTCTTCTGGCTTGTAGGATGGGCCCAAGGCGCCGCTCGGTGCTCGCTTCATCATTCCTGTAGGCCGTTCGAGCTTGGCGTTCGACATTTGTCTTGTTATCGGCCGTGGGGATGCTTTGGTAGGCTCGAAAATAGTCAGATCTCTGACGGGAAGGAAGAGAGCAGGGACGATGAGATGGACACTACGATTTGCTCATTCGAGCTGGCGGATCTTTAGCTCACTTCATGATGGAAGCATAGCACTCACTCAAACCACGATAGCACAAGCCAAGTCCAATGCGATAGTGGGGGCTACTTGCATGTGCGTGTCGCGTGCCCTGGCCCAAGCTCCGAAACCTGCAGCGCCAGAAGATGGGCCGCGCCTTTAGTCTCCGCTAGTGATGTAGACCCTGTATGTTCTAGGATGGGTGGGTTGACGCAATGCTCGCGAGATGTTGTTGTATATATGTGCTTCACTTGAAAACTGGACCTTTGCCAAGAGCTTGCCAGGTGACGTCCTATACCTACCGGCGCCTTCAATGCTCAGGTCGCATCCATTTCACTCACTGGGACTTCCTCAACGGGGTCACACGCGCCGCCATCATACGCGCCAATAAGATCATGGACAACTTCAGACAGCACGTTGGTCGACGCTGAGGACATGACCGGACTGGTAGTTCATGAGACCAGTGCTGACCTCTTCCGCAGAGGTTGCGCGACTGTAGTACAACGGACAAAGACGCAATGGCGACCTATGCGACAGCGTCTGTCCAACGACCAAAGAAGCTGGTGAGATATGGCAAGTCTACATCGCGATCGACATGGAGCACGAAGCACGTAGATAGTTGGCTCGATGACGAGGAAAGCGATGCTGCAGCGCCTAACGCCAAAAGGGTGCAGACGGTGAAGGCAACATATCAGGTGCAGAAGCCTGCCATCCAGGATTCGAAGAAGCAGGAAGCCATTGACCCTGTGCGGAGATCTACGCAACAACCCGTGCCAAAACATGAGTCTTCAAAGCCTGGGTCGAACGTATCGAAGCCTCTACCAAATCCTGCGAGACCCGCACCGCAGTCAGCGAAGCAACACGCCAAGTCACGAGATCTCTTCGATGTGCCCTCCTCAGGGGACGAAGCCGAGGAGGACTATGTGCTGAAGCGGCCCACACCACCGAATTCAAGGCACAGCAAGACTTTGGTAGATGATACGGACACGGTCGAAGCACTGGCACCTTGGGAGACTAGAAGGACGAGTGTGACGGACATGCGAACCTGGAGAGGCAGTGTGAGCCCGGAAGCTCAGCTGAAATCAGACCTGGCGAAGGAAGCGGTGAGGTGTGGAGATAATGAACATGCAATATTCGACACGCCAGCCCGGGTTAGAACATCTGAGACAACGACTTCCACGTCACTGCAAGAGCCTTCGACGGCAGCTGCCAGACTTGCTGCTCGAAGACAGCAACACCGAGCGCCTTCCGCGAGTCCTGCAACCACCAGGCCACCAGTGCAATCGAACAAGCGCAGCGATGCAGCTGTGGAAGCCACGCTTGTGAGACCTTCGAAGCGCGCTCGGAAAGCTTCGCCGCCACCCACTGAAAGCGAAGACACCTTCATGACAGAAGCCACACCAGCAGTCGTTTGTGAAAACTCGTCAAATGAGGTACTGGATGCTGGAAAGGCCATAGAGATCTACGACTTTCCAGTGGACGACGAGACCTCTCCTCCACCAGTAACGATGAAACCCAAGCAGGCCATGGAAAAGAACAAACGACGAACAGCGTCGTCATCAGCCAGAGCAACCCCTATCAAAGGACTATCCGCCCCAGCTGCCCTGGCTCAGATGCTACCCGCCGACACCGACAGCACGGACACGCCATCCCGCTCGCCATCGGTACTTCATAGCCGCACGGCAACACTCAGAAGAAGTGCAACACCGGCCAATGCACAGAAAGACCCAGCGCCAGCCCATGGCCATGTGTCAAGCTCGAGTCCTACGACCAAAGCCACTGGTACACTGACACCAAAGCAGGCCCAGCTGTGGAGTCAACTGCTGCCTAGCGATCCACCTGCTGATACACCAAGCAGCCTGGCCATGAAGGATTTACGTCTTGAAGGTCGGCGACGGCGTGTTGACAAAGTACCATCACTTTCGAGCACTTTGACCAAGTCGAAATCTGATGTGCCCGAGTTGCACACCTGTCGTGTGCGGTTGGTGGATCGTCTCAAGGCGGCCGCTTCAAGCTCAGACAGCGATAGCAGCGAGGAGCAGTCGGACATAGACGACGATGTGGTCATGAGCAATGTTCAGTCAGCTAGCGCAAAAGACGGCATCAGAGAGACACAGGCGGCCAACACGCAGTCGCAAAGCCAGAGTCAAGCTGCAGCAGAAAGCGGACCAAGAATTACTTATGCTCGAACGAGATCATACCTTCCAGAGGACAACCCGGAAGACGCCCTGCTGTTCGGTCTGCCAGCTTTCACGCCGGCGAAGCCTGCAGGTCTCGTACGCCAGCCGGGTCGCACAAATGCAGCCTTACAAAAATCTGCCTTCGACCTCGAAGATAGTGATGAAGAAGCCGGCACAGGTCGCATACGTACCATACACGAACTCCGTGCCGCAGGTCGCAACAACCGCTTCATGCAAGAGACCGAGACACTACTCGAAGATATCGCACAGGATAGCAGTTCCGGTAGGAGTCGAAGGCGAAGCGCCTTAGCCGAGTTGGCTACGAAATTAATGGAAAAGGGATTTGCTGAACGATTCTGTGCCCAAGGCTTCGAGCGTGCATTGGCAGACAGCATTGCCGCTTCCGCTCGTGATTTGGTTGGAGATGTTCTGGGCATGGCTGTTATCTCTCTTCTGCTCTTGGCTGAGCCACCAGACCATGTGGTGACACATCTGAAGGAACGTAATTTGATAGCAGCTTTTGGTTATACGCTAAGCGAGGAGTTGGACTTTAGCAAGCTGGTCAAAGAGAGAAAGCATAACATTGCGAAAGCTACACAAGGCACGTTCGCGAGCTTTGCGATTACAATGCTTGGTCATGAAGCGCTCTGGGCCGAGACGAGACCCAGGATACTCTCCCCGAGGATCCTCGCCTTGAAGACGATGGACTTGCTGGTGGGCAGACTGCGTCGACTAGGCGATAGATCAGAACTCCTTGACGAGACACAGCTGCAGCTTGTGTTACCAGAGAGTGAAAGCGACCATGAACGAGAAGCCGCGGACCTTGGATTAGCAGTGTCGGTCCTCGAGGCTCTCTCGTCCTCAGCACTTCGCCTCCAATGGCCGGAAGACCTTCTCCAGCGCCTGGCAGCTCTACTATCCTCGCTCGGCGAAGCCACCACAGCACCAAAGCACACAGTCTTCCTGGCTCTTCGCCTGACACTGAACCTCACAAACGATAATGCACGGAACTGCGGCATCTTTGCTGCGCGCCAAAGCACAATCCAATACCTCGTCACGTCTGTCCAACATGGCTTTACTGCCCTGGAGGAAGCACAAACTGCGAGCGAGACAGACCCGACAGAAGAGCAGGACAACTTGTCCTACGACCTCCTCGTCCTATCTATGGGCAGCATGATCAACCTCGCAGAGCACAGTCTTGCCGCCCGCCACCACACAATCACCTCGTCCACCTCACGGACCACCCTCGAATCCCTCCTGACAGTCTTCGACCGCGCCCAAGATCGCATCGAAAACGCCGAGTCCCTGACAGAAAGCAGCACAAACGTGGCCTTCGGCTACCTGGCAGTCATGCTCGCCAACCTCTGCCTTGACACTGAAGTCAGGGGGTTCGTGGCCATTAAGCTACCTGGTAGGCACTTAGGCTTGCTGGTGGAGAGTGTGGAGGAGTTTGTGAGGCATCATGAACGGGTTGATGCGCTTGGGTTTGAGGGCGCGGAAGGGAGGGAGGTTTGGGGAGCGTTTACGGAGAAGTTGCGTGGAGTGTTGGAGAGGTTGAGAGGAGTTGCTGGTGTTGTAGATACGTAGATGAGGTAGCCAAGATAGCTCCAGGTGCTCTGACGATGTGCGCACACTCCAGGCCGGCGCCGTTGCTTCTTGACTATATGCCCTTGAGACATGCCATCTGACTAGTCTGCCAATGTGGAACAGAAATTGGCGACAGCTTGCGTCGTGACACTTTTTAGTTCTGGCCGATGTCAAGAACTATTGGGAAGGCAGTACCATGCAGACATCTTTCACGCCTGCGAAGCAAGTGGCGTACACAACAGGAGTGACTCATGGTTACTTATGCGGGCTATCGTGCTCAAGGATATGGGTACTACAACACGATCAGGCACCCAGCCATACTTTCTTTCACATCCTTCGATCCTCCCAACCTCATATCGATACAGTCATCAGTAAAGCCAAGAACGCCATCGTTACAACGTCAATCGTGCCCTCCTCATCACATTCGTAGCATTTGCGCCGGCTCACTTGAGCTTTGCATCTGGGCTCTCACCACTTCTCATACTGCCCATGCAATCCTCCTCGCTGACCAAGTTCCTCATGCCAGTATTGCTGCGGTGTGAGGTCGTCTGCGTAATCTCTTCAAGCGACTTGCCCTGCGTCTCGGACAGGCAAAACCACGCAAACAATGCAATGCAAATGTCGAAGATGCCCCACAGCAGGAATGTACCCCACGACAAGTTCTTAATCATGTATGGGGTAGTCAAGCTGAAGACAAAATTGAACAACCACTGGCTGGCAACGCCGATAGCAGTGCCAGGTGCGCGGGTACGAGCCGGGAAGATCTCAGCAACGTAGGGCCACGGAAGCGGACCCCAGCTGAAGTTGTAGGCGATGACAAAAAGGTAGATCAGAGCGATCGTGGCGATACCGCTGTGCGTGACGTGAGCGTCTGCTAGTTTCGGGAGAGGATGAGTCGCGACGACCACGGCAGTGCTGATCTGGCATGCGGCCATGAAAGCTGCACCCACGGTGAAGACGGTACGGCGGCCCACCCTGTCGGCAACGGAGAGGACGAAGGCGAGACAGGCTGCGACCTTGATGGCACCGAAGATGGCAGTCAAAAGGAGGTTGGACTGCGCATTGCCGCCGACCATCAACTTGAAGTACTGCGGTCCGTAGTAAGCGAAGGCGGTGGCGCCAGTGGCTTGCTGTGCGATGAAGACGCCCGAGGCCGTCAAAGTGCGCCGAAGGTTGCCACCCTGGATCATTTCAACCATGCGGAAGCCCTCGCGAGCATGAGCCTCCAGTTCGACACCCTCGCGTATCTCCTGGAACTCAGCTTGTGTGATCGGGCCGTCATCAGCACGAACCCATTTCAGGCTCTCCCACGCCTCTTCAGTCCTGCCGGCGGCCATCAGCCATCTCGCGCTCTCTTTGACCGTGAACATGCCGAGTACCAGTAGTCCAGCCCACAGGATTTGCAAACCGACCGGAATCTGCCACATGCGTGAGTCGTTATTGGCGTAGTTGCGCGCAACGCCCCAGTCACACCAGTAGGAGGTGAAGATTCCTAGCGTGAACATGAGCTGGTAGAAGGAACCAATCTGACCACGAATCTGTTTGGGCACCATTTCGCCACTAAACATTGGTACAACGACGCTGCTGCCACCTAGTCCGAGACCAGCAATGACGCGACCGATGTAGAAGACAGAAGTGGAGTGTGTGTTCGCGGTCTGGATGGCGGCGCCAATGCAGAAGATGTTGGCACAGAGTGCAATTGCCCATTTCCGGCCATATCTGTTGGTGATCGGCCAGATGGCAAAGCAAGCAACGAAAGCACCGAGCTGCTGTAATGCGACCGAGAGCGACTGGACTGCAGTCTGATGCTTCGACTTGAAGTTGAAGTCATCCTGGAAAGGTGGTAGCGAGAGGACACCTCCGATGATACCAGAGTCGTAGCCAACTGCCCTGACGTGTTAGCAGGAACAATATACCAGTGAGGAGCCATGCTGGATCTGACTGACAAAGGAAGCCACCGATACACACGATAGCACCAAGGTAGTATGCTCGAAGCATACCCAAAGGGGTCATGCCCGCCGTGTTGCCCCTGAATCCAGCCATGTCATTGGGTGTCGTGGCAGTGAGGGCAATGTATTCGTGACGATCTTCGCTATGGATACTATCGGTATCACTACCAATGTTGCAAAGAGTGTGTGATGAAAGTAGAGGTGCAGTGCTCGAGCTGCCAATGTTGGATGGTGCAGCCGAAGGTGCGGTGTTGATGAAACGAGTGTCAGCCGAGCAAGAAAAGTTTGTTATATACAGGTCCATCGTGGTAGTATAGTGGAAGCAGAAGCTCTCATTCACTTCGAAATGTCCATGCGTTCGGGATCCATGTTTGGGCCTCTGACCTGAAGGTCATGCACGATGAAGCATATCTACGTGAGGGCCGCCCGCCAATGATTTCTCTAGGTCATGGTGAGAGATCACGCACGCGGTCTCATCTTAACGGCGTTCTCTCTCCCTTGATTGTGTGCCGTGCTTCTGCACTACCTTGGCCACGAAAAGGTGTGGTCTCGCATTGTCGAGATGCGGAAGGCGCGACTGTTGCTCGGCAGCATGCGCAGGATGGCCGAGATCATGAAACTATCGTCTTGGCAGTGAATTGGGAAGGAGCGATGAGCACATGTTGCGATCGGTTGCATTGCTGTGAAATTACAACTCGTCCTTGTAGATGAAGGGACATGAAGGAGTAGAGTGAAGTTGGCGCGGTGTGACTCCACGCGCGCTTGAACACCCTGGCACCCGCCGCGGCACGCAGCTTCTGACAGCTGCGCGGCGCAAACATTGACCACAAACATCATGTTCTACCACAATGCTGGTACTGAATTGACAGTGTATCCATGTCCTTGACAGTCACGCGAGAGCCGTGGCTGAGCTGTATCGGGACGCTGTCAATAACGAATGCGGCCCCACTTCGTCGCGGGGCAGGTATGTTAGGTGAAGATCACGGTAAAGACGTGACCTAAGAGTGATTGCGTGCTTTCCTATCCTGGTCACTGTTATCCCTCACCATAAACACAAGCTTGATGCTAATCGGCAGCAAACATGAGCGCGTCACAGGCTTCAAGCGAAACCGCTGGCGCCGGCAGCAACACCTCCAGCAACACCAAGCGTCCAAACTTCCTTGTCATAGTTGCGGATGATCTGGGCTTTAGCGACCTGTCTTGCTTTGGCGGCGAGATAGGTACTCCTCACCTCGACCGTCTCGCGAGCAATGGCCTCAGATTCACCGACTTCCACGCAGCGGCAGCATGTAGTCCTTCCCGTGCCATGATCATGACTGGTACCGACCATCACATTGCCGGGCTGGGGAACTTGATCGAATGGACGAATAGGAGTGACCAGAATGCCCCCAGCGAAGGAGAGATCAAGCATTGGAGTACCGCGCCGCAGCGTGGCATGCCAGGGTATGAGGGATACTTGAATGAGAAGGTCGTGATATTGCCTGAGCTCTTGAAAGATGCTGGATACCTCACCATGATGGCTGGGAAGTGGCATCTTGGCTTGACGCCAGAGCGATTCCCACACAAGCGTGGTTTCGAGAAGAGCTTTGCCCATCTGCCTGCCTGTAGTAATCATTATGCTTACGAGCCGCAGCGGCAGGATGGAGACCAGATTCCTGGCTTCATGACCATGTCACACATTGCCCTGCACAGCGAAGACGGTGAGTATGTCAAGGAGCTTCCGAAGCCGTGGTACAGCAGCAACGGATATGGAGACAAGATGTTGGGCTACTTGAAAGACCGCAGTGATAAGAAGGACGAGAGACCTTTCTTCGCTTATTACCCCTTTACTGCGCCGCATTGGCCGCTCCAAGCTCCAGATGAGTATATAGCACACTACAAAGGGGTTTATGACGACGGCCCAGATGTCCTTCGGGGAAAACGTCTCAAGCGCATGCAAGATCTAGGGCTGTGCCCAAAAGATGTGGTGCCCCATCCTGTCGTGGCCGATGAGGTGAAGGAGTGGTCGAAGTTGTCCTCGGACGAGAAGGCTAAGAGTTCCAAGGCCATGGAAGTCTTTGCGGCAATGGTAGAGTGCATAGACGCGAACGTGGGGAAGGTCGTCGACTACCTTGAGGAGATGGGCGAGCTCGATAATACCTTCGTGTGCTTCATGTCCGACAATGGTGCTGAGGGCGCTGCATACGAAGCCTACCCTATCGTGCAAGGCAGCATGATCCAGCATCTGAAGAAGTACTACGACAATTCACTTGAGAACCTGGGTCGTGGTAACAGCTTCATCTGGTATGGACCACGGTGGGCGCAAGCTGCGACTGCCCCGAGTAGGCTTTACAAAGCTTTCACCACAGAAGGTGGTGTAAAAGTACCCTTCCTCGCCAAGTTTCCGAAAGGCTATGAGGCAGGCGTGGGAGAGAAGGGTAGTATTACTGGCGCATTCTCGACAGTCATGGATCTCGCTCCCACTATCCTGGAGATGGCAGGTGTTGAGCATCCTTCGCCCGATGGCAAAGGCAGATATCAGGATCGTGAAGTTGTGTCTATGCGTGGCAAGAGCATGGTACCCTTCCTCAACGGCACCCAATCCACCATCCACCCCAAAGACTTCATCAACGGCTGGGAAACCTGCGGTCGTGCCGCCGTCCGCTACGGCGACTGGAAGATCGTCTTCATACCCAAGCCCAAAGGCCCGGAGAGATGGCAGATGTACAACCTGGCGAAGGATCCAGGCGAGGTGAATGACTTGTCTGAGCGCGACCCGGAGAGGTTGCAGCGTATGATCAAGATGTGGGATCAGTATGTCTTGGAGACTGGCGTAATTCCGTTGGCTCCAGCGCTGGGCAACTGGATTGAGGCGATGGAGCAGCAGATGCCGGAGGATGTCTGGATGGAGTATGAGTATTGGAAGGAGGGTGCGAGAGAGGATCCGGAGAAGTTTAGGAGGAAGCTTGTTCGGTTTGAGAGACCTATGTAGACTGAGAATTCCCGTTTCATTTGATGCATTATGACCTGCGCCACGAGCTTACCGTCCTCACTTCACTCCACGCTTCGTTGTATACTTACTTCAGCGTTCAAGGCTCAGCGGCAGCAGTAACGCTGCATGCCTGCACTTCGTCATCGGATTGCCTGGGTTTCGAGGTTACTCCGGCCATGCACTTGACAGCAACCGGACGAGATGATGAGGAGTCTCCAATCCCGGCTGTGTCACGTGGGGTTCATGCTACGGGCCGGGAGTCTTTGGCGATCTGCCGTTGAAGAATGCCGATCCCACGAGTCGCTGGTTCTATGTTGCACGACTTCAATCCTGTGCCAGCCAGCAATTCCTGGCGCCTCAATCGGCCCCGCGATGTGCATCGGCTTCCTTCCCACGAAGGCAAGTAGCTGGTCCAATCATCTGCCGGTGTACAGAGCTACTTCGCTGAGCTCAGCACTACTCACCAAGCCACCAGTAGGAACAATGCCAGCTCGAGCCAGACCAGTAGGCATGCATCGCCGGAAACAACCGTCCGTCCACTCTATAGGGATATTCTGTCACACCGTATCAACTCTTCACCCAGAATCTACGTCAAAGCTTTGCACCCGTAGCGCGTCGATGTAATTGCACTTATAGTCGTCCCGGGCCACCTTGGGCAGCAGCAGGACTTAGCCTATTTCTACCAACATGCCACATGGCCGCCTTGTCCCGCCTACTGAGCTAGCTGCATACTCGCGCCCACGATGCGAGAGTCAGATGGCCTGCATGCTTATCGTTGGAACCTCCAGTATCACTCACATGTCAGCACCTTGTCCCGCCATGGCTTGTCGAAACGGCAGAGAATCCGGGTTGACTGCTTCCAAGCGTTCACGGCCAAGCACATTCGAAGCAGTCGAAATTCGCTCACACGGTCTAAGAAAGCAGTCCAAAAGGAAGCAGACTACTCATGCACCCACCATTCCGTGGCGTCCGCCCCGTGTGCCTTCCACGCCGAACCAAGACGGTTCGGCTAGGGCCATAGAAAGCCTGCCAGCACATCCATGCTTGCCCAATCCTCTGGCTCACGAGCCGATTCGCCTCCGCCTTCGCCCTACCGCTTGACCGAGACCTCCGTCTCAAAATCCTTCCTATCGGCAATACTCATGATGCGGTACTCTGCTCACCGTACCTACTACTCTCCTGGGTGGTCCGTACTTATAGGGTAAGGCTTGTCGAATGAGTGATCACTTACCATCTGCGTTCTCACTGCTTGTCTTGACATTCCAGACCTTTGTCCCTCTTCGCATAACAGAAGCCTCCATGCTTACTTACAGCTCCATCACTATTGTCAGCTTGCGACATAAGATTTACGGAAAGGACGCTTGCGGTTGAAAGGACCTTTAGAACATACGACCAGACTGCGCACAATACTGCGTTACTAGACATACCATACTGGGAAGCCAACAAGAATGGCACATCTATCGCCCAGCCTTAAGCGCTCGCCGCTCACACAAGCGACTGTCACACCACCATCTATCAACCGGCAGCACTCGTACAACTCACGAACGAGCTCATCAAACAAGGCTACGGCTGCTTTGTCCAGTATTCGCACTAGATCTGCGTCTCCAGCTGGAACAATTGGCTCAACTTCCAACAGTACGACTTCAAGCCCATCATCGACTTCGTCTGACAGCCCGACGACACAACGTCGTACCAGCTGGGAGGACTGCAGGCGTCAGCGCGACGGCTACATCAGTTTCCCAGACTTTGACCAGCTCAGGGCTCAGTCTGAGCAGTATGCGAATCGTCAGTGAGGACCAGAAGTAAACTGAGGTTATGCTTCCGGTGTGTCGCCGGCCGTCCCTCATGCAAAGCTGAGCACAGGTCGCGGCTTGGAGATCAGGCCACGAGATTCAAGGGTTGGAGTCCTGGTTAGTGGGAGCGTGCTCAGGTAGACGAGATAAGGTGTCAATTCTAGCAAGCCGATACTGCTTTTGATAAACGCAGGCAGCCAGGAGTCGGAGGTTGGAGGCCAGAAGTCAGAATCTGTGGGTGGCTTGGACGAAAGCTGATTTGGGCTGTCTCTCATCTAATAAAGGACAGACGAGTTGACAACAGCGTACTCAGTGGACGCAGATACCAATGCACAGGCTCGAGCGAGATTATTGTAGCATATGTAGCAGACCATCGTCGAACAAGATTTCCAACCGCGATGTGATCAAGCGAACGCCAATGGACAGTGCTGGACTACGAGACAAGCACAACTTATGGTCAGCAAATGAACAGGTTGGTCTTCTCCAGAGTATTCGTGGTTGATATGTTGTTACTAAGTCCTTCAGTACATTACAGTACTATAGACAAGCTGCTATAACTGGGAATACCGTCGCTCCCAGACTTTGACCGCATCAGCAAACATCTCTTTTGCCCGAACCTTGCTCTTCAATCGCGCGCACAATAGGAAGGCTCCGCTGAGCTTCCGATGTAAACTGTACGTCTCTTCCGGAGGCGGAGCCAATCTTTCTCTTAGCATGAGGCCAATATTTGCTCGGACCCGATCGGTTATTGTCTGATCCTCGAAGTCATAGATATCCGAGGCGCTGTTCGAGAAAGGCTCCGCCAGCGTCATGATGCTGTCAACATGTGCCTTCAGCATGCCTTGGCTCTCGGCGCCCGTGAGGTAGCCAAGCTGTATGCTCAGTTCACGGCAGGCGTCACGATCATCCTTCATGGCTGCAATGAGTAGTGCAACATATGGCTCGACGAACTCGGCCGGAAACTCCCTGCTTGCGCCAAAATC
This sequence comes from Recurvomyces mirabilis, assembly GCF_035927965.1. NCBI lineage: Eukaryota > Fungi > Ascomycota > Dothideomycetes > Mycosphaerellales > Teratosphaeriaceae > Recurvomyces > Recurvomyces mirabilis. Next base: position 54,550 of record NW_027041950.1, on the reverse strand, counting down.
AAGCAGCTCAAGCTTCTGCGTTTCCTGATTGTAGAGAAAATTGGTCCAGTTTGGATCGGTCTGCATGAAGCGCCACTCCATCAATTCTCGGAGACAGAGCCGCAAGATCTGTGTGCCTACCCAGTCGCGATCGTGCTGGGTCAAGGTCTTCATCTTCGTCACAGCAGTTCCGTGCATAAACTCTGCAGTGAGCACGCCTGGTCCAGAAGCTTCGAGGTATACTTCAGGGACGCTAAACAGCTTCTCGTCCTGTAGGAGCTCGCGAAAGCGGATGCAAGCCTTGGCTTCACGCTCATAGTCGCACTCCCAGCCAAGCTCAGTCCGTGCATTGGCGATCGTCCTGTCAAGAAACATGCCCTTGGGCAAGAGACGGCTAGCAGTGAGTAGAAGTGACAAGTTGTTGAGGTCCGAATCAATGCTGTTCCGCACGCCTGGGTATTGAATCTTTACAGCCACATCCTTGCCGTTCGATTTGAGTGTTGCTTTGTGGACCTGGCCAATCGACGCAGCTGCAAAGGGTTTTTCTTCGAATTTTGAAAACAAGTCTCGCCACTCATACCCAAGACTCTCGATCAGGACGTCGTCGCGCTGTGCAGCTGGCATGTAGTCGGCGCTGTCTTGAACTCTTTGTAAGACTGTATTGATAGCTGGAGGCAGGACTTTCGAATCTGTTGGTTATCAGTCGAGTGCAATTACGTTTGCTGGCCTTGGAAACTAACCCTGGAAGCTGATCATCTGTCCTAGCTTGAGCGCAGCCCCTCTCATCCGACTGAGCTTGGCCACAAGTCTGTTCATGTTACCCTCGCTGAGCATAAGACTACCTTCGCTACTGCCGCCTGTCAATCTGCGGAAGCTCTCGTTGACAGCACCAAATGCCATGCCACTGCCGAGACTAGCGTATTGCCAGAAACGCCCAAATCGTGAGGACGGCACTCGTGACTCTCGCATCTCGTAGGCATCGCTTGGTGGATCCGTCTGCATGTTGGTGTTGACTGACGCGGCTTGTGACTGTGGAAGAGCTGTCAGCGTATCAGTATACGGGCCTGCTACAGGACCGAACAGTGCTTACCACAGCATCTCGAGATATTGAAGCTGCGAGATCCTGCGTATCAGAATCTACTGCTCGTGATTCTGCCGGCGGTCGCTGAGAAAGTTGCTCCGCAGCAGTCATCTGTGCCTGCCTCTCCTTCTCCCAGCGCTCCCGTGCTGCAACCATTTCCGGTAGTGGCATTGGTGCCATCTTCTGCCTATTGGCGTAGGGATTCTTCAGCTCCGGGCTCGAATGGCCAAGCATACCAGCGACCTTTCGACTGGAGAAGACGTCTGTGTTCAAGCCTTCGGGAATGATTTCGTTCGGCTGTGGTGCATCTTCGGCATGCTTTGGTATCTTTGTTCTCGGTAGAGACGACAGTTCCGGAGCTATATGATCAGGTCTGACGCTGAAGGTGTCCTGGCCTCCAAGCTGCTCAACTGGCTGTGCATCCGCTGCTCTAGCTGGTATCTGCTGCTCTGCTTGTCGTTGAAGCGTACGCTTCCGTAGCGAGTCTGACGCATCACTGCCAGCGTCCCTTGATGAGTCGGCTGTAGCTGCTTGTGCTTCGTTTCCTGGCCGTAGCCCATCGTTGTCCTCCCACGTACCACTTTGCTTGCTTTCTGCCGCATCTCGTTGTCGTGATGGTGCATCTCGACCCTCCTGCTGCTGCCAGGCTGGACCCGTCTCATTGAAACGCTTTGCCAATTCGGCCGCTGCAACTGCTGTAACCGTGACTCGATCTGTCTGGCTCTTGACTGCCTTGGCAAGACTTGAAGTTCTCGTGTAGACATCCCACTGCTGTTTCCGCAGACCATAATGCTGCTTTGCGATCGAGGTACTTGCATTAATGAGCTTCGCAGCGTCCAATAGACGTTTGCCTGCCATGTAGTAGATTCTGCACCAACCGCATGCACCACCACTATCGTCTCATCGTCCTCTCAGCATTCACCAGACTGTGCATACTGCGTGCGTGCATGCGATTATTGATACGTCAACGTCATCGACAGAGCTGCACAATAATGGACTCCAATGTTCAAGCTTCGCTCCAGATGGAGATGTTGCTCCGCAACAACTGACGAAGATCGATATCCTCCCTCACTCTACTTCCACGATCTCGCTACATAGCAACAAGCTAACACGACTCAACGCCTCCAAGAAATGAACAAGCCGTCAAGCTTGAAGACTACCTTACTGTCCTTGGACTGTCCACAAGGTCATCATATGACACAAATCAGGCGAATAGACATTGATACCAACACGGTAGTGAACTGTCAAAAACAGACTAGCTATTTAGCGAGGTAGAGTATGACCATAACCATGCTTTGACGAGTAGTCAAAATGGTACTGAACTTGTAAGTCGTAGTCATGTCAGGGGTCGAGACAGCTGCATCCCTTAGAGCGTACGCCCATTTCGTTTGTCTACAGATATCTACGTTCCTGGGCTTTCTTCACCGCTTAGTGTTGAATTTTGGCGAGCATTGGACCCGCCGTGATATGCAAGAGGTAGATACAGGCAAAATGAGAAGGCAACGCACGACTTCGATCCCATGATTGATGGCTGGACTGCTGACCAGACGGTACCTCAAACCAATGATCAAAAAGGTGAAGCAACTTGCCTTCGGTACGAAAGTACGTATGGGAGAGGAGTTGGGAGAGCGGAGATTCGACTGAGTCGAACGTCAATATTTCTCATACACAGGTTCGATCGATCGCACTTACACTCCGGCCACTTCGGATGCTGGCATTTGTCCACAACGAAGCATGCTAACCACTGCACTACTCTGCCCAACGACTGAATCCAGCGATTCACGGAGGGTTTATATCGATTAAAGACCACCGCCGATAATGCTCCGGAACGAGGGCAGCGGCAGCGACGCATACAGCAGGTGCATTTGCTTGGTGGTGCCTGCCGTTTGTTGTCGGGGATATGTGCCTTTCCAAATGTTGGTCTTCCGGGCCGGTCGGAACGAGTCCTTGCTACCGCATGGAATCACGGAGTAGGTACTTGCCGGTGGTAGTATGGAGAGACGACGCAGTGGAATCAGAAGTCTGTTTATCCTGGCTGGTCTGACCTCAAATCGTAGCAACAAACAGGAAGCTATAAGGCACAAGGTCTCCCACCGTTTTCTTCGAGCTTGGACTTCATCTGGAATGCTGATAGCCGCCAGATGACCCAGAGCCGAGCGAGCGCTACAATTGCAACAGGAGTTGGACTCTGGGAAGTACACCATGCCTTGGGCTTGTGTTGCGAGTCAGCGCGTGGAGTATCGAGCATGACCTCATGTTAAGCGAACTGCCTCCTAAGGTCCGGGGGCGAGTATGGCCAATGTCGACGACCATCATTGCTCCGAGTCCATCAGACCGAGCTTGTCGAGGAAGGAAGGCCGACCAAGCGTATGCCTAGCATGACTTGCGACTTTGTAGGGCTTAGCACAGATTGCAGGGCGTACGCAGCAGAGTCCATGCGGTTAAGCATGCTGAGCAGAATCATGCACTCCTAGATCGTCCGAAGCCTTGGATGTGTAACGAAACATCGTCCCTGTCCTTGGGCAAGAGGCTCACGACTCGCGGACTCCATACTGGCGCCATCTGCATACCTCAGCTGAACTGTTTGCACCTCTTCCAAGCATCTGCTTCGAGGCCCAGGCTCACGAATGTACGCCATCAGTACCGCCGTAGCCGGATAGAGGCATGGCAGTTGACGCCAACGCGAATGTGACCTTGTGTAGCGATAAGAAGCCAGCCATATGCGTCGCGGCTAAAGACCTGCCCCAGGGATGCCCCAATGGCCCCAGACACAGGCCGGGTAAATGCAAGGGACGCAACACGCAACCTGCATATAGTCTGTAGTTCCATGCGCTCGAGATCTGTTTGGGGAGCACAATTTGTACCATTATTACTATACATGCGAGCTACCAAGTGTGCACAGAGGTCTGGTGCCTCAATGATGCCGTAGCATATAGAGGGAGGGAGTGCATGTCATAGTATATGCACTGCTTCATTAAAACGAATTGACAACTATCGCCGATAATGTAGACCACCTCTTCTTCGCCAGGCCCTGGGACGCTACAAGGCAGCGAAGCAGCAGCGACCTGTTTAGAAGATTGAGCCCTTGCGCTCGACATCCTCTGTCACGCCGGCGTCAATTTTGCCACTCTTAAGACCCATTTCGGATGCGAACGTGGTAGTTGGGCGCCACTTGGCGGAGGTACGTGGGCTGGTCTCCTCCATCATCTTGTCGACTTGCTCGAGTGACAGACCCTGCAAGACGTGTTAGCAATAGCTTGGAAATGATGGAGGAGGGGAGAAAACATACCTTGGTCTCTGGGATGAGGAAGTACGAGTAGACGAAGGCAGCGGTACACAGACCACCCCAAATGAAGAAGACAGCGGAGCGAAGGTTACCCTCATCCTTGTTGACCATGTATGGGGTGATGGAGGCGATGATGCAGTTCCACAGCCAGTTGGAGGCGGTGGAAAGGGCAACACCACGGGAGCGGATGGGGAGAGGGAAGATCTCGCCAATGACGATCCAGGCGCCCGGGCCCCATGTGCAGGCGAAGAAGAAGATGTAGATGGCGATGAAGGCGATCTGAGCATTGACGGCCGAGATATTGTTGGCGACGGTGTTGCCAGCGGCGTCGGTGTGGGTCTTGTTGAAGCCGATGGTGACACCAATGATGGCGACCAAAAACTCACAGATCAACATACCGCACGCACCCCAGATAAGGAGAGGGCGACGGCCAACACGGTCGACGGTGAAGAAAGAAATTGGCGTGCACACAACGTTGACCAAGTTGAAGATCAGCGAGATCAAAAAGGTGTTGCCGATGGCGCCAGTCGACTGGAGGAAGGGAGTCGAGTAGTAGAAGATGAAATTGATACCCGTCCACTGCTGCATCATCTGGAGCGAGGTACCCAAGATGGTCTTGCGGAGGTTGGAGTTGGACTTCATGAGCGAGCCTCGGAAGCAGTTCATCCACCCATTGAGCCAGCTGCCTGCCGGGATGAGGGCACGCTCGTACTCCTCGTTGGCAATGATCTCAGCCAACTCAGCCTCGACGTACTCGCTGTCAGCAGGTTGGTTGCGGACGCTGCAAAGAGCCTTGCGAGCCTGCTCGATGCGACCACGCTTGACGAAGTAGCGAGGAGAGTCAGGGAGGAACAGGAGACCGACACCAAGAATGACACCGAAGATGAACTGGAGACCGATCGGGATGCGGTAGGAGGACGCATTTGGGAAGTTCTTGGTCCCGTAGTCGACGCCCGAGGCGAGGAGGAGACCGAGGGTGATGCAGAATTGATATCCAGCCACGAGAGCGCCACGAACCTTGCGTGGGCAGATCTCGGACATGTACAAAATGACGATGGCGGACTCGAAACCGACACCGATACCGGCAATCAAACGACCAGCGACGAGGAGGCCGAGGCCGTGGGCAGCAGTCTGGAGAACGACACCTCAAGGGCTGTTAGTCACATGCCAGACTTGTAGCATTCAGTTTTTGGTGGCAAGCTTACCGATGATGTAGACAACGCAGCCCGCAATGACGGTCCATTTGCGACCAATGCCATCAGCCAAGTCACCGGCGGCGAGGGCGCCGAAGAAGGTACCAGCCGAGAGGATGGAGACGATGAGGGAGTTGTGGGGACCAGAGAGAGCAGCTTGACCAGGATCGATGATGTTGACGAAGTATGCCGAGCCAGTGACTCCGTTGATGTAACCAGAGTCGTAGCCGAAGAACATACCACCGAAGGAGGCAAATGCGCACATCAAGTACGTCTTGAAGGTGACGGGCGCCTCGATGCGATTGACATCGTTGGTCGCTGCGATCGCCTCGCCAGGCATGTTGACGGCTGCTGTAGTTGTCTTGCTGTGTATAAAGTGTGTTGTGTATGTGTGTTGATGAGGGTAGGAGTGGTAGGAGGAGGAGTAAAGGTCGAGCACGGGCAGCGAGTGAGGCACGAGGGAAGCGTGGTGTTGTTGAGGGACAGCAGGGGTTTATGAAGGCGTTCACGGCAGGCTCGGCGATGCTCCGCTTTCTGTTTGGCAAGAAGCTGGAATTGGGGCGCGTGGTAGGTGGTTGGCTAGTGAGTGCATTGGCCATGTCACGAGAGACATCCTGGCTTCCCGCTGGAGTCTCCGCGCTTCGAGGCGCATGTGGAGGCCGTCGCTAACCTCCCTTAGGCCAAGCGTGACGGAAGCACTCCAATAACTGATGCTTGAATAGCGTACCTCTGGTAAGCCATCGGTTGGCAGCTGATCAAGCTCCTCCATCCATTCATCAAACCAAACCTCGTTCTCGCCGCAAAGCCGTCGTTTTCCTGGCTGATCGATCATTCACTGCCGCGCATCATCGTACCATCACACGAGTGACACACAGCCGTTCTCATTCTTCTGCGCAACGGCGTCGTGCCAACAGCCCACATACCCGACCCTCAATTTCGACTAGCTTAGCGTCGGCCATTGTTTCGACCGTGCTTTGTTCGACTCGTGTGCCACCATGCAGAGAGCTCCTTCTCATCGGCGAGGCTGGCCGATCTCGCGGTTCGTGGAACAAGAGGCAAGCAACCCAATACTATTCACCTCAGGCCCGTCTCACGCATGAAGCCTCATTTCCTTACAACTGTTTCCCGAGCACGTATTCTCGCATTCACGTGCGTTGACAGGCCCTCGCCGCAGACACACTAGCGCTTGTCATCAAAGCGTAAGACGTTAAAAAGTCCCTCGGTCATGTTACCGTGTCATTAGGATTCCGTGTGGACGGGCGAGCTTGCTCATTCAGTACTGCCACCGAAAGTGGGAGAGCACTATTCGGATCCATTTGTCAAGAGCCGAGGAGTGCGAGTTTACTGTAAGTCCAAATGGAGGCTCCATGCGGGCTCCATACACTCCATTTGGGGCGAGGAAAACACGATCTGGCACACCGATGTGGAGTCGTCGGAGTTTTCGCAGTACACACCACGTTATCCGTCGCTCCACTCGCAAGCACGGCTCTAACATACGGTACTGGGACCTTCAGTAGTCCTTGACTGGTGTGACGAAGATTTCTTCAACAGCGCCAACGTCACGGCTCGACCGATGAACGTCTTCTTTATGGCTCGACCAATCACTGGAACAGATCGAACGTAACTGTCGCCGCTTCAAGCGTTCTATAGATCCGCTTTGCAGTCGTGCGCCGCCGTGGCGAGCCGTTGTCATCTCAGACCTTATTATGAATATTACTTTGTGTTCTAGAGCTACATTGATTCCATCCTCATCCTCATATTATTAGCAGCGCTCTCGTCTCGTTGCATCCTGGAGGATTGATCATGATTCCTCCAAACCTCGCGCCACTGACTTGGTCCAGCCGACTTCGCAACGCCTGTCAGCAGCTTGAAGAAAACTCTTTCCGTCCAGCTGCTCGTTGTCACTGCATCGAGCATCTCGGCTCGGTTTCACGGCATGGCAGAGCCGCGGACCTCCCAAAGCCAAGATCGTGGCGCTGGAGTGCATGCAGGATGCATATACGGCTTGGTGGACTTCAAAGCGTCAATAATCTTGTGCTAGTGAACTTTAGCTGCGCGCGCAATTGACGCGGTTGTGGAATATAAGCACGATCTGCGATTCGTGATCATGTTCTCATATGTCTCAACGTCTAACTCTATCGAGTCTCACGGTGCAGCTTCTCTCCCTGTTCGCCGGTATGTGTGGATAGTGCAGAAGCTACATCTGGAAGCCCAACCCACCTGCCCGTCGGCTTCGTTCTAGATGTTTTGGGGAACGGGCCGCCCTCCCAAGACCACGAGCAGCAGGGTCGTTCGCATTTTCATGAGCTGGAACGACAACGAACAGCGGACGACGTGCTACTGTGCTGACATGCATATCACACCAGCTCTGTAAGCAATGCGCGAGTATACTTTCCTCCGTGCAACACGCCATCGTCAGTCGGGCCCTCCCTGTGGGCGGAACATGCCTTGAATGGTAGAGAGTAATGACGTCTCTATAAAATCCATGTACTTTCGTGTTCAGTGGACTTATGATCCACCGTATGAAAACTTTGGACCGAAGCAATTTCCGGCATTGCACATGTTAAGTCCACGAAGAGTCTAGACAAAGTCGGTAGACGTCTCCATAAACTTCGATGGCACGGTACACCGCGTTGCCTACTTCCATAGCTGCCGCAACTCTGTACTCGACTCCATATACACTTTCTTTGGTTCGTCTTAAGAGCACGAATCTCCGATCGGATACGTGCGCCACTATATGCACGGAAGCATGCTACTGCACTGCTGATGTCCCGTAGACAGATCAAAGTCAACTCTTAGTCTTTGACAGAGTCTATTCCTGATCACGCTTACGGGTTGCCCAAGATGCATGTCGGGGGCCTGCATATATCGAGCTGTAGTCTCTTTGACAATGATTCTTTTCTCTCACGCCTACGATCTCGCACCACAGTTGCCACGAAAGCGCTGGTAGAGAGGCTTTTAACATGATCTCCACTCGTAAGAGCACCCGTGAGGTCCGAATCTACGTAGACCTTACTCTGACACGACAAGGCATTCCTTCTCGAGGCTTTGCCGTTCCAATCTAGCAGAAACATTAACTCTTGCACTTCACTCGGTACAGTATGCAGGTTACTCACCAAGACTGGCCACGCTTCCTCGCCATCCAGATCCATCACACCTTTCCTCCAGCGGTCGTCACCTGCATATGCCGAACCATCATTCTTCAGTTCCTCCACAGCATCGAATGCTGGAGTGAATTCGAAGCTCCGACAAGTCAGTGCCAGGATCACCCTCGCTTCAATCATAGCGAGCTCCTGCCCGATGCAATTGCGAGGACCTTTCTCGAATGGTCGCCACGCATTCTCGGGCAGACTGCTCTCGTTCTCGGGCATGAAGCGATCGGGAATGAAGGAAGCAACCGTCTCGCCCCAAATCTTGGAGTGGCGATGTATGCCATACGGCACAACCCAGGCGACATAACCTTCGGTTGGTAGCATCATACCAGTCTTGGGCTCTCTGATCATGAAACCTGGCGCACCGGTCCTAGCAGAGCTGGCTGCCGGCCAGAGCCGAAGCGTCTCTTTGACCACTGCGTTGGTGTATTCGAGCTTGTTGATGAGATGCGGATCGTCTCTTAAACGCTTTGTGGTCTGCGATACGGGTCCGAGAATCTTGTCATGCTCTTTGCGTATGCGCTCTAGTGTTACTGGATTTCTATGCAGCTCATAGAAAGCGTAAGCGATTGTCGAGCTGGTGGTGTCGTGACCTACAAGCAGGGATTAGTCTATCGATGGTGCTATGGTGTCACAGGATTAGCTGTCCTCACCTGCGAAGATGAACGTCCTGATCTGGACAATAGCCTGCCGCCTAAACTCCGCATCCATGACTGGTGCTTTGTGCTGCACAGCACGCTCTTCCAGCCCCATCTGTTGTGCTTGGTAGGCATCCAAGGCTAGATCAATGATGGCTCTCTTACGTTGCTTTCTCGCTCCTTTTTCGGTCGCTGAAGCTTCCCCACTTCTCGCAAATCGCTCGTCAAGCACTTTACCAATATAATCGACCATCTTTCGACTGTTGACCCACCGTCTCCAGATACCGTAAGGCTTCCATTGGGAAAAAGGGTCGCCCTGCTGATCGTTCGGCAGCAGTTGTACTTGTTCCCTGAACGCCTCCACTAGCTCGTTCTTCCCAGTCTGAGCATTGAGCTTCAGATCGAGAGCTACCTTTCCGATGATATCGACAGTCAATCTCGTCGCGTCATCCTCCATGCGAAAGACTTCGTTCTTCTCAGCACGCTTGCGCAAGTTGTCACAGAAAACAAGACAGTCGTCGATGATGCCAGGGACAAGACTCATCAAATGCCCAGCTGCGAAGCCCGGATTCATAATCGACCTCCACTTCTTCCAGTATGGCCCGTCAGAGCTTACCATGTCGCCGGGCCCTGCGATGCCGTGCATGATGTACTTCAACCCCTCGAACTTTGGCTGGCTATTCTCTACTGTGACTTGTTGTGCCACTTGTGGATCCAGGATATACAGAAGAGGGTCCGAAAGTGGCCAGAAGTCCATGTAGACTGTTTTGCACGGTTAGCGAGGTCACCTAATGTACTTTTCGAGCTACTATTGCTCGAGAAGCGCTTACAGCAGTCCTCTTCGATGCCGTATTTCTCCTTGATGCGCAGACCGAAGCCTGGGAGAAGTCTTTGTTAGCCCGCCTGCTTTTTCGTCTAGAGTGTAGATTCGTCCTCAGGGCTTACAATGGGGATGAGCTCGATATGGGACCTCATTCATGATTTCGCCCATGATTTTCAGGTGTCCCCATATCCATGAGTGTGGAGGCCCGGGCTATGCTCCTTTATCAGATTCCTGCCATGACATTACTTCCATGATGCCATATGCCATACCAAACTGTGCATCTGCGTTCGATAGCGGTAGCCTTTAGCGAAGGAGCGAGCGACATAAGCAAGGATGACGACTACTACGGCCGCTGCTATGCCGCGAGATCCTAGACTATCGAACATGCTGTAAGATGGCTTCCAGCGAATATACCGAGATGATATGGCAATGTGACGAGTTCGTGATGGAGACGGGAAAGTTGACAGAAGGGTCGTCAGATTGTAGACACTAATTCCTGCGGAACGAATCCCTGATGGCGCTGGTCGTAAAGCCAGCTGGTGCGGCTACATTACAGGGAGGGATGGCATGATGGGGCCAAAAATTAATGAATCAGCCAGTGCTGACGTTCGCCTAATAAGGCGCACTACACAATGCGAGGTGAGGCGGTGCTGTGTCGTTAGAGTAGCACAAGTATCGACTCATGTGAAGCCCCAACCAGTCCCAGCAGCCGTGTGTAGCTATATGACATACGTGCAGCGAGCATTCACCTAACGAAATCCAGGCAACAAGGCTTGCCAAGACTTGCCCGAACGACATGGAAAGTGTTCGCAGAACGGCAGGGTCCGCGAGAGTGTTGCAACGTAATTCGCTCGCTATCCCCACCTGCAGTGGCACTTGTACAAACCTCACAACTGCCAATACTCTTTTAGATCAACGGCTTTCGACCTTGGATATACTCATAACGGACCATTGCGTGTTGTAATACGACGGCAACACCGCAACCATGAACCCACAAATGTAAGTCTCGCAAGCCACACCAGGCACGAGCACGCGAGCAAGTACTGACAGGGCCGGCGATACAGCACCAACCTGATCATCATACTCGTGATGATGCAGGTGAGCAAAAAAATTCCGTTCGAGGATCCGATGGTCCTCAACGGTGTGCGTGCGCTGTACATTATCAGCAACCTGCTCATCGCCGGCGTCTACCTTTATACAAAGATGCAGATCGACAAAAAGAAGGGTATGTTCGGGTCGCATCGTAGCCGATCAAATGCGTTCTGACGGGCCCTACTAGACATGACCATCCTCAAGTATGTTGAGCCTGCTCCAATGGGCAGCACCGAAGAGCCCAAGGCCGTCACCACCACCGTCCACGCCTACGATATCTCCCAGCTCCGAGGCCTCTTCAAGTCCCAGCTCATGGGCGTTGGCATGATGGCTGT